>NW_022631069.1:8586515-9186515 GCF_010015895.1 Lontra canadensis | reverse complement strand
CTCTGTTCACTCTTTCTCAAAATGTGAATAATAATTCCTGCTCCTCACCAAAGAAACCTGTCCCGATTAGGTCAGAGGAACTTCGGCAGGATTCATTTTGCTATTTATGTGCTGGGTTTACTTGTTGCTGCCACATCTGATCCTCACAATCACTGTGGGAGGGACGCGGTATTATTATTCTCATTTTTCAGATGGGAAAACTGAGCCTCATAAAATAGGCGCTGTTATTTTCCTAAGCCTTGTCGGCTATTTAAAGATGGGAGTCATGGGGCGTCTGGGTGGCTCAGTGGGTTAAACCTCTGCCTTCGGCTCAGGTCATGATCTCAGGGTCTTGAGATCGAGCCCTGCATCAGGCTCTCTGCTCAGTGGGGAGCCTGCTTCCTCCTGTCTCTGCCTGCTTCTCTGCCTACTTGTGATCTCTGTCTGTCAAATAAATAAAATCTTAAAAAAAAAAAAAAGATGGGAGTCAGGTTTAGATCTGGGTCGGTCTGACTGGACAGCTCTGTGCTGGGTCCATGCCATGGTCCCTGCTTTGAGGAGCAAACAGCAAAAGGAAAATGGATACTAAAAGCACTTTGGGAATTGTCCCCTGCTCTCTACATGCTGGTGTGGTTCAGGGTTCTGTCAGGTTTGAGGACACATAGAGGGTTAGGCGGGGGCTTCCCCTCTCCAGAAGTATCTGGGTTCTGTGTTTCAAGTTGGGTGGGTGGGAAGGGGGAAGGGCACTTTTGTGACCTAGAGTATGTCAATGTGTATGAATGAACATTGGTCTTTCCCCCTCTCCCCCAGGGAAAGGGAGGTCAGGGGGGCAGGAGGGAGAAGTTGGTGTCCTTTCTCATGGTTTGAAGTGGAGGGGAGGTGTCAGGGAAATATTGGTGTTCTTAGTGCTCTGGTACCGTTGTACAGGCTGTACACTGCACAACTCTAGGAGGCACCATTCAAGTGAATGGCACTCCCTGGAGTTGTGCACCAGGCCTCATACCTAATGGCCCTGAAGTTATTCCTCAGTATAATAGCTCCGTGGTAAGCAAAGATGGTAGTTAAAATTGACTGAAAAGTTGCTGAGTAAGCACATAGCGTTTATTTGATCTTAAGCCTCACAACCGTACTCTGAAGTCAATATTCCCATTATCGGCGTTCTGCACATGGGGAAACCGAAGCTCAGAGGGGCGTGGAGAATGGCCAAGTTCACGCAGCCCCGGTTTTCCCACTCTGCCATGCGGAAAGGGGTGTGGCGGGAAACTGTTATCTGTGTGTCTCTGGTCCTCCCCCCCACAGCTGGACAAGATGCTGGACCCCCAGGTGTGGAGGGAGGCGGCCACCCAGGTCTTCTTCGCCCTGGGTCTGGGCTTTGGGGGTGTCATCGCCTTCTCTAGCTACAACAAGCAAGACAACAACTGCCACTTCGACGCCGCGCTGGTGTCCTTCATTAACTTCTTCACCTCGGTGCTGGCCACGCTCGTGGTGTTTGCTGTGCTGGGCTTCAAGGCCAACATCATGAACGAGAAGTGTGTGGTCGAGTAGGTGGCCTCTCTCCTCCTGTCCGTCTTACCCAGGTGGGGCGGGCGGGCCACAGACACAGAGTCCCTGTCCTCCTGGGGGTGGAGCTCTCTCTGTCCCCGGCTCTGGATCCCAGGCTCAAGCTCAGAAGTGTCTCCATCGATGGCCTGTGGGGCTTCCTGCCTAGGTGCCTGGGAGGTGCCTCTGGGACTGTGCCCACCCCTGCCTTTTTACCTGTCCCTCTTTGCTTTGTGCTGCAGGAATGCCGAGAAAATCCTGGGGTACCTCCATACCAACGTCCTGAGCCGGGACCTCATCCCGCCCCACGTCAACTTCTCACACCTGACTGCCAAGGACTACACGGAGATGTACAAAGTCATCAGGGCCGTGAAGGAGGACCGTTTCGCCTCACTGGGCCTCGACCCCTGCCTTCTGGAGGACGAGCTGGACAAGGTGTGGGACAGGCTGCCCTTCCCAGCCGGGGTGGGCAGGAAGTCAGATGTGGGAACATGGGACCCAGAGATGGGACTCAGGTGGCTGGAGCTCTCAAGCAAGCCTCAGAAGGCTGCCTGGGACGCGTTCACTTGCTTGAGAAACAAGGACGGACTAGGGATCCAGGGAGGGAGAGAGGAAAAGGATCAGCTAAACCCCTGCTCCAAGGTATGCTGTCTCGAGGAGATGAGGCAGACACACCTGTCATCGAAATCACAGGAATTGTACAGAATGGTGTTCAGATTCATCGAATGGGTTTCTGAGTGGGGGGAGGAGAGTCAGTGCTGTCTGTAGTGTCCTTGTGACCGTGCTTTGTACATGGCTCACAGAAAATAAGCATTTTCATTAGTGTTTACCCTCTGCTATCTCTCTCTCTTTGGCCCTCAGGCCAGTGCTATGGATACTAGGATGGTAGCCGTTTTTCTTATATAATAGGACCTCGATAAGAGCCAAATGACAAGAAAGACACACTCATACAGTTGGGGGAGGTGTTCCCTCACCTCCCGGGTTCTTACAGGATAACAGAGAAGTGACGTCAGTGGGCAGTGTGTGGTCATTTTCCTCATGAGCAGGGGCCCAAGCTTTAACACAGTGGCTCTCTCTCAGCTACCCATCAGAGACACCTGGGGACTTAATAATACCCAGATACAAGCTCTACCCCCAGACCTATCAAAGCACTGTCTCCAGGGTGAGACCCAGGCATTGGTGTTCTAAAGGCTCCAGTGTGGTCCCATTAGGCAGCTGAGGCTGAGCCCACTCTATGAAAGTCTGGAGCTCAGGGCTGGGAGCTCCCATAGTTGTGTCTGGAGCAATCGGGGAAGACTTCCTAGAGGAGGAAGGTCTCAAGCGGGGCGTTATTTCTAAATGTGAGCATCTCCGTCTGAATCACCTGGGGTCCCTGTCCAAGGCGTAGCTTCCAGATCCCACAGGTGAACTTCTAAATTGGTATCTTACTCCCTGGGATAGGGCGGATTCTGATACTCACCCAAGTTTGAGACCCACTAGCGGAAAGATGAGGAGTTAGGCAAGGGCACGGATGCCTGTGAAAGAGGGGAGAGTTATTCTTAAAGCTCTGGGGGCAACGATAAGAGGGCAAGGGGCTTCCAGGAGCGGCATGGGCCTCACTGAGCCCTCGCCTGTGCCCCACCCTCAGTCCGTGCAGGGCACAGGGCTGGCCTTCATCGCCTTCACCGAGGCCATGACGCACTTCCCTGCCTCCCCGTTCTGGTCTGTCATGTTCTTCCTGATGCTTATCAACCTGGGCCTGGGCAGTATGATTGGGACCATGGCCGGCATCACCACACCCATCATCGACACCTTCAAGGTGCCCAAAGAGATGTTCACAGGTAACTCCTCCTGGCAGCCCCCGCTGGCCTGGTGGGCTGCCCTCAGGGACGACAAGCAGGACAGGCCTCTGACTTAAACAGACTCCACGCTGAGAAGGCTCCCCGCCGCCCTCAGTGGGATGCAGTCGGAGCCTGGCTTGCCTCCCAGAGAAGAGCGCTCAAGAGCCAGGAGAAGGCTGTCTGGGAATCTGGACCCAGCCTGAGCTGGGGGTGGCCTCTTCCTCGGGTCATTTGCCTCTCTCTCTGAGGGCCTGCTGAATCCTCTTGGGCAGGAGTGTCCTTCCCCATGCCAGCCTGCACCTGTTCCATCTCTCCTAAAGGAGTGGGAGCTCAGAACCCCAGCACCGGATCCCTCCCCCCTTGAAGGCCTTCAGGGAGGAGGGGTGGGAAGGGAGGGGCCTGGGTGCCCCCCTAACCCCCCCGGGCCCCGCCTACCCTGCGCCTGTGCCCCCACACCGGCCTCCCGGCTCTCTGTAGTGGGCTGCTGTGTCTTTGCATTCTTCGTGGGGCTGTTGTTCGTCCAGCGCTCCGGAAACTACTTTGTCACTATGTTTGATGACTACTCGGCCACCTTGCCGCTGACTGTCATCGTCATCCTTGAGAACATCGCCGTGGCCTGGATCTATGGAACCAAGAAGTAAGGGGGCCACAGGGAAGGGTGGGATGGGAGGAGGGGTCTGTCCTCTTCTGACCCCCTGGAGAGTGCTTCGTTCCCCCGGGCTGCTTCTGAGTGGGACAGGAGATCACAGAGACAGAATGTCAGAGAAACTGAGACGCAGAGAGAGGACGTGACTGCCCAGGGCCACGTGGCTGGTGAGAGGCAGAGCCAGGCTGAGCATGTGAGTCTCCTGGGTTCAGGTCCTGGCATCGCCCTAAACTGCCTTAAATTACCATAGCCCCCTTACCTGAGACCCAAAACTCTTCAGTTTTGTTAACTTTGTTGAGCACTTAGTGGGTATCTAAGAGGGATCCACCCTCAAAGAATTCTGGAACTTCAGCAGCCCGAGGCAGTTTTCAGGTGATCGACCTAGGGGTGTGCGATGAGGTGTGGTTAGGGCCGGAAGTGTGGGGTCAGGTCGGGTCAGGGAAGTCAGGAGTAAGGAAGCATTAGTTCTCGTGGCCTGAGCCTAGGGCAGAGCCACACTCCCCATCAGCCCCTAGCCTCGTTCCTCATTTAACAAATCTGTGAGCCTGGGAAGCCCCAGGGCCAGGCCCCTCCCACTCTCTCTGCAAGGCCTGGGGCTCCCCTGATGTCTGGTCGGGGTCTCAGAATCACGCTCTCTCATGGCCTTGGCTACAGTCATCTCCTTCCTACAAGAATGCAGGTGGGACCCAATGGTGGGTCAGGAGCAGCCCTGGGATTCATGGTTGGAAGGGGCTCTGACTCTTCTGCTGTCTGGTGAAGACGCTGCACACCTTCTCAGAATATTATTTTTGGGTGGACAAAATAAAATAGATAGGATTCTATAGGAAACGAGTTAAGCTGAAAAATAGCAAAAATACTGTTTAAAATCTGGTATGGTAATGTATGTGCAGTTTTTTTCATGTATGTGTTATTTTTACTGCATTAAGTCAGAAGATTTCGCTAGGGTAATAATAACGGTAATTGTGAAATAGTGATGAATATAAATGACGTTTGTAGGTAGGTTCAGTCGTAATGTGATAGGGAGATATAGGTCATTGTGGCTAATACCACTGTGGTGGTTTGCATTTACAGTAGAAAGAAACGCAAGGTTTCAGTTAGGTGTTATTCAAGTAGAGAAGATTTTTTTCTTATGACATTCATATAACAGCGTGTGGCTACGGTCATCCCACCCGCAGACCCCGAGGTTAGAAACCCCAAGTCAGGGCCTCTGGACTCTACGGAAGTGCACTTCACCTTCTTTCCAGCAGGGGGAGACCAGGCCCAGGCCAGTGTGAATGGGGCGGGGTCCATGGTGTCCGCAGAGGTCCTCAGGTGCCTGCCCCGCTGCCCGGCATGTCCCGCGGATTATACCATATCCCTGGGTGCGGTGTGACGTGTGGTATTCAGAGGAGGTTGGCAGGCGACACCAGAGCCTGCCCAGAGGCCAGCTGGGCCACCACATAATAAACTGGTATCCCCAGATGTGAGGAATGGAAGAGCCTGGGAGGGAGGGATTGGTCAGTAAAGGTTTCCTGGAGGAGGCGGTTGTGGGGGAATGCGCAGGCACAGTGTGGATGCCAATGCTGGGCCCTCTGCTCCTGGCAGGTTCATGCAGGAGCTAACGGAGATGCTGGGCTTCCGACCCTATCGCTTCTATTTCTACATGTGGAAGTTCGTGTCTCCACTGTGTATGGCTGTGCTCACCACGGCCAGCATCATCCAGCTGGGGGTCACGCCCCCAGGGTACAGTGCCTGGATCAAGGAGGAGGTGAGGGGGACCTGAAACCTCAGGGTCACTTTAATACAACAGGCAATAGAGATGAATCCTCAGAGGGTAGCTGCTGTGTGCCAGGCCCTGCCAGGACCTCTGTCTTTACAAAAGCCGGGAGAGAGAGGTGGCACTATCCCCTAGCACACATAGGGAGATCGAGGCTCAGAAAGGTTGACACACTCGTCCAGGTCTCACCCGTATTCTCTCTCCATGTCTGTGGAGCAGAATCACCCACCCATTTTACAGATGTAGAAACAGACCCAGGGGAGCTCGGGCTCTTAACCAAGGGGACCAGCTAACTCAAAGAGCGACAGTGAGGGCCTCCATTGCTGGCCTGGCCAGGATGGCAAGGGGTGGGGTGGGAAAGGGCAGGAAGAGACCGGCCTGGAGGTCCCGGAGGGTGAGCTCCTCACAGCCCTCATCCCCGTCCCCCTACCAGGCAGCCGAACGCTACCTATACTTCCCCAATTGGGCCATGGCGCTCCTGATAACCCTCATTGTCGTGGCGACCCTGCCCATCCCCGTGGTGTTCGTCCTGCGGCACTTCCACCTGCTCTCCGACGGCTCCAACACCCTCTCCGTGTCCTATAAGAAAGGCCGCATGATGAAAGACATCTCCAACCTGGAGGAGAACGATGAGACCCGCTTCATCCTCAGCAAGGTGCCCAGTGAGGCGCCGTCCCCCATGCCCACCCACCGCTCCTACCTGGGGCCCGGCAGCACGTCCCCCCTGGAGACCAGCGGGAACCCCAATGGACGCTACGGAAGCAGCTACCTCCTGGCCGGCACCCCTGAGTCGGAGCTGTGACCACCGCCCCACACTCCCTGCCTGCCTCTCCCCCACCACGCCCATCCAGCCCGCTTGTCCCAACCTGGCCTGTCTTCTTAGGCCAGGCCCTCTGCCCAAGGAGAGGGGGTCTGCCCTGCCTCATCCCCCACCCCAGTCCCAGCCAGCTTCTCCCTACACCTGAGCAGGGGCTGGGAGAGACTGTCCTCAGTGCAGGCTCCCAACTCGTCTAACCTCCTGAGATCCTCTCACCAAACTGCAGCTGACTAACTCGAACAGTCCAGAAGCCCTGATTCCCAGCACAGGAGAGATGGCGAGTGGCCATCGTAGGGGTCGCTCCCCACACCTTCTCTCTCTCTGTAACCTGGCACCTGTAGGTCTTAAGTCCTGGCCATCTCTCTGTGCTGATGAGAAGCACCCGGTGGGGTAGGATGCTGATGATTTATCCTAGGGGTGATGCATCCCAGGGGCTGATTTAAGACTGGGGATGGGACAATTGTGCCAGGACTCAGGGCTCAGCCTTGGGATGGAATCTCGTAGAAGTCCCCAAGTTCTGTTTTGCGATGCAGATGGCACGCTCTGCCTTGAGCGCCAGCCTTGGCAGCGGAAGGGGGCTAGGCATGGGGGCCCCCTCAGCCCAAGGCTCTGGGTGGGATCTCCCATGTCCTTGGCCCTGCCTGGGGCAGGGTGTGTCCTGTCACATCCTGCCTGGGAGGGTGATGATTGCTCGGGACCCTTCCCCACCTCCACTGGGGCTTTGCCTGCCCTCTCTGTCCCCACCCGGGAGCCCACAGTTGTGGGCTCTTTCCTCAAGAGAGGAGGGGACAGTACCCAGAGAGGTTTCCAGAGCACACCTGATGGTTCACAGCACAATTCAGTTTGGAGCACAATTGTGAAGCACATTCCCTTACCTGGGGCCCAACTTCCTCGCTTGCGGCAGCTTCTCTCCTGGAATGGGGGTCCCTGGAGCTCAGGGGCTCATACCCAGGAAACCTCACACCTGGGGAAAGACAGATATTTTCACTGCCCCTTTGGGCTGCCGCTTATTCTCCTTGTGTGCGGTGTGCCCGTCTTGTGCAAATAACCTTGGGAACCTTCCCCAAGATGCCCAGCCCATGGTGGGGAGGGTGCGGAAAGTGCTGTGGACACTACAGGCTGCCGAAGGGAAGGGCTGGGTCTCTGTTCTGGGGCCCAGCACCCCCAGCACCCCACCCACCCTGACCTGAGGCCTCCCCCGGAAGAGAGCTGCCCTCAGAACGCAGGCTGGGAGGATCAGAGCCTGGCTGGCGAATCGTGTCTGTAGAGCAACGGATGGCCCGGTGGAGGGACGCGTGCATGGTGCGCAGCCGTGAATGGATGGCACGCAGGCAGGCAGGCCAGGACGGCCCAGCTCCATCTGTGAGCGCCATGGTGGGTGGAGTGGCTGCAGGCCACAGTGCTAGGTCTGGGCACCTTCACGGAAGGTCCTGAATTCTTCTCGTGTTCTCAGCACGGGGAGGGACAGACAAGACCCAGGGTTCCCTCCTTCATCCCTTAGCCCCTTGGTCCACCCCCCCCACCTTCCCTGGGGGTCCTTCCTCCCACCCTGCCATTTCCTTGACTCATCCCTCCCCCACAACTACTCCCATTTCCAGCCCTCCAGCCACACCCGTCCTTTCGGAGTGTGAGGGGAGAAGGAGACCCACGTCTCCCCAAAGACATGAGCCTTTGGGGGACAACATCCCGCCTGAGGCACCCTCACCTAACGCCTCCTGCCTGGTCCCATGCCTAATCCCGGCAGATTTAGCAACAGGAAAAGCAAGGCCCCGGGAGAGACACTATACTATATATACTTCTAGTCTATTTCTATTGTATATTCAATCTGTACACGTGGGTGTAAATGCGGTTAACTGACAAACCCCATATTCTGCCGTGGCTCGTGGACTATTTTCATCCTCAGTGCTGTACAGATCTATTTTCATTGTATATTTGATATATTTTTAATTTTGTAGCGTGTGGCTGGGCCAGGCCCCAGCCCGCCAGCCTGTATCGGGGCGGCGGAGCTGGGCCGTCTGCTTGGATCCCAAGAGCTGGGTAGTGCTTGCAGCCTTCTGCTGTAGGCCAGGCCCTGTCCTGGCTGTGTCTCCGCTGTGTTAGACATAGGGCCTGGAGCTTGGCGCGTGCGCGTGTGTGTGTGTGCGGCGGGTGCGCATAAGTGGGTATGGGTGCGTGTAGGGTGATTTGTGATTCCCAGGGTTCACCACGTTCCTGAAGACCACACTGCCCTCCCCCTGCCTCCTTCTCCTCCCAGCTCTGTCAGGCAAGGCCTCGGGGCAGGGTGCTGTGGGGAAAGGCGGGTGTTTCATGCTGAGGACTCATTGCCTTCACACCACTGGGCTTGCCAGAAGCAGGAAAGGAGGGGCTCTGGGCCGACGAGCCCCTAAATCTGTTTTCTAGCTAACCTCTCACTGTTCCTCCCGGACTCATGAGCTCTTCATCCTGAGGAAAAGCACTGGGTTTCTTGAGATGGTGACACCCCAGGAGAGCAGCTCGCAGCGCCTCTGTCCCGCGTTTGTCCTTGAGACGGTTCTGAGAGAGTTCTGAAAGGAACAGCTGCCCTTCGCCTGAGCTTCTGATACACACTCCTCTCCTCAGTCCTCAGGGCAGCTGGGAGTGAGGCAACACCTGTGGGGGAGTCAAGAACAGGTGGGGCATCTGATGAGGTATGATCCCTCCCCAGATGCCCCAGAGGAGCAGGAGGGGGCCAGAGAGGGGCAGGCCCCCACATCCCTGTGCAGGGTCCCCATCCCTTACTGGTTTTGGTGCTGTCCAAGCAGTGCCCACAGGGGGACAGTGGGCTCAGGGCAGGGCGGGGCAGGGCGGGGCGTGCCTGGAAGAGTCCCCTGGTCCCTGCCCCTTCCTGTCCTCCAGCCCCAGTCACCAGCTTCTTGCTCAGGGAGCCCTCTCCACTGAGGCAGCATGAAGCCCAAGATCCAGATGGGGATGGACAGGGAGGACATTCTAGCTGATACCAGCGGGGTGGGCCTCGGCCCTCCAGCAATAAATCTGAGGGGACTTGCACTCTCCTAGTGCCGGGAGAAGGCTTCCTGAGTCACCTGCCATCGGCTGAGGCTGGGGGCTGATAGCTGCATGGTGCCGGGCCCTGAGCAGGCCTACAGTATTATGGGCAGGGGCTCCCCTCCAGCCCCTCCTCACAGCTGCATCCCCCTCCCCCCACCAGAGTACTCCCATGGTGGAAAAGAGGAGAGACAACAGGTTAGAACACACCTGCCTCCCGGAGCATCCACTAGGCCCTGAAACTGGGGGCCTGCTGCCCCCTCACTGGAGCCTAATGACCAGAGGTGGGAAGAAGGGTGCAGGGTCCCTCCTCAACCCGAGCACTGCTTTGTATAGACCCAAGCACATACAGCCGGTATCACTTTTGGTTCGGGTATAAGTTTAGAACAGTTCAAGTCCATGTGCCTCGTGACTGGCCAGAGCCCTGGGTGAAGACCACTGAACCCAGGGGAGGGGATGAGGCATCGTCAGCCCTAGATCCCCTCCTTCCTCTCTTCATCGCCCCCCCCCCCCACCCATGGTGTACAATAAAGTGTCTGTTCTTACCAAACCCTTCCTGTCTTTCTGACTTTCTCCAGGCTCGGGGAGAGGGGATGGGAAGGCCAGAGATCCCAACAGAAACTCTGGAAGACAAGTGTGGGATGGGATGGGGCAGAGAGGACTGCGGTGGGGTTGTGGGTGCTGGCTGGCTGAGGAGTTCGGGCACAATGAGGAGGGATGCATGTTTATTTTCCTGAAATCATCTTGGGTGTTGAACAACACACACACTTGTAGCAGGCCTTTCGGGGGTCCAAGTCCTCCACACACAAAATCTCACATGAACAGCTTCAGAGGGAGGTGTTTTGTGCTCCAGGTTTTCCCAAGGAAGGAGAATGAGGCTCTGACACGAGAAAGGTGCTTGGTGCTTGTGGGGTCTTATGGGGTAAATCCTGCCTTAGTGCCAGGAAGAGTGGTACCTGTCACTCTGCAAGGAAGGGCGCAGGTGGAAACCCACCTAGGGATGAAGAGCTGGGGGCTGGGAGAGAGGAGAGGGATGGCAGGGGGCTAGAGGGGTCACGGGGAGCCACATTCTAAGTTCTCATCTTTTGCAAACTTCTGCGGAAGGTAAGGTGCCCCTACCGCACCCCACTCCAGTCTGGAATGCTGCTGTCTCACCTTCCCCCGCCCCCCCACACCCCGGACTGCATGTACAGCCAAGGTCCCCCAAGCAGCCCTCCGATTCCTTCTCCAGCCTTAGAAGAAAACAGTGTCATTCCAGAAATAGCCACCAGGTGGTAGGAAAACCTTTCCCTCCAGATCTTCGGACTGACCCTTCTCTCCAACTCCAGCACTTCTGCCTTTGTGGATTAGTTTGACTGTTGAACGAGCATATATTAAGTGTCCACAGTGACAGGTCACGTGCCAGTGATGGATGCACAAAGATAAGTAAATCGTCCTGTTGTCCTGAGTTTTCTGAAGGGAATACCTGTCCCCACCATCCCCAGACTCCAAATCACCCCACTGTACCTTTCAATCCTGAAAGTCTCTGTGCTGAAAATGTCCCTCCTTGTAAATTCATTCAGTCATTTGTTTGAAGGGAAGGTTTTTGGTTGAAATGTCGACCCCTCCGTCCCGCAGGAGGTGCACATAGACCCACTAAGAAGCAGTGGGTGTGAAGGAGCTATGAAGTCTGACTCTCTTAAGTTCAAATTGAAATGCCAGCTGGACCTCCTGCCTCCCAGGAGACCTAGGGCAAGTTATTTAACCCCCCTGAGCTTAAATGTCCTAGTTTGTAAAATAGGTATAATGAATGAATTGGAAGAGATTATGCATGTTGCTATATATCAAGTTACCCCAAATCTTAGTGGCTTAAAGCAACCATTTTATTCTATCTTGTGGGTTTGGGGGTAAGAGATTTGGGCAGGGCTTGTCTGAGTGACTCTTCTGGTGGCAACCGCGGTCCCGCGGTCCCTCAGCGGTGTTGAACTGCAGAGAAGCTGGTCTGGAGGGCCCGAGGGAGCCTCACTCACATTCATCCCAATGAACTCAGCTGGGACTGTCCCCAGAAGAGTGTCACACCAGGCTTCTCCAGCATAGTGCCTCTCTGGGTGGCTAGACTTCTTAAGTGATGGCTCAGGGTGTCCAGAGAGGCCCTTTCAAAAGATAAGAGTGGGAGATGCCAATTTCTTAAGATGAGGGCCTGGAAAATGATGCAATGTCTCTTCTATTGTGTTCTATGATCACAGTATCTGCTCAGGGTTAACGGGAGGGCATATAGACCCCTCTTGCCGATGGGAAAGGGGGGCCACAGAACTTGTGGCAGCCCATGTCCCAGGCCCATCATGGGGTGCTAGGGATTTGCAACCATTGACATCTGGGTGGGAGCTTTCTCCTTGGCGGGATATCAACTTACAGACACAAAAGTGGGGTACAGAACAGGTTTGTTCTGATGGAAAGGTGAGTGTCTGAGCTGGGGCTGTAGGAAGACCTGAGAACAGCTCATTCTGTCTGGGGCAGGTGACATGCCTCGGTTTGAATCAAGGCTTTGTCACTGACTGTGTGAACCTAGGCAGGCCACAAGCCTCTGGACCTCTATTTCTAGTCTGGAAATGGAGAAGGGCAATCAGATCTCTTCTGCGTGGGGATTGCTGTGAGGGAAAAAGGAACTCCTTCTGGAACACCTCCTAGAATACAGTGCAGAATTCTTTCCATACTGGAATACAATAAGTACTCATTAAACAGTTGCTTCCTTCCTTTTTGCAACTGGAGTAAGTCCAGGGAGGCCTGTCTCATTCCAGGGGTCCCATCACCTGTGCAATGAGCCATTCTCACAGAGCCATTCAGAAAGGACAGTTTCAGCCCCAAATCCAAAGAAACTAAGAAAGGAGGGGAAAGAAGGCATCGTTTCCAAAGAAGGGAGTATCATTGATCCTACACACTGTCCTGCTCCCCCCAGAAAATAGCTACAGCCAGCCCCACAGCCTCAGCCCACCTGTAAGGGCTTGGGTTAGGGTTGAAGGATTCCACACACCACAGGATGTGGTGGTTTTAAAAAAATGGCCTCGGGGGCGCCTGGGTGGCTCAGTCGGTTAAGCAGCCGCCTTCTGCTCAGGATATGACCCTGGGGTCCTGTGATTGAGCCCCTTATGGAGCCCTGTATAGAGTCCTGGGCTCCCTGCTCAGTGGGGAACCTGTTTCTCCCTCTGATTCCCGCCCCCTGCCTGTGCGTGCGCGCTCTCTCTCTCTCTCCCTCTGTCAAATAAATAAATAAAATCTTTTTTTTTTTTTAATGACCCTAATCCTTTAATACTTCAAGTGGAGTCTGTGCTCCTCCCCTTGAATCTGGGTGAGTAAACGTCTCCCGGGACCCACAGAGCACAGCAGAAGTGATGCTATCTGGCCTCTGCGGCTAGCTTAGGAAAAGACGTGCCACTTGTACCTGGCATTCTAGGGTTAGTGGTTCTAGGGGAACCTGGCCGCCACGTAGGAAGTCCAACTGCCCCGAGACTGCTAGAGGAGCTGTGTGTTTGGAGGCAGTTCTGTCGGAAGGCGCAGCTCAATTCCCAGCTGAAGGCGGCCATTACTGTGAGCCACGGGAGCATGCCACAGTGAGCATGCAGCCCTGCTGAGCTCGAGAGGTCGGCAGCCCCGTGGACTGCAGCTGTGGGAGGGACCCAAAGCCAGAACTGTCCAGCTGAGCCCTTCTGACCCGCTGCCCCAGAGTATCCTGAGCAAAATAAAATGCTTGTCATTTTGACACCACTAAATTCTGGGGGACATTTGCTTCAAAGCGATAATAACCAGAACATGAAGCCTAGTGATGATCTGGCCCAACTTCCTTCTAGAACAATCAGAGAACTTGAGGCCCAGAGAGGGGAAGAGTTCGACCCAGAATTCCCACAAGCAAATGGGGTGGGGGGGTTGGGGAACCAGGGCTGACACCTGGGTTTCTTGACTCCCAGTCTAGAGAATGCAAGTTCTGACTGGGAGGGCTTCTACCTTCCCCCCATCTTATCCCACCTTACGAGTTCCATGCGTCAAGCATGAACTAAGTGTTCTGAATCCTAAGGATTGTGCTAAGCACTGGTAATTTACAAATAAGGATCAGGCAGGGCCATCTGCCTCGTGTAGGCAGTCATAATCTGATTTGGAGGTCCCATCACTGTCATTACCCACTGGTATCAGGCACCCAGGTGCATTCTTCACTGACATTGTCCTATGTGGGAGGAGACCCGGGAAATGGGGAGAAGATGATATCTGTCACTCAACCACAAACCATTATTAAGATTACTCCATGCCAGCCAAAGTGCCAGGTGCAGAGCGGAAAGACTTAGTGGAGATCCACCCTGCAGCTCCCTGGATCAGAGCTGGCTGGCTTCTGGGTCTCTCCATTCTTCCCAGGGCTGGCCCAAGCAGGGAGGGATCCCTGGGCTTCATAAGCATCAAAGAGGAGCCAATGTTGGGTCTGCCTCTCCAGACAACGGCTTTCCCTTTCCCCAGGACACTGCTGGAGCGAGCTGGGACCGTCATAACTAATTAACCAGTCTAATGGAATGAACCAGTTTTGTTGGAATTTAGCCCAGGTGGGAGGAATCTGTACTTTTCTAGATGGAGAAATGCTGAATGCCAAGAAGTACTGCCAGCTGGGCCCTGAGCTAGTGTGTCTGTGTGTGTGTGTGTGCACGCGCACACGCGCGTGCACGCGTATGTACGCACCCGCACCCGCTTTCTCTGGTTGAAGACTGGGTCTCTATCCCAGCAGCCTTGAGTAAAGAGGGCTCTGGGGGTCCACTTAGCTGGCCCTGGTCCTGTGACTCCCATGAATACTATCCTACAGGCAGAGGCCATATGGGATCCCGTATCATTCTCTACCCTTGGACCAATCATAGGCCCCGCTCAGTCTCCCAGAGCTCACTGCTGCTCCTTGGGACTGAAATCTCTTAAGAAGACTATACCTGGGAGCTGGTGCTCCCGTCCCTGCCAACTGTCTGACTCCGAGTCTATGAGTTATGAGGATTTGAGTCTTGGCCAAGCCTGAGTCTCTGGCCTGCACCCTTCTGGTCCTTTCCCTTTAAGGGCTGGGACATCAGAACCCATCTCCTGAGTTCCAAATACACCTTCATAGGATTTTAAGAGCCACCCACCCTGCCTTCTGCCCCTGTGCAGAACCATTATAGCTGACCTCCACAAGGCCCCGAGGGCTGTCCTCCATGCTGGGCTCTCCCCAGGTCCCTCTTGGGAAGGCTCTCAGCATTTGACTTGAAGCCTGTTAGTCTCTGCAGGCTGCCTGCAGGTGGGGGCAGGAGGCAGGGTTCAAAGAACTGATAAGCAAACAGGAACCTTCCAGCCTCCTCCCCCTCTCTTATTTAGTGCCTTCACTAGAGGGAAGGAAATGCTCTATCACCTTCCCGCCAGTGATGATGGCTGAAAAACCTTTCAATTAATTGGGCTGGGGGGCAGGTAGGCTGGGAAAGGATGCTGGTTCCTTGACTTGGGCCTCAGGAAGGAGGGGTCAGTCCCTGGCCAGAACTGGAATGCCAAAAAGGGAAGATGTATCAGCGGAGAGATCCTTGCTTGACAGCTGTGGGACTTGCTGCTATGGCTGGAACCCCGCAAAACAACTAGAGTCCAAAATGGGAAGATGGAGAGGATATTGGACGGCTCCTGTCACCCCAAAGTGGCTGAGCCCCACTCCAAGCCCCAGTAGGGAAAGGGGAAGGGCAAACGGCTTTGATGTCGGCTCTCCAGCTCTGGGTGGTCAGGGACGACCTCAGCTTTCAGAGACCAATGAAGGGCCTTATTTGAGGGGCTTGCCAGCCCATCAGTGTCACTCTGGGAACAAACGCCCTCTTTTCTTGTTCTCGTGCTATCCCTTTATTCCTGGTAAGGGGAACCACTGTGGCTGCCACTTTAGTGTAGCTAGTGCCCAGAAAGGGGCTCTTTTCTGACTGCGAGATGCAGCTCTGGGGCCCCGAGAAGGAAGGTGGAGAAAAGGAGACAATGGAGGGAAAGAGGCTTGAGGATTTAGGAATTTCCTGCTGTGGCTATTTCACAACCTTGCTTAAGCCTGCTGGTTATCAGAGTCTTGGAGGAATGGGATAGGGCAAGAGCAAGCAGAGTCTCCGATGCGAGAAGTAGACTGGGAATTGACCGGAAACCCAGAATCTGGTGTTACCCCAAGCCTGTAACTCGTTTTCTCCTCATCCCCACAGCCCTGAGTGGTGAAGTCTGGTGCAGGGATTCCTAGCACCACCAGGGGGCAGCACCTACCCATCCAGAGTAGGCTGGCACAGGGCAGGCTGGGCAGGGGGCTCTCTACTCCGTCCTGGGTTCTGTACTTTGGGGAAATAGCATGACTTCATACATGCAGAGCTAATGGAGAGGAGCCTTATGATGCCAGCTTCAACGTTTTTAAGCCCCCAGAAGATTCCAGAAAGGCCAGGAGACAGGTTAGTTCAGAGCTCTAGGATAAAGCCTTCAGCAAGTGGAGAGGATGTCTCTGGAGGCCTCTGGCTGAGCTCCCATCTTTTGGAGCTGGTCAGTGCACTGAGTCAGGGACCCTCCCAACCCCTCACTACCCTCAACCCCCCGGCACCTGGACTCCCTCCCTCTCCCAGGCTGGGCCCTCTATTTTCTCTGACTCTTCCTGGGTTCCCCTACCCCCACCCCAACTTTTTGATCCTATACCCCTCCCTCCAGGCCTTCTATTTGCCTGGTAGCTTTCTCCCTCCACCCATCTCCCCACATGCTTGTCACCATCCACAAACACTGCAGAATGCTAGAACCAAGAGTGCAAAGATTTGCTGGGATCTGGTGGGGGCAGGGGTGGGGAGGGCTATTTTATTCCTTGACTTCCAGTGCCTGAACCGCTTCTGGTACACAGTAGGTACTCAAGAAATATTTACTGGATGAAGAAATGACTCGGCTATGGGATGCTAGGATTGTCCCCCCCCCCCCCCGCCCATTACTCCCATCCCACTCCCATCAGTTTCTCTCTCTTCTTAGAATGACTGAACTCAGCCAGCCTGAAAAATGCAAGTGGGAGAGACCCCCTCTGCCAGGACACACCCAGACAGCATGTTAAAGCCATTCATCGTGGTCAGTTCTTTTAAAGTCCTTGCTATGGCTCTTCCTTTCTCACTCCAGCTTCTGTTCAGTCCTGGGTCTCCTCTTCTCAGTCACACTTGGGATATTTTTTCTTTGCTGCAGCAAAATCAAAGCCAGCCAAACTCTGAAATGCAGACATTAGGGACTGGACACATAAGAGGTGCTGGCAAATGTGTGTTTCTGGCCACAGTCCAAGATGGTACCCACCTTCCCTGCATATTAGTACAGATCATCAAAGACCACGATCCTTCTGGTTTCCTGACCTCATTAATGATACTTTTGCAGACAACCCTTGGCATCTGCATTGAGCTTTTAACTTTTCCTAGGAGCACACCCAAGCCCTTGTCTTGTTTTCCGAATAACCGGGTACTGCCTGATCTGGAAGTTGGGTGGTGCACAGGTGTCCAGACCAAGTGTCCATCGCCTTGCAGTTTGGCCTTAAAATCCTCCTTACGTCACCCGGATGGACATGGAGGCTGCCTCAAGCTGTAAGAAAATAATGAGTGTTAACATAAAGATGTCGAAGAGGCTCTGGACTCAAAAGCAAATAAAAACAGATGAATCTGGAAATTGCTCTTGGGATGAGGCCAGTAACATCCGGCTGGAGCCTAATGTTTTGGGTATGGCAGCTTCTCAATCACTTAGCAAAGAGGGTCTCAGAGGCAGGCACTGTGGGAGCTATCAAGATGAAAAAGCAGCAGGGTCTGGAAGACCTCAGGGTCAGAGACGGGAGATGAGACAAATTGCAATGAGTAAAGCAACACAGAGTCAGGAGGGGGTCGCAAGGCAGGCACGGGGGCACTTTCTAGGTGCTTCCAGGGCATGGAGGAGCCACGCCTTTAACCTAATGATCTTTCAGGACGACACACTCCATACCCATGGGTGCCAGAGCTCAGGTTTTCTTCCGCCCAGACCAGGAGCCAATTCTCTCCGCAAGGCCCCCAGGTCTCACATTCCACGGTGAGAGAGACAGTACCAAGGCCACAGGCATCTTGGGCCTAGCTGGGCCTCGGAGGCGCAAGATGGGGGCGGGGTGGTCAGGAAGTCCCAACAGGGTGTCTGGGACAGGAGAGGGCAGCCTCTTCCTCGCGACACCGTCTCTCCACTCCCTTTCTTCCCCGTTCTCCAGTCCGTCGCAATGAAACCGCAACAATAGTGGGCAGGGGGAGACCAGAGCAGCCAGAAGGGACGGGCGGGGGTTAGAGGTCAGGGGCCGCGAGCGCTTGGGTGTCACCGAGCCTGCAGTGGGAGGAGCTGTGGGGCCGGGGGTAGGCGGGGAGCCGGGCCGATGGGGGCGGGGGGTGGGGGGAGGACGGTGGCGGAGGCGCGCAGAAGCGGCGCGCCAGGCTGGGCGCTGGCGGCGAGGGGGTTACGCGCCTCGGCTCGACTCGGCTCGGCTCCGCGGAGGAAGGCTGAGCTCTGCGGCCGCCGGGGCCCTGCAGCGAGCCCGGTCGGCCCCGCGCCGCGCCCCGCCCACCCCACCCCGCGGAGGGTGCGCCCGGGCGAGGCGGGGCGGGGAGGAAAAGGCGCCAGCGAAGAGTAGCATCCGCTACCATCGCCGCAGGGAGATCGAGAGCCCCCCTTAAGCCCCAGCCCACCAGCGCCAAGGCTCCTCTACCCTCAGGCCACCTTTCGCCCACCTCCTGTCTCGAGCCAAGGCCGGCACCCCGCCCGGAGATGGGCAGACGCGCGGATGGCGTGGCTCCCAGCGCCGCCAGATCGCAGGAGCCCGGCGCTGGGGCGCTGCGCTGAAGCTCCCGATCGGCGCAGCCTGGGAAGCCTGCAGGTGTCCTTGGCCGCTCGGCCGCCGGAGCCCAGAACCCCGCGCCCCGGAGCGGCTCCGCCCCTCAGGCTCGGCGCTGCGCAGGACGCCCCGTCTGAGGCCCCCCCGCCCCAGCACGGCCCCCGCTGCGCAGCGCCAGCCCAGCGCCGCTCCCAGCCGCTGCTGAGCGGCGGACGCAGGACCTGAGGCTCGCTCCTGCGGGCGCGCTTGTTTTTCTGGGGCCGCCTCGCCCTGCGCAGCCCCCGCCCGCCTAAACGCCGCGCTCCGCTCAGCCCCGCCCGCCTTCGGAGCCCTGCGCTGGATTTATGAATGGGGGGAAGAGGCCACATGCCGCCGCCACCGCCGCGTGTTGACCGCAAGCACCCCGGGCCCGCGGAGCTCCGGCTGCCGTGAGAGCGTCTGCCCGGCCCCGGCAGCCGCTCCGAGAACTTGTTGCTGCTGCGCTGCCGCCGCCGCGGAGAAGCCGGCGGCTCCCGGGACTCGGCACGGTCTGGGAGAGCCGGAGGGTGGCCCGTGTGAGTGTGAGCGCGCGCGCGCGCTCCCCGGACCCTCGCAGTGCGCCTGGACTGTGCGCTAACTCGCCTTCTGGGGGAGAAGGGGGGGCGTGTCCAGAGCCCAAGCGTCTGAGTGTCCAGTCCTAGCAGGGGAGGTGTGTGTTTGCCCTTGCCTCCCCGGGCCCCTCGCCCGGGTCCTCGGCTAGCCTTTTTCTTCCCTGCCTCCTCGCCGAAGCTGCCTGCCCAAACCCCAACCACCTGTGCACCCGAGAAACCCAACTCCTCCTGCTCGGCGCCCCGGCGGGGAGGCAGGGGCAGGGCCAAGCCGCAGAGGGGGCCGCCGCCGCCTCCTGCCTCCTCCTCGCCTCCTCCCCCTCCCCCGTCTGACGCTGCCTCCTCGGGAAGGGTGTTTAGAGGGCAGCGGCCGCCCCAAGCCGAAGCCCCGCAGCGCTTCTTATGATCAGCTCGGTGTGTGTCTCCTCCTACCGTGGGCGCAAGTCGGGGAACAAGCCTCCGTCCAAAACATGTCTGAAGGAGGAGATGGCCAAGGGCGAGGCGTCGGAGAAGATCATCATCAACGTGGGCGGCACGCGACATGAGACCTACCGCAGCACCCTGCGCACCCTACCGGGCACCCGCCTCGCCTGGCTGGCCGATCCCGACGGCGGGGGCCGGCCCGAGTCTGATGGCGGCGGTGCAGGCAGCAGCGGCAGCAGCGGCGGCGGGAGCTGCGAGTTCTTCTTCGACCGGCACCCGGGCGTCTTTGCTTACGTGCTCAACTACTACCGCACCGGCAAGCTGCACTGCCCCGCCGACGTGTGCGGGCCGCTCTTCGAGGAGGAGCTCACCTTCTGGGGCATCGACGAGACCGATGTGGAGCCCTGCTGCTGGATGACCTACCGCCAGCACCGCGACGCCGAGGAGGCGCTCGATATCTTCGAGAGCCCGGACGGAGGCGGCGGTGGCACGGGGACGGGCGACGAGGCCGGCGACGAGGAGCGCGAGCTGGCCCTGCAGCGCCTGGGGCCCCACGAGGGAGGTGCGGGCCCCGGCGCCGGGTCCGGGGGCTGCCGTGGCTGGCAGCCCCGCATGTGGGCGCTCTTCGAGGATCCCTACTCCTCCCGGGCGGCCAGGGTAAGTGGCAGGAGCCTGGGTCTCCTCTCAGGGGTGCAAGGGGGCCCGTGGCGGTGGGGATAGGGGCCGGGAGGGGCCGGCAGAGACTGATTTACCTGGCCTCTCCCTCCTTCCCACTAGGAGCCTGGGTCTCCTCTCAGGGGTGCAAGGGGGCCCGTGGCGGTGGGGATAGGGGCCGGGAGGGGCCGGCAGAGACTGATTTACCTGGCCTCTCCCTCCTTCCCAATTCCCTCCGGCTTCCCTGGGCCCCCAGGGGACTCACAACCCGCCCCCCACTCCCCCCACACAGCCTCTCTCCTGCACGCCTCACCAGGAGATTGCACACACTTGACTTACCACTTGGACCTCGTCCCAGCTGCCTGCTTTGCCGCATCCCCTCAGAGGGAGTGGGGTACCCTTAGCTGAGCTCTTCCACCCCCTTCTTTGTGTGCAGGCTGCCTGTCTTCATTGACCCCTCCAGCTCCTCCACAGGGCCATCGTCCTGGAGAGCTGGAATGAGGCCTCTTGCCTGAGGCAGGCAGGTTTTGAGGGGAAGAAAACGGGTTGTGTTAAGGGCCTACTCTGTGGCAGGCCACCTCCTTTAAATGCTCGTGGGTTGTGTTAAGGGCCTACTCTGTGGCAGGCCACCTCCTTTAAATGCTCGTGGTACCTCCGAATGCTGTGAAGTATGAGTTTTGCAAAGGGGATGCCAGCTTCGGCCCGTGACAGACGGAGCTGGGACCAGAACCCAGGCCTCTCATCAAGGTTTCTGGAGAACCCTTTTTTTCAGGGAGATAAGTCAAGATGTCTGCCCCATGCCATGCCCCTAAGGCTTCCGGGTCACCTGGGATGGCCTGGCTTCAGTTGGACAGTGAGGGCCTAATGTTCCGGGCGCTGCAGGCTCCTGTGATCAGTGGCAAGCCACAGGCTGCCTGCGATGATCCCAGATGTGCTGCCACTTCTTTTCTTCCTGCTGCAGCACCGATTGGCTTCCCAGAAAACCCTGGTTCAGGTTACTGCTTGAAATGGGTATATGCGGGGACAAGGGGGATGACAAAGGTTGATCTAGGCAAGGTCTAGTCCCTTTGCACCACCCCCTCCCCAAGTTAGTCCAGTTTCTCCCAACCCCCTTAGGTGAAAGGGGGGTGGAGGGGCGGAGATCTG
Source organism: Lontra canadensis (assembly GCF_010015895.1). Taxonomy (NCBI): domain Eukaryota; kingdom Metazoa; phylum Chordata; class Mammalia; order Carnivora; family Mustelidae; genus Lontra; species Lontra canadensis. The sequence continues at coordinate 9,165,297 of NW_022631069.1, read as the reverse complement.
CTTGGAGAGCTTTAAAAAAATAAATTCCTGAAGGATGGCTTTAAGATTCTTTAAAAAAAGAGAACCCTGGGGGCTGTTGTCTGGCTTCATGGTTGGCAGCCTGAAGCCTGGCTGGGGTCTGTCTGGGAGACAGGAAAGAACAACGTTTTGGGTGTAGGGTTCGGGTCTTGCTGTGGAAGCTGGTCCTCACTTCTGGCATCCCCAGTTGTCCTGTTAATGAGTCTCAGAGCCTTGTCACCCTCCCCAGCACCTCCTGGGCTGGGCCTCAGCCTAGTCATGGAAGGAAAAGTTCCACTTCCCCACCCAGGGTAGGATGGGAGACCGAAATGAGACTGCAGGGTGGGCCAGGTTGGCGTCAGTGCCAGACCAGCAGAAGCAGCTCCTGCCTGGGAGGAACAGAGGTCCCCATGGTAGAGGCCTATAAGGCTGGGGCTGCAGGCATCCCCCGGGGAGGCCCCTGGAGGGCAGAGAACTTTCTCAGGACTGAGAGTGAAGCTGGCTGGGGGTTGGGGGGTGGTTGGGGAACTGCCTTTGTTTCTTCTCCTGCAGTCCTGAGTTACAGTCCTGAGATCAGCTCAGAAGGTGAGGGCCCGGGGCATGGCCTGGCCAGGGTCTGCTGTGAGTTCTGGGGACTTCTCCTGCACCTCACTGACCCTGCTCTTGTCAGCTCGAGGCTATGTGTGCTAGGGGAGAGTGACAAGTGTGGAATTCAGGTTCTTTCCAAATTGGGGGTTAGGGGAGGAGTCTTCATAGACATGGGGGAAGGGGATAAGCCAGGGAGGCAGGAATGCTGTGAGGTGGTTAGGAGAGTTAGGTCCTATTTCTGGGCATTCTGGGGTCTCTGGGGGACATTTCACGTTCTCTGGTTCTCCTCTTTTGGATTCCAAGGGACTATTCCATCAGTGAGCTTATGTTCTGCCCGACAAACCCCAGGGCAGGCCAGCCAAGGGGCTCTCTGAGCAAACTCAGCCTAGCTGGCCCTTTCAGTTCATCCAGGAGCCCAAGATACTTGTCCTCTTGATACGGAATCCCATCAGCCAGCACCTTCCCATTGAGGTCAGGCGTCCGGGACCAGGCAAGGTTAATTCTCCCCACTGAAGTGATGAAGATACCAGGATTTGGAGGCGTTAGATGTTGTCAAATACAAGTAACCACAAACAGGACACCTTCCCTAGGTTCCAGCTTTCTGGTTGTGAATACTGATGTGAACAGCTGTATGGAGCTTAATGGCACTTATCCCAAAAGAGGAATTGTCTCCTGCTAAGGAGCACAAGAGGGAGGCAAACCTTCCGGTTCAGCCGTTCCTGGGACAGACACGTGGGAATACATCATCTCAAAAAATTCGTAACTGCTCTTCACTGTACTTTGCATTAAGCTCTAGTGCTCCCAGGAAACTGAGGGGGGAGGTGTCCTCCCCGGGTAGTGGATTGGGGCCTCAGGAGGTTAAAGAGCTTGCCTGAGATGACACAGCCAGATAGTGGCCCGCTGGGAGTCCAGGCCCCCGCTCCTCAGACTGCCACATGTGCTTTCCTTCATACGTGCTGTTCTATAGATGGAGAGCTGGCTTGTTCCTTATTCTGGCCTAATTCTTGTTCCTTATTCTGAGGTTCTGGGCCTGTGCCCTCCCTGCTTAACTCTGTTACCCCCAGGCCGGTACCATGGCCGCTCCAGCAGCGGCCCCTGGGTCTGTGGGCGTATCTCCCCTCCTCAGGGCCCGGGGCGTTTACTGGAGGTGGGAGGGCAGTGGAGCAGCGCTCTGCCCCAGGCGTCTCTCTGCACTCGGCAGCTGGTCATCTGAGGAGTACGCCATGACAGGAGCAAAACAGATACAAATGGAAAGTGGACTGAGTGGAGCCTGTTGCCTCGCTCCTGGCCTGGCCTGCAGAGCCATTCCCCATCAGGCAGGCTCCAGGCAGGCCAGGGTGCTCAGCCCTGCTTCCCCTCACTGGGGCTGGGCCCATGACAGCCGCTGCAGAGCTTCCGTTTCCGTGGCCTGGCAGCCGGCACGATGGACTGGCTGATCCAGTCCCCAGTCCCCACCTGCCCAGGACCCGTTGTCCCAGGCTCTGCTGCAGCCTGGTGGCTTCCCAGACTCAGGGGGACCGGTGGGGGTTTGGGCAGTATTGAGAGTGCTAAAATAGGCCTTGCTTTTTTCCTGAGGGCAGACAGGAGGCCTGAGGAATGGGACCCCGGGATACTCCTGTCTCTCACCCCCAACCTCTTGATGACCCGGGAGTGAGACTGGCTTTGCCTCAGTTATCAGCTCTGTTGAGAAGGATAGTCGATCTCCTGTGGCTAAATACATACCTGGGTTAGTTTTCCCATAACATTTCCCTTCTGAGTAAAGGATGTGACCCAAGGGTCCCTGTTGCCCCAGAGAGGCAGCTGAAGCTGGGTTTTCACCTGGATTCAGCCCCGACGCATGTCAGGGGCTGTCAGCCCTGCTTTCAAATCTCATCTGTCCCATGTGAGGCAGGATCATTCACCTTAGTCTACAGTGAAGGAAACTGAGGCCCACAGGGACTTGTCCAAGGGCACACAGCTGGCCATAGAACTAGGCTCCAAACCCAGATCTGGTGAACCCATGTCTGTGTTTGTACCACATCTGCAGAAGGCCTCTGACTTCTGCGGGCCCCAGAGGGGGCCTTCTCTCCTCTCACCTGTCCCCTCACTTCTCCCTCCAGACTAAAGCTCCCATCCCCTCACTCCTTAGAATTGCTTGCCTCTGATCTTGCTCTCTATTTTTTTCTCAATGTGGGACTTCAATAAAAAGAAAGGGGACTTAGTTCTGAGAGACTAGGTTTCCCCTGGCCCAGGCAGGGGAATGAAACAGGGCTTCTTGGAAAAAAATGCAGAGCTCTGTTCCTGCTCTTCCCTTCAGAAGACCCCCTGCCTCTCTGGCCCGGACATTGCCTGGGACTAGCCGGTCAGTGGGCAGGACCCTCTGGTTCCAAGCCCGCTGGGCTCGGGAGAGCCAGGAAGCCAAGCCTGGGAGGCTGGCTGCCCTGTCTTCCCCAGCCCTCTAGGAAGGGAGTGCCAGCATGTGCCTTCTGGGGAGCAGGAGGGGTGTCAGGCCAAGTCTGCAGGCCTGTAGCTGCCCTGCCCTGAGGCAGCCTCCCAGTCTCCTCCTGGGTTTGTTTTGTGTTTTTCTTTTCTGTTCTCAACAGACCAACATTTGCCTCTGAACATCTTGTCTTCGGATAATGAGGTGTTTCTCTTTGTCACCATTTGGGGTGGGGTGTTAAGTGGGGGAGGGGCTAAAATAAACTTGGGCTATTTTGGGGCAATGGGGGAAGAACAGGCAGGAACAGAGCCAGGCAGTTGGGGCTGGGGAATGGGGAGTCCCCAGGCCCCTGGGGTCCACCCGTGGACAGTGCTGTCTTGACATGCTGGGCACCAGCCAGCCCACCACAACCTTTGGCCCAGCTCCCCGCTAGGTTGCTTTTTTTTTTTTTTTTTCTCAGGCTGGGTGATAGTGACCCAGCCCCTGGCACAGGGCTCCATCAGGCAGTGGTCTTGGCCGACCCTGGAAAGCCACAGAGTCTGAGATCCCACGTGCTTAAAGGTAGTGCTGGGCATACCTGTCACCTCTAGCCCCAGTTAGTGGGGCTGACCATGTCTCCTCATGACAGGCTCCAGGAGAGGAAGCAGGCAGTCACCTTGGCTCCAGGCATTCAGGAAACATTTATTGAGTACTTACTACATGCCAGACACCAGGCTGGGCCCTATAAATATAAAGATGAGTCAGATGTGGTCCCTGTTCCTGAAGAGAGCTAGGTCAGGGGGAGTAGATGGCAGCTGAGGAAAATTAGGTGATGAGGAATAGTAATAATAATGCAAGAAAGATCATGAGAGGTGCCACAGGAGTCTTAAAAAATGAAGTCCAAGAGGTGCGAGGAGAAAGTGATAAATCCCGGTCCTATGTGAGGTGAGGCGAGGCGGGGGAGAGCGTTGGCAGGCAGGGAAGCTTCCCTGAGGAAACAGAAGATAAGCTGGATAGGCCCTGCAGGATAATGACTTAGCTCCCTTAAATAATTTTTAGAAGGAGGCAGGCTATAAATAAATATATAAATAAATAAGTTTTTCAATGTGGGTAGCGCTTAACCATGCAGAGTTAGGGAAGGGGGGAATTTCCTGGCCAGGGGACCAGCCTGGGCAGAGATGGGACAGCACAGAACATGGATAGGCTATAGCCAGGAATTGCATTTGGTTGGGTAAGTTCTTGGCCGGTGAGCCGGGCTGGACTGAATTCCTTCTGGGGCCGGACTCCTCAGCTCTCAGCACCCCAGAGGCTCTGAGAAGCCCCGTGTGCTGGCTTGGCAGGAGGTGGGCATGGGTAAAGCCTGGCTCTGGCCCCCTGGAGCAGAATGGGAGGTCCCGGGGCCAGGGTCTGCTTTTAGGGGAGCCCGTGAAGGGAGAGGAGCAGGGGTATGTAGGCTGGGCCTGGACCTCACAGGGCAGGCCCTCATTCAGGAGCCCAGGTACAGCAGAGAGATGCCTTGCCTGGCAGACTCTCTCTCCTTGCCTGCCTCTGAGCCCCCAGGGGCTGCCTGCTCCCTTTGCAGCTCTGCTTGGGCACTAGGATCTCACTTCCCCGGAAGCTTCAACTCCTCATTCCATCCCCACAGATATTCGTCTGCAAGCATCTTTGGCTGTGTTCTCAAATTTCTCTTCTCCTACACTCCATCCTTAATATAGGTTTTGGGCATGAGTCTTCTTATGTTTATCTGTCCATCTGTCTCCTTGGCCCTTTCTCCTTGGGCTCCCCTCCCCTGCCCCCGCTGATTGTATTCAGTTCCCAATGACTGGTGTCTGTCACCTCCCCCCTAGGCCCCCCCACCCCGACCCAGCCTGTGCCAGATTCCTGAAACACTCCAGGCTCTGTGCTGAGTTTTACAAATATCGTTTCTTTTAATCCTTAAAACAGCTCATCAGGTGAGCACTGGTCTCATCACCTCAACACATCAAGCACACTGTAGCCTCAGGGCCTTTGCACTGCCTGCTCTCTCTGTGTCTTGAGCTCTCCTGGACCTTCACATAACCCCCTCCCTCACTCCTTCAGACCTCTGCTTAGATGTCACCTTGGCTGAGGCCTTGACTTATCACCCGATTTGAAATGCTTCCCTCACCCTCATATTCCTTACCCCCTTGACTCTTGTTTTTCTTCCTAACACTTAGAGCAGCTGGCATACGATATAGTTTACTAATTTGTTGACAGTTTCCTTCTACTAGAATGTAAGGCCTAAGGGACAGGGGTGTTTATTTTGTTTCCTGCTGTTCTCCAGCACCCAGAACATTGTCTGGCACATAGTAGGCACTCAGTTTCCATTCTATGAGCAAAAATATGAAGGCTCAGAGAGGTTAAGAACTTTGCCTAAGGTCCCTCAGGCAGTCGGCAGCAGAGCCCAACTTGGACCCAGAAGTGTGGGACTTTAGATTTCCACCACCAACTATCTCAGGATGAGTTCGGTGAAGGAGGCTGATAAGAGAGCTGATCCACCAGCTCAAGCACCTGGGGTCTCCAGACCAGCGGGTCCCTAAGAGGATATAGCACCAGCCATGTGGGGTCCCGGGGGAGCAGGAAGCTGGAAGGAGCAGCGCTTTCCTGCACAGGAACCTCTAGTTCCCTCTAGGTTTCCTGCTAGGAACTTCCTGTCCAGGATGGTGAGAGCACCCTGTAGCCTTCCAGCAGGGACAGAGTAGCTGCTGGCCAGATCAGTTCACACAAGTGGTTTTCCGCTTGGGCAGTTTTGTCTTCCAGCAGAATCTACGCCCCGTGTCCTCAGGTCTTAGAAAGAACTGACCGCTTCCTCCATGGCAACCAAGGCGAGTCACTCCTCCCCTGGCCTCAGTTTCTTTGGTTGTAAAAAAAGCAGAAAGGGAGGAGCTTCCAGGACCCTTTGCTTTTAGAAAGCAGGGATTTTGTGATTTTTCTCACTCCAGATCCAGCTCTGCTGTCAGAAGCTGCAGGCAGGGGTCTGTGGAGGCCCCCACACCTCGGCTCTGTCATTGTCTTACTGAGCACATACTGTGTGCTAGACACTTGCCATTAGAAGCTCCTTTAGTCCCTCAGTAACACCACGAGGTGGGCTCTAGTGTGTCCCCATTTTGTAGGAAGAGACAGGTACAAAGCACACCATTCCAGGGGAGAGACCTAGGCTGTCTGACCCCAGGGCAACTTAGCTCCTTGCGCTCGCTCTGGTCAGCAGGGGCCGATCAGGAGGAGGTGCCAGTGCTCATGGCTCTCGGTCCAGGATGGCCTTGTAAGGGCTGCTCAGAGGGCTCCAGCTCCAGGCCTTGATGCCTAAATGGGGTGACTTTTGCAGCCACTATCGCCTTCCTTGGCCCTTTTTTGTCCCCCAAAACCCTCAATCAAGAGAGTGGGAGGAAAAAAAAAAAAGCAGTGTCCCTACTGCCAGAGGGGAAGACCTGGTGAAGGGCCTGATTGAGTTTGCTTAGGACCACCACTTAGGAAATAGTTCAGTTTGGGGATAGCTTAGGGGAGAAAAGAATAACTGGGGTCCAGAAGGGGGACCCATAACCTTGGGACTCACCTGGGGCAATGTGGCCAGAGCCCAGATGCCTCCATTTGTCATGGCTCAGCCTCAGGTCTGTCTGTCTCCTCGGGGAGGGACGGCTTTCTGGGGCCTGCCCGGCGCCGCCTGCCAGCCCCGGAGCGGTCACATGAAGGGGTCACCAAGGAGGAGTGGACCGTCCCTACTTGTTTGGTTAGAGGGCCAAGTGGAAAGAACTCTAAGCTGAGAGGCCGGAGACGTGACCTCAGTTCCATTCTGAGCCAGTCATTTGCCCTCTCCCATGTGTCTGCCGCCCTGAGAAATGGGCACATGTGGGTGGCTACCCTTTGCCTGCCCCATCTTTAGGGAGGGTGGAGGTGAGTGGTAGGAGTAAATAGATAAAGAGTTCTGTGTTTTAAAAACACAGCGAAAGTGAGTGAATACTGCGGGAATTCAGGGAGTTGTTCCCTAACATGGGAGGAGGAAGGAACTTGAAAGGAGCCGGGCACATGGGCCTCCCTCCCTTTCCCCCTCTCTGTGCCCTCTGCTCAGCCCCTTGGCAGCTCTTCCTGAACTTGTTTTTCCAAATCACTAATTAACTTCTCGCTCAGCTCCCAGGTGGGCCAACTCTCCTGGCTAACTTTCCCTCAGAGAGAGCGAGCGGAGAGAGCAAGCTCCCGCTTCCCATACTCCCTGGCAGAGCCTGGATATGCTGGCCCTGCCCCTTACCCCAACCTCCTCTGCTTCTGGGGATGGGGGAGTGGGCAGTGCCGGGACTCTGGGTTCCCAGCATCCCCACTGCCACCAGACAGGTCCCTCCACCAATTCGTCTCTGGATGGCCAGGGAGAGCCCGCAGCTGGAGCCATTTCCTAAGGCCCACATCACCTGTATTGCCTGGCCAGCCCATTGCTCAGGGAAGTAAAATGAGGTCAGAAAAGGAAGTTGAAATTTACCTTTACAGGAAAGCAGGAGACAGGAGAAGCTCCAGGCAAAGTTATTCAAGGAGGGGAAGTGTTATCTGTGGCCTGCCACCTCCCTTCTCCTTCCTCGCTGATCTCATCAACTTGTCCCTGTTCAAGGGTAACACACAAGAGATCTTAGTGTGTGATGGGTGTCTGTCTTAATCCAAAGGTACACATTCCTAAGGTTGAAGTAGCACTCATCAGGGAGTTGGCTGGGGGCAGTGCTGACAGTTCAGAGAAGACTTTCCTGGGTCTGTGAACTGATCGATCCTGCCCGGGAGGTGGTGAAGACAGTGTGTTGTAAAGAGAAGGTACAGCCTCTGAAGTTAAACCGTGGTGAGTTCAAGTGTGGTTTCCACCCCTTCCAGGCTGTGTTACCTCAGGCAAGCACAGAACCTCTCTGATGCTCAGTTCCCCATCCGTGAAGTGAGATGATGAGGCTTACGTCGTCATAGGGTCACGGGGGGGACTGAAGGCGGTAACATGTACCCGTACCCAGCCGTGCCAGGACGGAATAGACAGCTAATGAATGTTCATTCCCAAGTTCTCTCCTCAGACTCGCTCCTGCTTCAGAAGCCCCGGAGATGCTGCTGCTTCTATTTCCCAGCTCCCCTTGTAGGAGCTCCCATTGGTGTTCAGCAGAAGTAAGAGCAAGGCATGCCTTCTCTCCCTTCCAGCGCAGACTCTCAGGGAGCAAAGCATCTCCGAGAGGCACCATTAGACAGGAGGCAACGCCATAGTCAGGTGGAAATCAGGGCGGGGAAGGCGTGGGGGTTGCCAAGTGGTGGAGGGGCCACAGTCCTTCCTCATGCACCTGTTTGAAGTAGAGCCCTCTGTTCGGGGAGGGCGGGCAGCAGCAGGGGGCGTAGACCTTGGCAACAGGTACCCTGACAGTGGTGAATAACAGATGAAGGCTCCCTAATTGGTGTTATTACACATGCATTTCCTCTCCATTCATAATGATTGGACACTTAGACCTCTGCCAAGCGCTGCTGTCATCGTTCTAGCTGAGATCCCAGCAGCTGTCCGGACCAGCCGCTGCCACACTCCAATCCCAATGGGTGCAGTTTATTTTTTGTTGGAGCTCAGTTTATTCTGAGCACACTCCCCCTGTCTCCTGCCATGGAGCATGCTGTCTTCCTTCAGATGCTTCTCACTGTCTGGGACATTCTAAACTGAGAGGCAGGGGAGGGGGGCTAGTACCTGGGGCCTAAGGAGGTGGGGGTGGGTCATGGCTGGAGCTTAAAGACTCAGCTGGCAGAGAGAGGACACGGTCATTCCCACCAGCCCCCTGTCTCTGGGCATATCCCTGAATGCAGCAGACCTCAGAGCTTAGTGTGCATCAGAATTACCTGGAAGGTTTGTTAAAACAGATTATGGGGGCCCTGCCCACAGTATGTCTCATTCAGTAAGTTTACGCAGGGCTGGAGAATTTGCATTTCTAGCTAGTTCCCAGGCCATGCTGCTGCTGGTCCTGGGCCTCACTTTGAGGACCACTGTCTTAAAGTCTGGTTCCTCCAAGTGTAGTCTGTGGACCAGCAGCTTCACGCCAGAGTTTCTTAGAAAAGCAGAATCACAGGCCCTGCCCTTGACCTCCTGAATCAGAATCACATGTTGACAAGATTCCCAGATGGTTTATATACCGGTTACAGTTTGGGAAGCTTTGAGGCACCACGGGACTGCAGGAGCACAGAGCTGGGGAGGGGGTGGGGCCGCTTAGGAGGCGGGGCCAGGCGGCTACTGTTCCCCGTCCACTTGACTATCTTGTGATCTTGTGTGCACCAGGAGAAAGATTGGGAAGTACTACCTTAAAACACCCAAGCAGATGGATAGAGACCGTCTACGGAGGGGGTTTTAGCCCCTACTGTGTACCTTAATCCTGCCTCTCACCACATAACAACTGCTTGGTCATCCCTGCCCCACCCCTCCCACCCCCGTGCACAAGAGAACCCCCCCATCCCCTTCCCCCTGCCCTGACAGCCACCCCGCTCTCCTCCTTGCCTCGCAGGTGGTGGCCTTCGCCTCTCTCTTCTTCATCTTGGTCTCCATCACCACCTTCTGCCTGGAGACCCACGAGGCCTTTAACATCGACCGCAACGTGACCGAGATCCACCGGGTAGGGAACACCACCAGCGTGCACTTTCGGCGGGAGGTGGAGACAGAGCCCATCCTGACGTACATCGAGGGGGTGTGCGTGCTGTGGTTCACGCTGGAGTTCCTGGTGCGCATCGTGTGCTGCCCGGACACGCTGGACTTCGTCAAGAACCTGCTCAACATCATCGACTTCGTGGCCATCCTGCCCTTCTACCTGGAGGTGGGGCTGAGTGGCCTGTCTTCCAAGGCAGCCCGAGACGTTCTGGGCTTCCTGCGCGTCGTGCGCTTTGTGCGTATCTTGCGCATCTTCAAGCTCACGCGCCACTTCGTGGGCCTGCGCGTGCTGGGCCACACCCTGCGCGCCAGCACCAACGAGTTCCTGCTGCTCATCATCTTCCTGGCCCTGGGGGTGCTCATCTTCGCCACCATGATCTACTATGCCGAGCGCATTGGCGCTAGGCCCTCCGACCCGCGGGGCAATGACCACACCGACTTCAAGAACATCCCCATCGGCTTCTGGTGGGCGGTGGTTACCATGACGACGCTGGGCTATGGGGACATGTACCCCAAGACCTGGTCAGGCATGCTGGTGGGGGCGCTGTGTGCACTGGCTGGCGTGCTCACCATCGCCATGCCTGTGCCGGTCATTGTCAACAACTTTGGCATGTACTACTCCCTGGCCATGGCCAAGCAGAAGCTGCCTAAGAAAAGAAAGAAGCATGTGCCCCGGCCGCCCCATCTTGAGTCACCCATCTACTGCAAGTCTGAGGAGACTTCGCCCCGGGACAGCACCTACAGTGACATCAGTCCCCCTGCCCCAGAAGAGGGTATGGTTGAGAGGAAACGGGCAGGTGAGATTGGGGGTTGGGAAGGAAAGCCACCTCTCCCCCTGTGGCCCAGGGAGTCCCCAGATGATCTAAGGCCCTTGGAATTTGGGGTTGTGCTTTACTACTCCGGGCTTCCCTGAGGATAAGATGTGCCTTTAAGAGTGCAAAGTATTGAGGCCCATCTCTATCTTCTGGTGTTCCAGTAGCTTTCTGAACGTCAGGGTTTGGGAAGTGAATGTCCCACTCAATTTAGGCTGTGATGGGCAGTGCATGTGGTTGTAAATTCCAGTACCACTTTGGCTGCTGTGCTGTGTGACCTGAGGCCAGTCACTTACCCTCTCTGATCTTCACCTGGTAAATGGGAATGATCTCCTACTCCCAAGACGTTGATGAGACCCAAACAAATGACAGATGTGAGAGGGCTTTGAGAAGGAAAAGCCACTTTACAAGCACCAGGCCTTGTCGTTATTAGCTAGACAGCAGGGACAGCTGTTCTTCCAAGGTGCATCAACGCATGAATCATTTCTTTCCAAACACTGGAGTCTGATGTCTCTTGGCCTAATAAATGTGATAACGTAACAGCAGTGGGAGGCTGCCTTCTGTTCAGCACAAACTAGATTGAGTCCTGGGCTCAGGGTTTCACATGGGATGGGAGGGAACCAAGAGGGAACAGCCAGACAGAGTCAGGCAGGGGAAAAGGAAGGGTGGAAGAAGTGGCATCTGCATCCTGGAAGGGGAGGGTCTGAGGGCCTGGAACCTGTTCTTCAAGGATGGGAAAGGCCGCCCTTGGGAAGATGGCTTCCACCTGAGTCAAGAGACCGGAAAGGAAATTGGCTCAACCCGAAGCAACTTCGAGTTAGGATAGACAGCGGGAACCTGAGGGTTAAATATGCGGTGGGCTCCTGAGGGAGGTCTGGGATTCCTGGTCTAGGGAGGCCTTGGATGCCAAGCCCTCCCGGGGAGCTGGGGGTGGGCCAGGAGACAAAGATAGCAGCTTCTACAGCCAAACTCTGGGGGCAAAGTGGGACTCATCCTCTGCGGTGGGGGGGGATGCCTGACTCGAGACTCTCACTTGGCCTGTTGGCTGGGACCAACATGGCGTACATGCTGGGGCTACTCACTCCATGGGGTCATTTGGGGGCCTGGGTCTTCCAGAGACCTTGATGGAACAGGACCCCTCAGCCTCCCCCCTTCTCCCCCACCAAAGTGGTACCCCCTTCCCTGATCCCTGAATGTAAATCTCCCAGCCAGTGCCCCAGGGGATTTCAGCTGTACCCCGAGGCCCATTCAGAGCTCAGAGGGAAACCTAGTGTCAGAATGGCTAAGGCCCATCACCAGCTCCTCAATGCACACTTACCACGGCCCCATCAGCTATGCCTCAGCCTGACCCTAACCGTTTGGCCATGGTCAGGGCATTTGTGGCCGATGCTGAGGCCACTGCCTTTAGACCGAGCAGGCCCCTCTCCAGAGCTGAGGGCACCCCCATTCTGCTGCCTGACAGAGGCCGGGGGTTTGGGGCTAGAAGCCCACAGCAGTGGGAGCTGCACTGGAGCATCTCCAGTTCAGGGTCTTCCCAAGGCAGGGGAGCCCCAAGAAGAGGGCTCTGAATCCTTCAGGTACTCGACTCTGCCTTAGATGCCCAGTGAACAAGAGTAACTGCCTTCAGGGGGCCCAGGGAGATGGCCGAGGAAGCCACTTTCTCGGTTTAACCCTGACAATGCCAGCCCTCATCCCAGCAAGCCAGGCGTTCTCTGACGGAATGCAAACTCATCCAAGTGTCAGCCTGAGCCAGACCCAAGGAGGAAGCAGTCTGCCACCTGCCTCAGGCTAATCCCTTGGAGCAGCCCTCAGCAGACAGATTTTAGGAACCCCTGCTTCGGGTATCTGTAACTCCGTGTCCTGGGAAAGATGCTAGGCCAAGGCTGAGAAGGAGGCAGGGCCCCTGCCCCCTGCCCCCTGCCCCTGGCCCTCCCAGGCAGATGCCAGGCCCCCCAGGTCGGGGAAGTGACACTCTCGGTCCGGGATCTGATACCCCAGGCAAGCCCTTGGGGAAGGCCTGGGCAGCCCCTCACTCAGCCTCCTTTCTGTCTGCCCCCCTTTAGACTCCAAGCAGAACGGTGATGCCAATGCGGTGCTGTCAGATGAGGAGGGAGCTGGCCTCACCCAGCCCCTGGCCTCTGTCCCCACCCCTGAGGAGCGCCGGGCCCTGCGACGCTCTGGCCCCCGAGACAAAAACAAGAAGGCAGCCGCCTGCTTCCTGCTCAGCGCCGGGGACTATGCCTGTGCCGATGGTAGTGTCCGGAAAGGTATGGCTCCCCAGGCCGGGCAGGTGGGGAGCCCCCGGGGAGCTGAGTCTCCCCAGTGTCCCCTGCAAAACTTGAGGTCCCCTCCTCCCCTGAGGCCTTGGCCACCATCTCCTCGGCCTTGGACGTGCCCCCGCTTTTAAGATGGGTACTCTGATCTCCCAGTCCCTGGATTAGAAAGGCCTCAGGCCATCCCCTGGAGGTACACAGAGCCCAGCACAACCCACCCCAGTTGCCCACGGGAAAAACAAGTGCTAGAGGGTAAGGGGATACCAAATCAGGGGTCCCTGCCTTTGCCCTCCATTTTATCACCACCTCTCCCTCTGGTGCCTGCTGCGACCTTGAGGTCTGGCTCCCCAGGGTCACAGCCACCCTTTCCCTAGACCTCCCTGAAACACAGCTAGGATTTCCTAAGTAAGTAGTCCCGAGAGATGGCAACAACATTCAGGAGTCAGGGTAAGAATGAGCTGTTGGTATGCTGTCTTCGGAGAGCCTAGCATAGGCCCTATCTCTGCCATCCCTCATGGGGTGGGGGTGTGGGGCGCAAGAGCCCAGGAGGGTCCCCCCCCAGCTCTACAGGCCTCTTAAGGCAGAGCCAGAAGGTGACCAGGACATGAGGATTGGGGTAGGAGTAGGTAGGGAATGTGTATCCCTCTGAAGTGTGTTCTGAAGGAACCCCTCCGGGGTTCTGGGAAGTAGCGTGATCTCTCCATAAGGGAAGGTTGAAATTCTACCAGCAGGCCCCAGGCTGCAGCAGAAACAGGGCAGAAGCCGGGCGGTGGATCTGGGGATTCCTTCCTGCCAAAAGGGGGTCAGAAATGACCGAGGATGGTTGAGGGCCAGTAGTGGCTGAGAATAGGAGTGTCAAGAGCAGGTGCTCCTGCCCCGTTCCTGATCCTTTTTTTGTCTTTTTTTTTTTTCTTTTGCTCTGTTCCTGTGACATAACCTGCCTAAAAACTTAGTTCTGGGATAAACCTTGAGTCCCCCACGCCCCCCCAAAAAAAGCTTGTCCCTGGGTTTTGAGGCCACTTCTTAATCTGCCCTCTTTTAGCCAAATTTGCTCCCTCCACCCCTGCCAAACTTCTCACTAGCCCCAAGCTCCAGACCAAATCTGGGTTGAATGAAGTGGGGCAGGGGCTGCTACGGGATTAGCCCAGGATGCCTATGTCCTTCCAAGGATGTCCCCTGGCCTGCCCATTTCAGCCTGCAAGGCACCTTCCTGGCCCCTGTCCCCATGGGATCTCCAGGGCACTGTGACCCTAACCAGGCCCTGAGGGGTATGTGTCCTGTTCTGCTGGACATATGTCCTATTGGGTGGCAGCAGCAGGAGAAGCCATCTGGCAGCTGGAAGGAGACGGCCCAGAGGCCCTAGGTACTCCTGTGGGGCAGGAGGGATCCCCACCTCCCATGTAGGACTTGAGCCGAGTGCTGAGCACCGCAGTTTTCCTGCTGGTATCGTGAGGGGCTCAGTGGCAGCGTGGAAGAAGCTGCAGTGGGTCACACCCAGGGCCGGGGTCGCACGTGTGTGTGCATGGGCGGGAAAGTCTGGATCGCACACAGCGCCAGATCCCTCTGGGTGCCTGTGTGTCCCGGCTGTTTTATTTTCAAGATGCCTCCACACTGCTTCTTGGCAACAAGCATGTAGCTCAGCCAATTAGAGTGACCTTCGAGAAGGAACAGGTGGGTTGCTGGGAAACAGGCCCTGCTAAGCAAGCGTGGCAGTTAGCATCGCCAAACTCCCAGGAAGCACTCGGCAACTTTCCCCCTGCCAGACCGTGCCTCCCTTCTCTGCATTCAGGCTCCGTGTAGGAGCTGGAGTGGGGAGCCCGGGTCTCCTTCAGCCATGGGCACAGACCCCATGGTTAGACTCCGGCTGCCTGAGGATCAGAGTGTGAACTTCCTGGGGGGAAGGGGACTGGTGCTGATTGGGGTTGCTTAGGATGGAGAAGAGGGCTACTGGAGGCTATGGGGTCTTTGAGTCACTGGAGGGGAGCTTACCTGGGGACAGTGACAGGGCAGAGCTCAGCTGTGGGGGCCCTGAGGTCTGTCCTCTGGAGCCCAGATGACCTGGAACTCAGGGAAAGTCAGGGAGCCTTCCCCAGGCAGGCCAGATCCCTCAACCAGTGTGGGGCTGCGTGCACCACAGGGCCCTCCTGGAGCATGGATCCCACGGAGCTGCTCAGATGAGGGGCCATGCCTCTCTGACCCATGTGCCTTTTCTTCACCAAGGCTGTGCAAAATCCCGGAGTCTAAACAGCATAGCAGGAGCAGCTGGAACCAGTCTGGGGCTGTCTCCACTGGCATCGAGATACAGCTCACCTTATCCTCCGAGAAAGCTCCTGTTCTCCCACCCCTTCCACCCTCTCACCAGCCCTCCACCCGGACACCCTGGCCCTTAGCCGTGCCCCTGGCTCTCCCCACATCTGGGCGCACGCCACGCTCACATGCCCTCCAGCCCTCATTCCTCCGTAGGCCCAAGGGAGCCCGGCAGGAGGCAGGAGAACCCGGGCCCCCAAGCCTCTCCCCCACAGCACCCAACTCCCCAGAACATTCGGCTCTGGAGCCTGAGAGCAAGGGGGAGATTACTCCCAGGGCTCCTCCTGCACTGGTGTCTGGCCTGAGCCCGAGCTGCTGGCATTACCCACCACTGCCCTCCGGGACTTGTGCCTCTGAGCCTTGCCTCCCCTCAGAGTCCCACCTTCATCCTGGGGAATGCATTTCCACTCCTCGTGGCCTTCAGTCGGTAACCAGCCTGCGACTGACTATCTCTGTCTGTCTGTCTGTCCATCCTACTCCTAGACCAGCAAAGAATAAGGCTGTCCCGCAGGCGCCCCATCTCTGCTGGTGCATAGGGAGCTGGCTGGTCAGAGGAGCGGTGCGCCCCTGGGAGAGGAGGCCTGATGCTCTCCAGCTCTGGCCTGGCATGCAGGTGGGGTCCCTAGGGTCCCAAGATTGGCTGGCTGCCGGGGCATGGGAATGCCCTCCTCCCGGAAGTGACACCCTGTGGCGGCAGAACCTGGCATCCCATCTGCACCCCAGCAGCCGTATCTCTCCCGCGCTGCTCTCTCTGCTTCCACGAGTTTTTCTTCCCTCCTCCTCCTGCTGCCTCAGACTCCCAGCCCTGCCTGAGTCACCTGCCGCTCCCACCCAGCCTCTGCGCTCTGGATGGCTGCCAGAGCCGGAGACTCATCTAATTTCTATAATTAAGTGTATTCATTTACCTAATGAGCCCGGGAGCACAACAGGTGTGTGAGTCATTGAGGGAGCAGGGGTGCACCCTGGGCAGGGGCAGCTGAGGGGAAGTGTGGGGACAGAAGCAATCCCACCTCCTCCCGCTCCTGCATAAGCACCCTGTCACTTCCAGGCAGGGCGGGGCTGGGCTGCAGGGGGCCCCTCTCTAGCAGTGAACCAGGGGAGGCTCTCCAGGCCCCCTCTGTCCCAGGACCCCAGAAGGCCTCAGCCAAGACATTCCTGTTTCACCTGATGGGAATTAGACCTGACAGTGGAGCCTGGCAATTTTTAGAGTCAGATTACACAACTTTGGAGAGGGAATGACTAAGGTCCATATCTGCTCCTTCCAGGGTGGGCAAAGGTAAGAATGGCAAGACAGCCTTCAGGGACTCAGCAGGGGGCCGGGGAGTCTGGAGGTGCCCCCGAAAGGTGAACTGGGCAGAAAGTCCAGATCATTTCATGAGAGTTGGGTGTTGTGAAAAGCCTCTGCCAGGACCACCCCCCTTTCAGTGCCCTCTGTCTTCAGCCTGGGGCAGACACAGGAATGTGCCTTCCAGAAAAGTCTGCAGCGGGTCCTGGGATACCCCAACCCTGCTGTGGTCCATGAGGCCTGTCTCTGGCTTGCTCTCAGAATGAGATGAACCCCCAAGAGGTGAGAAAATATGGGGGCATCCATGTGACCACCCTTCAAGAGGGGACAGGCCCCTTCAAGTGACAGGGACAGGGAAGCCGTGTGGAGCAGGATGGAGACTCTAGGAGCCCTGTCAAAGCTGGGGCTTAGAGTCCAGCTGCTTCTAGGTGAGGACAGATTCAGTCCTGTCCCAGCAGGGGTCCCTGGCCCTGGGGTCCTGGCCCCAGCGGGGACCTGGTGTCTGGCTCTGTGCGAGCCCCACAGCGCTTCTGTGGTTGGGCCTGCTTTCCTGGCTCAGGGAGCTGAAGCGGCTATTTCTGAAACGGCCCTCAAGTTGTCAGGAGTCCAAGTTTCCACGGCACCCACCTCCTCTTTCCCTCTCTTCCCTCCCACAGGGACGGGCATGCTCATGGCACCCCTCTGGTGGGTACAGCTGTCCTTGGGCAACATGATATGGGAGTGCTGGGCTGGAGCCCCTTGTGCCTTTGGGAGATGGGCTCCTGCCTGTCCCCGCACTGGTTCTCTGGCTTCTGTTGGCGAAACACAGGACCTAGCTAATGACGGCAAAGTAGGCCATCCACCACAGCAACCTCTCAGGACCTCTGGGCCCTGGGAAGGGGCAAAGTGAGTCCTCGATTTATAGAGACCCACTGTATACCGGGCCCTGCCTAGGGAGGTGGCTGCCTGCCCAGGCCTCAACTTATCCAGACCTGGGGCCTCCCTCCTCAGGGAAAGACTCTCTCCTCTGCCTATAATCTGAGAGCACAGTTTGCTTTGTGTTGCATGTGGACTTGGACCTGTACCCATTACTTTGTCTCTGAGAAGCCTTTCCCCCACAGCTGGGGCCCACGCTGTCCTGGCAGAGCAGGGAAGCAGCCCAGATAGGAGCTGTTAACCTTACTGACAACCTTAGAGGCATTTCTCAACCCTGGGCGTTGAGGAGGAGCTCCTCCCCTGGGCTGTGAGCTGAAACCAGGGTTGTTGGCGGCGGGGGGAGTCCATTCAGCATAGGAGCAGGAGTCAGAGGGGAGACAGAATACCAGCCTGAGGGCTGGGACTCCAGGAGTCACCTGTTGGCCCCTGGGCTGCCCTTTCCCAGAGTCCCCTGGGAGGGGGGCCTCCTCTGCCCTGGCCAGAGTATAACCCTGAAATCCCTGCCCCCATGGCAGCCTCCTTGCCTGCCCTTCCTGTGTCAGTGCTGGGAAAGTAGGAGAAGGGAAGGCCCACGCCACTGACATTCCAGGCTGAGGATGGGATGGCGAGAAGGGCTCACTGAGCTTTGGGTTTCTCAATAAGATGCTTTTTTCTGGCTTTGTCTCCTGAGATGGACACATGGGTCCTCCCTGACCTTCCCCTTTGGTATCTACCCTCCAGCTGCTCCAACTCTGTTTCTGCCAGATTGAGGAAGAGGGGCTAGGCACCACAAGGCAGCACACTTAGGGACCTTCTTCACTAGCCCCCGGGACAGTGGAATGACCCCAGCTGGTGATGGCGGGTGGAGCTCTGTGGGGGTTCAGGAGCTGTGTGGGAGCCCAGGTTGGACCACAGGTCATGCCAGGAACCTCCCCCAGTGCCTCCATGCCAGGCTGCAGGGCTGTGGTCCTCCTGCCCACTGCACTGAAGTTGTGACAACCTGAAGGCTGGGGATTCCTGGAGCTCATTACCTGAGTACATATGGAGATAAGCTGTAACATGACCTAGGAGTCACTTGGCCTAGTTCTGGGTAGGCAGCTATGGGCGGGAGGAGGGGCTCACCCCATTCCCTGACCCATCCCTGTGCTTCCCGCCTCTTCGCCCTGGGTCCCCTTGCCTTCCAGCTCTGCTCCTGGCCTAGTCCTTAGCCCACAGGCTGTGGGTCAGCAGCTGGCTTCCTTCTAACATCTCATTCTTTGTTTCTCCCTTTCTTTTGCTGAACTCCTTGCCCCCCCAGAAGGCAATGTTGAGCTGAAAGCGTGCGTCCCAGTGTCTCACACCTGTGCTCTTTAAACACAGAGACCTGCCGAGACGCCCTCTCGCCCAGCTATGCCCAGGCTGAAGTCCTCACCCTCTCTTAAGCGGCACCAACGTGAGAGAGGCAGGCAGACAGACAGAAAGCCAAGGCTTAGGGAAACTCTGGAACCCTGGCAAGAATCTTTTGCTGAGAAAGACTCAGAGATCCTTGTTTGCCCAGGACTGATGGAAAACCTCCCATGTGACCCTCTGGGCCCAGAGCCATCTGGGCCCGATGTTCTGTCTGTTGTACATTGAAGAGATATATATGCACATATAGCGTCTATATTCATACATACTATACTCTCGTGTGTAGTGCACGTGCTTTTGGTGGTCTGTCTTCTTTGTCAGGCTGTGTCTCCCCCAGCCCAGGCCCCACCCCCAGGCTCCCCCACCCTCATCCCCTTCCCCTTCACTGACTCCTTATTTCTGCTGAACACGTATGTGGAATGTCCCAGGAAAAGAGCGTCTGGGAACAGCCAGTCCCACTGGGAGGGATCCCAGGCTAGACTTGCCCTCTTGGGGTGGTTTCTCCTGTGGCTTGTGGTCTGTGGAAGGCCTGCTTTCCCCCCAGGGCCACTTCCCCACTAGCCCCATCCCACCCCAGATTGGGGTTCTACCTCCCACCCTCACCTCAATTTGGGGGGGACTTCCAGGGGCTCCTTGGCTACTCCTTCCACTCCTTCCTCCCCCTTACCTCTGTCCTGGACTGAGAGGGGCGTTTTGTCTTTTTTTTTTATTTGGGAGTTTTTGTTCTGTCCCCTTCGTCCGTTTGTTTTCAAAGATGCTGCTGGGCAGACGGGCAGGGAAGGGGTCTGTCTGCCCATCCGGCTCAGGGGTCTGAGAAGGGGATGCCTCGGGCGAGTGGAGACCAGTTGCAATACTGTACTTCCTGGCCGGTGGCCAGAGGACCGTGCAATAGCAGAGGCCGGGTGACCCCTTCGACCTTGGCCTCTGCCCCTTCTGCAGCCCTCCCTCCCCACTCCACGCCCCCCACCTCCCGCCCTGTCCCTTCCTAGTGTTGGTCAGTCCTTTTCTAGAGCTGTCCCGTCATGTGTGTGTCTGAGGCATGCCAAGGCTGGGCCCTGCCGCCCTGTCTGGATGTCCCCCACTGTCATGCCGTGCTTGAGCCCCAATAAAAACTTCTGGAGCATCCTGCTGCTCCCGTGAGTGACTGCCTCTGCCTCTCCTTTCTGGCTCTGTGTCTGCGGGGACATCCTGGGCTTCTATCCCAACACGAGAAATGCAGCACACTCCTATCATTGGCAGCCCCCGCCCCCACCAGGAATCATCGCTACCTCACCACCCCTGCACTCAGAGCTAGACGTGAGTGCTCAGAGAGGAAAAAGGATTGCCTGGGGTTGGGAAAGGAAGACCCAGCTCCCCCACCCCCAGCATTCTGGTCTCCGCTGGTGCCCCCTGAGCCCCACCATAGCCTGGAAGGACGGAGGGGTTTGGAAGGAGTGCCCCTGTATTCCTGCTTGTTTCTGTGGGGGAGGGGCTCCTCCCAGCAATTGTGCTAATTCTATGTGGGCTAAGGCCCTGGGGATGCCCAAGGCACGGTGACGACTGGGTGGCTGTTGAACTGAGGCCAGCAGGGGAGTGACAGCACATCTGGGACTACTGAGGGGTGGGGAATGATCAAATCCTGGGCCCAGAGAGGATGGGGGTCATGGTATGTAGTGGTGACACACGGCCCCTCCCGAGGTTTTCCCCGATCACTCACGTCGGGGCACCTGCGGGGCTGACTCCCAGGCGTGCAGCTTCACGCTCAGCTGTCACCGTCTTGAAATCACAGCAGAGGGGGCCCTGCGTGTTCATTTGGCACTGGACTCTGGAAGCCACGCAGCCACATCTGGGGACGTGTGTCCGTCCACCTCACCCTCTCTTATTCTAGGCAGAAGCGAGAGGCCCAGGGCCTCAGTTCAATGTCTGGATTCAAAGCTCGCCATGTGCTAGCTGGGTAACTTGGGGCGGCTCACTGAGCCTCTGTTTCCCGGACTGGAGAGAACGGGAATCACAACAGCCCCCATTTCAGACACCATGAGTGTCCAGACCTGGCCTGGAGCCCTCAGTGTGCACATGACACACGATGGGTGCCCGGCAAGTTGTTAGTCCCCTCCTCACACTTTGCTGTAGCTCTCAGGCCTTTGCACAGACTTCTGAGTTCTCCTCCATGTCCGGTCACAGGGGGCAGGGGCGAGGGAGGCAGAGCCGAGGGGATAGAAGAAGTGAGGGGAAGCCTGCTCCTGAAGTGGGAGAGGAAATCGGGCTTGGAGCCGGAGCCAGCTGAGGCAAAACGATGGCAGGCAGCCAGTTGTCAATTAAAGATAAGATCTCCTCCGGCCATGGAGGGTGAGTGGGGGCTGCAGGGCCCCCCCCAGACCGGAGAAAGCCATTTGCAGCCAGGCTCGCCTCAGAGAAGCCTGGCCGGGCGATAATGGGCGGGGATGCACTGCTGGCTCTGTAATGATATTACGCATCAGGGCCCACGTCCAAAATGGTTGTTTTCTTGTTGTGTTTTTTTGAGGATGAGTGGAACCATTTTATGGTCAGGGGCCAAGGGCCAGCAAACAGCCCAAGGGTACCAACTGCCAGGGTGGCCCTGAGGGGACCCCAGGAGATGCAGCTGGAGTCCCTGGTGACCGTCTGATGACAGACTTCTGGAGGGGAGAGGGGTGGCATACAGGGGCGGAGAGTTCAGGGAGAGAACAGACCAGCCCCCTGCCTCACCTTACAGAAACAGCGGGCAGTGCGGTCAGGGTGGAAAGGCAGTGCCTTCCTCAAAAAGCAGTGCCTGATCCCAAATTACTGAGCTGGTCAAGAGAACAGGACACGGGTGTCCAAGACTGACATGGGGAGTCAGACAGACTCAGCTGTTTGGACTCAGGAGTCCTAGCTCCAAGACTTTATTTTATTGTTTTTAAAGATTTTTTTTTTTTTTTTAATTTGACAGAGATCACAAGTAGGCAGAAAGACAGGCAGAGAAAGGAGGAAGCAGGCTACCCGCCCGGCAGAGAGCTGGATTCGGGGCTCGATCCCAGGACCCTGGGATCATGACCTGCACTGAAGGCAGAGGCTTTAACCCACTGAGCCACCCAGGTGCCCCTGGCTCCAGGACTTTAATCCAGACTCAGGAGTCCTGGCTTTGTGACTTCCTAGCTGTGTGACCTGAGGCAAGTCACTTAACCCCTGTGAACCTTTGTTTCCTCATCCATGGAATGGGAGTAAGGAGAGCGCCCACCTCACCGAGCTGTTGGCAGCACTCAGGGAACTCGCCTCTAAGGCCGTGGGTGCAGTGCCCAGCACAGAACCGTTGCCCACAGATACTGGGGGCAAGGAGAGTGTTGTGGAACAACTTACCCTAGTAGCCCTCCCCAGTTTGGTTTACAGCCTCTCCTTCCAGCTAAGTGCTACAGATTAACCTCATTTCGGTAAAGCCCTTCTCTCTGCGTGGAGAAGGCAGAGTAGGGGTCGTAACACCAGACAGCTAACACTTACGGAATGTTGGCTGATATATCCAATGCCCTTAAATAGGCATTCCGAGATTGGCATCCCCATTCTTGTTTCATGGAGAAAACTGCGGCACAGTACGTGGGTTCATTTCTCCAAGGTCACACAGCTGAGAAGTGGCAGAGATGGGATTTGAACCTAAGCCGTCTGTCTCCATGAGTCCAAGGCTCTGCTGCTTTTTAAAAGGAATGGGGCTTCTAAGTCAGAACCCCAAGGGTAGGTAGGGATTTGCGCTTTTAATGTTTTTCATTTCTTTCATCTCAACTGATTGTGCTAGCAAAGGTATTGTTTTCCCCTTTTAAAGATAACCTAGGACTGAGGAAGTGAGGGATCTGGTGGTACTCCCCCTCTCCCCCAACACACACACACATAAAAAGGGATGTCATTAATTAATTAGCATGACTCCCAACTCGGAATTGGTTCCTTCCTCTGCAATCCACTGAGTTTTATTGTCTGAGGCTCAGAAGGGGCTGACTGGGATGAGGTCCGATCTGGAGACCAAGTTACAGCAGGAGTGGCTCCGCCTGGAGAAGAAATGGGATTCCTATCCAAGGGAAAGCGGGTTTAGCTTATTTTCTGATCCCAGAGAGCAGACCTAGGACCAAAGGTGGAAATGTTAGGACAGATTGGGGTCAAATAAAGAAGAACCTGACTTTTTGTTTTCCTTGCTATTAACAAATTTCACGCACTGTATTAAAAGCACCCCGTACCAAATCAACAGGGAAGGAAGGCCCCGTCCCGTTCCCATAGTCCTACGCTCCTCCTTGGAGGTGACTCTGTTAATTGGTGACACTGGCAATTGGGTCCTTCCAGACCTTGAGAAAAAGGGAAGCTTTCTAACAACTGCCGAACAGGAATGGCCTGCCCTGTGGATATGAGGTCCCCGTCTCTGGAAGTGTTTGAAGAGATCCTGGGTGGTCACGTGCCACGGTTGGTGGGAAGAATATCTGCTGGGCGTGGGAGGTTGAATTAGAAGACCTCTTCCGGTTCTCACACGTTCTGCCTGGGGGCTTGGGGGTGGCACCCTGCAGCTCCATAGTGGGGCAGGCAGGTCCGGAGCCCAGGTCTTCCTAACAGGACCCGGATGAACTCCTCTCCCAGCATGAATTTCCTCCCAGCCCTTTACTCTGGTGGGTAACTCCCTGGTAGACTCTCTGTTTGCCTCTTTCCAGCCAGTCATGGCTGCCTGCCAGGGCAGAGACTGGCATTTGTGGGGCATCTGAGCCGATGACTTGGTTGACACCCTCGGCTCGGGTTGACGATGTGTAGCCAGTCCCCACCCCTACAGCCTCCTGGGGCTCTGACAGCCTCATCACCATGAGCACCTGCCTTCCTTGCCAGGCTCTGGGCCTTTGTGGGATCGACATGACAGGTGGCCCATGAAATGGCCCAGTCACTTGGGGCTGTGGTCATCACACCTGAGCCCCGGACAGCGTTTCTCTAAAGGCTACAAGTGCTGCCAGGGACGCTGGGACCTCAGCTGGGCCTGACCATAGCATCATGGGCTGAGGAGAGGGAGACAGGAGGAGAGATGTTGGGTCTCCAGATCAGAGGGTCAGAGGCCTTCGGCTATCGGTGCTGGAAGCTTCTCCTTTCCTCATGGGGCTGAGGGACCAGCCTGTCACCCTACCCCTACCCTCACCCCCAGGCACCATATTTACCTTCAGGGCTATTCCCTAAGAGGCTCCCCAAACTGCAGGGCTCTGCTTTTTCTGAGTTAGGGTCCCTGCTTCCCTACCTCAGCAATTCCTGGTGTGGGGAGAGGGGGTGGTCAGAGGAGGTCCCTTCCTTTCTCTCTCTACTCACTCTCCCCTAGGTGATCTATCTCGTCCACACCTACAGTCTGAAACACCTTCTAGGACCTGGCAACGGCCACGTTGGTAGGTCGGGCCCAGAACTCTCAACTCTATTTGTCCACTGGACAGACACACAGTGAGCTTTTTCTCTATTCCTGGCCCATGTTGGGTGCACATCAGCAGCCCTCCCCTTCCTACTCTCCACACACTCACCCTGCCCGCTCAGGCCCCCTCTCGCCCACCCAACACTGGGCTCTGAGTTCACGGCTCTCCCCTCCGTGTGCTACCATAAGCTCCCCACCTTCCCAGTCTGAGCCAGAAACTGGGGTGTCGTTGCTAACCCTCCCTCTCGAACCTGAATTCACTCACTCACTCACCACACATTAAATCTTTATTTACCAAAGGCCTATACCACATCCTGGGGCACCGGCAGGGAGCCAGGCCAGCAGGACCCCTGCCCTCAGGGGGCTCATGTTCCAGTGTCACGAAAGACCAGTAAAGATCTCTCCCACCCTCATGCCAACCCCTTATGGTCCCATCGTTCCTCCCTCTGAAATACACCTCACAAGCCCTCCATCTCTCACTCTTCCTCACTGGCTCCCAGCTGCCTTTTCTGTAAGCCCGTCTCTTCCCAGCAGCCAGATAGGGCTTCTTAAATTGGACAGGAGGATCCCGTCCCCGAGGCTTAAACCCTCTGTGGCTTTCATGATCCCGTGGCATCTGAATAAATTCTGAACTCTGTCAAGGTAAGGTGGGGAGGGACCTCAAGGGCCTGTGGCTCTTCAGGCCCCTCCCAGCCTCTGCCCTGTCACCCAGGCCTCTCCCCTTTTAGCCGCTGAGCCTTTCTTACACGCACCATCTCTTCCAGGTTTAGTGGAATACTGTGCCCACCTTCTCAGACTCCTTTTGCCAGGCTGAGTTCTTATCCCTCTGCTCTGGCCTTAAATGTCACTTCTTAGTGGCCCCCTCCAGTGCCCTGTGCTGTCTCCTACCACTGTAGCAGGCTCCTTTCCTCCCAGGGGCTTAGCACACTTTGGAACGACCTATTTGTCTGTTGCCTGCCTCCCTGTAAGTACCTGGGGCCCGGCACAGTGCTAGGGGCTCCATAAATATTATATGAATGAATGAACGGGCAGACCTGACCGGGCCATGAGCAGCCGCCGAACTACACCCTCTCCTTTTCCTCCAAGCTGTTTCCAGCTGGCTTCTGCACCTCCCTTCTAGGGCATTCCTGGGAGTCCTTGGGGAGGAACGTGAAAGCTCTTCTCTTTACATTATGCATTTCCTGCCTGAGAAACTGTCAGAATAATGAGGAGGGCTGAGAGAGAGGGAGGCTGAGAGGAGAGCTCTCAGAGCTCTTCCTGCTCTCCCTTCTGGAACTTGGCTTCCACCTGCAGTTTGGGGAATTTGTGCAAACCCCCTCCCCCACCAGTGAGCTACCAGAGGGAGCGCATTCACCTTGGCTCCCCTGGGGAGGGGGGCACAGCTTGCGTGGTAAGTGCTCCCCCTGGCACGGGGGAGTGAAGGAAGGAAGTGAGGGAGGCAGGAGGGATGAAGGCTTGATGAAGAGGGGAAAGACGAGGCTGGAGGGGACAGAGGCTGGGTGTGTGGAAGAGGGAACGAACACGAACTGCGTGGGCCAGTCTGCCCCCTGGCATGCGCTCTTTCTGGAACTCTGAAGCTCCTGGTCCAGCTCAGGTGTCTGGGTGGGACGGCAGTGTTCCTCCAGGGACATCCTGAGCCTTCAGCTCAAGAGCTTCGGCCCACTGGGGTATGACTACCCCTGAGGGGACCTCTGTAGGGACCGGAGCCTGGGATTCCTTAACCCGGGGGCAACTCCATTCCGAATATCCCTAGAGACCCCCTCACCACCTCCTCCACCCCTCCAGTTTCTCACCTGTAGGCCCCAGGTCCAAGGACAGTTGCTTCAAATTCAATGATCAGTGATCAAATGTTCAAATCATATAACCAAGAGAAACACACAAAAACAGGCTTTTCTCCATGCCCTCAGACCTCACCCAAGAGGAGCTCAGAGAGAAGGTGTCCCACCTGGCCCAGGCCCGGCCAGCTGCCTGTTGGGAAGACCAAGGGTGAGCCCAGGAGGCCCAGGAGGCCCAGAGGAGCTGTTCCTGGACTAGCTGTTGCCATGGTGGCCCTCCCTTGGGGGGGCGGCTGCCAGGTTGCTATGGAGAGAGAGCTTCGTAGTCGTCGCTGCCACCACTCTCAGTGCAGAGAAGCTGCCACAGGATCCTCACCCTTCCTAGGCCACTAGATGGCCAGCCTGGGGGCCCGTGGACTAGAGAAGCCCACAGCACCAAAAAACAGGAGTCAGAACTAGCTGCCTTCCCAATATCCCAGCTGCGTCCGACCTCATGCCTCAGGAACGTCTCCTCCCCTGAGGGACAACACTGTTTGTACTCCTGGCAGATAGATTAGGGACCTCATTTCTCTTAGGACACCCCTAGAGGTGGCAACCAGCTCCTGGGGAGCCTAGGGATAGGATAATGAGGGTAGGGGGTATGTAAGAAGGCCCCAGTGGTACCACTTTCCCTCTGGGCCTCAGTGTGCTGGACTGTGACTAGCTAATTTCTCTGGATAGAACTGGAAAATTGGTTTTTAGAATCCTCCATCTCTCTTCCTGGGTTTTTCTGTACCCTCACTAAATGCCACCCCTTTATCTATATCTCAAGCACACACATTTCCAGGGGCCTTCTGTTCTCTTTGCCCTCTCTTCATGGTCTCATCTATGGATCAAAAAGTATCTTGTGCCAGTCATCCACACTCTAGTATAAATTAGGGCTCACACATATTTTATTTCCCAGGATGCAGGATTACTAAACTTCCTCTCAACTTATGGAGCAAGAGCCCCCTTCTCGATTATATGGAAGTCTGGAGAGTTCCAAGCAGGATAGTTTTTTAGTTTTTTTGTTTGTTGTTTGTTTTGATCAGAGAAGAAAGCAGGAGCTCCTTATGTGAATCAAATTAGAGGCCAAGGTTCTACAAGGAGCTCTGGCTTCGCTTTGACTAATAAAAGAGAAAATGGAGCGCAAAATTGGAATTAGAAGTGATATGCAGTAGAAGCTGCCTCTGTCTAGAAGATCTTCTCTCTCATTTTTGTCCCCCTTCCATATTCCAGTGTTGAGTCCTCTGCCTAGCAAACACTTATTCATCCCTCAAGACCCACTCAACTGTCACCTTTTCGGAGAGCCGTTCCTGGACTCTTCCTTTATACTCTCACAGTACCTTGTACACCCTCCCCCCGCCAGTGTAGTACTTAGCACCAGGATAGCTTATCGCCTGTTTGCTCATTTATGGGTGTTTCATTTATTAACTCTCTTATCTCCAGCCCCTGCTCAGTGCTGGGAGCTCCATGATGAATGCATGAGCAGACAGGGAATGAATTAGCTCCCCACTGCTGACTTTCCTCATGCGCACCTGTCATTCTAGCCCATGCCTGGTCTCAGAATTTGTCCAGAACAATTCCCTGGGATGCTGGACCTCTCCCTTTTCCACCCCACCCCTGTGTGCCAACCAAGTCTCCATTCCTGCCATCAGAGCCCCCAACCACAGCCCTGACTCCCCTCCGCTTCCCAGGCTCTGACCACCTGGGCCTTTCTCTACTGGAGCTAATGGCTTCAGACTGGCTGTCACTGGAGTCTACCTAGGATGGCTAAGGGCTTATGTCCCGGGTTCTTCCCTTCTCCATCTTCCAACTGCTCAGTCTTCACGAGAGTGTTCTTTTAGGAGCTTCCGGCTCTCTCCAACTCTCTGAGTGCCAATTTGGGCAAAATCCCTGCTGCAGGCATGGGCCATAGAGAGAGAGAGACTGGTGATGATTGTTCCCACAGGAGCCGGGGTCAGTCCCAGGTCATTGCTTGGCTTCAGTTTCCACATCTGTGAAATGGGAATTCAACCATCCCCACCTTCATCCAAGGGAGGCATGAAGGTTAAATGAGGAAGTGGGTAGAAGAGTCTTCTGGAACCCCGAGAGTACTACCTGAGGTGAAAGGTTATCATTCATCTGACCTTCTCTCAGGGGTTGGGGTGTTCCTCCAGAAGAGGAGAGCAGATGCCTCTGGAAATAGTAAGAGCTCACACTGAGTGGGTAAGCGGCCATGTGTTATTCTGAGCCTTCTGTGTGGATGAATCCTCAGAGGAGACCCAGGAGGTGAGGGCTCTTTTAATCACTTCCGTTTTACAGATAAGGAACCAAGGCACAGAGGTTAGTCTGACAGAGATCTCACAGGCAGATTGTCCATGCCAATTTTGACCCAAACCCATTCTGCCTGGCTCTGGCCCCCACACCCCTGGCCACTGGCTCTGTGGCCACACGCAGCCACGGGTTGAAGCTGGCCCGCTTGGCTCTGGAGCCACCGCTGTCGCCGATTAACTTCCCACACCCAGAATTTTGCCCTCCCCCCACGGCTTTGCTGCTTGTGACCTGTGTGACACTGGGTAAATGACTTAACCTCCCTGGGCACTGTCCCCCTGACTGCGAAATGAGGCATCTCCTGGAGATTGCCCTGGGAGGATACACAGAGGTGGAAGGCACGAAACAGCCAGCCAGACTCAGCCAAGCGGATGGTGCTCTGGGCAAGTCCCCCATTTATACTTAGAGAGACAATCGGGGGAGTAGGGCTTGGCAGGCCCGACTAGAAACCCTCTTCCAGAAATCCTTGCTAGGGCCATTCACTGTGGGGTGACAGGATGAAGACCATCCAGCATGATGCGGGGCCCTGGGTCGGAAATGCTCATGAGATGACCAGCTGGGGTGGCCATTTCCCTCTTGGTGACCCAGGAGCTCCCGTGTACCTCCTTCCCAAGGCAGTGAGATGGCAGAGAGAAGCCCGCCAAGCTGTCTGTCTTCTCCCCTGTCCCCCAAGTCTCGTCCACACACACCTGCAAGCTATGGGGAATGGGAGCCAAAGAGCGAGTAGGCAGGAGAGAGCGCTAGAGGAGAGGCAGAGAGCAGGGATCCTGGAGAAGGGGGTGGGGCGAGAGGGAGGGGGAGGAAAAGGAGTGGGGGCAGAGAGGAAGGGTGGAAGATGGAGGAGTAGGAGGGTAAGCATGGCGGGAGGAGTGAGAAAATGCCAGGAGGGGAGGAGGGGAGGAGGGAGAAACAGGAGGGACCAATCCCCGACTGTGGGACCTAAAATGAACTCAACAGGCTGGAAATAGAACAGCTGGGCAAGCCCAAAACACTGTTTGGGTGTCTGCTGAGCAAGCACGTGAATGAACAGAACTGGGGGAGCAATTCAAGGAAGAAATAGATCATTTCATCTCAGAGGTAGGTCAGAACAGGAGGCCTTTATTCCAGCCCGCCCAGATTACTCAGGCTTCTTTTTCTGAGGGTGTTTTCTTTACGTAAGCATTATTTTTAACAGGCTGCCTTGCCGGATGGGTTAGCCTGACGCCACCCCATCCTTGGCAAGTGGGAGGCTTCAGTTACTCGGAGACCAAGACCGCTCCCGGATTTTTATTGTAACCGTGGACACGTCTGGCTTCAGGGGAAGAAATCTTAATCTGCTCTCGCTCTCCTAATGGAGGCTTAGGACTCTGAGCTGTGTCATGGGATACCACTTTCCCTTGTTAGAACAAAACCCACTTCTGGGATGGGCCAGGACTGGCCTGGGGGACCCTGTCTCTCTTAGCACCCCAGGGCTCCATAATGCCTTTTGGTGGCCTCACCTGATACCAGCACACTTCACCCCAGGAGGGGCATTGCCCACCTGGGGCTCTGCCACGGGACTCTTGCCCTGGCTGTCAGTGGCACCCTAATCTCTGCTCCCCACCCCCGCTCCACCCCACCCCCATAGTGCTGTTCCATCTCCCTCCACCCTTCCAGACCCTGGCAATCCTTCCCACCTAGGCTCCTAGGGAGACTCTTGGGTCTCAAAGGCCATTTGCTGACTCTCAGGACCCTTGAGCCCCCTGAAGTTGCTGCCAAAGCTGTTTGAATGTTACGTCCCACAGGAGAGATTCTGAGCTGTCCTCAGATGCCCTGAAGAGTAGTCTGGAAGTTAGAGGTTGGGCCAGCGCAGACTATGAAAATAGCTGGAGCCAGGTGACCACTGGAGACTCCTTTTAGCCTGCCCGAGGAGTCCTCTTCACACTGGGGCTTTTGCTCCATCATGGATTTCTCTGGAGTTCAGCTCAGCTCTCCTTGGGACGAACGTGGACAGGAACCGGGGAGCCAGAGTTCTAGTTTTGCATTACCACTGGCTATGCTATCTTTGGCCACTTGCTTGCTGAGCAGCTGCCTTTGTCAAATTGGGGATGATACTGCCCACCTTAGCAGGTTCTCCCAAGGCTCGAATAAGATCCCATGGTCTGGCTGCTTAGCCCGGTACCTGACATATTTCATAAAGCTTAACTTGCTTCCTTCCTCTCTCTCTTCCTTCCTGGATGAACACTGAGGAACCTTTCAAAACTGAGCAGGTAGACTCCACTAGAGGATATTTCGGGGAGACCTAAACTGGAGAGAAAGAACACAGGCCATCCCACAGCCTCTCCAGGAGGCGCTGGGACCGGGGCGGGGGGGGGTGGTTAGCCCTGGGGGAGGATGAAGAGAGGAACGCTTGCTTAGGAGCCTGGGAGCTGGCAGGTGTGGGTCCATTCCTCAACTTCTGACTCTGTTTCCTCTGCTGCTCTGGGCTCCAGTTTTCATCAGAAGGCATTCCCACGAAGCCCCTGTTGGAGATCAATTCATGGCAACAAGCAAGGAGGGAGTCTTATCTCTAAGAATTTTCTTGTTTCAACTGGGGGGTTAGTTCTGGACATGGTGATTATATATAAAACCCCAAGTGGAAATGGGCCCCCAGTGTCCATTGCCTTCCCAAACTGGATGCGTAGAAACACATCAGCCATAAGGAAGCTGATTTAAGACTCTTTGACCCCCCCACCCCCACTGCATACACCACCAAGAGAGACATTGAATGTGGAACCATCCTGAACTCTCCCCTTCCCTCCACTGCCTCTCCTCTTCCTCTGGGCTGCAGGATCTTGGAGTAAAGGCGGCTCTTTCTATGCACTTCATGTAGAACTAGAAGTAAAACAAGTTAGCTTCCTCTTCTCTGACACTGATGTGCTGGGGGACCAAAGAGGGTGTTTCAGAAAATTCAGGAGTTCCTCTTGGTTCCTTGTACCATTTGTGACTCTTCCAGCTTTCCTTGCCCTTGTGTGAGCCTTCTCTCGCCGAGACAAGAGACCAGCATCTCCGAGAATGCCCATCAAGTACTCTGAGCTTTTCAGTTGCAAAGGGCAAGAGAAATCAAAGCCGCCTCCTATCTCCATCCAGACGGTAGCGATCGGGGCACTGGGTGGCTCGGTAGCTGAGTGCCTGACTTTTGATTTCCACTCGGGTCGTGATCTCAGGGTCTTGAGATTGACTCATGTGTTGGGCTCTGTGCTCAGCAGAAAGTCTGCTTGAGATTCTTTCCTTCTGCCCCTCCTCCTACTCCCTCTCTCTAAAATAAATAAATAATTCTTTAAAAAAAAATGCAAAACATAACCCAAGGCTGTGCCTTTGCTTGTCTCACTTGGCCAGTGCTGTGTTAATGCCAAGCTGAGATTCTTCTTACTTTGTACTCACCTGGCCCCAAAGGCTGCCAGGGTATCAGCTACTAAGCCATTAATCCATAAAAGCCATCTACACCCTTCCTTAGATCCCAGAAGGAATCTCAACTCTGTCCTGACCTCGGAAGCCACCTTGGCCTTTTTGTCAGTGCTTTCTTCGCTCTGAATCTGGGCATCACATCTGTAATTTGATGCCTAGGAAATATTTTTAGCTACCAACCTTGATGCAGACGTCATCCCTGTTCACCACAGGGGTAATGAGAGGGGAAAGAATTGGAAGATTCCAACACCTTCCTGAAGGGTCTTCCTGAAAGACAAGTCTGGCCACGTCCCTCCGTTTCTGAAAACCCTGCTATGGTTCCCTGTCAGATAAAAGTGAGGTGCCCGAGACCATCTGGCCCCTCAGGCCTCAGTCCCTGACCCTCCCTCCCCACATACCCAAGTAGCAGTGTTCTTCCAACTTGTACCCTGTCCTACTTTTGGTCACACTCTTCCCTTTCCTTACAGTGACCCCCACTCGCTCCACCTTGTGAAAACTACTCATCTTTGGTGAAGTCTTTCCTGATCCGCGCAGCCCACCAGCAGAACTCTGGGCCCTCACAGACCCTGAGACACCTTTATGAGAGCATTTCTTCACACTAGGTATTTACCTGGCCACCTTTTAAAGAGTCATAGCTCGGACTCACCTTTTCTGTACTTCCACTAACTCGGCCAAGGGACCTGTGTAGATACTAGGATAGTAAATATATTAGGGAAAATTATCCAAAATTTAGATAAGGCCAGAAGGATGACTGTATATACCTGCAATGTCATAGTGAAGTTTTGTTTAATAGACCTACATAAGGACTTTTTTAAATTTTCTAGAACTGTTGCTATCAGCATAGGACTTTTGAACACTTGATATTTAAGTGTGAATGCCACAGGTTCAAATGAAAATATTTAGGACACGTTGGGTCAAACAAAATGTATTATTAACATGAATTTCTCCAGTTCAGTTTTACTTCTTAATGTGGCTACTGGAAAAATTTAAATCACACACATGGCTTGTGTTATAGATCTAGGGGACAGTGCTGTTGAAGAAGACCGTTTCATTGCTTGACTTTGTCATTTCCCTTTACTAATAAAGAACTCAGACTGTCAAGTTGCATGTTAACTTGTAGATTTTTAAAAAGATTTTATTATTTTATCTGACAAGCAGAGGTTGCAGAAGAGGGAGATGGAGAACCAGGCTCCCCGCTGAGTGGGGAGCCTGATGCAGGACTCAATCCCAGAATCCTGGGTTCATGACCTGAGCCAAAGGCAGACGCTTAACTGACTGAGCCACACAGGCACCCCTTAACTTGTAGATTTTTGTCTGGTAGGGATTTATTTATTTACTTATTTATTTTTAAAAAGATTTTATTTATTTATTTGACAGACAGAGATCACAAGTAGGCAGAGAGGCAGGCAGAGAGAGATGAGGAAGCAGGCTCCCCGCCGAGCAGAGACTCCAACGAGGGGGCTCAATCCCAGGACTCTGGGATCATGACCTGAGCCCAAGGCAGAGGCTTTAACCCACTGAGCCACCCAGGCGCCCTAGGAACATTTTTTTTTATTGTGAAAAATTTTTTATTGTTTATTACATAACAAAATTTACTATATTTAAGTGTATCATTTGAGGGCATTAAGTACATTCACATTGTTGTACCATCCGTCACCACCGTCCATCTCCAGAACTTTCCCATCATCCCTGTGCCCATTAAACAACAACGCCCTCCTTTCCCTTCTCCTCCCAGCCCCTGACAACCACCGTTCTGCTGTCTGTCTCTATGAACTTGACTACTGTGCGGACCTCACAGAAGTGGAATCATGCAGTATTTGTCCTTTGGTAATTGGCTTAGCATCATGTCTGGTGTGCGTGTCACGTGTTTTTTTATCCAGTCATGCGTTAATCAATATTTGGGTTGTTTCCATGTTTTGCCTGTTGTGAATAATGGGTCTACAGATATTTCCTTGAGATCTACTTTCAGTTCTTCTGGGTATATACCTAGAAGTGGAATTGCTGGATCGTAGGACAGTACTTGTTTAATTTGCTGAGGTAAAAGCAACATTTCTGAGCACCTGTGTGGTACCAGCTCCGAGCTAGGCCCTTTCCACATGACTTCTCGTTTAATCCACATCACAACCCTGTGGGATGAAGATTATTGTCCCCAGTTTATAAAAAGTGAAGATTCCAGAAACTAAATGACTCGTTCAAGGTGACAGATAGTGACTGTGAGTCAAGTTTTGAACCCAGGTTGGCTTGATTCCAAGGTCATGCTCTTCCCAGGCAGCAGGCAATGAAAACAAATATGGTCTTCAAGAGGAGGGGCCACAGTTTAAAGCTTTTGGCCGCTAAAGCTTTCTTTAATTAACAATTAACATCTTAGGGGCGCCTGGGTGGTTAAGTGTCTGCCTTCGGCTCAGGTCACGATCCCAGAGTCCTGGGATCCTCAGTTCTCCCTGGGGTTCCCTGCTCGGTGGAGAGTCTGCTTCTCCCTCTTCCCCTACCCCTGCTTGTGCTCTCCCTCTCCCACTGTCTCTCAAATAAATAAATAAACTCTTTTAAAAAACCAGTTAACATGCTAGCAGGAATCACAGAAGAATGGGTCATCACTTCCCCTTTCCCCAGGTCAAACGAAACACTGTCTTCCAGACGGTTCTCAGACAAAGCTCCTCTCTTCCCTGGCCTCCTACCCCTCCTCCTCCCATATCCCCAGGCCTCCCTTATTTACTGGCTAAAGCCCACACGCCCCAGCTCAGCCTTATGTCCACCAGAAATCTTCCCAGCTACAACCCCAGAATGGGTCCCTCCCACTAGCTTCCCTGGACTCCCTTCTGTCGACTAGGCTCCCTGCCCTCTGTGTTTCCCGTTTATGTATGAACCCCCCTCCCGGCCACATGCTCTCCGGGGCACAGTTCAAACTGTCCCTTCACGTCACCTGAACCTCCCAGTGCCCGACACTCGGGGAACAGTTTGAATCAATGAATCAATGAGTGACTCACTCAATCAATGACAGTAGGGAAGACAGGCACGAAGGAGAGAAAACCAGAATTATCCTCTTCTACTTCACTATTCGTGTAAGACCAGGCTGGGAGTTGCTCAGAATAATTTGTGTGCCGTATTTGGCACCACTGCGCAAGTCTGAGCCATTTTGGGGTTGGAAACTCCCAGGGAAAGAGATGGAATTATCCTCTCAGAGAAATATGCCCGCGTGGCTGGCCCAAGGAAGGGGAGGAGGAGTTTTCAATGTTGGTAGAGATTTCATATCCTGAGGAAAACCACATCCCCAGGGGAGGAATTGTTTGTGACACCTTTAACACAAGTATTCCTTCCCTCCCTCCTTCATTTGCCCCACCAGCCCAATGATCAGACCCATACTTGCTCTGAGCCAGCCAGGGGGTGGGAGGGGCAGTAACAGGTGATGGAGAATAGCCAGGTATCCAGGGTGACAGCTGCTAATACCCAGAGGGTAGTGGGGAGCACCAGCGAGGTAGGGGAGCTCATTGGCCAGAGTCCTTGCAGGACCTCTGTATCCTGTGCTGCACAAGGGACCAGCTTGGCTTAGAGAGCTGCTTTAGAGGGCTTTAAGCACCACAGGCCATGAACGTGAAAACGTGTAGCAGAAAGAGGGACAGGATTTGAATTCCACTGAAAGATAAGGGTTTGGGATTATTTGCCCAAGAGAGAGGAAGTATTTTAACAACTTGGTCATTCATGATTATTTGTAAAGTGTGAGGATGACATTAACTCAAATGGTTCTCACATCAAACCTGGGAGATGAGTTGGCAGGACACTATCCTGTTGTGCATGCAAAGGAAACGAAGAGATTTAATGCTAGTTTTTCTATCCCCAGTTCAGGGTTCTTGCTCACTCCAGGCTGCCTCTCCTAACTGCATAGATCCAAGGTGAGGATGGGGGGGGGTCCCACATTAGGGGGTCCTAGAGACCAAGCCCATGATGGTGAGCTGTCTGTCTGTCCAGGCAGTGATCTAAGGACTGGCCACAGGAAGGAGCACCTAGGGAGCACTATATAGGAAGGGATGGGGCAGTTCTGAGTCACCGGGGCCAGTGTAGCCTGCTAGTAGGTGTTGAATAAATCACACATCTGTATGTTATTGTTCAAAGCATTAGTGTGTCCATGGTTGGGCTGAATCTTCCTGAAGACCTTGTGAGGTGGTTGTACAGGTGCAGAGGGGCTGGTCCCAGCCCAGGTGACCAGCTGCTTGCTAAGAATATAGGCTCGGCTGTTTCATGGAATGGTGTCCCTGAGGTGCTGATTTTCTCCGCTGTTTCTTCCTCCACAGAGCAGGGCGGAAAAGGGCCCTGCTGGGGCCCTGTGTGTTGAAGCTGTCTTCAGAGGGGCTCTGAGGGCAGCTCGACGCAGACAGTAGGGGTGGTTAGAAACATCTCAGGGGAAGCCCTGCCGATTAGCACTCGGCAGGGACGTTCCAGTCCAAGAGAAGATGTCCCTGCGCCCCCCCAAAGGGTTTGAGCAGGGTCTTGGGTCCGTGGAGTGCCTGTTTGGCTCTAAGGCCCTGCATGAGCTGCCAGCAGGGACAGGTGGTCCACTACGTGACTATGTGACTGGTAACCACAGGATCCTTTCTCCAGGATGAAGGGAAAGAAAAGCAATCAGAGAGCATTGAGGGCCTCAGGCAAAGGAAGAAATAATCCGAGCAGAGGGAGTCAAGGTTCTGTTGTGCCCGCAGACTTCCAGGAGGGAACCAGCCGCAGAGAAGCCTCCCTCAGACAGTGGATGCCCCCATCAGGCTGATCCGGAGCTGCTTTGCCAAAAAGGAGAATCGGGTTGCGTGGAGCTATCCTCTTTCTCACTCAGCCAGATGGCCCGAAGGCGGTGGGGTGCTTCCAGGAGCCCAGCCCCTTTTCCCTGCTCCAAGGCAACCAGCCAGCCACAGGATCTGAGCCCCTGAAGCCCGGGAAGGCAGTCAGGGTCATAGTGGTGGCCTCTTCTGACTCGAGGCATCCCTCATGGGATCTTCATGGACCTGCAAAGCCCCTGAAGCATCTCCCGTCTGTCTTGTGGCCCATTTGCCTCGGGGAGGAGGCCAGGGCAGGAGCTGGGACCGGGACAGTGTGGTACCGCTTTTTGAGGACAGCCCTGGCACGTAGATCTCGCTCTAAACTCTGCATGGCTTCCTGCTCTGGGAAATGCAGGATTAATTGAATGACATGTAGCGATTCCGGGAAGAAGGAGGTGGGGTAGGGGGAGGGCTGGCTGCCAATCCTGCCAAGGAGACTAGGAAGTAATTCAACCTGTCACTTGATGCAGAACTGCTTTAACAGGTGTCGGTGGAGAGGTCACTTTATCTATCCCGCATACAGCACCTCACGGCCTGAGCACGCACTTTGCAGGGCTGGCCAGAGCCCCCGGGGGCCCGCAATGAGGGAGGCTGCAGCAACAATGCCGCTCAGTCCATCCTATCACTTATTTTGTGCTGCAAACACTGTCAAGGTTATGAGTAAACAATCTTCGAGCTGGCAAGCTCACTGCACAGTGGAGAAGATATCCAGAAATACACGTAGTTTTGTTTGCCCTTTCAGGGACGAGCCCAGTTTCAAACATCCCGTAAACTCTGGTGAGGGCGGGGAACGTGTGCCCTCTCTTATTCACACCTATAATCCCAGTGCTAGGCACAGAGTCTGGAACAGAGTAGAGGCTTAATACATGTGTGTTGAACGAGCAAATAAATCGACAAATGCTCAGATCATGAGTTGGACCACCAAGTTCACTGGAGCTCCACAGGGAATCAGGGCTCTTTGCTGGCTGTGTCCTAAAACCCCTCGGTTTCCTCCCAGGAGATCCCCTTTACTTCTCTACCTTCTCTCCAGCAGACCCCGCCAGACCTGCGCTCTGTAATTTTGCATTCAGTGCCCCGTTCCCTGGCCCCCTGAGCCCCAGTTGCTTAAGATAACCAATATTAGCAGGTCAGACACAGCTCAGATGCACTTGAAGATGCTTAGCCTGGTTGGAGAGCCCTAGACAGAACCAGATGTATTTTTAGCTCCTTGGGTATCTGGAAAGGTACTGAGATGCAGTCGTGGTTACAGACACCGCGCAAATCAGTATTCTGTGACTGGCCTCCCCACACCAGCAATTTCCATCAGTGTCTCAAAAGCAAGGGTTGCTATGGAGATGGAGTGCCAGGGCAACTGAACTTCCTGTTAGGAAACAGCGGCACAGGTAGAGCTCCAGGCCAATGGGAACCAAGGAGATTCTTGGATGGCCACAATTTCCGCTTCTGAGGGCAAATGATGGCAGGAGTCCTTGGCATCATCAGGAGGGGGTCAGCCGGGAGACGGAAGATGCTCTTTCTGGAACTCAATTCAGGGAGGGACTGATTCTATTTCTTCCTCACAGGTGGCATAGGGCTGGTTTGGTTCTCTCTCTGTTCCTTTGCCCAGGGACTTGGGCCACCTAAGAAGCAGTCCGGAAGCTGCTTGGGGAGGAAGGTGGCAGGGCCATTCTGAGTAGAGATCAGTCCTGGCAGATACCTAGAATCCAAGTCTTGTGAAGGACAGGGGGAGAGCAGGTCATTTCGGTCCTGGAAGCATTTGAGTTACTTTTGGGATGGTGTTGGGCAGGGTTATCTCGTTTTATCCTTGCTTTCATCTGGGGAGGCAGCCCAGGCAGGGGGCATGGTTCCTACCTCCCTCATTCATTCGCTAAACATTGCCTGTGTGCCTGATAAGCTAGGCAGCTGAGATGAAAAAAATCCGGGACTCCAACAGGCTAAATTCCCCACCTACTGCTACAAAATTAGCAAGATGTAAACCCAAAAGAGCACCCGGGTCTGTCCAGTTCATAGATTCAGAGGAATAAGAGCCTAAAGACGTTCTTGAAGAGCATTTAGTCTGACCCTCACACTTCACAGAAAAGAAACTGAGGCCCAGAGAGAGCACAAACTTGGTCACTCAGGGAGTTGGTGAAAAAACAAGCCCAGGATTCTTTGGCCCACTCTTCTCACCACCCAGAGCTCTTTTCAGAGAAATGTACTGCCCCAAACTTTTACTGGACACCCGCTGTGAGTCAGGTACCGGTTCAGCTATTAATTACTTTCAGTTGTTGTTAACAGAGACCTGACCACAGTGACTTAAGCAAATGAGGAGTTTATTTTCTCATAAAAGATGTGCAGGGGCAGGGATGACAGGGCTGTTTGACACTTGGACAAAGTCATCAGGGTGCAGTTTCCTTCTGGTTTTCTGTGTCACCACCTTCAATACAGAGGGTTGATTCTAAACACCCAAGATGGCTGCTGGAGTTCTAGCATCACATCTACGTTCCAGGCTCGAAAAGGAGGAACAGAACAGAAGGGCCTGTGGGCCTGCCCTGCCTGCCCCCCTGCCTCCTTTGCGAATCTTCTGGAAAACCCATCTAAGTTCCGCTCGCAGCCCCTTTGTACCTGCTCATGGCCCGAAAGGTTGAGAAATGTCGTCTTTTACCGGGGCACATGGCTGCCCGAATCAAAATTGGGGTTATGGTGGGAATGAAGAGTGGGAGAATGATACTTCTAAATTTTCTGCAGTGAGTATAAGTTTATTTGAAAATGAGGGGAAAAACTGCGAATTCTACCCCTCAGACCTCCTATTTCATCCACACAAGGGATGACTGGACCTGCCCAGAAGCACCTACATTATGCTACTTTCATGAGAACAGCACGACATTTCTTAAAGCAGAGTTTAAACCATCGTAATATCAATGCAGGTCAGTTGGAACAAAATCTACAGACTTTGTGGATATCACCCGGGGTAGAGGCTTGGAGAAGAAGTGGCAAATTCACCGAGGAGCTATAGGAAATCTTGGCTTCATGCAAAGCCTGCTCACCAGTCCTGAGCCTCCCCCGCCCACCAGCCCCCAGCTCATCTTGTCTGGGAGCGCCTCCCACACACAGTCTCTGGGATGCTGAAATCCAACGCCCTCCAGGGCCTCTGGGCTGCTGGGCGGCATGCCCACCCGAGTCATGCTGAGCAGCAGGGGTGGGCGCTGTGGGTTCGCCAGGAAGCCTCGGCCTTGGCTCTGCCGCTCACAGATGGCTCCGGTTATTTATGAATTGGAGCTGTTCTCCTCAAGTCCCCGCAAGGTAGGTCAAGGACAGGGAGGAGACCCATAGTAAATGAAAGGCTGGGTCCAGGCATCCCAACTCCTACCAGCCCCATGCAAAGACTTCAAGTGTGGCTCGCAGGCTGGGGGCATGGTGAGGCACCCAGGGATCCCACTGCAAGACTTGCTTTCAGTGTGGGGGTTCTTGATGATAGTTCTAAGGAGTACACTGCCCAGGGCATGATGCAAGTTTTTTGAGAAGGAGACAGTGAAAAAGCAGGCGTCAGTCTATTCAGTATGAAATTGGGTGGTACACTCATGACAGAGCCCAGACACTCCTGTGTATTCAGAATCCATTCTCCCGCTCATCTTTACCAACAGTTTTATTTGGGAGCACTAATGGGCTCAGTTGCTGTATCCAGCTTCTCAACTCACTGGCAGATGCCCAGAGGGCTGCACCATAAAGTAGAGGGAAACATCTTTGGAGAGCCTGTCCATCCCTTAATAAAAGGCAAAGGCCCCAGAAAAGAAGACTGCATTAATGCAATCCTACCGATGCCCAAAGATTGCCAAAGGGCTATGCCTTTTTGTGTGATCGCAGATTTGCCAACCCATATGCAGTTTCTGTGCTCACTTCATTTCCAACCCGGGCCAGCTTGGAACAGACCCCCACCTATGTATCAGGGAAAGAAACTGGCGGGATTCTCCCAGCAGAATTTCCAGCAGGCCTGGGCTTGCATCTTGACTGTTCATCTTTCTATATCACTCTGGGGGAAAGTGAAGAAATTAAGTCCCAGGGACTGCTTTCACTCCCTCCGAGAGATAACATGGTATCCAGGAAAATGCTTCTTGGCTGAGAAGTCCCTGAGAATTAAAAATTTGATCCTCCCAAACTGGGGAACAGAATCTTCTCTCTTCATATTTCAAACTATTGAGGCCACAGGACTGCTCCCACCACTGATGGTCCCATAGATCGTGGATCTCAATCCTTTGAGATCCATAAGATCTTAAGGCTTCATGGGAGGAAATGATGACTGAATCATCTGTCAGATTTTCCTCAATTCAACCAAAATCACTTTGAGTGCTTACCATGTATTTATGTAAGCTTCACAAAACGAGCAAATGGCTTTAAAAGATTCTTGCAAAGAAACCTGGATTAGAGATAATATTGATAATGCAAACATCAGAAACCATAAAAATACCTGGAGTGACCTTTCTCCTCCTGAATAAGCTCCTTATTAGCCAGCAAAAGCAGTGACAGCCTCATTGGACCTAAAAAGAAGTCGACCAAAAAAGCCAACATTTTCAAGATAATTCCCTAAAATATGGTTGACATTCTCTACTTTTAATGAAACCTATTGCCCTAAGAGTTTTTGCCTTCAGATATTAGCTATTGATAACAGAAAGCTTCCCAATTAGTAAGATATTTAAAAATTAAGCATCCAGACAATGAATATAAACTTCCTTAATTATTTCATTGATGCTTAAACTTACTAACCGTACTTATCCCACAAAATTTCATTAAATGTAGTAAGTGTGTACAAGAGTCTTTTGGTGTTTCTTAGTAATTGCAGAACTCGAAAAGCCACCTGCCCTTAGGGAAATACTTGTGTTTCTACCATGAAGAAATGGCTGTAATACACGAAAAGCAATATGGCAACAACTCACGCAATCTTCAGTCACCAGATCTTATCGAAAGATACATAGAAAACATTGCTGAAAAGTTTAAGAAGTGAATATTATAGCAGAGTATGCTAGGGATGCCGGGCTGGCTCGGTAGAACATGTTTCTCTCGATCTCAGGGCTGTAAGTTCGAGCCCCACATTGGGTGTAGAGATTACTTAAAAATAAAATCTTAAGAAAAAAAAGAAAAAAAAGAAAAGAAAAGAAAACAGGACAGGGGCGCCTGGGTGGCTTAACTGGTTTAGCTTCTGCCTTCGGCTCAGGTCATGATCCCAGGGTCCTGGGATCGAGCCCTGAGTGGGACTCCTTGCTCAGTGGGGAGTCTGCTTCTCCCTTTCCCTCTGCCCCTTGACCCATTCGTTCTCTCTCTCTCTCAAATGATAGATAAAACCTTTTTAAAAAGATAAGTAGGTAAGTTAATAAATAAAACAGAGTATGACTTACAGGAAGTTTGCTTCATATTTGATTGAAAATAGAGAGCTTTCTAACATCTTAGTTCATGGGATTGCCAGATTTTGTTTAAATACTAGAAAGAGGGGCCCCTAGGTGGCTCAGTCTTTAAGCGTCTGCCTTCGGCTCAGGTCATGATTCCAGGGTCCTGGGATCCAGCCCCGCATCGCGTCAGGCTCCTTGCTCAGCGGGGAGCGGGCTTCTCCCTCTCCTACTCCCCCTGCTTGTGTTCTCTTTTTTGCTGTGTCTCTTTCTGTCAAATAAATAAATTAAATAAATAAACAAATAAATACTAGAAAGAATGATTTTTGAATCACCAAAGGAAAGAGGTGTGGATGAAGAGTAAGTGAGTAATTTTGCAGAAAAGAAAAAAAAAATCCTTTATGGGAAAACTGTTGGCTGAAATGAAAAGGGGAGCCTGGGACGAGGGTATAAAGGTAGAACCACACTCGTTCTTCATTCACTTGGCGGCCAAGAAGTGAAAGCCAGATGTTCAGGAGCGCAGAGGATTGTCATTCACGTCGTTAATTTTATAAAAACCAGGTCTTCAAAGTATTACGGAGTCATTACAGCACTTTGTAATGGAATAGAGAGTAACCCAGAAGATCTTCCATTTCACACAGGGGCTCCCCAGCGCGTTCTCTCTGAGCAAGTGCTTAAAAGAGTTCCCAAACTTAGAGGAAAATCCCATGTTTTGCTTATGAAGATGAATGTTCCGTTTTTATTGCCCTTCTCTGTGATGACTAGTGGCTGTCCGATTTTTTTAAGAAGCACTCTCGACTTGCCCCTAAAAGATAAAGGTGACGCTTCATCATCTCTTAAAAAATAAACTCGAGCCAGGGAAAGGGCTTGGAAACAGATGTTTGGATGTTTCCATTGTTACACGATTTTGTTCCCAGCCCTGCTTGTAATACGTTTCCATCGCTTCTGTCCATCCACTGCGAAGGAACTGGCGACAGAATTTCCTAACTTGTTTTAGAATCTTTTAAATGAGAAGTCTCCATAGGTTTTGACTCCCTTTTATTAAGATTATAAAAACATAGTAATTACATCATATATAAGTAATTATAAACATGTTTCTGTTTGCTCAGAAGAACAAGGGTGTTTGATCACACGGTGCTTACTGTGTTCATGGCCTCACTGAGGATTGTCTTGTTCCTGGGAGGGCACCTTGCCTTGGGACCCAGCGGGAAGCTCGGGGACTGTTTCTGTCTATCTCCTTTCCCTACCTCTCCTCTCCCTTGACCTCCCCCGGCCCCCTTGCCCCAAGGCCCAGCACTGCTTTACAGGTGCTGCCTTAGTTAAGGGAAATGTAAAGTTCAGGCCTGCGGGATTTCCCAAATCTCATAGCTCGCATTTCGACACGTGTTGCTTTCACCTACTCTGGCTTCCTTACAGCCATGGGATAAACTCTTATCTTCTGGGCAGAATATAGAAACACTGTGTTTCAAGGTGCCTGGGTGGCTCAGTCGGATAAGCAACCAACTCTTTTTTTTTAAAGATTTTATTTATTTGACAGAGATCACAAGTAGGCAGAGAGGCAGGCAGAGAGAGAGGAGGAAGCCGGCTCCCTGCCGAGCAGAGAGCCTGATGCGGGGCTCGATCCCAGGACCCCGAGATGACCCAAGCCAAAGGCAGAGGCTTAACCCACTGAGCCACCCAGACACCCCTAAGCGACCAACTCTTGATCATGATTTCAGGGTTGCGAGATCGAGCCCCGAGTAGCGCTTCAAGCTGGGGGGGTGAAGCCTGCTTAAGATTCTCTCTCTCCCTCTGTCTCTGCCCCTCCCTGCCCTCTAATTAAAAAAAAAAAAGTGTTTAAAGAAATACTGTGCTTCTGCCTCACCTGGTCTCCATCAACCTTATCAAACCTACTCTTGTCAATTCTTCTCTAGGAGGCTTCCTCCTGCCCACTTGTTTGAGATCTAGGTTTGCATTAAGACCCCCCTCAGAGCCCATGTCTTGCTTACATCTCTTCCATCCCGGCCTCGGTCGTCCTTTTCCAACCGTCCCTCCTCTGCGAGCTTTTCTAGAACGCTTATGGGCACAGTTGGGCACTCCTAGCACCTGTCATGATGGGGACGGACTGTCACACCTGTGATCGCCCACCTGTGATCGCCCACCTGTGAGGGCTCCGTGTGGGCCCAGCACCTGGAGCAGGGACACGAGGCACACAGGCCTCAAGACTTACTGTACAACACTGCTGGCGTCTACAACAGATGCTCACTGGTGACAGCATGGCACCTGGGGTCCCTGAGATGACCTGTCCCATCGGTCACATGCACATTTTTCTATGGTGGGAGGAGGGGCCATGAGTTGGGACCCGAGATCACGGCCTGGCTGGCAGCAGAGGGGACCAATGGGGTGAGAAGCCATGGGGGTGCCATTTTGTTCTATTCTGGGCACAGCCGACTCCCTGGAGCCCAGGGAACTGAGGGCTGGATGCTGGCTCACCCCTGAGGGGGAAGCGATGGTTGCAACTGGAGTTCTGGGCCAAAATACATTTTGTGATGCCCTGGGGCATTTGGGAGCATGAGGCACACTTTAAAAATACATGAGAATTTAAGGGCTTTTTTGCCCCCTACACCTGCTGGAAGAACATGTCCAATGTCTGGGCTAATATTAGGGCTGTTTATTTTCTACGGCTGACATTTCTTGGGCCATCTTCAATTGCTGCTGGAGACAAGGTGACCAATACTGACTTTGGCACCCTGGGTCCAGGAAGGATTACCAAGGCTGAGTAGGAGCACGTCTGGGCAACACAGGCATGCAGACAGACGCCCAGAAATATGTGGGCCATC
Source organism: Lontra canadensis (assembly GCF_010015895.1). Classification (NCBI taxonomy): domain Eukaryota; kingdom Metazoa; phylum Chordata; class Mammalia; order Carnivora; family Mustelidae; genus Lontra; species Lontra canadensis. Next base: position 9,120,845 of record NW_022631069.1, on the reverse strand, counting down.
ATCTGACCCAGTCGTTCTGGGGTTCAAGGTGGCTCGGACATAAAGGAGTCCAGTTAGAGGGGGTCCTTTCATAGGGGTGTCTGACGGTCCAAAAATCCAGCGTTACCCACAGAATAAGAAACAGTTTTTCCAGTGGGGAGACTACTCTGGGAAACAAGTGAAGGCCTGTAAGCCAACAGTCTCCCTTCCCCCACTTTTTAAAAATTTTAGATGGGGGGCAGGGAAAGGGAGAGAGAGAATCTAAAGCAGTCTCCACGGCCAATGGAAGAGGCTCAGGTCTCGATCTCACAACCCTGACATCATGACCTGAGAGTGTAAACGGTGCAATGGTAGAATGGTAATCCGCTCAGGTTTCCCAGGTCTAGAGCAGCAGAAGCAAACAAACAAATAAACACATGCACAAAAGCTACCTCCTTCCCCTCAGAGGACAGCCCTTGGCCAAACAGAACCTAAGACCACTGGAAAAGGACTGTAGCCAGAGCCCAGAGGGGCTGTTAGAGAGGCCTGCCCAAGAGAAACCCCCCGAGTCCCCTCTCCCCACGCAGTCCTGGGCGTGATCACCCCACTCTGTTCTCCTGGCTGCTTGAGTTCCTTGCATTATAACAACATTTAATGTCAAAATGTTACCCCTCTGCACCGGCTGGAGGAGAGAGCTCAAGTAGACGCCATTTTCCGTTTGGCATCAGGGAAGCCTGTTGTGGGCCCCAAAGAACTTAGAGCCAGGACAGTGCCACGGGGGGTGGGTAGGAGGGCTGAGGTGCTACCCAGAAGTAGACCCTCTCCTTCTGAAAACATAGAGGGACTACGCTGGCATGGGGGAGGAGGCACTGGCTGGGCTGGATTGAAAGGAGCGGAACTTGGAAGGCTGGCAGGTATGGGGCTGGACACTAGAGGGCTGAGCAAGGAGGGTACAGGCCAAGGTGCACAGGAACCAGGTAAGTCAGTCCAGCCCGAGAACCTGTTTTGACCCTTTGGAGGTCCTCACAAACACTGTCAGCGGCTGCTGTTCACCCTTCCTAAGACCTCGCTCTCAGCCAGGCTTGCCAGGACAGCCCCACACAGGGGACAACTCCTTTGTCTCCCCAGGAACCCTGGGAGGCAGGTCCTGGGGTGGTCCCCATTTTGCAGATGAGGAAGTGAGAATTGAGTCAGAAAGGTGTTTTACACCTTGCCCAGGGGCAGGAACTCCTGGGTGGCAGGGCTGGGCTTTGAAGCCCTGAAGTCCAACCCCATCCGGTCTCTGCTCTTAGCGCTGGTCCTGCCACAGCTGTTGTGGCCATGCCTGGCCCTGCAGGGCCCCATTTCTTTTCCTGACGTCCTTCGGCATTTGTAACCCTTCTGAAGGACCTCAACACCAGGAGATCCCTGAAATCATGGGTTCCCTAGGCCACCGAGGACCCCACACCTCGATGCACCATTGTCATGGGGATCTTTGCTCCTTTTGAGGCTCCTTGCCATCTCCCGGTTAGTTCCTCGGAGGGACCCGACTTTCTCTCCTCGGCTTGTGGGGCCAACAGAGCCAGCGGCAGCCCCACGGGTCTCGGTAGCTCCCACTTAGCAAGCAGCCAGCAAACCTCTACAGACAGGCAGCACCCCTGGGGAGGCTGCTGGTCATCCCTTGTGTGGCCGCGTTGGCTCAGACGCCTGTCTGCTGGGGAGAGGGGCATCAGCTTTCTGGGAGCCGAGGGGCTGGGGACCAGTGGGGCTGCTCCTCCACTCTTCACCAGACCTTCTGGCTGCTTCCAGGCCACCATCTTTGCTCCGTTCTGTAGTGGAACCACGTAGTGTTTGCTCGTTTGCTATTTATACTGCAGTTGCTGTCTGGGGGGTTTCTCTGAAGCAAACTGATAAGCTCCCAAGTATGTAAGTACATTTCTGGCTCAGGGCTGCACTCACACACGTGGGTTCAGCTAGGACGAGGCCTGTCCTTATTCCCCCACAGCCTCCAGGTCCTTCCTAAATCGGTACCTTTCAGATACCTCCACTCCCCCCGCGCCCTCCCATAAGCACAGTCTTAAATAGATTTGGAATCTGGCTCCCACTGCCTTCCCTGTCCCATGAAACATCCTCTCAGCCTCTCTCAGGGTTAGGCTGTGCCCAGAGCCGCTGTCTTCTTTTCTCCCTGTAGCAGGATGCATGCAGCCCTCTGTGTTCGGCCTCCATTTTGAACCTCCTGACTTCACTTCCCTCAGGGCAGGGCCGCCTTCCGAGGAAGCAAATGTCTAGGCCTTCCTAGAGCATAGAAGTAGCTAAAACCACATGGTATTTTCCCCCCAGTCAGCCTTATTGAAGTGTAATTTACACAGAGCAAAATATACCTTCCGGTGCATAGTTCCGTGACTTTGGACCAATACATACAGGCATATAAGCATCACCAGGGTGAGCCTACAGAGCCTCGCATCACCCCACAGGGCACTTCTACACACCTCTGCAGTCAGCCACGCCTCTCACCCCCAGCCTCTCCCCACCGCCCGTCTGGATGGGTTTCATTTCTCCCCCCGTGTTTTATTTTTTCCGGAATGTCACATGAATGGAATCTGGAGCCTAGCCTCCCTCACTCAGCACAATCCTATCAAGCTTCACCCACGGTGTTGCACGTATCACTAGCCCATTCTTGTTTGATGCTACGTAGTATTCCAAAGTCAGGATGGGCCACAGTGCATAAATCCATTCACAAGTTGAAGGACACGTGGGGTTCTTTCCAGTGTTCGGCAATTACGAATAGTGTGGCTGTAAACATTTGTGTAGAGGTTTTATGTGGACATATGTTTTCATCTCTCAGGTAAATCCTAGGACTGGGATTTCTGAACGGTAAGGTAAGTATATATTTAACTTTCAAGAAACTGCCAAACTGTTCTCCCAAGTGGCTGTATTATTTTGTGTTTCTACCAGCAACAGAGGAGAGACCCAGGTGCTCGGCCTCCCCACTGGTATTAAGCGTCGCCCTTTTCCCCCAGCCCTGCCTCCTCCTGTTCTACAGAACGTGCTACATGGTACTTCAATGACCCATTGCTGGGCTTCTTTCCCTCCAGTGGCGGGAAATGGGACCTGTGGATTTCTATATTGCCTACGCAGAGGACAGACATCAGGGCAAGAACTCACTAAGTGAGGTGTAAAGGCGGCAGGATTAAGAGGGAACTACTACAAAGGACAGTTGCTTCTGTCTGGAACATTCCAAACGAAGCCAAGGAGTTGGGTGAGGGGAGTCCATCCTGCGGGTGGACTGAGAGAGAGGCCACCCAACAGCCTGGTGGCCCCGGATCTGGGAGTTGTTCCCACAGTGTGCCCGGCTGCTCACTAGAGGGTGTGAGCACAAGTGAGAGGACGAGCAAATGAACTCAGAGAAAGAGCTCCGGAGGAGGAAGGCCCAGAGAGGCACAGTGTGACAGAGAACACATGGCCGCAGGGTGGCAGGGAGTGCCCACCAGAGCAGGCCTGGGGCCTCTGGGGCAGCCACACGGCAGTAGAGGGCAGAGGGCCGGAGGGCAGCAACCAGTGTGTCCCTGAGGGCCTGACCACGGGAGGCCCAGCCTCGTCTGGAGGCCCACATCACACCGTGCCTTCCTTGCAGACCAGCCCTGCCGGGGCCTCCACTGGGACAATGAAGGAGTCTCTTGACGTGGAAGGTCAGCCCTTCAGTAGACTTGTATGCTGGGGTACTGAATGGGATGAAGGATCTTTTCAGGAGGGCTGGCGGGCAAGAGGAGGGATGCTGAGGACTACAGGTCTGGAGGAGGGGAGAAACAGGAAAACAAATCACTGACTGGCTCTCCAGAGTCAAAGGTATTCTGTCCCTCTTCTGTGGGCTGACAAGGGCCGGAGGCCACCTGAGAGCTGGAGACATTCTGCAAGGAGAGGAGAGGAATGAAACCTGCAGGGGGTGCTGGGGGTGTGAGTTCGGGCTGTGTTCCCGCTGAGCAGAGGCCGGCTGAGTATTGGCATGTGGCCCCACACTGGGCTCCCTGATAGGGCTCCCTGATCGCTGGGAACCCTGCTTCTCCTACTCTCACGCCCCCTGCTTGTGTTCCTGCTCTCACATCTCTCTGTCTGTCAAATAAATAAATAAAATCTTAAAAAAAAAAAGAGGTCATCTATTCCAAATTCCCCCTTCCTACAGGTGAGCTCTCTGAGGCCTAGGGTGGGGAAGGGACTTGCCAGTGGTCACATGGTTAAGTAGTAGAGATAAGACCACAACTGAGTCTCTGGACTCTTTTTTTTTTTTTTTTTTTAAGATTTTAATTATTTATTTGAGAGAGAAGAGAGAACACAAGCGTGGGGAGCGGCAGAGGGAGAGGGAGAAGCAGACTTCCTGGGGAGAGGGAGAAGCAGACTTCCTGCTGAGCAGGAAGCCCATCGCGACAACTTGGGGCTCGATCCCAGGATCCTGAGATCATAACCTGAGCCAACATCAGACATTTAACTGACTGAGTCACCTAGGCGCCACTCTGGACTCTTTTAAGAGCAGTTATGAATCCAGAATCCTAGCAACTCCTCAGGGAAATCTAGTCTAGAAAGCTCTTGAAAAGCAAAAAGCTAAAAATGAGCCCAAATCTGTTTGGCTTGGTTCTTCTTAGCCAAAATGCCTACACTGGTGTTGCCTCTGGCTACACAGGTTTAAGCCTGAGAGTGTGGTACAAATGACATCTGTCTCCTTTAGAAAACCATTCCAACAAAAAGTGGGCTAGCTGCTCCTGGAAACATCCAGGCAAAGTTGTGTGCCAGGAAGCAACACAACCATGTGGGGCTGTTTCTAGTTTAGGGTATGGCAGAAGGGGGTGGGCTCTGGAGTGGGAGAGGAGGCTGTCCCAACACATGCTTCGGGAATCTTCCCTCTTGCTGACAGCTGTACAGTGGCTCAGGGAGGCAGCTAGTGGTGGAGGAGGCTATGTTTACACATAAAAGTCTAAGAGTGACCTGAAGCTTACACCACATAATCACTCACAATCACCCTGCATTCCTCCAACTTGTCAACACCATCACCAGGACAGATCCCCATTTCCTAACACAAGTTTCCCTACAGTTATGGACCTGGGACAACCTCCAAACTGACCTAACGTAATAATTTTGTTCTGATACCTGGATATCTCTCTCTTTCTGTCTCTACCTATCTCATCTGTCTTAGTCTATAAACTTTACTGGGGCCACAGGCCCAAGCTTCTATATTGGGTTCCATGAGATTCCCCAGCTATAGCTGATTGGACCAGAATCAGAGTTTGTCTAAGCGTTGAATAATCTATTGGCTGGTCAGTAACCAATCAGATTCACTCATTTGAGAGTTTTTAAATGACTGCTGCAGAATCAGTACTTCATTAGAAGTCAAAATTTATGTACAGTTGGGGACTTCACCCACCAACCAAAGCTACAAAGAGCCAAAGCTATCAGGAAGCAGAGAAGATTTTGAGTAAGCTAGAGAGAGGAAGATGGCACGCAGGTATAAATAGATGAGACACCATGGAGGCCCCAGAGAAAGAGAATCAGAGAAAATAGAATGTCTGCCTGGAGCTCTAGAGTTCCCATTTTCCAGATCCAGTTTCCAAGAGACTGGGCTCTACTTTATTTCCATGAGCTGCACTGTAACCTTACAATAATTACCTCCTTTATTTTGGCTTGCATGAGTGCTTTTCTTCCTTTGCATCCAGCAAATCCATCCTAAAATGCCTGATCTTCATGTAATCTGATTTCATGTATTGTAAAATTGCTGCTCACAAATCTCCAGGGGATGGCCCTGGAGTTGGTGATGGTGTCTATCTATGTCTCTCCTTGGAGATTTAGAATGCGAGACCATTAAGAAGGTGAGCCAGGAGAGGAAGGGGAAATACTTCACTTTGGTGACTGCATGGAACATCTTCTAGAGAAAAGGAGCCCAGGAATGGAAAGAGGGCATCTATTTAGAGAGAGAAATTGTCTTTCATGGACTTGGCTTGGTCCCTAGAGAGGACAGGCTCCATGCTTCCTGAACTGGTTCCTTCATTCATTCCATAAGCATTGATTATGCACAAATGTGAGCCTGTCCCTCAGCTTGGGGCTGAGGAAACAGAAAAATAAGACACAGTTTCTTCTCACAGTTTAGTGAGGAAGACAAACCTGTTAGTATTTTGTTGGCATGCACTAAGTCTTTATTATGCAACTAAGTCTTTATTATAGTCTGTCTTCCAGGTGAGTTATTTGTCTCTGCATCAGTTTCTTCTGTGAGGTGAAGGGTCCAGAAAAAACAGAAACCCTGAAACATCATTTCTCCCCCATCCCACTGAGACTCATGATGAGCCTGGCACTCTGGAAGTATCTGGAGAAGTAATTGAACAGACGGTCTGGGCTGGGGGTCTGAACCGTGTTGTTCCTCTTTGTCCACGGATGGCTGACTTGGCCCTGACCAGTAAATGTGAGGGAAATACGTGCTTCTGAAGCTCCTGGGTCACAAAAGGACACCCAGGAGGAGTGAGGAATGTGGGTGAAACATTCAAATCTATGCTGGGGAAAGAACTCAGAGCATGTGCACTCTGGGTGTGTGTGAGTGACGTTGGTAGAGAGGTGCCCTAGGACTTACCGATCAAGCCACTCATCTGGGCATACAGTCAGTAGCAAGACCTGCTGTCCCCAGGTTCACAGGATGCCTTAAGTTTTCTGAGGAAGTCACCCAGATTTGAGAGTCTAACCAGTTGTATACTCTAACCAGTTGAAAATTCTCAACACTAAAATGTCATTAAGAACTCAATGTATGCTTTGGGACCTGCGCACATGACGAATGGGTTCGAAGAAATGATGTGGTTTTGATAGTGTCCAGGCAAATAAGGACAAAGAGCATCACTTCTGTCAGCAGGCTGGGGAGCTCTAAGCAGCCCCCATGGGTACCTAGACTCCTTGGCAGGAATTCTTCTAGAGCGGAGATGTAGGTCCCTGGCTCCTAGGGCACAATATCTTGGTCATTAGAAGCATAAACCAATCTCCTGCCCCCATATTCTGTTTCAGTGCCATGCAGGCAACTCCTGATTCCAGGCTGTTTGGGAGTGACATTTCTCAAGACAGTTCTGATTTACCACCAGTGTCTAAGGAGGTTAGTTGGCATGACTTAGTCCTTTCCTGCATCTAAATGCAAGAGCATCTTCTTAAGGCAGAGAGAGCAGGACACTCTGTATTCAACACAGCGTGGAAACAAGTGTCCCAACGGCCCCAACAGCATAAAGAAACAGTGCATTGTGTCACCAAACCAAAAACAAACTAAAGATTGACAAACATGGAACTGGAGTGGGGGGAGGGGGAGTTGCAAAAGTGACTCTATAACGGGCTATTCCCAGTAAGCTCTCAAGAGCACAGAGATGTGGGTCATGTGTATCTACCAATATAGCTCACACATTTTTAATTACTTAGACACTCAAGTCTAACTAAACTGCAAAGGACCTATACACTCTCCTTTTCCTCTGAAGCCTCTGCTTTCAGCATTAACTAACCCCCCCGCCCACCAAACACAACACCCCGGCAAAAACTAAATTTAGCCATCTCTATTTGCTTGAAATCGTTTTCATAGGAGCTTAGACTCACTTGATAGGGCTGATATTGTAAGTGAAGTCAAGAAAGAACACATCATTAAAAATGTTCAGGGCCAGCAAAATGCCTTTGAAATTGCTTGCTTTTTAGCTGGAAATGTGAACTAGCGTAGCGGGAGCACGTCTCGATGCCTGCATTAGGAAGATAATAGAAATGTAATGCTATTCCTTGTGCTTCTTTTAATGCCACAGGCAATACCGAGCTCCAGCAAATTAACGGTAGGACATTCTTTTCTTTAGGAAAAAGAAAATAGGATTTATTGGTGGAATGGACCACCCACCACATTTCTGACTCAGTCTCTCCTCCTCCCCTGAAATAACTTAGCTGCTACTAACCTTGGAGTTCCTCCGCTCCCAAAGAAATCTGGCTCCAGCCTTCCCCCTTGATACCAAGGTCGGCAAAGTGTGACATTCAAGGCAGCAATGTTGCCCTGAGGGTTGAGAGGGACAGTGTTTCCATCTTTAAAGCCTGGTACATTTTGTTCTGAACTGCATTCCAAGAAGGTCTGAGTGTGAAGCAATATTGAGAAAGGCCCAGCCCTAGCACAGCCCCACCCAGTCCCCCCGCCCCGCCCCAGGAGAGGGTACAGGGGCAAGGCCCTCCTCTGATTAAATGTAGGTTAACTCTAAAAGTTTTTATATACCTGTATTAAATGGTCTATGATTACATTGATTACATTAGGTGACTATGAACAAGACCATTTCTCTGTGTATAGGTTGTTATAGACTAATTCTCCAGGGGAAATCACCAAAGAAAAAGCCAAAGCTTCCTTGGGCAATTCTGAGGTCTTCTCTGGACTTCAGTTTCCTTATCCATAAATTGAAATGATTTGAGTCAGTGGCTTTTTGACCACGGGTGACTCTGCTCCCTAGGGGACATTGGGCAGCTCCTGGAGATATTTTGGGTTTAGCAGTACGGGGAAGTGTGCAGGCTACCAGCCTCTACAAATACTGCTAATCAATCCTACAGTACACAAGACAGCCTCTTGCAACAAAAAAATTATTTGGCTCAAAATGTCAATAGGGTTGAGGCTGAGAAACCCTGAAATGGATGATCTCTAAGTTCCCTTCAAGCTATAAAAAATATCTGCCTTTTTGCATGAGTATTAATAACCCACACAAGCACACATGTTTGAGACCTCCTAAATTTTGATGACAAGGCCCAAGGCACTTTTCTCAGGTACCAAAAGGAAATCTGCTTTTGTCACTAACTCGTGGGGCTCACCTTCTAAGCCAAGACCAAGTCCATCTGCTGCCACCCTGTCCGTCATCCCCAGCACCAGCAGAACATTAGTCATCAAGGAAGCCATTCCGAGGTAGAGAGGCTCCATGGGGCGGGGCCAGAGTCCATGAGGACCTCACTTCGGGGATCGGCTAGGTCATCACTTGTCACCAGATTTTTCTCACTGCCAGATTGCTCGCATTATCCAGTGAACTCTGTTCCCATCTGTGAGCCATGCCTGTCAGACTCCCAGGAGTGCAATTCACTTCCCTGTCCATTTCTTTCCTCCACTGGGACTTAGGTTTGCCAGTGCTGGAGACACAACTTCCCCTGAGCTGGGACTGAAGCTCTTTTAACTTCCCTCTGGAGACCTGGACTCCCAGTCTTGACAAAGATAGGAGGATTCAAGCTGTAAGCTTTTGTCCCAGGATTTGGAAAGCAGGAAGATGTTTGAGGTTCATATCAATGACACGTGTGGCATCACTTCTTATTCCTTCACCCATGGCAGACATCACCAATCAATCACAGAACTTTCCCCCGTTGAACTGGAGCATGGCCAAACACAGCACAGCCACTTCCAAATGATCAGAGATGATATTCTAATGTTAAACAATTTTCTATGCCAGTCTCTGAATGATTCAAGTGAAGATGGTAGGGGTTAGGAGAGGCAAACAGATGAAACTCTCAGCTAGATTATAAGTTCCATGGTCTGGAACTTATAATGAAGTTCTGCTTCATTTACTAGTCTATTCCCACTGTACACAAGCTCAAAAATTGTTGAATGAATGAGGGTTCTCCCAACTCGTGGTCTCCCTAAGAAGCACATTGCCTGCCCGGCTGCAGGGATGAATGGACCCCAATCAATTGTTCATCTTCTGGGTTAATGCAGGATACAGCAGCCCTGGGGAAGGAAGGGAAGGAAGGAGGAAAGGTACTCTAGTGAGCTCTACTCTCAGCCATAAAAGGGGACTGTGGGAATGATGGTTTCCATTATTTCTAAAAGAGGGGTAATGGCTGTGAGTGAGTACTTGTGGAACTTTCCTGTGTCTATTATTTTTTATCATCTCTTCCCTGGTTCCCTGCAGTCATTAGAGGGCTTTAGGCATTTTAAGCTATCATTTATTGAGTGCTATGTTCTAACAGCTTTATAAACATTAACCCGCTAGGTGATCACAATAGGTTGGCTCTCTTTTTACCCCCATTCTCAGAAACCAAGGCTCAGAGTTGTTAATTACATGCCCAGATGCACAGCTAGTAGGAGGCTCAGCTCAGACTCACACCCAGGCCAGTGTATTCACAAACTTTTTTTCATAAACTTTTCAAACAGCTGGTATTCACAAACTTTTCAAACAGCAAGAGTCTAGGTACCTGTGCTTGATGGCTACAGGGTAGGAGGAAATGGTGGTCCATCCGTCTGAGTTTGGGGGGAGAGAAACCCCAAGAGAGGGAGTGGCAGGGGAGCAGCAGAGGGCCTGAGACATTAGGGAAGGCAGAAATAGGTCCCTGGGTACTGGCCGAGATAAGAAATAGGTTCTCAGTACCTAAGTCCGGGATGCAGTATATTTCTGGTCTACCGGCCTATGATCCTTGGTTACTACCCACCCCCGAAATCCCTTTGTCTACTATCCACTATTCTCCAGTCCACTGCCCCACCATCTCCTGGTTGTCCCTCCCCTGCCTGTTAGGGCTGCCAGATTTAGCAAATAAAACAGGATGGTTGGGTTGCCTTCCTGGCTCAGCTGATAAAGTATCCGACTTTTAGTTTCAGCTCAGTTCGCCATTGCAGGGTCATGGGATCAAGCCCCATGTTGGGCTCAGTAAACGGTCTGCCTGAGATTGTCTCCCTCTTCACCTCCCCCTGCTCTCTCTCTCTCTCTCAAAAAATAAATAAATAAAATATTTTTTAAAAACCCACAGGATGGTCAGTTAACTTCGAATTTCAGATAAACAATGAATGATTTTTTTAGTATAAATATATATTCCATGTTCCATGGAATATTCCAGATATCTTTATACCAAGAAATTATTCCTGGGGCTCCTGACTGGCTCAGTCAGTAGAGCATGCAACTCTCAATCTCTGGGTCCTGAGTTCAAGTCCCATCTTGGGACTTACTTAAAAAAATAAATAAGGAAATTACTCATTGCTTATCTGAAACTCAAATTTAGTTGGTCATCCTGTATTTTATGTGACAACTCTATCCATCAACCCCTGCTTACTGCCCCACCAATCTCCTGGTTTGCTGATCCACCCCTGCCCTGCTCTGCTGCCCTACCATGCCCAGTGGGTCCCCTAGCCCCACACAAACTCCTGAGTTCCTGTGTCACATTCCATGCTCAGCTTAGCCTCTCCCGGAGTCTTCCTTGAAGCAAAGAGGTGCAGCCCTGAGGACAGGACCCTAAGCATCTTTGCCCAAATCAGTCAGATCCTCCCGGGGGCATTAGACTCAGGTGCCTGACTCAGGCTCCCTGTAGAGGTGATGAGGAGGCTTCTGGTCTGCAAAGTAATGAAGCTAATGAGCCGTGAAACGTTGCTTTGTGGTTTGGAAAACTTCATCGCTTTCCTGGCTCTGGGACAAAACAATCATTTTAAGATGTTTGGGGGCGGGGGATTGAGAGGAGGATGGTTTGTTGTTTGTCTCCCGCTCCCCCCCCCCCCAACCTGCCAACTGCAGACAGGATAGGTTAATGAGCCGGGGAAGTAGAATGCACCCAGGAAATGATGCGGAGCATCATGGACCCTGGGGTCCATTCCCAAGGACCGTAAAACTCGGGGCTGGAGGCTGGAGTGGGTGGAAGCTGAAAGCTTACTGCCTTTTGGGGGGGCTCCCTCTCCTCCCTTCGGACATAACCATAGAGATGGGGAAGGGCTTAGCTTTCCTTCGGGAAGTAACCCTAACAACTGAGGAATACGAGAAGAGGATGGGGGAGGGAGGGGAGAGGAATTAGAGGAGCCGCATTGTCTATACCCCCTCCACCTCTGTATGTACGTGAGCTTGCGCGCGTGCGCGTGCCTGCCTGCCGCACATGCTCACACACACCCATCGCGGCGCAGGCGCTAGGAGGTTGGTTCTCACGCCTTTTCTGCTTGCTGTTCATGATGAACCAGTTGCTTCCTCTGTCTGCGCCTCAGTGTGCTCCTCTATAAACTTCAGGAGGAGTAGAATCTCTTGTCTTGCCTGTAAAGGCCCAGGAGTATAGGATCTCCACGCTGCTCTAAATTCCCCGCGGGCAGGAACTTGGGTTCAACCCGTGGGTGACTGAGTAGAGCCCGGCACCCAGCCAGCCTTGGGGAGAGTCAGCAATGCCAGCTGCTTTGGGGGCTGCTGTCCTTAGGCCCGGAGACTGCCCCCAAATCAGAGGCTGCTCTCAAAGCATGAGCCGGGACCTGCCCAGGCTGCAGGGGCAGAGGCTGCAGGAGGAACCCTCTTCTGAAGCCAGGGTCCTAGATTCCTAAGCAGGTCACTCCGCAGGAACCCTGTGCTGTGGTGCCTCGGGACCAAGCAGGAGACCCAGCGGCGGGAGAGGACACATCTGGCAGGTGACTTCCAGGGTCCCAACCCCAGTCACTCACACACCCAGAACCGCTGTGAATGCCTTTCGATTTAGTTTAATTAAGCCATCTGCCCACATTAAATGGTAAATTATCTCCATCACTCCCATAATCCCAGAAGGGAGAAAGAGATAAAAGGGAACTGTCATCCCTTGAGTGGAACTGGAGGCGCCTGCCTTGCCTGCCCACCTGTGTGGCTTCTGTCTGGTGAGAAACAGCCTCAGGGTTTACAAATCCTCCTGTGTCCCCCAGACTCCAGCATCACCTATTGCCTCATGCTTCCTGCTCTTTGGAGGGGAAGGAGCAGGGCTCACACATGTCTGACCATGGGCAGGAAAAAAATGAAAAAAATTTTTTTTCCTTTTTTCCCCCTCTGCCTTGAGGTGCTCGAGTGCCTATGACAGTTTTCTTCCAATAAGCATGTGTTAGTTTGCACCTCCCTTAGCTCCTGGCTCTGCTGAGGGAGCCCAGTGCACCCTAAGTGGAGGTGCCCAGGAAGGCATCATGAAGTGACCTGCGACCCTCCCTTGACTCTGCAGGTATGTGGCCGGAGGCTGAATGATGAGGGATTTCATTATAGACATCCTATGTGCACCTTGGGGTGGGGGCTGGGGCATCCCAGGTGAAGGCTGCAGACCAGGGGATGGCCCTTGCTGTGGTTTGCAGTTCCAGACGTTAGATTTATAAGCATTCCCTTCATTGTTTGGACTCAAGAGGTATTGGCTTACAATGATTAAATCATAAGACGCTGATGAACCTGAAGCCAGTTATAAGACTGGGAGATAAGGCTCAAGACGGACTCACAATCATTAAACTCCTAAGAGACTGAGGAACCCAAGGCAAATGTAAAACAGGGTGACAGTCCCTACCAGGTATGCCCTTTCTGGTATCAAGCTAACCTTGAAAACTAGTAATCAGAAGGGTGCTCAGTGAGTACAGAGTAAAGGGACATTTTCACAAGTCTTCAGAAATTGTGATGAACTCTGCCTGGCCCATGGCAGTATCTGTCTCTTTCCAGAGCCCGGGTGTCTCCTTCAGGTGGAACTGGAGACACACTGACCGCTTTTATCCTTTGAAGGCACTCTTTCTGGGCTCTAGGCAGACCACAGACTTCAGTGGCCATATCTTTCCTTCGGTCAGTTCGAGAACTATTGATTGCGCTGCAAGTCTCTTTACTACTTTTTGATCCTGGTCACCTTTTTTGGGCTTGGGTATTTCCTGATCTCTTCATTACACAATTACAGAGCATCATTCAGAGTGGTTCTTTTTATAAATTGCTAAATGTATTTTTGTTAATTTTTAGCAATTTTACTCTCTGGAAAATGACTTAAGTTCCAGGTTCTGAGAATATCTTTCTGTAGCTCCCTAGGTACATAGGATCCTTATGATGAATCATAAGTCAGGCCACCTGACCTCAGATGGGACTATATGCTGTTTCTCTGTGCCTTTGGGTCTCCGTCTGAGGCTCAGCCCAGGCACTTGCTAGCTGCTAGTGCCCACTTATGTCAGGCAAGTCACTAAGCTTCCATGAGCCTTGGTTTCCTCTGGACAAAATGAGGGCATTCATGATGATCTTACAAGGTGTGAGGATCAAGGGAGATGGTCAAAGCTGCGTCTCAATCATGTGTCAGAGTGGACTGTGTCCCTGTGATTCAGACACCAATTCCTGATGTGGAGAACAAAGGCAAAAGAAATATAGAAAAAAATTAAACTTCTTTACAACTTACAGCCTATTGACAAGTCCTTGAGACAGGCAGAGTGACCTTCCTCCAGGAACTCAACTCTTCACTTTTACTTCACTAGAAGCAAAAAGGCAACCTTAGCTTGACATTAGCCTGAACTCCAGGATCTTGTAAATTTCCTGTAACATAAAAATCCCTTTTGAAACTTCCTTTATCTGTATCCCACCTCCCCATATATGCCAGCAATCATCCTCCAGGAATATGGCTTATCCTACATCTGAAGGGTCCCATGACCAAAGGTTTCCTAGACATTAGTAAATAAGCCCTCAAGATCCTGGAAACCTCACTTCCGATTCCTTAGAGACTCACACTGTCCCTAATCCCCTCCCAGCTTGAAAGTATGTAATCAGTCACTACTCACAACCTCAATGCAGCTCTTTCTGCCCACGGGACCTGTCCCATGCTTTAATAAAACCACCTTTTTTTGCACCAAGGACTTCTCAAGAATTCTTTCTTGACCGTTCGCTCCAACATTTCACATCTGTGCTGATGTGTGAGGGTTTTCCAACACCACCAAGCAAGTCTCTGACACCAGCTGGGTGTCCTATAGTTCAGCTCAATTCTGACACTATTTACCTGGAGATCCCACAGGTTAAGTAAGGGTTCAGTTCTCCCATCCCCCTTCAGACACCAATTCAGAGTCTAGGTTGTCACCTGGTCTTCTGGTAGAATGGCTACAGATCTGGAGGTTCCCACGCCTGCCTCCTCAGTTTCAGTTAATTTGTTAGAGTAGCTCACAGAACTCAGAGAAACATTTCACTTACTAGATCACTGGTTTATTAAAGAAGCAGGTATAACTCAGGAGCGGCCAGTCGGAAGAGATGCACAGGGCAAGGCATGAGGAAAGGGTGCCAAGCTTCCACACCCTCTCCCAGGAGCATCACTCTCCTGGAATGTCCATGGATTCACCAGCCCAGAAGCTCTCTGAATCCTATCCTTTTGGTTTTTATGGAAGATTCATTACATAGCCATGATTGATTGAATCACTGGCCATTGTTGAGTGAACTCAAACTCCTGCCCCTCTCCCCTCCTCAGAGGTAGAGGGGGTGGAGAGGGTGGGGGACTGAAAGTTCCAACCCTCTAATCACAGGGTTGATTCCCCTGGCAGCCAGCCACCTTGCCTAGGTGAGGTCCAAAAGTCATCTCATTAATATAACAAAAGACACCTTTCTGGTTCATTAACAGGAAAGTCCAAGGGGTTTCCTAGCTCTGTCAGGGACCGAGGAAGACCAAATGTATATTTGGTCTGGCTTAGTCGGTGGAGCACGCGACTCTTGATCTCAGGATTGTGAGTTTGAGGCCCACATCAGGTGTAGAGATTACCAAAGGAAAAAAAAAAAGATAATAAACTTTAAAAAATAATAATACAATAAACCACAATATCACAATATCACAATATCACAATCCTCCTTACAGTGACTGAAGGGAATAGCCTTGGGACTATGCTGACTTCATTTATTCAAAAAGCATTGATCAAGCACCTGCCACGGGACGAGCACGTACTCGCCCTGATAGAAGCGATAGTTTTATTTTTATTTTATTTGTTTTAATTTATTTGACAGACAGACCACAAGTAGGCAGAGAGGCAGGCAGAGAGAGACAGGAGGAGGAGGCAGGCTCCCTGACGAGCAGAGAGCCCGATGCGGGACTCAATCCCAGGACCCCGAGATCATGACCTGAGCCGAAGGCAGAGGCTTTAACCACTGCCCCAGAAGCAATAGTTTTAAATGCTGAAATAACTACTTCGCCATGCACTAGCACGCTGATCACGAATATTGGGAATTTAGTGTGTGTTGGACAGAGTACTGATTGCCAGCATCATCTTACTTAGTCCAAACAACAGTCCAATGAGGTGGACACTTGTATTACTCACATTTTGCAGATTAGTACACTGAAGCTTAGAGAAAGGATTCAAACTCCTCAAGGTCAAGGCAGCTTGTCTGTGGTGTACCTGGGACCCAGGTATGAATGGCTGTGAAGATGATGCTCTTAACCAGGGCTCCAGAGAGGTATAGATTACAAATGTGGAAATCAAGATTGGTACAGAGTGGGCCCTCTAGCATGTGTGTGTGTGTGTGTGTGTGTGTGTGTGTGTGTGAGAGAGAGAGAGAGAGAGAGAGAGAAATTCTCTTCCATGTGGTTTTTCAGGCTCATGTGTTGTATTTGAACATGATTGTGGGTTGAGGCTACAACACTTGGATGGGGAGTGTAGGGAGGATTTCCCACAATAGAGGGAATAGTCATAAAAGAACCTGTAATGGACAAAGAGCATTGTCACCCCAGAGTCTGGGAGGCAGCCCCAGGGAAATCCCTCCTCCCTGTGGTGGGCTCCTGGGAGGTAGAAGATGGCATCCACCATTTCGAAGTAGCCAGGAACCAGAATGGGGCAGGGAACTTGGCATCTCCCTTTGTAAGATCCCAGACCTCCAAAACGAGCACAGAAGCGAGCCAGGGCTCCCTGCGTCCAACTCCGAGGTTCCTACACTTCTCGGGAAGGTTCTGGTAACAACTGCTGCCTGTCCTCTGGGGCTTCGCTTCCCTTGGTTCAGCCTGAGAGAAAGCACAGGACTTGTCATCCAAGCTCAACCCTGACTGGGCGGGGTGTCTGGAAGTCATGTTCCACAGTCTTGTTTTACTGTCTGCCATTTATTTTGTGTTTGTTTTTCCCTAAATGGAGTCTTATCTAAGTAGCCCAGCCTGATTTCTGACAGGCGAAGCCAAGAGGTCTTCTGTTCAGGCTCGAACCGGAGCATTAAAGAGATTGCAGTCCCCCATGAAGCTCTGCCAAGCAGAGTGTTCTCGGTGTGCTCTTTGAGAGATAAGCTGCGGGGACAACCTTGCCCCATAGCAGTATCACGAAGTGGTAGTTCGCTCAATTGCTCTGACGCCCTGACACCCTCCCCCACCCCGAATAAGAGCAACGGATGCTGTTATGGTGCTGGTAGTAACCACACCCTAGCACCACAGCCCTGTGGGTGCATATCCGTCCAGCAGCCCACTGTCACGGAGGATTGTGATGAAGTCAGAGCCTCAAGGCCACCCTAGACCTCCAGAATCAGAATCTGCCTTTGAACAAGATCCCCAGGGCGTTCATTTGCACAGGGAAGTTTGAGAAGCACGGACCTAGGGTTGAGGCTCTTCAACCTGGGCCCATGAATTTAAATGAGGAATAAAATAGTTTAGGGGCAGCTGGCGGGCTCAGTTAGTGGCACATGAGACTCTTGATCTCAGGGTTGTGAGTTCAAGTCCCGTTTTGGGTGTAGAGATTACTTAAAAATAAAATCTTTTTTAAAAAAAGGAAAAAAATAAAATATTTTATCACTATCTGTACTAAGCACAAACCAAATTAAGTAAAATTAAGTAAATTAAGCATTTACTTCAACCATGGATATAGGCCACGAGTGACAGAAGTATTAGCAATACCTGTCACTCTGTCACTAATGGACATCATGGGCATTTTCATAACACATGACAGTTGTTTTTTAGATATTTTCCTCAAGTAGTATATAGCTCAGCATGACTTCAAAATTACAGTAGTTACTAGTTCTGAAGCTAGATCATGCTCTTGAATATACTAGGGAAGCCCACATTTTATTATATCACAAAATCTTTAAGTATCTTTGATAACTATTTCAAAGGAATTGATTTCCCTTATAATTCCACATATTTCATTTGAAACATCAGAAATCTTATTCTGAGGAGGATTTTTGGGTCTCATCAAATTGCTGTGATTCCAGGCGGTGTATGGAGAATTTCAGAGATACAGGGGAGGTGAGCGGGACCCATCCCCACATGATCTCTCCAGAGATCATGTGTCCCCGCAGACAGGTGGCTTTCAGAGCAGGGCTGGCTGGCACCTAGTGGTCGTCCTCATGGCATCTTCATTCTCTTTTCATTAAAAAGTAGGTTTGATGGGGTCCACGCTAACAGATAAAACCCAAATTCTATGGCGGGTTGGTGGGGGATGGGGGATGGCTGTTGTCATTCCAACAACTGAATTAAGAATCCAGCTGAGTGTCAGGAAAATTAAAGACCCTGAAGCATCCCTGTAGTTGTTACTTTTATCACCACTCCCCTCGGCACCCCCCATTCCCTCCCTCCCCCCTCACCTCCCTCCAGTGATCCACAGGAAACCCTTAAAAGGAAAACTGGCCTGTGTGCTCTTTAGGGGTGACAGGAAGGAGGCACTGGAAGGCTGGCTCTCTGCAGCCAGTGGGGTGGGGAGGACAGTCCCGGGGGATGAGAGTGGGTGGTGGCAGCTTTAAAAAGGAGCTTCCTTCTAGGGGTCCTGGGTGGCACAGTCCTTTAAGTGTCCGACTCTTGGTTTCGGCTCAGGTCCTGATCTTAGGCTCGTGAGACCAAGCCCCACGTGGGCTCCTCGCTCAGGGCAGAGTCTGCTTGAGAGTCTCTCTCCCTCTGCCTCTCCTGCTCATGCTCATGCTCTCTCTCTCTGTAAAATAAATAAATCTTGAAGAAAAAGAAGGAGAAGGTGGGGTAGGGTCACTGGACCTGAGGGAATGGGGAGGGTATCTGGGGAGACATGACCCTGAAGTAGAAGAACAGGCCTTCATGCTGGTAACGTCACAAACCATCTGACATGTTGGGCTTCACAAAGCTGCCTCAAGGCTGCCTGATGCGGTTGTAAAAAAAGGCAAAACCGAAGTCGTCCTCTGCCCGTGAAAACCGGAGGGAAAGCTGTAAGTCACATTACTTTTCACACACACCCCCTTGAGTGTCAGGGTGGTTTTTTTTCTTTCTTCTTTTTTTTTTTTAATCTACACGGTGGGGATAAGAACAACTGAGAAGCCTTCCTCACAGGCTTGTTGGGGGTCAGATGGCACAAGGGTGTGAAGGACGAAAGGCCTTGCTCTTCGAGGGAAAGTTCCTGTTTTCTATGAGAACATTTATCTCCTGCATGAGTCTCCTAAGTCTGTCATAATGAAATGCCCTAACCTGAATGACTGAAATAACAGAAGTATTTTGTCTCACTGTGCTGGAGGCCAGCAGTCCAGGATGGGGGCACCCGCAGGGGTGGTTCCTCCCAAGGGCTGTGAGAGAGAACCTGTTCTGGGCCTCTCCTCTGGCTTCTGGGGCTTTGCTGGGAATCTCTGGTGTTCCCTGACATAGGGAAGCACCAGCCGGGTGTCTGCCTTCATTTACAAGGTGTCCTTCCTGTGTGTGGGTCAGAGTTTCTCCTCCCTGTAGAGATATCCATCCTATTGGATTAAGGGCCCGTCGGACTCTGGGATGACCTCATCTTGACCAACCACTGTGCCATGACCCTGTTTCCAAATGAGGTCATATTCTGAGGTACTGGGGGTTAGGACTTCGGCACGTGAGTTTCGGGGGGACTCTAACCCTTCCGTTACCTCCTTGGGCACTCTTCTGTAGAGGCTAAGCCAGCAGAATGCACAGTGAGGTCAGGTGCAGGCGTGGAGTCAGGTGGGCTGCTTCCAACTCTTCAAGCACTTTCCACCTTCATCTGAATGGAGTCTTCCGCCACCTCTTTTATTAAACATTTAAATATTTATTAAATGTCTACATATTGCACACACACAGGACATAAAAATGAATAAAATATTGTCCTTGACTTCAAGCAAAATGAGAGACAGGCATGTAAACAAATCATCCCAAGGAGGTATGATTCATGCAATAGGAGTTGTGTGGAAAAAAGAAAAAGAAAAAGAAAAAAAAAGAGGGGGTCCAGGATTGTGAGGAAGGCTCCTGCAAAATGGCAGCATGAGCACCGAATCTTTAAGGATGATCTTTGGCAGATGGGAGGCAGATGCGTTTCAGTTAGAGGAAAAGTGGGGAGCGTTGTGGCCTGGCTAGGGCTATGGGCTGTGGGAGACAGAGATCAAAAGGAGGATAGGGCTCGGTATGAAGGGGCTACCCATGACCTGAAGAATATGAACGTTATCCTACAGCTCAGCTCTTTCTCCCCTATCAGCTCTGAGAAGGCAGTGAGCTCATGGGTTGTGGGAAGTGAGGCTGGAGCAGTGCACAGGGCTAGCCTATGAGTAAATGAGGGAATGAATGAGTCAATGAATAGCTTTTGGGCAGCGGAGTGGAGAGGAGAGACTTAGGAGTGGGATGAATCTGGAAGCAGAAAATTACAGCCAGGAGAATTTGCTGTAGTTCAGGCGAGTCTTTTGAGAATCTGAATGCAACTCCAGGAAGGAGGTCTTACCTGGGCTGGGAGGAAGGTGGGAAGAGTGAAAATATGAATATGTTTTGTAGGGTTGGAAGTCAAGGGAGTTCCTGCCCCCTGGTCTCCATTATCTCCGGGCCGGGCTGGTTCCTGAGGAAAGGGGTAGAAGAAGCGAGGTGAGGACTTCTTTTGGCTAAGGATCCTCCAGAAAGCAGTGAGAGTGGGAGGGTCTAAGAGTGGAGCTCAGCTGCCCCCAGGTCAAAAGGGAGATGCTGACTGTGGTCATGAGCCAGGATGGGGGATTTGGAGGGCAGGTGCAGTGGCAGGAAAAGGGGGCTCTGCAGTGGGTTAAACAGTGTCCTCCCAAAATTCACGTCCACCCAGAACCTCAGAAAGTGACCTTATTTGGAAATAGAGTCTTTGCAGAAGTAATTCAGCTAAAAATTGAAATGAGATTGTCCTGGATTAGGATGGGCCCTAATCTAAGGACTGGCATTGTCATAAGAGACATGAGGGGACACAGATACAGAGGGAGGAAGGCCCTGTGAAGACGGAGGCCGGGACCAGAGTGTTGCCACCACAAGCCAAGGAGGGGCCACCAGGAGCCACCAGGAGCAAGAAGAGGAAGGAAGGATTCTCCCCCCGGGGCCTTCAGAGGGAGCCCAGCTCTGCCAACACCTTGATTTTGAACTTCTGGCCTCCAGAACTGCGTGATAATAAATTTCCCAGCCTGTGGTACTTCGTGATGGCAGCCCCAGGGAAATTCATACCGGGCCAGACCACAGAGGCCGGTGGAGGTTCGGGCAAACGGTAGACTGAGGAGTGGAGACCGGGTCGGGAAATGAGGGAGGTCAGGAGGGGCCGAGAAGTTCAGCGGGAGTTGGGGCTGAAGGTCTTGGGGAAGAATGACAGGTTTAGGGGCAGGCTGAAAGGCTGGGAGGTTGATAGCCACACACCGGCCTGTTTGAAATGAAGGTTTTGGAGGCCGAGCAGCTCTAGGTGATTAGAGGTACTTGTCCGATCTGTGTCTCTCTTAGAGGATGAACGCTCCCTGAAAAACAAATTCACCCTAAACGCTAGGCCATTTATCCTCCCTCAAGTCTGCTTTTTAAATCCCAGGCCTGGTGAACCACCTACGCAGGTCTTCCGAGGAATTACTATTCCCTCTCTCCATTTGGTGGCATTTCAGACTCAGAGAGTCTGTGTGTTCTAGGGAAGAGGGCACGCCATGGGTAGGGGACAGGGTGCTCAGTGCCAGGCCAAGAGTGGGTCTTCCTAGGCCTGGCCCAGCCTTGTAGAGGGGAGGCCCGCTCTGGGGCTTTCAGAAAGGCGAGCACTTCCGGGGACCTCCGGGACATTAGGTGGCAGAACTAAAATAACGGTCAGGGTAAAGCTGGGCCATTTGAGGAAATTCAGAAGGAAAAACCCCAAGCAGAATCTTAAGGCAGTTGAGAGACCTTGCTCTAGTGTAGGCCGGAGAAAGTCTGAGTTGCCCCGGGATCAGGAGTCACTCAATTAAACAGCAAAAGCCCAAAGAGAAACGCAGGAGCAGTGCCCCCTCTTACCCGAGGAGCTCAGCTCCCGCTGTAGGCCTCACCCCATCTGCCCTCTGCCAGCACCTTCTCCCCCCAGGCCCTGTCCTTAGACCAGTCTGCCTCAGATTCTAGCTGTCTGCTCCCTTCCCTAGGGCCACAGGCACTGACCTCTCCTGCTCCTCTCCCCTGGTCCAGGCTCTTTCCTGCCGCTCGCTCCTAGGGGCTTCCTAGCTAAGCTACTGGGGGCTGCTCTCCAGTCCATGGCCTACTAATGTTCAAGCAGGAAAGAGTGTTTGCTTTGAGGGCAGGGTCAAGAGGTGATGAGAAAGCTACATTTCCTTCCATGCGATGTGGCTGTCCCCCTCCTAGTCCCCCATGGGCCTTTCTCTTTGCCGCCCAAGAGGGTCAAGGGCATAACCCCTTCACCAGCTCTTCCATGTTCTGCCTCCCGCCCACTGCACGTTCCCCCCCACACTGCGACCCCCACCCCCAGCTCTTTCTGCAGTTCCACCAAGTAGGAGGGATGGCCGCTTAGCATTCATAACCCAGTGCAGGGATCAGCTACAGCTCGCCCAAGGACCTTGCCTGCCCCGCGGGGGAGTCCATGAAATCAATGAAGGTATTTCTCTCCCAGAAGATGGTTGGTGTCCTGGGGCATCCCCTTCATCTTCTCTTGGTATTTTAGGGGACAGGCAGCTCCACGTGCCCTTTTCTCTACCTGAAGGTCAGTCTTCATCCTTCCCTTGGAGCTTCTCCCCAGTACCTGGGAGAGGGGGCTTTCCCCCAGCTCTCTCATGGGAGAAAAGCCAGAAACTGGTGGGAGAATGAGGACCTTGGGAGGTGAAGAAGCAGAATATGTCAAAAAGCAGTGACGGTTTCTAGGGTAGGAGCCATCTGGGACAGCATGGAAGGGGGTGATTATTTTGAGGCACCACTGATGAAATATTTGTTGAGCTGTGAAGGGAGAAAGCAGAGAACCATCAGTTTTAAGATCCAGGGGTCCAAGTCCTTACACCATCGCCTTGCTGTGCGGGGGCAGTGAGCCGTTTGTCCCCTCTGGGTGGAGACCCACCCAACTTACAGACCTGGGTCCCAGGGGCCGGGAGGGTGCAACAGTAACGTCTCGCTGAGCCCCCATGGAGAAGCTGAGCTGCCCCAGGCTGCAGTTCCAGACTGATGGAGGCAAGGACGGCAGCAGGAGCCCACCTCTAGTCCCTGGACACGATCCCACCTATCCACCAACTAGTCGGGGGAAAGCCCTGGACCTGTCCTGCCAGCAAGAAGCCATTGCCCTTCCTTCCATGTAAGCCCAAGAGGAGCAGCCTCTGCCGGATGCCAGGAGGCTTGGTCAGGCCCCCCCGCAGGAAATAGGACACTCAGCTGGGATGGTCAAGGTTAAGTGAACGGAGAGACCATTTGCAGAGGTGAGACAACATTAAAAGAATCAGCAAGGGGCAGTGAGGTAGCTGGAAAGAAGCCACAGCAGGAAGCGATGGCCAACACCAGGCCCGAAGAGGCGCTTGGCCAAATGGTGTTCTCTGGTCCAGTAAGTCTGAGGCCTGCGAGGGGGCCACCAGGAGGAGCCATCATCATAGAATCAAAGCAGGGCCAAGAAGGAGTGAGCAGGACAAATACCCTGACCTCTTCCTCACAGCTTCTGATCTCCTGCGGAAGCTTCCTGTTCATCTTACTCAAACTGGAAGGCGGGCCGCGGGGAGCCCTGTGATGTCATCCCCAGAGCCCAAAGCACTGAGCGGTGGAAAAACAGTCTTGGGTTGGGAGCCAAGCAAAAGCACAAAGCCAGCAGGGGGTGCGCGTGCTGTGGAGGGTACACCCAGGAGCAAAAGCAAATCCTTGGGAGCCAGTGGTCAATATGAAGCCTGAGTTTATGGCTTCTAGCTTTGTGACCTTGGGTGAGTCACTTGACCTCTCTGAGCCTGGTTTTCTTCTTGAGGCTAATTATACCCTCTTAATGGAACTGTTGTGAGTATTAAATGAGGTGCCTTGTGTGAAAGCGCCACCCATATGCAAGGTGTTTGTCAAGGTCAGCTTCCCTCCCCTTCAGACTCCCCTTGTCCACGCTCTAATGAACCTGAGGTGGCAGGGTAGAGTGGAATGGCCAAGAAACACAGGCTTAATATCCAGACCCTGGCTGTGTATCTACCAGCTATGTGACCTTATAAGTCACTTACCCTTTTTAACTTTAAAAATATATATTTGTTTAAGTAATCTCTATACCCAACATGGGGCTCGAACTCAGGACACCAAGATCAAGAGTCACACGTTCCTTGGGCTGAGCCAGCCAGGTGCCCCATAACTTTATTTTCTTAATAGTAAAAAGGGACTATCCAGTTCATAAGGTTGCTATGAGGATTAGAAATTATGTAGGTTCAGGTACGTACTGATGTATTGGGCTCGTGGCAGGTGGGCCTTGGAGTCAGACTAATTCAAATCCCATATCCCTACTTGTTGACCATGTGACCTTGGAAACGTTTCTGGATCTCTCTGAGCCTCAGTGTCTTCATCTATAAAATGGGAATAAAAAAAGCACCTTTCTCAGGGTTGTGATAATAACATAAAGCAAAGGGCACGCAGTATGCCAGGCAAAGAGTCAGCCCCCCAAAGTTTGCTATTATGCTTGATCATTACTGAAGTCAG
The DNA here is from genome assembly GCF_010015895.1 of Lontra canadensis. Classification (NCBI taxonomy): domain Eukaryota; kingdom Metazoa; phylum Chordata; class Mammalia; order Carnivora; family Mustelidae; genus Lontra; species Lontra canadensis. The sequence goes on along the minus strand of NW_022631069.1, from coordinate 9,096,446 downwards.
TACTGCAACATTTTTTCTCCAGTCACATATCCAACACTGCTACTCAGACCCCAAGGTCTTCACTGGAGAAGGGCAAGCAAGGTCTGGGAGAAGGAGAGGCGGCTAATCCAGAGAGGATGAGTCCGGGTGGGGGGCAGGATGCCTCGGCTTGGCCAGCAAATGCCCTTGCCCAGCACAAGTGCATAGATATGAAGTTCGATGGAGCACTGAGCCTGTGGCTCTCCCTGGCCCACCTCTACCAGGTTACCCAGACACCAGAAAGGACTGTCCTGCTTTCTCATCCCTACCTGGGGCGTTCTGATGCCTTGTGACTCTGGCTGGCTTCAGTTAGAAAAAAAACAGAGGGAAAGCAGGACTGAACAGTATGCCTAAACCAGGAACTGTATCCCTCCAATAATAATCTGACAAACACTTACTATGTGCTAGGCACCATTGGAGACAACGTAACTGGCACTCATCAATTTCAACAATATTATGAAATCAGCGATATTGGAAGAGGAAGCCCAGAGAGGTTAGGGAACTTGGCCAGCATCACACGGACAGTAATTGGCAGACTCCACATTTGAAATCAGGTCTAACTGTTCCCAAAACCCAAGCTTGGGCAGCCATGCCGGGTAGCCTCCCGGAAAGATAGCCCATGCTTTGAACATCAGTGGAGGGGGGTCGGGAAGGCAGGAGTGAGGAACAAACCCGGAAACAGACATGAGGAAGTATGGTCTGCCGCCTCTGGTCATTTCCCAAGAGGGCTGGGTACTGAGATCTCTGGGGCTTCTTCCCCTCTGGTACCCTGTGAGCCAGACCCTAACTACCAGGACACTGGAGAGGAAAGAGAACAATCCCCTCTCCCCAGGCTCCACAAATGTGCCTTCTTTCCTCCGCCCCATCCTGGTCCCCTAGGGCATTGATTACTTTTTCCTAACCGGAGCTGGAGCTGAGCTTCAGGAGCTAATGACTTCCTGTGCTAATCCTCTAAGAGGTGCGCCCCAGAGGGTGCCTGGAAGCAATGGTGGGCTTTCAGACAGGCGAGGGAGAATTTTCTTACATCCCCATACCACAATGCCCAGGTGCTTTTGGGCATTTAATCTGCCTGCCGATTGGGCAGGTCTGTGAGCTCAGGTGCCGACTGCCTGGCTAGCCAAAGGTCTATGGGGACCCCTGGGGCCTCAGTCAGCCTCTCCAGAGCACAGGTGCTCTTTTGGGACCCCTGTAGCCAGGACAAGCGAAACAGAGAAATCCAGGGGTACTATCATAGTGCAGGGTCTGTGCCAGGCGTGGAGTTGCCAGGGTGGGGTAAGCACACAGCCCCGGGTGCCACTCAGAACTGGCCTCCTGGGCTGTGTCCTCATTTACTGGTTTCTTCACTGATGCTACAAGCATTTCTGGAGAGCCTGCTGTGGTGTGAGCCCTGTGCGGGCTGAATCAGGCAGCATCCTGCCCTCAAACTGCTTAGATCTAGCAGGAGTGATAAACCACATACGTGATAACATAAATAAAATAAAATAAAATAAAATAAAATAAAATAAAATAAAACATGAAAATTATCCAAACCTGTCTTGAGCATTTATGAGCTACAAGGATTCAGAAAAGAGAAACAGTTGGCAGGGGACGAGGGTGGTGTTTATAGAGCACTCCTGCCTGTGCCCATCAAGGTTTTAAGGGCTTTGTTCATGTTTGTTAATCCCCACAAGGACACTATCACTTCAGAGACCATGGACAGGCTAACTTCCCCAAGAGCCCAAAGCTGGTCAGTGGATTTGACCAGGGTGGGAGGTGCCCTTAACCCCTAGGTATTCTGCCTGCCCCTATCCTCGTGTCTTACCACCTTATTTTAAAACACAATTATAAGAGCACCTGGGTGGCTCAGTCTGTTAAGCCACTGCCTTAGACTCAGGTCGTGATCCCAGGGTTCTGGGATGGAGTCCTGCATGGGGGGGGGGGGGTCCTTGCTCAGTGGGGAGCCTGCTTTCTCTCTCTGCCTCTGCCTGCCACTCTACATGCTTATGCTCTCTCTTTCTCTCTGACAAAGAAATAAAATCTTTTTAAAAATTAAAAAAAAGCACAATTATAAAAATGAACACTGATGTCATCACTGGTATTCTGTTCAGTGCTAAAAATCAGGATGTCTCCAGCATGTTCACGTATGTCATTGCTAGATGATAAGCTACAAAAGATCTCATTCAGCTACACTTACTGAATGTCTGCCAAGTGTCACACACTGTGGTAGCTGCTTTCCCATATTCTAGGTCAATTTACTTCTTGCAACAGCCTTGGGAAATAGTGGCAATTTCCTTTGCTTTCCGAAGGAGGGAAATGGGAGACAGAGAGGAAGGAGACTTGTGACACCAGTAACTTGCGGTGGCAAGTTGCCTTCTCTACATCCAGCATGAGGCTAGAACTCACAAGCCTGAGATCAAACATCACACACTCCACTGACTGAGCCAGCCAGGTGCCCCTACAATTTATTTTTAGAGCTAGCATCTTAACCTCTAACATTGAAGAGCATGGAACAGAGGTTTTGGATTTGGCTCTCGGCTCAAGTTTTCTGTTTTTTGTTTTGGGGGATTTTTTTATTAAGGTATGATTGACATACAACATTATATTAGTTTCACGTGGACAACATAATGATTTGATATTAGTATATGTTGCAAAATGGTCACCACAATAAGTCTAATTAATATCCATCACCAGCCATAGTTACAGATTTTTGTGTGTGTGTGTGTGTGTGTGTGTGTGTGTGTGATGAGACCGCTTTCAAGTTTTCTTGACTTTCTGACTGTCACTTTAGGTATGTAAACGGGCAAATTTCAAATCTCTGAATGTCAGTTTCCTCATCTATAGGATGGGGATTTTAATAAGCAACCACACAAGGTTACTGGGAAGATCATGTTAAATAGGGGCAGCCTGGGTGGCTCAGTCATTAAGCATCTGCCTTCGGCTCAGGTCATGATCCCAGAGTCCTGGGATTGAGCCCCACATCGGGCTCCCTGCTCAGCAGAAAGCCTGCTTCTCCCTCTCCCGCTCCCCCTGTTTGTGTTCTTGCTCTTGCTGTCTCTCTCTTTCTGTCAAATAAGTAAGTAAAATCTTTTTAAAAAATGATCACATTAAATCGCATACAAAAAGTGCCAAGAATTATGTGTGGTGCCCGATGGGCTCCCAGTGAACGGTAGCTATTCATCATGGAAAGCCAGGCAGCACGGGTCCAATAAGCATGCACTGCACTAATGGCTTTTACACAGTGCTCTAGCACACGTTTTCATTTTATCCTGTCCATAATCTTGTGAGATTGATGTTCTCATGTCAGAAATACACATCCCACCAAGAGCAGCTGGCAGAGCAGAATGTCAAATGCCTGTCTTGGGGCTCTCCACCACCGCTCTCTCTGTCTGCTGTCATCTATACAATGGGGACAGCGGCCGAGTCAGGCTCACCTGGCAGAGGAAGGTTGGGAGAGTCCCTTGGGGAAACCGGGAGACGGATGCCCAGAGGTGCTTTATAAACAAAAGGATCACAAAACACTGGTGGTGTTCACCCACTGCTTCCTCCCTGATGGTGAAGATGGGCTGGTAGTGTTTCCAAGGCATATTTACGAATGTGTGCTCCTAGATGAGTCATTCCCATGAAGTGTTCAAGGCAAAAAAAAAAAAGGGTTTCTTGGCCGAACATGTTTGGGCTTGGCCAATCTAGCCTCACGGAAAGCCCCTATATTGCTTATAAGTCCTGGCTTCGAAAATTCTTAGACCTGCAGCTTAGTTAGAAATTCTGTCCCTGGGGGCACCTGGGTGCTCAGTGGTTTAAGCCTCTGCCTTTGGCTCAGGTCATGGTCTCATGGTCTTGGGATCGAGCCCCGAATGGGGCTCTCTGCTTGGCGGGGAGCCTGCTTCTCCTACTCTGTCTCTTCCTGCCTCTCAGCCTGCTTGTGATCTCTCTCTCTGTCAAATAAGTAAATAAAATCTTAAAAAAAAAAAAAAAAGGGAAAGAAAGAAAGAAATTCTGTTCCTGGAATCTGGCTCTGGAGTTCAGGGGTAGGGTGGTTCAAGTGAAGATTTATTGGGTAAGCTATTGATGACAGCCTACCTCCCCCTGGGCCTGGGGGCAGATAAGGCCATGTGAGTGGGGAGACTCATGTTCTCCTCACCTAATGGTCCCCCCATCTGGGGTTAGGTGGGTGAGCCTGTGATCCACAGTGAGTCTCTGTGAGGTCGGCTTTGCTTGCTGACCTTACCCTAGTCTTCGCCTTAACCGATTTCCTTGTATACCTCACCTGTGATGAGCAGATGTTTTCCACCGTCCTGAGTACCTGTCTCAGGGCCCTGGGCCTGCAGGTCCTTATGCATGGGCGTGTTAGGCTCCAGGTCCTTTTGTTTTCTTGGAAAATCACAATGTATGTTAACATATCAAAGGCTCTAAGAAATGTGTTCTAGTTGATCATGGGCCTTTCATCCTAGAACACCGATGAACATCCTGGTATCCGCAGAACATACCTTGGAGAGCACTGTTCAGATGGAAAAGTTCCGAAGTTCCGAAGTCCTGGTGGAAGAGATCCCAAGCTTCGCAAACCCCCTTAATGAACCTCCGCGTCTAAGTGATCAGGAAAGAGGCATGAACGCTTACCGTGGGCGAAGTCCTATGGGAGAAAGTGGAGAACGCTTGGGGCGGCAAAGCCATGCTTCGTCTTGGAGCCTGCTCTCAAGGAATCCGCATCACGGTTAGGGAGGGGGAAAGCCTGTCAGGCCGTTGAGGCTCACGAGGGCCAAATGGGGTCATGCCAAAGACAGCCTGAGCAGGGCCATAGGAGCTACCCCTGGCGAGGAGGCCAGGGGAAAGGAGAGGAGTGGCTAAGTGGTGACTGCCCGGGCCCCAGGAGGGCTCCCCCACGAGGAGGAGAGGGGAAACAGCCCGCAATCCCAAGTGGAGGCTGAGAAGCCAGCCAGGTGTGCCATCAGGTGTGGAGGAGGAAAGTTGGCAGGGCCGTAGCTGAGCGAGTAGCAGAGTGGTGGAAGAACAGCCATCGCCCGAGGCCTGCACAGAATGGGCAGCCATGAATAAGACGCCTGGGCTGCTCCCAGGGACGGGGGAGGCTGTGGGAAGCCGGTCCCAAGAGAGCAGTCCAGAGATGGGGGAGGGCCTGCTGGCCCCAGCTCTGAAATCTCTGACTCTAGATTCATAAGGGGGGCTGTGGGTAGGGAGAAAGCTGCTGCTCACATCCCTTGTCCCTGGGACCGCGCTTTGTACTTCCCTGTAGACCAGAAAACAACAGAGAATCAAACAGCAGCAACCCAACTTAATCTGAGCTTGGCTTCAGCCTGAGAGCTGAGCGCTGGGAGTTAATCATCCAATAAATATTTATGGAGCATCTGCGCTGTGAAAGAGATGATACCAGCCCACCTGGGTCTCTATCTTTCCCAGAGGAGAGGGCTGGGGGTAGAGGCCACGCATGGGAAATGTCAGCTTTCGGTACAGACCGTGCGTGAAGAGCACTCGATAAGCTGCAGCGACTGTTGGTCCTCGTCCATTGTCCCATCTGCCAGCTCGGAGCCGGGAACCGCACGCAGCCTGGCTTCGGGCTGGGGGAAAGCCTCCCAGGCTGGCAGTCAGGGTGGGTTTCATTTTGTTCAATGGGCTGATATGAATGAGCCCAACCGCGTGCTGGTGCTCAGAGTTGGGGTGGGGATCAAACAACGAAACCTCACATACATGCTTCGACGGAACTGGGAAAGACCACTACCAACGGTCTGGAGAGAGGGAGACAAGGAATATTTCAGAGGTGGTGTGTCTGAACAGATCCAAAAGCTGATATACAACGAGGGCATTCTGCGAACGAAGAGGAATGAGCAGACTTTGAGCAGGCTCACAGGGGATGGTGAATAATCTTGGCTAACCCCAGAGGGACAGATCTTCCATCGGACCATAGACCTCATGCATGAACTGCAGGGAAAAAGAAGGGGAGCCCTCTGGCGTGGTGAGAGTACAGGGCTGGAGAGTGGTAAGGAGTCTGGCCTTTATGGGGAGCCACTGAGGGCCCTTTGGAAGGTGTGACACAGGGCACAATGGTTTAGCCTTGCCCTTTACACAAAGAGTTTCTGATGACTCTTCTAAGAAGGCCTAGGAGTCCTCGGGAGATCAGAGGTAGGGGACTCAGGCAGGGCTTAAGCCAGGTCTTGGGGATGGCTATATTTCAGGCATATGGAGTGGGCAGCCTTCGAGGCAGGGAGAAAAGCTTGGGCCTAAGGAAAAGTGGAGCCCCATGTATAGGGGCAGAAAGCGACTAGACCCCCGCCCCTGGACTCCAATCCACGGCCCTGAAGCTACACTGTGCTCCATTCTTTCCTATAAACTCCCTCTCACCACCTTCAAATATTATTTCTGGGACCAGCCAACCTTTCTCCTGCACCGAGGATGAAAGCAGGCTCTCCTCAGAGGTGAAGGGAGTAGAGATGAACAGGAGAAAGAATGGGGTCGAGAGAGGAGGGCAGGAATGGATGTAGGTCCTGCCCCACTAGCTTAGTGTCTGGGCCAGAGAGAAGAGCAGGGGCAGTCTTGAGGGGAGAGCCCACCCCAGGGATTCCCATGTTGCCCTGAGCACGGGCAAGGCAGCCCTGGGTCTGGTGGTGTCCCTCGGGGACAGACACCATCACATCTAGTGATAATTTCTTTAATATTTTGAAAAAGAGGACAGCAGACAACAGGCTTTGAAGAAAAGCTCGTTCAGTTGGCCTGGGAACCACGAGAGGGGATGTGCTCGCCAGGCACAAAGTGCTGCTGGCTTAAAATGAAGCCAGGGGGCAGGGGAATAGCAGACATCAGAGCATTTGCCGTTTAGATAGTCTGGGCACGGAGCAGGTGAGCGGCAGACGCAATTACATGTCTCCTCCTTGAGCTGCGGCACAGCCCCGAAGTATCTTCCAAAACACATTGGCCAGGCCACAACAGCTCAGACCCTCCTCCAAATGGAGGAGTGGTGACCAAAGCCTGACTCCTTGTCATTAAGGGCAGAGGACACAGGGTACAAGCCCCTTCCGGAGCTCCTGAATTAGGACTGCAAAGATTTGGCCCTGCCTCCCCACCACTGCTCAGCACTCTGATTCCTCCCTCTTCCCCATGCCTCGCTGAGCTCATCAGGCTCACAGACCCACAGAGATGAAAGCTAATGAGAATTTCAGAAGCTGAAATTCACCCAAACCCCAGGGCAGAGCTAGATTCGCGGGCCAGCCGGGCCTCACCTACCGGGCAAGGCTAGGATGGAGCTGGGGGCCCAGGAACAGGCTGAATGAGGAGATCCCATTGAAGTTACTGGCAGCCCACACCCTACCTCTCCTGGACTGAAAGTAGGCATGCTAGGCTCCTGTGGTTCTTTAAATCTAAATTAGTTAAAATTAATACAATTGAAAATTTTGTTCCTCAGTCGCTCTAGCCATACCTGTGTGCTCAACAGCCATGTGCAGCTAGTGGCTACCATATTGGACAGTGCGGACAGAAATGGCCATCATCACAGAAACTTCTGTTGGATAGATCTGTGACATCCAAAAGTAACAATATCAGCATTCGAATAAAGAACCCACAAAAGAGGGTTCTTCGGCCCCATTTCCCTGTTCCCTGCTCTCTGTCCTTCTTCCCCTCTCTGTGCCCTCTCCTCAGATGCTGGGGGCTCCCTGCTCTCCCACTGTGGCCTGACCTTCTTGAGCAGTGGCACCCCTCTTGCCACTATCCTCCAAGTTGGTCCCTCCTTCTAGGCTCTGGCTCCCCGACTCCCCTTCCCATCTTTGTGGAAGTATTGCCGTGTGGGGTGTGTGACCCGGGTGGGACCTAAGCCTCCCTTATAGCCTCATCTGAGTCCAGAGTTTGCCTTCAGGGACTGGGCACTTGTCTTCTCTTCAGAGAATTCCGTAGCCTCTGGCTGCCTGCTCCTGAGGCTAAGGAAGGGACATCTGTCAAGGCTGCCCAAAGGTGGGATGTTGTCCCAAGCCCTCCATATCTCTTCCATATGTTTATTTTTCAGGGGCCTCTTCCCAACCCTCAATCACCAAATGTCCTGTGTGATTTGGGGCATGAGACAGACACTGCTGATGTCACCAAATCCATTTTGTCTCTCCTGGGCACACAGCTAGGCTTCGTTTCCCAGCCTTCCTTGCCATGCAGTTGTGTCCTCGGAAATGAATTCTGGCCAGTGGCAATGAGGCGATGTGGCCCCTTCCAGACCTGACCCTAAAGAGGTTGGAATACAGGGCAGCCCTTTGCTGGAGATGGCAAAAGAGGGCCACCTGTGTCCCTGAAGGAGTGTGAAGAGCAGAACCTGGGCCTTTGTTGGGGTGGGAGGAATCAGGAGACCAGATACCCTCACACAGGTGCACATCCGGCCACAGGGCCTCTTCCCATCTGGCTGGAGAGGCCCCTCTGGGCTCCTGGCTCCTGGCTATTCTGACTAGCAGGCAGGGCAGGCCCGCCTTAAGGCTCTGGATGAAGGAACTTGTGCCGCCCCAGCCACTTCCCTGCCCACCTCACCTTTCAAGCTAGTCCACGAATCACTTTGGACCCTCCCACTCCATTCCGAGGCCAGGAGGACCATTTCTGCCCCTGAAGGCTGGGGAATGATTTGGCTCCTGGCACTTGGCAAACTTCTACCCGTGTCCTTGTGGACAAACTGCTGAGTGATGGGCACAGGAGGGCGCAGGATCTCTACTGGAGAGAAGCTCCTTGTTTCTACGTTATGAAAAGGGGCCTTCCTCCCTCCCTCAACCTCTTGCAGGTAGAACCTGCCACGCCCCCACCCACTATGTCTGTCAGCAAATTTGGATTTAAATTGCAGAGATTAGATTTGAAGCTTAGTAAAACCCTGCTTGGGTCACTAAGAGGCTTGGTCACTGGCAACTTAAGACCTGCCTCGCACTGTCTGGCAACTTTCTACAGCCTCACCGCAGGGCTAAGAGCTTCGGGAGAGGGGTGGGGTGCTCTCCAGACTGGCCCAGGGTGCCTGGGCACCTTCACTTCCCTTGCTCTCTGCTCCCACCTTAGGCAGAGAGGGGGCGGGCAGGGATGGTCCTCAGTGAGGCTCGAGCTCCAGACTAACACATCTCAGGCAAGCTGCATTCGAAGAGGGTTTCTTAACATGCTGGAGAGGCTCATGAAGCCTTCTTCAAGCCATAAATGAACAACAGCTGCCTGCCGCCTTGAGCCCAAAGCCTGGATTATTCATCCTTCTTGGCTTGTGGATCCTCCTTTTGGATCGAGACAGAGACTGCTCCTTCCACAGCCACCTTGGTTTGTGACGTCCCCCTCTAGCCACCAACCCCTCAGCCACCAACCTTATTCTACTTTTGGTTGGGTGGGCATGTCTCTCCCATCCATCCCCAGGCCCCTCCTTCTATCCTGGACAGAGTCTCTGGGCCACTGCTGTGGGCTTGTCTGCTTCTAGCCAATTCCTTTCCCCCTCATCCCAGCAGGCTTATATTCATTTTGTTGGCTCCTCTCCATTTTACTGAACTTTCCTTAAAATATCTCTTTCCTTTTTATCTATCTCCATTCCATCATGCCCTGAGAAGTAAGCCCATTGGGTCGTTCGCAGCGTCCTCGTTTCTGCACGTCTCACAGCGCTACCTCCATCTTCCCCGTCACCACCATCCACCTTGCCTGTCTCCAGCCCTTGGTGCCACAAGACAGACCATTTGCTGAGACTGTGATATGTGCCAGGCACTGTGTAAATGCTCTGCATGCATTTTTTTTTTTTTCGTTTCATCCTCATGACACACCATGATGGTTGCTACTATTATCCCATTTTAGAGGTGAGGAAACTGAGGGAGGTCCAGAGAGGTTGAGTGACTTATCCAGGGTCATAGAGTCAGTGTGAGTAAGGATTCTGACTCAGGTCTGTCATCTGTCATGCTCTCTACTCGCATTGCCGAACACACACCTCAAGTCAACAAACATTTTCCAAAAACCTGTGGCATGCAAAGCACTTAGGTTAATAGTTACTTGGCAAAAGGAAACAAAGGGAAATAAGACAAGATTCTGTCTGTGCCCTCAAAGGGTGTCCCCCCAGGACCAGAGACAGGTGTGTAAATACACATAACACATGGAAAGTGTAAGGGGTAAGCATAACCGCAGTGTTCTGAACACTTAGAAGAAGGAGTAACTATTAGCATGAGGGACGTGAAGGCCCCTTCGGGATGGTCTTGCTTATTGAAACAAAAACCCAAAGATAGAATGAGAGCGTATTTCAGGGAAGGACTCTGCAGTCATTGTGGAAAAGTAAGGATTGTTGCAGAGAATCTGAGATGTTTAGCTCTTAGGCCCTGGGTCAGACTTTTGATCACCGACCTTGGGCAAGTAGGCTTAACATCTTGGAGTGTCAGTTTCTCTACTTGCCTCATCGCAGTGTTGGGAAGCTTAACTAAGATAATACAGCACAAGGAAAGGATTGAGCATACCAGTGAGTATGTTTTAAGTGCTCAGGGATTTTCATTCCCCTAACCTTTCTTCTTGCCACAAAGCCCCCCACACACACTCCTACCCCATGAAGAATTGTATTTATTAAATATTTTCTTAGGGCTAGGTGGCTTTGTACAGGCTAACTCATTCAATTCTCAGAAACAGCTTGTCAGTTTGATTTAACCCGCTTGGTTTTCATTGTTTTAACAAATGAAGGTTCCCCGGGCTCAGAGGGTTCTGAAACTTGCTCAAGGTCATCTGGTGCCTAAGAGGCCTTCACTGGGACTCCAGCGGGCTCTACCTGGCTCTCCAAGGCCATGGTTTTCCTCTACCCGAGTCACCAAGAAGTCCTGGAGTGGAGTTGCCAAGTGGTGGAAGTGGAGGCATCAAGATGAGGGGTGGGGGACGGGAATGGGTCCCAGACCAAAGCATCTGTGGAAGGAGAGGGCAACTAGGCATCTCCAGCTGACCCAGGTATCACTAAGCTGTTTCTTCACTGATAGTGGGTACAGGCAACCAGAATAGCCCATTCTGCCTGGATATGTCTACCTTTCTGGCACCATCTGCCCAGGCTGCATAGGATGGGGTTGGGGTGTGTGTGTGACACATCCTTGCTACAAGGCAAGAGGAGGATGGGGTGGGAGGGGGAGGGGTGTCTTACTGTAATGGACACAAATTGGAAGATAATTGGACATGGCCCTGGAAGCTGGCCAGGCTGGGTGAGGCACTTTGGACGAGTCCTCTGTTTGCTTATCTGCAAGCCAGAATGACCGGAATCACACCAGCCTCTGGGGACTCCAGACAGCCATCGCTATAGCCAGCAAATCAACACGTGACTTTGACCTTGCAGGGGCATGTGTAGCCCAGAATGAATGGGGTGGGTATTCAGTGGGATTCACTGCCCAAGGGAAGAACACTGAACTATCTCCCATCCCCTGTCCGGTGGTGTTGAGCAGCCTCCTAGGAGTCCTTGGAGCCCCTGGGGTTGAGGCTTTCTTCCCCCACCCTGCCCCATCACGTGTGTGGGGTCCACACCACATACATGTTCCGTGGATCCTAAAGTCCCCAGCCCTCTATGAGCACTCCGCCCATACCCTCACGGCTGCCACCCGTGGCCTCACACAGAGGATGCCTCAACGGTTGGGGTACCTGCTTTGGCCCCTGCTTGTTTGCCTTGACAGAGTGTCCTCCTGCCAGTACTCTTCCCCTCCCATGGAACCCATTCCTCACCCAGGCCTCTTCAAACAGGAGACCTCCTCTGGGCCCCTGGCCATTGTCTCTTCTGGAGCCTTCACGTTTCCCAGGTGGCTGAGGCTGTGGATGGCAAAGCAAGGCCACGGACTCAGAGCTCCAGGCTGTTTATCACGGCTTCTGCCAGCCCTGCTGCTCCTCCTCATCCTTCCCTGAAAAGCTTTGGCTGGAACCAGATGCCAATAGGCCAAAGTCTCTGTGGCCCGGCCCTTTACAGCCTCCAAACCAGCAAACCAGGGGCTTCCCTGGGGCCAAGGGACCTCCTCTGGGAAGTGGGCCAGTGCCCAGCCAGGTGCTACCTCTTTAGCTACATCTTTGGGCTGCAGCCCAAAGAACAAGGGCTGGGCTCTATGGCTGGGAGCATCAGGCAGGCCGGGCTGCAGGGACCCTGGAGCTCACCGTGCCCAGCCTCTCCATTATCCAGAGGAGGACACCAAGGGCCAAAGAGGCACAGCAACCAGGATCCAGTCCCACTGCAATCTGGGGGCAGAGATGTGCTGGGCCACAGCCCTCAGTGATTTCCACCATCCGAAACCTAGGATTTGAACTAGAAGATTCTAACTTCTGGCTTCCTCCCCTTTCCTTTAGGGTCCTGCTGTTAGACTTTCCCAAGGAAAAAGAAGGCTGTTGAGTTTATTCTCACTTCCAACCTCAGATTAAGTGGGACTGGAAGATATAGTATCTATAAGGAAAATACTATTGCTGTCCCCATTTTATAGAGGAGGAAAGTGAGGCTTGGGATAGAAGTATTTTGCCCAAGGTCTCATAGCCAGCACATGGCAGTGCCGGGATTCCGACTCTGCTGGTTTTATCACATTATGCCGCTCAGAATTCCTCAACCTCAGAACCACCGGCTACAGGGCGCCTGGGTGGCTCCGACTCTTGGTTTCAACTGGAGTCATGATCTTGAGATCCTGGGATCAAACCCCATGCTGGGCTCTGTGCTTGGTACAGAATCTCTTTGAGATTCTCTCTCTCCCTCTCCTTCTGCTCTTCCTCCCTCTTGCTCTCTCTCACACTCTCTCTCTCAAATAAATAAATAAAATTTTAAAAAAGGAAAAAAAAAAGGGGCGCCTGGGTGGCTCAGTGGGTTGAAGCTTCTGCCTTCGGCTCGGGTCATGATCTCGGGGTATCAGGATCGAGCCCCGCATCGGGCTCTCTGCTCCGCGGTGAGCCTGCTTCCTCCCTTCACCCTCTCTGCCTGCCTCTCTGCCTGCTTGTGATCTCTGTCTGTCATAAATAAATGAAATCTTAAAAAAAAAGAAAGAAATACCAGTGGCTCCTTGGAGCCCTAGACCCTAGCCTGGGGCTGGGAGAACTCGCTCTGCCTCACACCTGAAGCTGGGTAATGTAAGAAGTGGTTAGAGGTGAAGTAGGGAGGATGGGGGCAAAGGGAAGTCCTCAGGGAGAGGAAGAGACTCTCGCTATAGAGATCCAGCCACTTTCTTAAAACAATGACAGAGAAGATTCTAGAAGCAACTGACAAGGACAAAAACGAACTTTCTTCCAGATTTTTATTTACTTGACAGAGAGAGAGAGAAAGCACAAGTAGGGGGAAGAGGAGAGGGAGAAGCAGGCTTCCTGCTGAGCAGGGAGGCCAACAAACTCGAGACTCCATCCCAGGACCCTGGGATCATGACCCGAGCTGAAGGCAGACACTTACCATCTGAGCCACGCAGACACCAGAAACAAGAACTTCCTTTTCCCTGCCCCACTGTGCTCTGAGCCTCAGTGTTTGGACCTTCTCTTTTTAATCTGTAAAACTGAGGGTTCAAATTAGTTCTCCAAGATTCCTTCTTCATTAACAGCCAGCAAGCATTAAATACCATAGAAGCACCAGCACCCACCAACCCTCTCCTGGATAGGAAGGAGCAGCACAGTCCCTGCTGCAGGTGAATGGAGGAAACACACAGTCTGAACGAACGCATGAATGAGTCCTTGACTTCAGGTTTAAGTGGCTCTTCGAGCCCTCACAGGGTCCACGGGAGAAACTGGAGTGTCAGGATTGCCTCCCTCCCTGTGCTATCTTCCAAGTCCCCTGTCCTCCCGGGTCTGTTCCCACCTCCCCGATTTCTCAAGCCTCAGAGACGTCAAGAGACCATGGCTTGAGAGTGGCGGAGACAACGCTTTCTCCAGGCCTTCAACTGTCCCTATAGAGGGTGCTGCGGGATGAAGGGGAGGGTGGGGAGTGTCCTTCCCACGTCTTTCCCTGCAACATCACCCCCACAGAATGCCCTCACCCTGCCGAGACTGCCAGCACCGTGGGCATCCCCTCCTCGCTGCCATGCTCAGAAGGCCTCTGCTTCCATTGTCACCCAGGGCAGGTGAAGCCCACCAGGATGGGGCGGGGGAGGGGAGGGAGAGAAGAATACTCTGGCATGCTCACATCATTCTTCCGATTTCATCTTCATAGCAGCGCCACCAGTTTATGAAAAAGGAAACAGGTATGAAAATGATTTGCCCAAGGCCCTGCAGCATATATACGGCAAAACCAGGACACAAGCCAGTCTGACTCCAAACCTGCCTCCTGAGCCCAGGACCATCAGGGCTAGCTAGCATCCACTGACTCATATCCTGCCAGCCAGCCCTGCCCCCCTAACCTGCCACTGGAGGTTTCAACCCAGCCAGAAAGAGAGCCTCAAACTCCTTAGTGAGGTCACGGGTTCTCTCTGAAGCAAACCCCACCCCTCCCTGCCTTGGCAGGCCACCCCCTGCCCACCTTCTCTTCTCTAAAGGGAGCCCCAGGAAACCCTTTGCTGGGAACAGATCCAGATCCAGCCTTCTCCCTCCCCACCCCACCACCCACGGCCCCGCGGCCCTGAGCCTTCCGTGTTATGGATCTCAGCCTTCCTTTTGCAAGCAGGGGCTACTTCTGCCAGGCCAGGGACCCGAGGGTGCCGATACCCACCCCCTTGGGATGTTTGCCGCCTGGCGGGACCGAGTGACCCAGTTTCCCCAGGGGAGAAGCTTGGCGAGCCGCTCCGCAGTCGGGCATCTGCGTGTCTCTCCTGCCCTCTGCTGGTGGCCGGGCGAGAGGCTTCGCGTCGCTGCGGGGTCGAATGTTTGCTGCAGTAACCAAATGAATAAGTGGATTGTGTGCAGTTCCAGCCTCTGTGGCCCAGAGCGAAGAGACCCGGACTAGCCTTGGCAAAACAGTGAATTCGGCAGAGCTGAGCCTGGGCTCCATCAGCCTCCCCTTTGGCGGTCCTTTTTCTCCCCGCTGGGCGCCCCCTCCCCCATGACATGCTACCTTCTTAGGATGAACCCGAATTCCCAGACCCCGGTCAACTAGGTTCTCCCATTCCCTCACCCCCGTCCAACACACACACACACACACACACACACACACACACGCACACGCACCCCTCATTACAGGGTCCTTTATCCCATTCCCCACTGAGTGGTCTCAAGCCTCTGCTTGAATACCTCTATTGACCAGGCACTCACAACTGTGTATTCTTTTCCACATTCTGAGAGCTATATTCAAATAATGATCTTCCTTCCTTTTTGACACCAAAGCTGCCCCTTGTCACTTGTACTCAGAGATCCAGTTCTTGCCTCTTGGATGAGGGACTCAGAAGTCTGACCTGTTCACCCTGGGACAGCCTGCCACCTCCTTCAAGATAGCATTCTCGTCCCTGAGACTTTTCTCTCCCACCAGACACTTTCTGGGGCATCCTTAATAAAAGTCTTGAACACCAAAAAGCCCAGGAGACTCTCCAGTGGGAGAATGACCCTTCAGTGGTAGAATTCTAAAAAATGGAGGTGCTTTTAGTCTGAAGACCTGAAAGTCAACAATCTGCCTACTCCTGGGAGAAGCCATGGTAACAAAATGGGACAATTCTTTAATCGCTATTGGCTCCATGTTTTAGAGTTAGAATTTACAACAGTCTTTTACAAGCACTAGCTCAGTGGACTGAAATTATTTTCATACCCACTTTGGAATGAGAAAACTGAGACCTCAGAGAAGAAAAGTGCTGTACACGTCATCTTAGAGCAGATATGACAGAGCAGGCACCAGACCTGATCACCTGACTCCAAGCCTACCATTCTTTCTACGAAAACCTTCATTGCAGCTACTGTCTCCTGAGAATATAAAAAGAACCCCCAAAAAAGGCAGAAAAAAAAGTACTGAGGCCTTACTATATGCCAGACACTCTTCTAAGTGCTTCATGTGTAAGTTAACACTCAGTACAACCATATAAGATATGTATTATTATTATTATTATTTCTACTATTATTATTCCCATTTCTTCCCAGGGTTGTAAGTCAAAAATCCAGCATGGTAACCCATGCGGTCCAGGTCCAGAGCTGGTACTCCTACCCACTCCACCATACCTCTCCCTGCCTGCCTGAGTTTGGGCGCACATCTTTGTTTTTCTTCCAGGACCACGGACTGGGTGGAGAACGTTCAAGGAGAGCTCCCCCCAGGGACAGGGTGGCGAATAGGAAGAGTCCTGGATCGGGGAAGGGAGACTGGGTGGGGACGGGGAGGATGATGTTTCCACACAAATGACTTTCAGTGGGACCTGCTCTTTGCATGGAGTAACAGGTTCTCTGAATGAAGGCGTCTAATCCAACCAGGCCGGTAAGCATACAGTAATCTCTAAGCTCAACCAGAGGCCTTGGAAAGCCAGGAAAAGCAGGAAAACCTGCTTCCTGCAACCACGGTACAAAGACAATAAAATAAATGGCAGCTGGGGCTGGGAGAGAGGCTCTCTTTGGCCTCGTAATGCAACTTGACAACAGGGACATGGGGTCCAGATACCCTTACACCTGACCTCAATTTGCTTTCATAGCCTGTGAACTTTTAGGAAGGAGACAAACCTGCAGTGTACAAATCTGTGAGTTCTGAGGTAATAGCATCACTGACAATAACAACCGACACTTATGGATTCCACATAGCTGGTGCAGTGGCGAACACTCATTTGTGTGTCAACTCGTTGAACTTCTACATCATTGCTTTGACCTTGGCATTAGCCCCACTGTCCCCAGGAGGAAATGAGCACACTGAGGAGTTAGAAACTTGACTGTCACCATGCTGAGAGTAGTGACCCATGTCAGAGGATGAGAACCAGACTCTCTGCTTCCAGAACCGATATTCTTTAGTGCAGTGACGAGCCGGCCATTACTCTTATTTCAAAAATGATTGTAATAGTGTGTTGAAAAATTCTTTTGTTTTGTTTGAAAATTTAACTGGATCTTCAAAGGTTTCAGAGCAGCGGGTTTGTCTTGGAGCACCTTCGCAGAGACAAACTGTGCCACAGGTCAGCATCCTTTACTCCCCTGGAAGTCTCTGGGTAGCTATTCTGTGCCAGGCTCTGTACTAGGCCCTGGGGGTGCTGTACAGACTTGGTCGCTGCCACGTGGAATTTACAACCTGGTAAGGCAGAGTGATAGCGGACAAAGAGTTATGTCAGTACCTGGTTCTTGAGCATAAGTCCAGTGGGCTTGTGTACTCTCAGAATACATCACGGGGGCAGAGACTGCCCTAGGCTGGTGGCAGAGAGGGCACACAACCTCTAGAACTTTCATGAGAAAGTTCCTCATATGAAAGAACATCTTTAATAAAATCTTAAAGAAAAAGGGGGGGATGTCGCCTGGGTGGCTCAGTGGGTTAAAGCCTCTGCCTTCAGCTCAGGTCATGATCCCAGGGTCCTGGGATCGAGCCCCACATTGGGCTGTCTGCTCAGCGGGGAGCCTGCTTCCCCATCTCTCTCTCTGCCTGCCTCTCTGCCTACTTGTGATCTCTGTCTGTCAAATAAATAAATAAAATCTTAAAAAAAAAAAGAAAGAACATCTTTTTTTAAGATTATTTCTGAGCGAGTATAAACAATGAACATGGACTCACATTTCATGCAGAGAAAAGACGTTCAATATGTACTTCCTACCTCTGAGAAGAAGCTCAAAGTTCTGGACATTACCAAGGAAGCTTCTGAGATGCTGCTTCTTAGGTGTCTGGTGGGGGCTGGCATGAGAGTATCTCCATCCCAGGACCGTACTGTGGCCTGGGTCTCCTTGATAAAAATGACATTTCATACGCATAGATGGTGTTACCCTGAGTGATGTTGTTAGGATCCGGGGCTGTGGTGTCAGACTGACACTTGGGAGTATTTAATTCCTATAGACCTTAGTTTCTATTCTGTAAAATGGGTGAATAATAGTCTACTTCCAGGGTTAATGTGAGAAGTAAATGAGATAATCCCCCATAAAGCACTTTCCAACACACTGGGCACATGGCAGGTGCGCAACCGGTGTTAACTAGCATTAGCCTAGAACTTCAACCATGCAAAGCGATGATATGGGGACAGCTCTGGATTTCTCTCAAGGCCCCAGGTGTAATTGGGTTTCTTTCTAAATACATTGCTTAAGTTGTCACCCTCTTTTGTTCCTCCCTTTTCTTCCTTTCCTATTTATCTTTCTACTTGGGTTATCTAACTTGACAAACCTTCAGGGAGAAAGGTCACAGACATGAAATCACTTGGTGTTTCTTATGTGAAAAGAAAACGGGAATCAATATGGAAATTGAATTCTGTTCAGAATTCCCAATGGTTATTTATAAAATCTACCCAGAGGGAGAAACAGAACTCTAAATAGAAAATCCACGTGGCAACTTCCGTCTAGGGGACCCCAAAGTACTTTACTTTTAATTTATTATTATCATTGTGGAGGCTGTTGTTCAATTTCAGACATGGGGATATGGCCAGGGGAAATCCTAAGTGGGTTTTGCCCCTAACCTCTCTGGGGTCTGCGGGAGGGGTGTGGCTGTGTGTGGTCTTCAGAGCCCAAGCACACATCAAAGCCAGCTCGGTGGTGGTTTCTGGCAGTGTACTTCCCTCTCCCCAAAGCAGTAATGAAGCTACAAAGAGAATGATCCGATGGGGGTCCTGGCTCAGTGTGCCCAGGGTGTAAGAAAGCCATATCCAGCTTCCCATCCATTGCCGGAGGGCAGGAAAACAGCCCTTGTTCTCCCTGGCAGAAAGCACACTATCTTTTTTTATCTCCTTCCCTCCACAATGGCTGGAATGCTGCCTCTCCAGGCAAAAATAATTGGTCACCATAATTACACTTGGCATTTGGGCCACACTTTATAGCCATTAATTAGTTAAATGTAGGCAGCACCCTGTGAGACCAAGAAAGATCCTGGGCTCTGCTTTGTGCACAGGAACAAAGGGATGGGAAGGAGGACCTAGGGCTATTGCTCAAGGCAGAGTGAGGTTGGTATCCAGGCCCTGGTCCCCCTCCAGACCCAGCACAGCAAGTTCTGGGTGGCCAGTGTAGGTTTTACCTATCCTCTCCCCCAGGAAGACAATGAGGCTGTGGTTTCCTT
The DNA here is from genome assembly GCF_010015895.1 of Lontra canadensis. Taxonomy (NCBI): domain Eukaryota; kingdom Metazoa; phylum Chordata; class Mammalia; order Carnivora; family Mustelidae; genus Lontra; species Lontra canadensis. The sequence continues at coordinate 9,077,443 of NW_022631069.1, read as the reverse complement.
CTGTTATGGTAATGGAAATGAGAATCAGTACGCTCTGAGCAATCTCTACAGTCATGAGCGGCTCTGGTTAACCCATCTCCAAGCACCTCTTGAGCTTTGACTGTAAACGGCTGGCTGCGTACTTCTCTCTGTGCTGAACATCCTGGAAGAGAAGCATTCCTCCACTCCGTCCCTACCTGAGGGCATAACCTAGCTGGACAGGGTACACGAAGGAATCAGAGAGTGAGCCAAAATGGAGAGAGTGGTATGGAATGGAGTTGGCTGAAGGTCTAAAGAAAGAAAGACTTGAGGTTGAGCCTGGGAGCACCAGGAGGGTGTGCACTGGGGCTAGGATGGAAAAGGCAAGGGTCCTGGTGGCGGAAGGGGGAAACGGGGACTGGAAGGACTCGTTCCAGTTCCCAGGAGTGCTGGGGGAGGACACCTACTGCTGTCAGTCACTGCAGAGGGTCCCTCAGTTGCAGAGAGCTGCCTTGCCCAAGGTCATGCTCCTGCCCATGTGGCCTAACGACAGAACAGTGCAGAAATGCCAAGACCCAGCCTCCCAGCCCATCTTGGGACAACTCTGAAGGCCACTAACTATCGTGCCATTTTAACTCCAGAGCTCCCCATGGGGTCAGCCCCGGCTACTGCTGGGTCTGTTGGCGGCTCTGTTATGCCCCAATAATGGGTCTGTGATTAAAGGAGCGAGACTGATACAAAGAAAAGGTCAAGCAAAGCTTTATTTCACGCCAAACATCAAGAATCTAACCGAACGTTCGGGGACGCACCTCTTACAAGAGAGGGCAACCCTTCTCTGTTCCGTAGACTAGCTTTTAAGGGCAAAGGCCATGCGGTCGGGCCTGGCCACGCACAGGTGGCCAATGAGATTGTAACACACACAGGAAACTCCACAGTGATTCTAGGTGACCAATTGAGTTACAATTTACCCTAGTAGACATTTGATTTAGCCTATCACACCTTGGTTAGGATTGGCGCCCAAAAGTATCCCAAAGGGTGGGGCCCATACTCCTTGATAACCAGGGAGACAGTATGCATCCCCCCACTGATGGGATGTCTCCACCTGGCCTGACCCACCCTTGTATCTGGGCTTTGTTACCTGAAGCTGGTTTCCGGGACTTGTCTCCAAGTAAATCCCCTGGGGGAAGGGGGAGCAGGGACAGTTTCTAAATAGGTCCTTACAGGCTCCATCTCTTCTTCTTCCCAATCCTCGTTCCTTCTCCTCCCTTCGGCAGGTGTCCATCTCAGAGTCGCTCCTGGAGAAACCCCCTGCGCACTAAATTATTCTATCTCGGAGTTCAGTTTCCAGGGGAAAGTGGCAGAAAGTGAGATGAGTGGATTTCCATCAGAGGCCACTGCAGAATGTGGAGGAGGAAAGTGGGGTGTGGGATCTGGGCAAGACTAACCAGGTTGGGGGGGCGCCTGGGTGGCTCAGTGGGTTAAAGCCTCTGCCTTTGGCTCAGGTCATGATCCCAGGGTCCTGGGATCGAGCTCTGCATCGGGCTCTCTGCTCGGCAGGGAGCCTGCTTCCTCCTCTCTGCCTCCCTCTCTGCCTACTTGTGATCCCTGCCTGTCAAATGAATAAATAAAATCTTAAAAAAAAAAAATACTAACCAGGTTGGGATAGGTAAATGGGTAGAGGAGCAAGAGCAGTGATGGGGATGAGGAGAGCAGCAGGGGTCAAGACGAGAGGAGGAGCTGGACGGGTTGATGGCAGGCGACGGAGAGAATCAGAGAGCCAACGTGAAGAAGGAAGGAAAGACAGGAGTGGATAGCCAGTTATTTTCAGAGAAAGAAAAGGCAAAGATAAAAGATTGAGTCTCTGTGTTTTTTTAGGTTATCACATGACAAAATAATAAGATTATTGAGATGGAGGGTTTTGTGATAAATTGTTTTAAGACTTGAGTTTGAGTTGACACAAGACTTTTGAGTGGAGATATCTTGTGGGCCATTCAGTATCTAAAACAGGAGTCAGGGGCGCCTGGGTGGCTCAGTCAGCTAAAGCGTCTGCCTTCGGCTCAGGTCATGATCTCGGGTTCCTGGGATGGAGCCACACATCGGGTTCCCTGCTCAGTGGACAGTCTGCTTCTCCCTCTGCCTGCTGCTCCCCCTGCTTGTGCTTGCTCTCTCTCTCTCTCTGTCTCTCAAATAAATAAACAAAATCTTAAAAAATTAAATTAACATAAAACAAAACAGGAATAAGCAGGTCAGGACAGAAAAGGTGAGCTTGGGAGCTATGTCAGACTGTAGCTTCCAGACACGGCCACAGTATCTCCCATCCCACATGCTCTTTTACGCTGGGACCTGACCACTGCCCCCATCAAGAGGTGAAGACTAATTCCCCTTCCCTTGAATCTGGGCAGGCTTGCTCTTAGGTTCTGCTCTAAGAGAAAGAAGGTAGAAGTGAGGCTGTGTATCTTCTGGGTGTGAGTCAGAAAAGGCCATGCGGCTTCTGCCTGTTTCTCTTGCAGTGAAGCCTCATGCCATAAAGGATGTCAGGCTGCCCTCAGACTGCTCTGCTGGGGAGGCGGTGTGTAGCGATGTTGGCCCATGTCAAATGCCAGCCATGTCAATGACCCACTGTGGGTACGCGGTCCCATGGAGGTGACTAAAGCCTCAGCCAACAACCGATGGAAACAACATAGGAAATTTCAAGCTTCAGTTGCCCAGGGTTGCCCTTCTCAAATTCCTGATCTGCTATTGTTCCAAGCTGTTAAGCACCGGGGTCATTTGTAATGTAGCAACAGGGAGGGGAACAGGAGTCATCAGTGCTGGGGAGAAGAGGCTCTCATCACAGTGTCCTGCAGCGTAAATTCCCGTCCTCCGATCCAGGTCTACCCCCTGCATCCCATCTCACCTTCCCCTACCCTACCACCAGTCAGTCACCTTCCACCAGATGGCCAGGGAGCCTTTGCAAATGGTTCCCAGGAAAGCTGATCAAATTGCTTCCCATCTTGAAAACCTTCCAGGGTTCCAAACAGCCTACAAAGGTCTCAAATTTCAGGATGTACTATTTGGCGGTGTGGTGGTTAATTGTAACGACCATATAGCACTCCCGGGATTTGTGGTCAAACATTATTCTGGGTGTGTACAAGGGTGTTTCTGGAGGAGATTAACATTTAAATCAGTAGACTGCGGAAAGCAGATTGCCTCCCCACCACCTTCTGAGTGGCCCTTATTCTATCAGTTCAAGATCTGGATAGAATGAAAAGGTTGAGTAAAAAGCAGGTCTCCTGCCTGGCTCATAGAATTGGGAGGGTGGTTCTTTCCTGCCTTCTGACTTGAACTGAAAAGTTGGCTCTTTGGCTCATTCAGATCTCCCAAAATCTGAATGCGGATCTTGGGAGTTGTCTGTATTTATGTCTCTATCTATATATATCCTAGTGGTTCTGTTTCTTTGGAGAACACTGACTAATATGGGTAGGGCATAGGAATGTGCCCTTTAGAATGAGACCCACCCACTAAGGGTGCTGGGTGGCCAGTGGACTGGGCTACCGACTCCTGATTTTGGCTCAAGTCCTGATCTCCTGGTCAGGTCCTGATCTCAGGGTTCTGGGATCAAGCCCCAAGGTGGGCTCTCTGCCCAGCAGGGAATCTGCTTGTCCCTCTTCTTCTGCTCCTCCCCCCTGCTCTCACTCTCTCTAAAGAAATAAACAAACAAACAAATAATAAATATCTTAAAAAAAAAAAAAAGAGAGAGACCCCCCCCCCCGCCTCCAGGCAATTTTGATTCTGACCCTGGTTGACAACCCTTGCCTACAGGACACAGTCCTTGGCAACCCAATATTCTGCTTCCCCTTTTGTTAAAGGGGAAAATTTTTTCAGAAAAATCTCACCAGTACCCTCAAGAAGACAGTGGCTTTGTTGAGAACCTCTGTATCTTCTATATTTCTCTACCAGCTTTGCTAGTTCGAGCTTCAATTTTTGTAATTTGTATTATGAAAACAATAATTTTATTCTTGTTGAGCTATAAATGTATAAAATTGAACATATAAATTAATAATTTACATAATGTGGTTTTAAATATGCATGTGCCTAAAATTTATCAGATAAATAATAACAGTAGGAAAAAAGATCTCTTTCAGGTAAGCATTATCCCCATCCCCACCCCTTCCGTACCCCCAGAGAATCTGATATTCTGCCCCACTGAGTTGAAAATTACTGCTGTAGCCAGTAGGGCTCCCTGAAGACCCCCCTATTCATACTAAGCGCTCCATCTGGAAGGTTTTGTGTTTCTGTGACAATATCTATTAAAGATTTAGCATGTGCCAGACACTGTGTAATGTACCATATTCCCCTTCCACAGTTGATTGTTTCTCTGGGGCCACAGACCCTGAGTTTGTACGTCTGTTGTAGCCTTGTCATTCCCTCATCCTCTAGGCTCTCCATCAGTGCTCTCTGCCTCTCCTCAGATCAAGACTGTATTTTGTTCATCTTTGTATCTCAGTCACTGGCATGGTGCCCAGTATCCAGTAGGAACTCAATTAATGTTGATGAATGAGTTAATAAATGAATGATGATAGCCCGGTGTCTGGCACATCGCAGATGATCAATAAATATTGGTTAAAATGCAATTGAATTGAAAGTGCAGGCCACAGAAACAAGCGCAGAGAGGCTCTCTAGAAGGAGGCCTGGGGAGCACTGTCAGAGAGATGCTGAAAGATGAGGAGGGTGAACACTGGTAAGAAAAATGAAAACACTGGATTTGACAAAAAGGAGGTTAATGTTAAATCCTAGAATAAATAGCGGTTGACAAAATGTTCATAACAAAACCAACAAGGGAAGATCAGTATTTATTTAGCCTTGGTGTGTTAGTGGTATCTCTTTGATGAAGTTCTTGAACCTAGGTGAGGTTCGGTGAGGTGAGGTTCGGAAACGACGGCTGAGAAAGAATTCTTAAGACGTCTTTGGTGCAAAAATGTGGTTTATTAGAGCACGGGGGCAGGACCCATGGGCAGACGGAGATGCTGCACCGGGCATGTGAGGAGTGGCTGGTTATACACACAGGAGTTGGGTAGGTGAGGACAAAGGGGTGTTCAGAAGGGCTATTGGGGTAAAGAAGACTGTCAGGATATTGAAGGCCTGGTTACTATCAAGCCAAGGCCGCTTTCCCTCTAATGAGGCACTAACATAAAGACAATTGGAAGTCTCCTGGTGGAATGTTATATTCCTGCTATCAAGCGTCCTTGTTAGTGAGATTTAGGTTTAAAAGAAATTTAACTTTATTTACTTTTCCTTCTACCTCAGCCTCCTTCAGTTTTTATGGAGGGGAGGGTGACGTTAGGGCTTGAGGAACTGAGTTACGTGCCTCTGGAAATTGGGCTATTGATAAGGTAACTTCTTTGTTGTAAATCTCAAGGACATTTGTAAACCAAGGGAGACTCTGTCTTGCAGGACTGTGATCTCTGCAAGTTAACTATTTGTTTCTCGTTTATGGCAGTCAGGGGTGCCTGAGGAATGTGACACATATTACTGAGGGGAGCGGGTGGAGAGGGGGTGCAAGGTGCCAGTTTTTGCTTTGTTTTCAGCCAGCCTCCTGCTCCCTCATCATCTTTAAATCTCATTACTGGGTAATATCCTTTGACCCCTGTGGTTTATGATGCCATCGTCCTTGCTAATTAGCTAGTTAAAATACCCATACATTTTGAATCACTATGCCCCTACACCCAAACTAATATAACATTGTGTATCAAATAAGACTTCAATAAGCAAATGTAGCCTTCCAGTAGCTATCAAAGCTCACAAAGCTTCCGTTCACACCCCAGTTTTAAGTTTCATCTTATGATTATCCTTTCTATTAAAAGATGGGACCACTAGCTGACCTGTGATCACTCCAGAGGCTTCCTCTCTCCATTCTTTCTTGGAACAAGTACTTATTGTGGTACAAGTTCTGCTGAGTAGAGTCCATTCTTCCACTAATGATACAGCTTCTATTCATAGAGATTGTTTGTGATTGTGGCTTTATTTTTAAAATCTTAAATCCTAGACTTGCCGGAGCAGCTTCACTCCTGGGAAATTCCTCTTAGGAACCATTTAGAACTCTTCCTGCCATTTGCTGACTGCAGAAACAGCAGTCACATGGCTATCCAGGAGCTCTCCCTCTAGTAGAAATGCTGCCCAGAGTGTGTCCTAGAGGACCCTGGTTTACATTCTGTGGTCCGAGTTGAACGTTCAAGTTGAGGGCTTGTCTATAGGACCTGCCAGAGTCCTTTTTATGCAAAGACACACAGGGGAGAGGTAGAGCCTTGGGTAATATGGTTTAAAGTGTTTACGAAACTCATTTCACTTTTTTTCCTTAGGACCACTTCATGGGATATTGGGCAATACTTCGAAGATTATGTTCACTCATTCACTCCACAAAAAACTGTGCGTGTGTGTACCAGTTATGTGCCTTGCGATGTGCTGAGAACTGGACATAAAATGGTAAGTAACCGGACACACAGGCCTGTCCTTATGAAGACTTGGGGGAGACAGACATGAATCAAAGACACTAAATTGCATATCAAATAATCACAACAGATGTAAAATTGTAACTGTGACAGGTGCGATGAAGGAAATGCACATCACATGGCCAGATTGGGAGAGGAAACCGAAGGGACCCTACGAAAGAAAAAGCTGGGTTTTTTTGTTTTCCTTTGCTTCTTTCCCTGCTTCTGTTGTTGCTAGTAACTGCACCCCTATCTTACACACACTTTAATGAATGTCCACCTTGTAAAGGTCAAGGAGCTTATGATGTTTTTGGAAACCTCCAGCAGGATAGATAGATAGCATCTAAGGAGTGACCAGGTGAGGTCTTCACGAACGTTCTCCAAGACCACTGACTCCAAACACCTTGATGCTAAGACCCTTGACTCCAAGGCATAAATGACTTATGGAGGACACCTGAGCACTTGTTCTTGTTTGATCGGTTCTTGGATGCCTAAGAGACACATCCTATCATCCTCAATAAAAACGTCAGACCCCTGAACAAAGACAAGACTCAGGTTTTTCCTTTCCAACTCTCCCAAACACTGTCTGTATCTGCTTTCTCTATGTCTTCAATCAACTCTTCTCTCATTTCCTCTTGGCTCTTGTTTGATTTCCACCCCGTATTAAGCCAAAGACCCTCTTGGTCCTCAGACCCATCCTACCTGCATCACCATGAGATCCTAGAATAGGGAACCTCAGCCTGGTCAAGGAAAGCTTCCCCGAGGAGGTGACCTGGAGCTGGTACTGAAGTATGAGTAGGAGTTCACATAGTGATGAGAATGGAGAGGAGCACATATCCTGGGATGGTAAGCATTCAGTAAGTGTGTGGGACAGAAGAAGGCCAGTAGGGGATGAGTCTAAACTGGTAGAAAAGGCCAAACCAAACAGGGTCTTCTAGGCCATATTAGGGATTTTGTCTTTATCTGAGGAGCAATGGAAGCTATCAGATTTGTGTTTCAAGGGATGCCTGGGTGGCTCAGCAGGTTAAGCTTCGGCTCAGGTCATGATCCCAGGGTCCTGGGATGAATCCCACTTCGGGCTCCTTACTCAGCAGAGAGCCTGCTTCTCCCTCTGCCTGCTGCTCCCCCTGCTTGTGTGCACACGCGCGCTCTCTCTCTCTGACAAATAAATAAATAAAATCTTCAGGAAAAAAAAAAAAGATTTGTATTTCAAGCTGCTGAGTGGAGAGATGATTGGCCATGGGCCAGAGTGGATCTAGGTGGACAGTTTAGAAGGCCACCGAAGTGTCTCAGGTGATGGTGGTGGAAGAGATGCTGAAAAGAATTCACTCTCAGGCCTGGATCAAGTCCCCCTTCTCCTACAAAAGCAGCTGAACCCACAGAGCTGGCTTTCCAAAAACACACAGAGAGCCATCACTTCACCAGAAATCTCCTCTCTGAACCTGAGGGACTAGGCTGGCAAAGGGGTATTCTGCCCTCACCTCTATTCATTCCCTCAAAGCACTGTATGGAAACATTTGTCTTAGGAATAGAGATGCACTCTGCAGCCTCTTCCCTGGGATCCAGAGAGAATCCCAGGGCCCTTTTTCCAGTCTAGAACCCATGTTCTTTGGGGACTGTCCTTTACCCTATGTGACTACAGGTTTGAGTCTAGATATCTGGGAATTTCAATGCTGGGAGGGATCATTTCACCCTGACCTGTTGCAGGGATTCCTCCTACATATCTGAAGATGATTCAAACAAAAGTCAATTCATTCTACCCCCAATTACACTAATGATTAAGATCCCAGATACAGCTTTCTCAACCTGGGGCACCCCCCCAACCTCTGGGGTCTTTAGAAGTTTAAATACCATCTCATGAACACCCAGAATAATTCCTCACATACTCATAATACACATACCACCTCATTTGCTCACAATAGTTTCAACTGACAGAGAGGTTAAGTAAGTGTCCAAAGTTACACAGTAGGGAAATTGAGGGTTGGCACCCTTTACAGAACAGCATTTGGAACCTAATCAGAATTTTACACTGTGCATTCTGTACTGCCTGGAATTTTACAATGAACACATATAACTCTCCCGAGTCTGCACTGAGCACTCCCATCATGAAACTTTTATACTTAACTCTTTAAATTTTATATTTTAACAATTCACAGATTAAGTGTTCCTGATTTTTGTCCCCATCCAAGCAAATTCCATTGTGTCATCCAATTCTCCCCATATTTTCACTGTGCTAAGCACAAGGAACATGCTTTTATTTTTTTTTAAAGATTTTATTTATTTATTTGACAGAGAAAGATCACAAGTAGGCAGAGTGGCAGGCAGAGAGAGAGGAGGAAGCAGGCTCCGCGCTGAGCAGAGAGCCTGATGCGGGGCTTGATCCCAGGACCCTGAGATCATGACCTGAGCCAAAGGCAGAGGCTTAACCCACTGAGCCACCCAGGCTCCCCAAGGAACATGCTTTTAAAACAAAATGGACTGAGTGATAGTTAAAAGACCTCATAATTTTCAAAAAGTCATGTAAAGACTGTTTATGCTCATGCTATGTACACACAAACATTCGCAGAAGCCCATTATTTCCACTAGATGATTTACGGCTGTGTTGAGGGACTGGGTTTCTCCCCCAAAGTCGATCTCTTCTTGTTAACAGTAGGCTCACAGAGATTGCCTGTGAGGTCTTAGGAGTTAACTGCATTTATGTGAGAAACATTATGTACTAAATACACCAGGACACATACGAATCTTTTTGTCCAACTGAAACACCATTGGTGACAGAACCATTCATGTTCCCTTGGCTTTGTAACCACACTTGTCTTTATAGGTGGGTTGCATAGGACATGCAAGAGATAGAAGACCGTAGGGAACAGACTATCAAGAGTGGAATCTTCACCCAACACCGGCAGGACCATGAGGATTTTGCCCAACATCCAATAAGGTACAGCAAATCAGGCTTTAACTGCCTCTAACTTTGGAAGCTTTGTACAGTCATTGACACCTAATTTTGTCTCTACACTGCCTACAATCAAATGAAATGCTCTCTTCCGGTTGCTGTGAACTAGAGTTTAAAGCACCATTCTTAACGCTGGCAGATAATAACTGTTACCATATATTTTCCCATTACAGTACTGACCTATGGAATTGTTTATGCCACTTGTTACAAAATTTTCCCTGTCAAAAATTGTTTATGCCACTTGTTACAAAATTTCCCCCTCAAAGTGTTTTTCCTGTTCCTAGCAAAGGAGGGGAGAATGGCTATCAGTCAGGCAACCAGGTGTGTTACTCATAATATGAAGCATGACTTCAGATCAAATGTTTTTCAGAGACTGGGAAAAACACAAACTCTTCCAGTGTACACATATTATTCTTCTTAAATATTTAAAATATATATTGGGCCTTTAAAACTCAGTTTCCTTACCTGCGAAAGGAGAGCATGAGCCTGTCCATCTCCTGGGGTTAACGTGAGGGAGGTTTTAGCAGAGTGCCTGCTAATGTAGTATGCGCTCAACAAACACTGGCTTTGGTTTTTATTATCTATTTGTGAATGGGTTATGTAATAGGACTTACTTGTTTGGATTTCTACTTTTGGGAAGGAGAGGCAGCTGCCGGAGGTCTGTGTCATTTCCAGCAACCTAGTGCCTAAGGGATACAGTGGAAAGCGCCCCACAGTGGCCATCAGTGGACCTGCTTCTGTCCCAATCCCTGCCGTTTATGGGCCAGACTACTGAGAAGGTCACAGAGCAAAGAACTGTAGGATTTTGTGGGAGGTAGGTTCTGTCTAGAGGAGCTAGAACTCCAGAATGGTGCCCCTGCTCCTTTTGCTTTGATTCTACTGCCTCCTTCTTTAAAACAAATCAGACCCAAACTACCACCAGCAGCAACAACTATAATTAGCCTGAGTCTTAAGTTTCCTAATCTGCAATTACAATCATATTTGTCCTAACTCATATGATTACTATGAGGACCAAATTGGATAATGCAAATGAAATCGTGAAATGACAGGTTTTAACTGAATCCTACTCCGCACCACAAGCTGGGCATGCATCACGTCATGTAACTCACCCACGAGGTAGTAGAAGAGACTGCTGGTTGACCCTAATGTCTACTCTCCCCCTTTTCCTTAGCAATAAGAGCTCCGATTTTTAGCCTGGCTAAACTAAATAGAGAATACACTTCCCAGCCTTCTGTGCTGCTAAGTGTGGCTATATGTCTACATACTGGCCACTGACAGAGAAGTGGAATTTTAGTGAATTATTTTCAAGTAGCGTCTTACAAGGAGAAGGACATGCTGGTGTTCCTCCCTCCTTCTTCCATGCTGCTTGACTGGAATGCTTATGTGGTGGCTGGAACTTGAAAAGCCATATCAGATCATGAGGCAGCATAAGGGCAATAAAATGGAAGGAAATGATACATTTCTTGAAAGTTTTCTGAAGTACTTATTATGAGCTAGAGTTATTAGCATGCCCTTTCCAACCTTAACTATTTCAGCGTGTGCTGCTGAGATCAAAGGGATTATCTTGATAACCATAGCGTAATGATCAAACTCAGGAAATATAACATCGAAACATTATTAGTAGCTAATTCACAATACATATTCAGATTTCAATACTTGTCCTTGTATTCTCCATTATGGCTTCTGCCATTTAAGATATAATGTGGCGTCATGCATTGACTTTATTGTCACCGTTCCTGAACTTCCTTTACTTTGGAAGAAATTTAACATCTACTCATGATTAAAAACTTTTAGCAAACTAGGATAACAAAAAGCAAACAGACAAAACATGTAATAAACATCATCCTAAATGGACAAACATTGGAAGCATTGCCTTTAAAATCAGGAATAAAATAGGAGTGCTCACTATCATTCTACTTAACATTGTGTCCAAGATTCTAGTTAGCAAAATAAGACCAGAAAAATTTTAAATTATAAGGATTAGAAAGGAAGAAATACTCTTATTATCTGCAGACAACATGACTGTGTACCGAGAAAACTCAAAGTGTTCTATATGCTAAATTAATAAAAAATTCTATATTCTATGTTCTATATGCTAAATTAATAAAAACAGGACAGCTTAGCAAGTGGCTGCAATTCAAGTCACTGATGACAAACTGAAAGTGTAACTTTAAAAAAGACACTATCAACAACAACAACCCATAATAAAAAACATGCAAAGGTACTGATAAAACTACAAAAACTTTGTCAATGGAAATTAAATAAGATCTAATTAAATGAGAAGATACCCCTGTTCACTGAAAGACTTAATTATGTAACAATGTTACCTTTCCCTAAATTAATCCATAGATTTAATGAAACCCCAATCATAGACAGATGTTCATGGAGCTTGATGAATTGGCTCTAAAATGTATAAGACAAACGAAATTTTAATATAGGTGAAAATATTGGCAGCAGGATTAGAGGAAGTGAAGAGGATTTCTTAGGCAAGATACAAAAAGTGCTAACAACAAATTAATGAAAAGATAAGCTGTGAACTAGAAAAAGATGTTTGCCATATATCTATTCTACAGAATATTAGAATCAAGAATATATGAAAAACCCCTACACATGATAAGAAAGATCTAATTCAGCAGAGGAGCAGAAGACATGAACAGATATTTCATAGATGAAGAAACATATGGCCAGGAAACTTAAAAAGTCATTCACAACATCACTGTAATTGGGAGAACTAAAACATCAAAACCACAGAGGGATACTAATTGACACCCATTTGTTTGGAAAAAAAAAAAAAGTTATAAAATGCCAGTGACATGGATTAACAAGACCTCTTATACATTGCTGGCAAGGATATAAATTGATAAAAAAGAAAACTTTAGAAAACAATTTGGCATTTTCTTATAAAATTGACCATTAAATATTCCCTTTATTCTGGTAGTTCTCTTCCTACGTATCCTCTATCCACCACCTCCCTATCTTATCCCAAAGAAATTTTTGCATGTGTGCCTCAAGACACATGAATAAGAACCTTCATAGTAGCACTGTTCAAAATAACACAAAAACAGAAAATGGCCCACAGGTTCATCAGAGGAGGAATGGACATATAAGTGGTGGTATATTCAATACAATGGAATATTTTACAGTAATGGAAATAAACATAGCTACATATGATAACATGAAAGAATCATAGTAACATTAGGAATGAAAAATGCAAGTCTCAGAAGATTACAAATATATTGTTCAAATATAAATTTGTATAAAGTTAAAAAACAAGCAAAAATACTAAAAACACGCATGCCCATGCACGCATGCACACACATGCTTTAAAAAAAATTCCTTCAAAAAATTCTTTAAAGTTCTTGGGGCACCTAGGTGGCGCAGTTTGTTAAGCTTCCGACTCTTGGTTTTGGATCAGGTCTGATCTCAGGGTCGTGAGATTGAGCCCCACACTGGGCTCCATGCTCAGCGGGAAGTCTGCTTGAGATTCTTTCTCTCTGCTCCTCCTGCCTGTGTTCTTTTTCTCTCTTTCTAGAATAAATAAATAAATCTTAAAATAAAAGAATAAAACATCTTTTAAAGTTCTTAAAACCAATCAAAACAAGAAATTATTAAACACCAGATTCAGGATAGTAGTTACCTATGAGAGTAGGCAGTGGATAAGGAATAAGGATAAGGTATTTAGGTAGATGTAAATTACCAGCAACATTCTATTTCTTGGACTGAGTGGTAGTTTCATGGGTATTCACAGGTTGTTGATAAAGAGATGAAAAGCTCTTTCATCTCTTTGGATGGGCCACTGATGATTATGTATCATGAACTGAGGATTATGATTACTCCAATTTTATGTACCCAAATTCAAAAAGAAAATATATTAGTAACAGCAAACATATTTGTAGTGCTTACCATGTACCTGGCACTGTTCTAAGATCTTTATGTGTTTTAACCCATTTAGTCCTACCAGTGAAGATCCTAGGATTATTCCCATTTTATGGATGAGAAAATGAAGGCCTAGAGAGATTAACAGTAACTCTTCTGCCCACGGCAGAGCTGGGATTTAGTCCACACTGGCTGGTTCCAGCGTCCATGCTCTTCGCCACTGCCCTATAAGACGTCTAAATATATGAAAGAGATAATCATATAAGGGCATAGTCATGCAGGAGAAGTTATAGTAGAGTGCTTTCTGTAACAATGTTAAAAGGGTGAACCACATACAGAGCTCTGTGAGTATACTAAAAACCATGGAGTTCTATACTTTAAATGGGTGAAATTTATGGTATGTAAATTATATCTTAATAAAGCTGTTAAAAATAAAGGCTACAGACCAAAATAAGCAAGTGATTTAATAATGCAAGCTAGAGGGGCACCTGGGTGGCTCAGTGGGTTAAAGCCTCTGCTTTTGGCACAGGTCATGGTCTCAGGGTCCTGGGATAGAGCCCTGCATCGGGCACTCTGCTCAGCGGGGAACCTGCTTCCTCCTCTCTCTCTGCCTGCCTCCCTGACTACTTGTGATCTCTATCAAATAAATAAATAAAATCTTTTTAAAAAATAATGCAAGCTAGGTCCTAAATGTTTATTTGCTATTTTAGGATTTAATATATGCCTATGGGTAAAATGCATGCTTTTTCTGCAGACGAACAAAATGAACCTGTCAAGAGACCACTCACTTTTATGAAAGAAGATGAAATTGAAAATTTTAATCCACTATTGTGGGTGGGAAAATAATTCCAATTCCCAGCTTCAGGCCTTTTTGCATCTGCCAGGAAATCAACCAGCTTTCAGCTCCCAAGATAAATTTCATATTGCAATCATAATTGTCTGTGTACTGAGGATACAGAAACAATAAAATGTAGGAGGGTTGAAAGAAGACATTTGATTGAAAGCATACTGATAACTTTTAATTACACAGTTTCTTCCATAACTTTCATTTTGCTTTTTCCTTTTAAAACTGATTTTAAAGGATATGGAAAAAAGCACTTCATATAGAAAGCTAGTTGTGGCTGCTTTCCTGCTGGGCTGTGACCTCCGGGGCCTTTGAATTATAGTTTCACAGAACCAAGTTTGACGCCAGAATGGGCTATGTCAGCTTTTCCTCAGCTCTATGTCTTGGTTTTTGACAAGGCATTTCCAAGCCCAGATGAAACCTTGAACTGGACCTCAACAATTCCATCACCAACGCCAGAAAAAAGGTTTAAAGTCCTGGTCTTCTAAATCCTGGATCACTTTTATCCTCTTACAGCTCTCTCTAAAGCATGTATGTGAACATAAGCTGATACGACCTCACTAAGCACCTTCATGCTTTAAAGAACACTAAGGAAATAAAGACACTCACTGTGACTACAGCATGGGCATATTTGAATCATTATCAATTCTGTTGTGGACATACACACATACACATACATCAAGGTTCTATTTTGGCTGTTACTAAAAACAGAAGCCAGTGCTCTTCTGTCTACCCATTCTACTTACCAATCCTTTCAACAGCAGACAGGCCACCAGTCCCCTTAGGCAAGCTCTCCTGCCACCTACAGCTCTCGGCAGTACCTTCCATCAGGCTCCCTGGTATTTCAAATGCTAAGCCACACTGCTAAGCTTTGCAGAGCCTTAGGCACTGCCCAGTACCTGCTCCTTGAATTCTTTCCTACCATTCTCAATCCCTGTCATGTTTGAGAAACTATGCTGATTTGGCCATTACTTTTTCTCTGGTCATTTGCTTACCTACGCAGGTCAGTTTAGGCCAAAAATAGTCACTCTGGTTTGTTTGGATTGGCTGTTACATTAAGTAACCAGATAATGGCTTAACTTCAATTTTGTGTTGTGTTTAATATAACCTTGACAGATTAAAATTCCCTAACAACTAAAACATTTTGTTTTGTGCTTTTACAAATACTGTATTGGTTGTTGTCTTATCTCCTAACATCCGTATTTTTATCTTTAAATATCATTTCTCCCTAAAAGGAACCAGATTTCCTTGGAGAAATGGCTGCTTTCATGTCTGGGGCAGGAAATGTACCAGATAAGACTGGAACAAAATAACAAAGAGGGGGAAGAGTGGGAAGAGAGTGTATAGGAAACAAGACTGACAGGAATTGGTAATTGTTGACACTGGGTGTTGGGTACAGGGGAGTTCTTTATAGTATTCTAGTTCTGTAATTTTTTTCCTATAAATTTAAGGGAAGCTAAAAATAATTGCTATTTTAAAAAAATGGAACAGTAATAGTATGCACATGGTAAAACAAGTTTCCTTTTAATAACGCAGAAAGATATACAGTGGAAGTTGAGTCTCTCTCCCCCCCAGATCCTCTACCCGCCTCTCAGGGTGATCTTAGTAACCATTACTGAAGCACTCTCAATGAAGTTTCTATGAATATATTAACAGAAACACTTGCACCTACGCATATATATTGTTTTTTAAAACCACAAACGGTAGCAAGTTTTAAAATAGTCTTAATACAGCAAGTAAGTCAGTCTCCATACTACAATCACGCAGATTTTTATGCTTTTACCTAGTAGGCTTCTTTCAAGCTTCTTTGTCAAATCAAGAGATAAAATTCATATTCATCTTCCTCAAGATTTCTAGAAAAAGGATGGCTACAGTAGGACTAAACATGTTGCTGTCCCAATCGTAACACAGCTTTGAAGTTTAGATTTGTTTTGGCGACATTCATATTACCTTGAAAAACGTTAGTGTTTAAAAATCTCATTTTCTCCTACGTATTGGACTTGAAAGAAGTGGCAGAAGAGAGGATCAACACAAGAACCCTCATAACCTCATAACCTTCAACACAAGAATCCTCATAACCTCTGGGAGGACGGCAACAAGCCTAAGTAACCGCTGTGATGAACTCAGCACTTTCTCCCTTCACCTGACGAAGGGCACCTGGCACACGTGCTTTCCATACCTCAACGCAAGTTGGGTTTTGGAGCGGTTGATGCCTGAAGGAGGCAAAGAGGTTCCTCCGGAGAGTCGGCAAGGTGGCTGCGCTACTGGCTTCTTACACTAACCGGACGCCGGGAGGTACGAGAAGCTGCAGAAAAAACGCGCGACACGTCTGCCCCCGGAGCGTCCATGTGACTATCATTTAACCGGGAGGGGCATTACAGGTACGAAGCGAAGAGACCTAGATCACCGGATCTTGTACAAAATCCAAAACGCACGCGACTTCGCAAGAAAAAACTGCGAACGCAGAGACACGCGCGCCGGCGGCGGGGCCCGGGCACCGGGCATTCCTCCGCCGCCCCCTCCGGTTACGCGGGGGTGCTTGGGCTGGAGCGGGGAACGCCAGAGAGCCGGGCCCCGGGCGAAGGCGGCAGCTCGGCCCCGCTGCCTCCCGGCTGCTGGTCCCCGAGAGCCCCAGGCGTTAGTGGGACCGGCACTTGGCGAACTGGGAACACGCGGCCAGCCCGCCCCCCGGGGACCCCAGCTTTTTCAGCCTGTTCTGAGGCTGGAGCGACTAAGATGGTGTCCGCTGAGGTTCCTTCCTGAGGCATTCGCCCCGACAGCCCCTTGTCCCAGACAAGAACTAAGCAGGCGTGACCAGAAGTTTCGAGTTCCAGGAGCCAAGGTACACCCAACACCGCGCGGGATCAGATTAATGCTTGAGAAGAGAACGCAGAAAGCGCGAGGAGGCGGAGCTGACGCTGGGTCACCATCTCGCGACGTCTTAGTGACGTCGCACAGCAAGCGCGTGTTCTACTCTTTCACCTTCAGTCAGCCTCCCCAGTATGCGAGCCTACCCCTTTAAGCGAATGACGGACAGTTATTTCAGCCTATCAACTTCCTGGCCAACATCCAATCAGATTTAAACTTCTTTCAGCCGCCCGAGGAGTTGGAGAAGGGGTCGAGAAAGGGAGAGCTTTCTCTCTCGCGAGAACGCTGTAAGCGGGGCTCTCAGAAAAAACGCCAGAACAGATGGCCCGACTTCCCAAATAGTGAGTTAAAGGACGGAGTACCAAACCAATGAAAAGAATGAGGAGGTGGGATCACTGCTTTTACCGCGCTAGAAGTACCGTTATAGGGCAGACTTTTTGTCCAATCAACGCCTCCAGAGTTTGGGTCAGGTGACCCTAGAGTGCGGGGGGCGGAGCCACGGCCTGGCGCGAGGAACCGTTAAGATGGACAACAAATATAACCAATAAGGTACTCAGACTAAGGCGTTGGGAACCCAATAACAGTGGTTGGGCGGGCGCCTTTCCGGAGCGCGGGGAGATGTAAAGACAGACAAATCGTTTTCCCAATGAGACTGTAGAAGAGAGGAGCTAATTGACCAATGAGGACTGCGGGGCGGGATCCTTTGCCGCGGCGGAGTCCAAGATGGCGGCGTGCGGTTCCGCTGTGTGAAACGAGCGCGGGCCGGCGGGTTAATCATCTCCGCGGATACGACCTCCGACGACCCGCAACAATGAAGGGAAAAGAGCGCTCTCCAGTCAAGGCCAAACGGTCCCGTGGAGGTGAGGACTCGACTTCCCGCGGGGAGCGGAGCAAGAAGTTAGGGGGCTCTGGTGGCAGCAATGGGAGTAGCAGCGGAAAGACCGACAGCGGCGGCGGGTCGCGGCGCAGCCTTCATCTGGACAAGTCCAGCAGCCGAGGTGGCAGCCGCGAGTATGACACTGGCGGGGGCAGCTCCAGTAGCCGCTTGCATAGTTACAGCTCCCCAAGCACCAAAAATTCCTCGGGCGGGGGCGAGTCGCGCAGCAGCTCCCGGGGTGGAGGCGGGGAGTCACGTTCCTCTGGGGCCGCCTCCTCAGCTCCTGGCGGCGGGGACGGCGGGGAATACAAGACACTGAAGATCAGCGAGTTGGGGTCCCAGCTGAGTGACGAAGCGGTGGAGGACGGACTGTTTCACGAGTTCAAACGCTTCGGTGATGTAAGTGTCAAAATCAGTCATCTCTCGGGTTCTGGCAGCGGGGATGAGCGAGTAGCCTTTGTGAACTTCCGGCGGCCAGAGGACGCGCGGGCGGCCAAGCATGCCCGAGGCCGCCTAGTGCTCTATGACCGGCCCCTGAAGATAGAAGCTGTGTATGTGAGCCGGCGCCGCAGCCGCTCGCCTTTAGACAAAGATACTTATCCTCCATCAGCCAGCGTGGTCGGGGCCTCGGTAGGTGGACACCGGCACCCCCCTGGAGGAGGTGGAGGTCAGAGATCACTTTCTCCTGGTGGCGCAGCCTTGGGATACAGAGACTACCGGTTGCAGCAGTTGGCTCTTGGCCGCCTGCCTCCACCACCTCCGCCACCATTGCCCCGTGAGCTGGAGAGAGAGCGGGATTACCCGTTCTATGAGAGAGTGCGCCCAGCATACAGTCTTGAGCCAAGGGTGGGAGCTGGAGCAGGTGCTGCTCCCTTCCGAGAAGTAGATGAGATCTCTCCCGAGGATGATCAGCGAGCTAACCGGACGCTTTTCTTGGGCAACCTAGACATCACTGTGACAGAGAGTGATCTAAGAAGGGCTTTTGACCGCTTTGGAGTCATCACTGAGGTTGACATCAAGAGGCCTTCTCGGGGCCAGACCAGTACCTATGGCTTTCTCAAATTTGAGAACCTAGACATGTCTCACCGGGCCAAACTGGCAATGTCTGGCAAAATTATTATTCGGAATCCTATCAAAATTGGTTATGGTAAAGCTACACCCACCACCCGCCTCTGGGTAGGTGGTCTGGGACCTTGGGTGCCTCTTGCTGCCCTGGCGCGAGAGTTTGACCGATTTGGCACCATTCGCACTATAGACTACCGCAAAGGCGATAGTTGGGCATATATCCAATATGAAAGCCTCGATGCAGCTCATGCTGCTTGGACCCATATGCGTGGCTTCCCACTTGGTGGCCCAGATCGTCGCCTTAGAGTAGACTTTGCAGATACAGAACATCGTTACCAGCAGCAATATCTGCAGCCTCTGCCCTTAACTCATTATGAATTGGTGACAGATGCTTTTGGACATCGAGCACCTGACCCTTTGAGGGGTGCTCGGGATAGGACACCACCCTTACTATACAGAGATCGTGACAGAGACCTTTATCCTGACTCTGACTGGGTGCCACCCCCACCCCCAGTCCGTGAACGCAGCACTCGGACTGCAGCTACTGCTGTGCCTGCTTATGAGCCACTGGATAGCCTGGATCGCAGGCGAGATGGCTGGTCTTTGGACCGGGACAGAGGTGAGCGAGATCTTCCCAGCAGCAGAGACCAGCCTAGGAAGCGAAGGCCGCCTGAGGAGAGTGGGGGCCGGCACCTGGATAGGTCTCCTGAGAGTGACCGTCCCCGAAAACGTCACTGTGCTCTTTCTCCCGACCGCAGCCCAGAATTGAGCAGTAGCCGGGATCGCTACAACAGTGACAATGATCGATCTTCCCGTCTTCTTATCTTGGAAAGGCCCTCTCCAGTCAGAGACAGACGAGGTAGTTTGGAGAAGAGCCAGGGTGACAAGCGAGACCGTAAAAACTCTGCATCAGCTGAACGGGATAGGAAGCACCGGACAGCGGCTCCCACTGAGGGTAAAAGCCCTCTGAAAAAAGAAGACCGGTCTGATGGGAGTGCACCCAGCACCAGCACTGTTTCCTCAAAGCTAAAGTCCCCCTCCCAGAAACAGGATGGTGGGACAGCTCCGACAGCTGCAGCCTCTCCCAAACTCTGTTTGGCCTGGCAGGGCATGCTTCTGTTGAAGAACAGCAACTTTCCTTCCAACATGCATCTGTTGCAGGGTGACCTCCAAGTGGCTAGTAGTCTTCTTGTGGAGGGCGCAACGGGAGGCAAAGTAGCCCAGCTCAAGATCACTCAGCGTCTTCGTTTGGACCAGCCCAAGTTGGATGAAGTAACTCGACGCATCAAAGTGGCAGGGCCCAATGGTTATGCCATTCTTCTGGCTGTGCCTGGAAGTTCTGACAGCAGGTCCTCCTCTTCCTCAGCCACATCAGACACTGCCACCTCTACTCAGAGGCCACTTAGGAACCTTGTGTCCTATTTAAAGCAAAAGCAGGCTGCTGGGGTGATAAGCCTCCCTGTGGGGGGCAACAAAGACAAGGAAAACACCGGGGTCCTACATGCTTTCCCACCCTGTGAGTTCTCCCAGCAGTTCCTGGATTCCCCTGCCAAGGCACTGGCCAAATCTGAAGAAGATTACCTGGTCATGATCATTGTCCGTGGTGCGTCCTAAAGTCCATGTGTAACTTGTATTTACTACTTTGACATGGTTCCTGTTTTGTGATGTGTAATGGGATACAGCATCAGATGAAATTTCCTTTTGAATTAGTTTTAGTTGTAGCTTTTTTCTTTTTTATATTTTTATAAACCTTTAAAATAGAAGTCAGGACAGTTTAGCTATTATTTTAAGTGAAAGGGATGCCCTGAAGGTAGCAGGCAGATGAATTTATTTTAATTAGGAGTTCCTACTCTTTTATGAGTGATTTTTTTCCTCTTTTTTTCTTCAGTTTTTTTTTTTTTCCCTTTTGTAACCTTGAGCTTAAAAAAAAAAAATCCTCAGAGTTACAAACCCAAAATTTTCTTGAAAAGTTGGGATTTGGAGAAGAGCCCACTGACTTTTAAAGATGATATTACACCTAAAAGTGGGTTGATTAGTATGTAGGTAAATAATTCCTGTACCAGAAATGTTATTTGTGTGGCTGAAATTTGATCAGGAATCTTAAAAGTACAAGCTGGTAAACTGTATAGCAATGTAATTATTTTAATCAGGTATTTGAGTATTTCTCTTAAAGTACATGGTTTATTCCCGGAGTTTGCTTTAACGTACACATTTTTATCATTAGTTCTTAAGTTCTGTATCCCGTATATGCACTTTTGGTTTGTAGCTGTAACTGTTCAGAAAAAATTGAGGAGTAGGTTACAAACCATCTATGTCTTACGCTAGTATGCAAGAAGTGAGTAGGTGTTTTTAAAATCAGAATTCTTTGGTTAGTTATTGGTGTGTGGTGGTGTTTTTACTGACTTTCAGAGAGGTATAGCAGGTACAGGTCTAATTTAATTGTGCATATTTCAAAACTTTTAAGTGTTTTTCATCAAAGATGAGTTTTTTTGTATCCATGCAAATTTCTGATTTCAATAATAGAAAGAAGAGTTGTCTGCAGGCTCATAAGTCAGCTTTTGTTTTAGTGGGCATTAATCAGCCATATCTGGATTGCAGAAATTTTTAAAGTCATCGTGAAATGCCTTTGACATGCTCTTTTAAAATTTTGCCTGTATTTTTATTTTCATATATAAACAGTAGCGATGACATTACATTATTGAAAATGTTGAATATCTTTGAAATTTTGTGTTTAATATTTTCACGGGTGTCCAGCCACAGAGAACTGAAATGTCAGTGTAGGAAAACCACTTTTTATTGTTTTATTTCCCAAACACCTGAAATTAATACAGAATAATTTAACCCACCCTCACAGTTTTTTTCAAAACTGAAGGTTATATCAATTTCTGGTTCTTAACAAGGGCTTTTGCTGCATAACAGTAATGGATGATTTTCTTTTTTGTCTTGTTTCTTTGATCTGTCCCCTTGTCCTCACCCCTAGTTTCTCAGGTCATTAGTAAGTATATTTCCCCCGCCTTGATATATATATGCTGAGGACTTTAGCTAAGGCCCTTGATATTAAATTATGATTAGAAACTCTAGGACCTTTTGGATCATGGTCATGTTTCTATTCTGTGAAAATGACTTATAGAAAGCCTGGCAGAACTCAACTGTTTTCTTTCTGTTATCAAAGCTGGTAGTTTTGAAATAGCACCAATAATAACCCAGGGAAATGTCATGTAATTTTTTTATTTTCCGTTATGACAGGTGTCTAATGCATGTCAGCATGAAATCCTCATCACTGCTGTGTCATCCTTTTGGTTTTCACTATGCATTTATAAATTTCTTTTTAAGTTGGGAGGTCTTTGTGGGGTTTGTTTGTTTGTTTTGTTTTTAAACTGGAAAAATTAGCTATTTTGACAGAAGGAAGGTACTAGGCAATGAACACAAAGGTCCTTGGTGTCCCTGTAGGAAAAATATCTGAAATCCTACAAGTAAGACTTGCTGCTTTTTGTTTTTAAAAAGCTGTGCTTAGCACACTAATATGGAGGAGACACTTCAGAAACTAATGCAAGTTTGCAGTCTGTGCATACATGGGGTCAAAGTACAGTTTGGCTAGATACATTTTTCCAGTTTAAATAATCTCACTAACCATTAACTTTTGAATATCTTTTGATAAGAAGGCTGGACAGATGATTTTGCTCTTTTAGAGAGTGAAGTTCATAACATTTAATTTTACTCTAACCAAAATGTGGTTTTTCCCATTTTCCTTTTTATCTCTCTTTTTTTTTTTTCTTTTCTAAGTTGATGTGACAACTTACCGAAGAGTACTGTGGTTTTTGCTCCATGTTTGTTTATTTGAATCTTTATCTGACATGGCGGCTTTTGTTAGATCTGGGCAATTTGTGCTTCTGTGTTTTTGAAACAATGGCTTGATACCATTTCTAAATGTATGTATTAGAAATAACTAATTATGTTTAGTTTGGTGCTTACCTACAGAGTGCCATCATTCAGGTGAATTTCTTATTTGTGTTGCCCATTCTGTTGTGCCGGTTCATAATACTGTTAAACTATTTAAGCCTTCAGGATGGAATGAAAGCGAGAGTCTAAAGCTATCTGGTTCTAATTCTCATTAGCCAGAATTTCATAATCTCAATATTGGATGTTCTTTGCAACAACCACTTGTTTCTTTTACTTAAAAAAAAACAAAAAACAAAACTCGTTTAGCTAAATTGATTTTTCTGGAACTCTGTTGAAATGAATGCAAAGAAAATTGCAGTATATCATTTAATGACTTATTAAGTATTATTGGTGAAGAACATCAAACTAATTAAGACTTAGATCACAACTTCAAAGTTTATGGAAAATTAAACAATCATTCAGCTCCTAGCCAGTTTTTAAAAGATTATTTTGTTGGTTTTAACTGGGATTCCTTTAAAGCGTTTTCTACACAAAAATTTAAATTCCTGGTTTAACATGTATACTTGGACTCTGTAGATTGAGTTTTCCCTTTAAGGATTACATCTTAAAATGTCCATCCTCTGGCATAAGCTTTTGTCACATTTTGAAGGTAACATACTCTGGCCCTTAATTCAGTTAGATCATTTGAGATACAGTAGGAAAAGTGAGGTGTGTAAGTGTTGCTTTCAGAGTCAAACACTGTTTTGGTTTATTTAAAAATTTTATGAGCAGGTTTTCACTGACAGTATTTGTTTTTTTTTTTTTACAATTTGAAATCCACGTTCTTTAGACCATGAAATTGCTCGTTATGCAGGTATAGCTTGAACTGCAGTTTGGGTTCATATAGGAACCATTCACCAAAAACTCTGGTAACAGAATCAGGAAATCTTTTTGAGAAGAGGGCCTTAATGACCTTTTATGTGAAAAGTTTTGGAGAGAATTTTGGGACTTCTTTTTTTCTGTCTCTGCTATGGCGTTTGGTTTTGAGATGGCAGTTAGGTATGAGAACAAGAGAAGTGGAGCTGACCCTGTTAACGTGCTGGTTAAAGGGAGAAAATGATTTCAGGTAACCACAGTGAACTGTCTGACTAAATAAAAAAGGTTTCTATGTTTGATTTAAATAGTTGAAAAGTAAAAGTCCTAAAATGTTCTTTGGCTGTTTAGCAATTATTCGTATGAGTTTTCTTAAAAGAACAGCTGCTGTCTTTGGTAACACAGATGAAGGTGGATTTTTAAGTGGCTTTGTATCTTGACCCCTTTTTACAACGGAGTAGTTCTGGATTGTTCCATGTAAATTATGGAATGAAAACAGAGGGGTAAAAGTTTGACTAAACTCCACCTTTTTTTAGTTTAATTTTTTAAGTTATATTTAGGATATATTGATCATAAATTGATTATAAACGTCCTTTTGAATTTTTTTGACATGTTTTACTCAGTTACATGAGTATAAAGGGTATTTTCAATCCTATGATCTTTGCTTAATTTCAGTCCTTAAAAAAATCCACCCTGTTGTTCTACTTGTTATTTGTCTATTCATACAGTAAATTCATTCAAGGTATGTGCCAGTGGGTATTATTGGTGCTTTTTGAAGTCAAGCTGGACTATCCAGGAAGGTCTTGTTAATGTTATGTTCATCTATAATGGCATAGGGGAAATATATATATTTTTAATATTGTAAACATTTGTACTGAATAACCTTTTTTTCCCCCCCGCAAGCAAAACTGGTGAACTGCGGATTGAAGATATGGAATTCAAAGCTCTAATGGACCTTTTTGAAGAGAAGTTGTGGCTTATGTGGAGTTTACATGGGCCTCTTGATGGAAGAAAGCTAATCTGTTTAGTATTTGTGCATTTTACTAAAATGGCAGCTTAAAGTTGTGTATCTGCTATTGTGATGCCAATGCCGGTGTTTTAAGTGGAAAAAAAAATGACCTCTTGCTTTGTGCTGTGTACACAAGATTTCTGGAAAAGTAAAGAAAAACCCTTTTTATGGCTCACACAGCTTAAAAGTAGCTGTCACTCAAACGTGCGCTCACAGTTGAGCTGCTTTTGTTTTATTCTAAATAAATTGTTTCTTTTGAGGAAAATGTTTTTCTGCCTGGAAGTGAATTGACGGCAAACCTTTGACCCCTTTGTTTGCAGCCGAGGGGGTACTTGCTGCTGCTCAGATCTTGTATGTCTTGAGCAAGAAGCAGGGAGACCATCATGTTGACTATCACGGTGTGTCAATTCTGAAGGATCACTAGTGTTACTGTGACCCCCTTTGTTTGCAGCGAAGGGGATCTTTGGCCTCTCAGTCCTCAACTTGATGAGGAAATGGTGCTGTTTGCTGGCACACAAGAAGCCGGGGCAAGCACCGTAAGCCTCACCACAGTGCACGAGTCGGGGGCTTTGCTGGTTTGAAGAGCCGGAGTTGCTGAAATTTAAGTTTTGATTTATTTTGTTCACCCGTCACGTTTGGCCTTAGTTTCATTTTTAATTTGAAGAGAAGTTTGAAATTGCTTTATCTTGCACTTAACATTTGCACCAAATTGCCAAAAGAAGGAGAAATGCTCCGTTTGCTTTTTAAATGTTAATGATGATGTTAATAAAGCCTTTCCTGACACATTTGAGGAGCTCCTCCGTCTCCAGGGGCTTCTTACCAGAGTTATGCAGTGATGGGTTTAGTTCTGAATGGATGAAGAGTTCCTGAGAGCTAGCGTGTGTAATTAGAACCGTTACTGTGGTATCTGTGCCTTATTTGACCTGTGGTTCCACATGCCTCGGATGTGCATGCACCGTGACGGTTTCGTAGGTACGAACGCACACTCAGGCCCGGTCACTTCGGTTGGTAGTACAGAGTGTGAGGAAAAAATGGAGGCGTCCCTAAGGAGGAGAAAGTGTTTGCCTTTAGTTCCTGCGTTATCCTGTACAGGGGCTCCTGAGCTTTGGAAGCTGTTCCCAGTACAGGAGAACAACTCCCCTGTTTGCAGCAGGAGACTTCGGTGCACAGTGACAACGCTGGAGTTCAAGAGGAAGCCAGCAGTGCTGCACCATTGGCTTCAGACACCACTGTTGTTTGCCAGTTTTAAACTTACCTAGTTGCAGACGAAGACCACCTTGAAATGCAGGCTTGTTGGGCTTGTTTTGAATTTTAACCTCGGATGGAAGAGCCCTAGTGCTGTCTGTCTCCATGCGGGATGATGCTTAGGCAACAGGTGATTATCAACAAAGGATGGCACGGTTATACTCTGCAAGGTGGTGTTCCAGTGGCAAACAGCTGTATAAACTCTTGTAAACAGGTAAGAGGGTTTTTAGAGGTCAAAAATGCATTTGGTTAACAGGGTGAGGGCTTTTACTGGTGGGGATATTGTTTCTCTGATTGGAAGTCTTGAGGCACTCTGCTGCTATCTCTGGCTTCCTCTCCTTACCAAAGTGTTGTGTTTGTAAAATTCTGGGCCAGAGCTTCTGTTGTACTTGGTGTTTATATGTATATATATATTTTTTAATTTAACGTGTGAAAAAGATTTTGTATCGTGGGAACCAAAAGTGTTAAAATCCTGGTCGTGGGTTTGGGACTTAACAGCCTGGTGTCCTGTAAAGTTTGGACATTTTCCATTAACCCTAGCCTTCACCCTCTGTGGTGATTTAATGTACTAGAAGAACTTACTACTGTAAAATGTTGCCATTACAAACACTGATTCTAAACCTCTGGGTTAGTATATAGCACCAGAAAAAAAAAAGTACCATCATGCTGGGAATGATAGATTAGCCAAAATGGTTAGTTTTCTTTTTGGCTTGCAAAGAGATTGAATTATGGAAATAGGCAACTACAGTTTTGGGAAGTGAATCGGCAATGTTAATGAGAAATCTAGCTTTTGTTCTGCTCTTACCATTTTTGTTGTGCCTCTATTCCTACCAGCCTTCTGAGCCCTTCCAATCCACCGCGCCCCCCCTCCACCCCGCCAATTAATCTGGTATGAGGCTTTGGCAACTTGATATAAGCACGGCTTTTTTAATGTATGATAAAACTAGGTTTCCTTTATTTTAAATAGGGTTGAAATGTTGAATGTTTCTTTTTCACAAAATTCTGGTTTTTCATCTCTTTCGAAAGGGGAAAGGTGAAGTGCAGTTGTGTGTTTTTGCCTTTCAGTTTGTCATTGTGTGATTTACAAGTTTTTAAAACCTCTGCTTATGAGTTGGCTGTCATCTAAAACTGCTAGATGATCTCACCTGCATTTCTTCAGACGTTTTATACCTGTTGGAAATGTCAATTTCCAATGTATTTTCTTTCTCTGGCAAGTCCACACTGAAAGCCCATTAACTAATTTTTCCAACTAGTAAGCAAGTATTTTAAATCACTATAATGATTTAAGGAAGATTATGTGACACTCTGCGTGTTTCTACATGTTAGGTATCTTTCTAAGATCTCGGGTTTCATCTCAAGAACAAGAAGAAAAGTTTGTGAATAGAACATTTATTTGTATATGAAAGCATATCATGCAAAATGGTAGGGTACACAGCATTTGAAACTATTCATGAAATCATTTTATTTCTAGCTATACCATGAGAGAAAAATTATTAATTGGGCTGAGTGTTAGATCTAGAGTTCTGGTTTTGTAAGTTGGGACCTGCCTTTTTGAATTCTTTGTGTGGTTTCTCAGTATCTTTCATATGGTCTAAATTCTACTATAAAGGAAATTATTCCAAGAAAACCTCTGAATTGACGTGGGCTTATTTTGAAAAGCCTGGCTGTGGTATTAAAATGAGAATAGGGAGTACCTGGATTTTAGTAATACAACTTAGAGTCTATAAATTGCCACTTCTGTAGCTTAAGTTACATTCTGGTTTACAAGCTGTTTATCTGAGGCAGTAAATTTAGTGCTTATGGCTGGTTGCAGCATCTGTTTTTCTTTTTACAATGGGTTATCTGATTATGGCTTATCTGACCACCACTTAACATCTCCCTCTGGTTTCCTAAGCAATTTATTGAATGACAGAATTCCTTCAAACCTCAGACAAGATTGTCCTTAGCAGCCAAGAAGAGATTTTGACCTTCAGGTCAAATTACTTAACATGCTTTTACTCAAATGCTGTAACATTAAGCTCTCAGGTAGAATTGCTGTATAATCATTTGTATGCTGACTGTATCTTAAGAAGTAAGGTGCTGAGCATATAGATGGAAAGTATCAAATAGGCTCTACCCGTGTCAGCAACTTATACTGTCATTGGGGACACTAGATATAAACAAGTAAACGGTTAAATATCAGGGGGAAAATTCACAGTTTAAGACGGTTGTAAGAGATGTCACAGGCCGGTTTTTGATTAATTGCTAACGAATTTTTACAGGTGATATGGGTCTATGAGTATATGAACTTAAAGGTTCCTTTAAGCTGGGATAGTCAAGAAAGACTTTACAAATAATTCGTTAGTTGGAGGAGGGTGTGGAATGATGAGGGAGATTGGGATTGAGATGTTGGGCAGGTAAGCATGAATAACAAAACAGCTTGTTGATCAATGGAAAAGTTGAGCAGGCTGAAGCCTGGAAAACGTGTGAAATGGTCAGTTCAACAGAACTAGGAAGGGAATCCTGAAAGGCAAGGCAGTTTGAGGAAGGTGGGAAGTGAGGATGCATAATGAGTTTAAGGCAGGTTGATGGAAAGGGATAATACTAATAATAGCCATTGTTTATTAAATACCCACTTAGGCCAAGCATTCTGCCAAGGCTTGTGCACACATTGTTTCAGTTAAGTTTCACTACAGACCATAATCTGACAGCTAGAACTGATAGAGCCAGAGTTGTAACCAGGCCTTTGTTTCACCTAGTGTTCTTGGTTGCTGTGCTGTCAGACCTCAGTTTTTTCTGGAGGCTGGGATGGGATAAAGCTGCAAACTTAAGAAAATGTCTGGGAAGTGGGTTTCCAGCTACAGAGTGTATCAGCACTAGTGGTTTTTGGGAAACATTCAGGCCTTTGACTGCTACCCCATGCATTCTGGGATTTTTTAGGGCTGGCATCGCCCAGGAGTCTTTGTTGGTCTATGAGCGTCCCCGGTAATTCTGATGTAGTTTGTGGTGGTTGGCCACATGTTGAGCATCACTGGCCCAGAGAGAGTAGAGTGCTGAAATATAAACTTTGGGGTAATGTCATGTATAAGGCATGGGAAGGGGAGATGGTGTGGAAAAGATTCCCGAGAAGAGCCAGAGTAGTGTTCTGTCTCTGAGGCGGAGAGGAGGTATTTCCAGAAGATAAATTCAGAGCTGTTACAGAAACAAACAGAATGAAACTGCAAATGCCAGGGAATTTATCACTTAAAGTTGTCACTTAAGTAACCTTTATAGTTGTGTGATTATTTTTCCAAGGAATTCAATCTAGCTTAGTATGTGATTTTTGCCTTATAACAGTCTGTAAGAAGGGCCACTCTTTAAAAAGTTTATAAAATGCTAAAGGAGTACCAGGAAAGTTTTGTGAGTTTGGGTAGGGGATACACAACCAGAAACTGATTGGGGTATCCTTGAGCTTTCAGATGCTAATCTAAAAATACTGTGAATTCAGTCTCTTTTAAATTAAAATGAAAGTGATTCTAGGATTATGAGTATGTGTATGTACACGAGCAAGTTGTTTTCCATGAATGAACCGGCACCTATATATACTACCTCTGAAGCAGGTTACTGATAGGAATGCGACAGAGTGGAATTAGGAAGTTGAGTGTATCTTTGACTTCTAGATGGTTGAAGGATTTCCTATTTTGGGTTATATAACCTGGGTTTGTCTTCAATTAGTATAGAATTAATTCATTTTTAAAATATTTAGATATCTGTTATGTACCAGGAATTATTCTAGATTTTGGGAGTATATTAGTGAAGAAAGCAGACAAGTTTCTCTTTTCTCATGGAGCTGTCATTTTGGTAGAAGAAGGGAGATAGTGAAGTGTAAGGGCCAAGTTGCCAAGGACAAATGCTGAATGCAATAGAAAGCCATTGAAAGTTTCTAGGAGGCAGAGTGATGTGATTTGATCAAGATTTGACTACCTGTCTCAGGAAAGTAACACAAATTTCTTCAAGTTTTCCCAAGATCTAGAATAATGCCTGGCAGATAATAGCTACCCAAATATTTGAAGAATTAAGTAGCTACATTAATTGAAGACAGATGCAATATAAGTAATTCAAAATAGGAAATCTTTCAGCTGCTGACAAGTCATACTATTTCCTCCAAAGATATATTAGCATTTCCTATTCACTGTAAGACTGAAAATGTTCTTGTTCAGAGATCAGTGGTGTTCTTTTATTTAAATAAGCATAGTAGAGATTGTATTTCTCCTTCAGGCTCAGAGTTGCCGGTAAATAAGCATAGTAGAGATTGTATTTCTCCTTCAGGCTCAGAGTTGCCGGCCGCCCTGAGATTTCACATCAAAGCAGTCTTCCTCCGAGTACATCTTATTTCCTCAACATGTCGTTTCTTATTCTTTCTGCTTTCAGGCCATTGTCAGAAGAGCTTCCGCTCTTTCTCATAAAGTCATACACGGTTCCTGCTATGTTAGCTTCTACGTTAGCATCACCTGAGGAACTTTTTAGTTCCAGTGCCTGCAAATCACTCAGATTCATTGAAATTGATCTAGGTGGAACGGGACTTTGCCAAGGCCCTGGTATTATTTTTTTGTTTGAGGTGCCCCAGATGATTCTAATGTGTAGCTGGGGTTGACAACCATTGCTCTAGAAACAGGTCTTAAACAGCCTCACGAACACACACAATGAGCCTCTTAAGCACTGTTTGAACATCAAAACCAAAAACTTTCAGAGTACAGTATGTATATATGTTGCTTGGTCTTTCAGTGGCCTTAACCCTTTAACGTGTGGGCCTCAGACCGGTAGGATAACCATCACTTGGGAACTTGTTAGAAGTATAGAATTACAGGGTCTCCCCCGGACCCATTGTGTGAAATGAGATCCCCAGGTAATTTGTATGTACTTGAAAGTTTAAGAAGCAGTGCTTAAGCGATAGATACATAAATATTTTCTATGCTAAAAATGGATGATTAGAATCTTACTCCTCATGGGTAAGATTTTCTGATTTGTTCATTAGGATGTGACATTTACTTCAAAGCATTCAGAAAATAATCTTCATCAAGAAAAGTAGGAACAGAGTTCTTAGGTAGTGAGCTTCTGGTGACCAGGAAATTACTAGAGGTCTCTGTCCCCAAGACAGGGTGAGGGGTTGTTGTTGCCTGTCTTGGTTAGTTCTTGCTTATTGGTTCTTGCTTATTTTGTTATGCTTCTTTTTTCTCTCCTTCCTATTCTGTCCTAGTCTACTCTTTTCATTGTGAGATAGAACATGTTATTTTTGAGGTTAGTTGAGAGGCTGTTTGCTGATAGCTGCCTCGTACTTTAGAAAATTTGGTAGAGGTAGGTTCAGATCTCTCTATGGGGATGGATATAGACAGGATGGAGGAGTGGGTTTGAATTGCTTTGGTTTTTAGTTGTAATATGATAGTAACTTCATAAATGAACTGATTTTCCTCACATAGTAATAAGAATCAAGAATCTAATTCATATTAATCAGTGATAAAAAACACAATAAATATTAAGATCCATATATTAAGGAGAGTGGTCTGGTATGAATGATCAGGGACTACTCTAAATTGCAGTGTATCAATTTAGATGCAGGAATGATTTTTACTTTGTAAATTTTCATGATAAATGACTCTAAAACACCAAGCAATCCTGTTGACATCAAATGAAGAAATGCAGCAAGATTATTCACATTCCACAATGTTTTCGTTTTTAAATTGGCACATTTGCTTTAGAGGCAGTCAGCTTTTCCAGAAAACTTTTCTAGGTTCATTTCTGATTTATAGATTTCTCCTGAGACCTGAGATGTTTGTTTTTAGTGGAGACTTAACCTATATCATCATTTATTGCTCCTGACAAACTTCATTTGTCTGCAGTGTTATAATCTTACTGAAAATACATTTCACAGAAAAGAATGAATTCATCCAACTTTTAAGGTTTGGTGGTTGACAGTACTTTATTTCTGTGGTACATGAGTGGTTTTTTCCTTCAGTGTGTGGGTATAAAGGTATTTTGAACCTTCAAAGACACCTTTTCTTAAATTTGCTGCTTCTTAAGTTTAGAGATAATCTGAAGCTCTAATAAAATGTTTTTAACATGTATGGTATTGTATCAACCTCCTCCACCTTTTTTAATAGCCAATTTTAAAGGAGGGAGAATGTTTAAGTACAATAATTGGTTAAACATCTTTTTTTTCCTCCTGGGTTTCTTTTTAGGAACTACTGACAATCAAAAACCTATAGCCGACTTTGGGATATGACTTTATTATTCAGCAACTAAAAGATGAGTTCTAATTGGCAGACTTCTGGCACTGGCACTTGTCCTCCTGTTTCTATAGAAACTGGGTTGGAAGTCAGAGCTGCACAAAGGGAAAGGGTAAGTTTCTTTTAAACTCCATATTTATAAACCCATATCTTATTAACTGGCATGGTGTCAGTTTTCAATAAGGAAATATGTCGGTGAACTAGAACTCAAACATCAACTACTAATTTTCACTTGAGTGGAAACTGACATCAAGTCATTAACTATAATAGGAGGGTTTAAATATGGATTTATTTTTCTTGTGACTCTGACTTCACATTTCTTGAAACAATTGAACTCAGTATGACAATTCTCACTTTCAGTTATTTCTAATTTGGGGGTTATAAAATTGATTTTTATCCTCTTAGATCTTATTCTATTGAACCTTTCTGGTAAGTGAAAATTGGAATATAAAATATGTACAGAGGATATTTTAAAAGTCTGCATGAATTACAAGTCTCTTCTTTTGAGCTAAGTCCTATTCTTTCCATTATAGAACAAGTACTGTACTACTGACCAGTTTTTTAGTTTCTCTCCTCTCTTTGCCAAGCCGGATGAGGTCGTCTGTTGGGCACATACGTTTGTTTTTATCCAGGTAGACATCCATTATTTGTAGACCTTAAGACACCTGCCAGTTGGTGAGTCATCTTACTGCTATGGCTTCAGAGAGCTATGCTACACAGCTGGGGCATTTAGTCTTGAAATTGTTTAACCAAGTGTGATAAACTCCAGTCTATAGGTTGATATATGCAAATTATGCTAAACTCTGACTAGCTTTGAGATATTGGAAGGAAAACAATTTGGCCCTTGCTCTTTTTTTTTTTTTTTTTTTAAGATTTTATTTATTTATTTGACAGAGATCACAAGTAGGCAGAGAGGCAGGCAGAGAGAGAGGAAGGGAAGCAGGCTCCCCTCTGAGCAGAGAGCCCGACATGGCACTCGATCTCAGGACCCCGAGATCATGACCCGGGCCGAAGGCAGCGGCCTAACCCACTGAGCCACCCAGGTGCCCCTGGCCCTTGCTCTTTAACACTTAATTTTCTCATTTCCTTGGTCCTGACAAACTTCTCTTTCCTGCTCAAACATTCCTGTTGGTTGACTTCAACCAAAGAGTTGGGACATCTTGGCTTTACTTCAGCTCAAATTGTCACTTTACTTCAGCTCAAATTGTCACTTCTATAGAAATAGTAGAAGTGAAAACTGGAAGTCTTCCATTACTTCCAAGTCCCTGGGCAGATAATGCCTGAAAGTGGATTCTCATTAAAAATGTATGCCTCCCGGGGCACCTGGGTGGCTCAGTGGGTTAAACCTCTGCCTTCGGTTCAGGTCATGATTCCAGGGTCCTGGGATCGAGCCCCGCATTGGGCTCTCTGCTTGGCAGGGAGCCTGCTTCCTCCTCTCTCTCTGCCTGCCTCTCTGCCTACTTGTGATCTCTCTCTGTCAAATAAATAAATAAAATCTTTAAAAAAAAAAAAATGTATGCCTCCCTTCCTTAACTACTAATGTGTAGCCTGTTTCTGTTTGCTCACTGGGGCTTGAATGAGGTAAAAATAGAATTGAATTTGTGATTTTCTTCTTTTTTTTGCGGGGGGGTGGGCAGTTGCTAGAAGAAAACTTCAGGTTTTAGATTTGTGCTGTCAAATATCTAGACATTCAGAGTATAAGGGTGGCCAACTCATTTTGGTTTTGAAACTGGAAGTCCTGTGTCCCAGGAACTCTTGTTTCCAGCCAAACCAGATAGTTGGTTACCCTATCTAAGTTTATTCTCTGTATCCCTAAAGAAAAGCTTCACTAGCTTACCATTGATCATTATTTTGTGTAGAAGGAGATTTCACAATATCCCAGCTTCTGTTGGAATGTTACCAGGGATTAGGTTCTTTTGCTTTTCCTTTTTCTCTCTTTTTTTTTTTTTTAATTAAAAAAAAAATTTTTAAGATTTTATTTATTTGAGAGAGAGAGGGAGAGGGAGCATGAGCAGAGGCAGGGCAGAGAGAGAAGCAGACTCCCCAATGAGCAAGGAGCCCATTGCTTCTAGGCTCTGCTGTGAAGCTCCAATCCCAGACCCCTGGGATCCTAACCTGAGCCAAAGGCAGACACTTAACTGAGACACCCAGGGGCTCCTCTTTCCTTTTTTTTTAAAGAAATGATTGTCATTTGTCTCAGTGACTATAGGTAATACCAGCTTACCTCTCAGAAATAAAACATGAATTTTAACTGATTTATTTACAAAGTTGATTCCAATCACTTCTGTTATTTTTTGTTTGTGTATATGTTAAGACCTTAGGTATAAATCTGAGACAGCTGGGTGATATTTGTGGGAAATGAGTAGGCAAATGAGGTAAATATGTGTACATAAAGCCTGCTACAAGTTGGGTTTTGGGTTAAGAGAAACACTTAAGGTTTTTAAAAAGTATTGGGCTTTTTTTGTATTCAAGTCTTCAGAGAAACCACTGTCCATGTTTTGTATTGTCTTGCATAAAAATAACTAAAATTGAATACTAATACATGGTGTGTTTTTTTCTCATGGAAAAAGCTGATTTTACACTAGGACAAGTTTATTAACTAAGCTAACTTTTTGCAAATAAGCATAGCATCACATATATTAATATGCCTAGATTATTTGGAAAATATCACAAAATTACCACCTCAGTCCATTTAAGTGTAGTTGTTGCTTTTATTAAATTTTAATCTTCTAGACAATCATTAAAGAAGGGAAAGCTAGGGGCCGTGATCTAATCAACACTGGTAATTGGGTTTCAGAATTGGCTCTGTTAAAGACTAGCTTTGTACCTTTCTGCAAATAACTTGGTTTTCATTTGCTTTTGTTCCTTAAGTATAAAATAGGAATAATAATACCTATTCAGCTTCCTTACAGCCTTGACATGATGATGAGATAATGGGTAGGAAGGAACTTTCAAAAGTTAAAGGTACCATAAAGGTAGAGTTTTAGTATCAGAAATAGTACTTCATGATCAACATATGTAGAAAATTCCTTCTGTTTTGGTGATAGTATGGCATGTCTTAGAGTAATAGCTGCAAGAAATGGTATCTTTGACAGTTTTATTTTTTAAATTTTTTTAAAAGATTTTGTTTATTTGACAGAGCACAAGCAGGGGGAGTGGCAAGCAGAGGGAGGGGAGAAGCTGGGGAGCCTGATGTGGGACTTGATCCCTGGACCCTGGGATCATGACCTTAGCCGAACGTAGTTGCTCAACCAACTGAGCCACCCAGGCACCCAGGAGTTTCAAATATAAGCCAGCAAGTAGCTGAGAAGAAAGTATGCTGAACTTTTATGTTCAAATTATCATAGCTCTACCAAATACAAAAATACATTTATGTATATTTTAAGGCTTAAAATTTACAAACATTACAACTAATATTTTAGTACTAAGGAGCTAATTACAAGTGGCCTATACTCAAGCATTACCGTCTTTGGTAAGATGAGGTGAATATTGGAAGACCTAAAAAAGTTAATTATCGTTACAGTTACATTGTTACTGTGCTGTAGCAGATGTGTTTTGTTGCTTTAATTTGTTCTGGTTCTTTGGTACTTTGCAGTGTCCTTTTCATTTCAATCTAGATATTATAAAATTTTATGCCAGTTTGAGTTAGAACAAATTTATAACTGCTTCCAGTTAAATCAGCTTCATAATCTTGTGGTGCTGCTGAGAAGTCGGGGTGACAGTGTAGGGTTTCTTGTCAGTCTGTATGAATTGTGACTTCATTAGTTACTGGATGTTTAATTGCTTTGACTTTATTCATTGTAAGATGGGCATCATGCTATCTGTTTCTAAAGTTGTGAAGATTAAATAATATGTAAAATGTGTCTCCCTCAGTGATGGGTATATATTGGATGTTGAAATAAAGTTGTTGGGGTGCCTGGGTGGCTCAGTGGGTTAAGCCTCTGCCTTCAGCTCAGGTCATGATCTCGGGGTCCAATTTTTTAACTTAATTTTAAATGATTCATTTTAATTATTTAATTTTAACAACAGTAGTTTGAAAGAGTCTTGTGAAAGAGATTATAAGGAACTTGGTGTTACAGAGAACTCTAGGTATTTTCTTCCTCTTAAAATCACCCAAATAATGAAATGAAGGGCTCTCTAATCACATGTAATTGCGTAGTCTGAGTGACATTATTAACTAGTTAACATAATTATTCTATATTTAAAAAACATAACTTAGGGGTACCTGGCTGGCTTATTCTGTGAGTATCTACCTTCTGCTCAGGTCATGAGCCCCATGTTGGGCTCCCTGCTTAGTGGGGAGCCTTCTTCTCCCTCTCCCTCTGCCTGCCTTTCTGCCTGCTTGTGCTCTCTCTGTGCCAAATAAATAAGTAAAATCTTTTAAAAACAAAACAAAACGTAGTTTATCTTTCATTAAAAGCTACTTATTCAACCTTCATGTAAAACTTGTAGTTCCTTTTTTCTTTTTTTTAAGTTTTATTATCCATTTGAGAGGGAGAGCAAGAGCATGAGTGCATAGCTGAGGGGCAGAGGGAGAGGAAGAGAACCCCAAGCAGATTCCCTGCCAAGCGTGGAGCCTAACATGGGGCTTGATCCCACAAGATCCCTTGTGGGGCTTGATCCCACAAGATCATGACCTGAGCCAAAACCATGAGTCAGACACCCAACCACCTGAGCCACCTAGGTCCCCCTGAAACTTGTAGGTCTAAGGACATATCTAGATCATTAAGCTTGAATATTTTAGATTATTAGATATAATTTAGATATATTTAGATTATTAGATACAATGAAAAGTAATATTGTTTGGATGGGCAGGAATACTATTCAAATGATCTTGAAATAAAGGATTATTTTTTAAAGATCTCATTTATTTGTCAGAGAGAGAGAATGAGAGTGCACAGGTAGGGGGAGCCACAGGCAGAGAGAGAAGCAGGCTCCCCACTGAGCAGGGAGCTGGTGCAGTCTCACAACCCTGAGATTATGACTTGAGCTGAAACCAAGAGTCAGGCACTTAACCTACCGCACCACCCATTTGCGCCCCC
This sequence comes from Lontra canadensis, assembly GCF_010015895.1. Lineage (NCBI taxonomy): Eukaryota > Metazoa > Chordata > Mammalia > Carnivora > Mustelidae > Lontra > Lontra canadensis. The sequence goes on along the minus strand of NW_022631069.1, from coordinate 9,040,248 downwards.
CCTCCTTTTTTGGCAGTTCTTACTTTTTATTACATAGCAATATACATTTTTCATAGAAAATTTAGTAAACAAAATAATGAAAACAGAGGTCACTTCTAATACTTCTAATAAGGAAAGATAACTTTCTGGAGGATGTATACCATACTAGTCACTCAAAAAGGCTTTGATACTCATTCAGATTTCAGAGTTCTAGTCAGCCAGTGGCTATGTTTAATACTTCTTTAAGCTAATGAGAATGATTTTTCATCTCCACATATTTTAGTGGCTGAATTATCAAGGCACCATTGAGAGTTTGGTCAATTTTTTATTAAGTACATTCAGATTTTTACTTAATATCTAAGGTAGTTGTTTTGACTGATAAATATTTTAGTCTTTTTGATTAAATACTAACAAAGGCTTAGTTTAAGTGGTTATTATTCTTTTCTCACTATTAATTAGACATTCCTCAGAATGCGAAAGCAAAAAAGAACCTTAAAAATGATCTTGTTTGCCTTCTCATTTTACAAATGAGGAAACTGGCTTCTTCCAAGCTTTTGTTTCCAGTGACTTCTTAGTTTAGATTGTGTTTTGTTAAGCACTTGCTTGATTGCAGTCCTTTTCCTTTCTGGTCAGGCTCTGTTTTTCCATCTCTCAGCCAGCGGTACAAAGAACAGGGAAACTGAAGAGAGGAGAAAGCATATGCCAGAGAAGTAGAAGGAACCGGTGTATGTCTGGGTGTGATCATATAACCAGCCTGGAAGGAAGGAGTGGTCTCTGTTAGTGAAGCAGACATTTCAGGTAGTAATTCTCAGCCATCTACTGTGTTGAGGGAAGGAGCCTTTTGTCTTTGCTAGTATGTATTGTGACCCATTAGGAAGTTAGTCTAACCACTTGCCTTATTTTCTATTGATGAAGGTAAATCCGTTCCACCTTGTTAAGGACTTAACCCTGTGGGGGAGAAAGTCATCGTGGACTCAGAACTCCTCTACCGTCTTACAGTGGAAACTGGGGAAAATTAGGGATGTATACCATCTGATTTTATGATATGATATATATATATTTTTTTTTTAAATCTTATTTATTTATTTGACAGAGAGAGACACAACGAGAGAGGGAACACAGGCAGGGGGAGTAGGAGAGGGAGAAGCAAGCTTCCCACCAAGCAGGGAACCTGATGCAGGGCTCGATCCCAGGACCCCAAGATTATGACCTGGGCCAAAGTTAGACGCTTACCAAACTGAGCCACCCAGGCACCCCTGATTTTACAATGAATCTTATTAGAAGGCCACTGTTCTTACAAAGAAAATAATAGCGAATTAATACTACTTTCCAAAGAAAAAAGTGATAGTAGTATCTTTTTTCCCCTCACTGAAACTACATTCCCAACAGTGTGCTAGTTGTTGGAGGAGAGAGTGGTAATGAGTCAAAACAGACGTTCTCCCTGCCCAGACTGTACAGTTTCATGTGAGTTGGGTATTAACTACAAGACTTACGTATGTCATAAGGGCTATGAAGGGAAGGTTCAGGAGGCTTTGAGAGCATGTGAAAAGGAAGTGACTACTTGAGATGCCTGGGTGGCTCAGTTGGTTAAGTGTCTGCCTTCGGCTCAGGTCATGATCCTGGGGTCCCAGGATCGATCCCCGTGTTGGGCTCTCTGCTCAGCAGGAAACCTGCTTCTCCCTCTCCCTGCCACTCCCTCTGCTTGCATTCTCTCCCTCTCTCTCTCTGACAAATGAATAAATGAAATCTTTAAAAAAAAAAAAAGGAAGGGACTACTTAGGTGGGTTAAATGATGACTATAAGTCCCCCTGAAATCAAATGTTCTTTTAAAGGAAGAATGAATGGGTACCATTGGCTAATGGCACATACCAGAACTTTTTAAATGAAACACTTTTCTTAAAAAACTGAGTGTATGGTGGCAAAGAATATTTGTGCAAGGAACTGGCTTTTAAACATTGTTGTACAAGTCAGCCCTGTGAAATGGCAAATAACGTCCTAGTATCATTATTATGATAGTTTTGACCTCCAAGGCTTTGTAAAAAGGTCTTAGAACTTCCGGGTGTTCACTGACCACACTCAGAACCTCTTTTCTAAAGTAGTATATGCATATCATGCTTGTAGATACAAATTGGCTTTTAATCCCAAAATACCCTAAAAAGTTAAAGCTGTTATTTGATTATTTATTCAAAGAAGTTTTGGTGCTGTGTGCCAAACAGTTCTAGGTACTGGGGTGTATCTGTGAATGAAACAGATGGAAATATCTGGCCTCATGAGTTTATGTTGTATCTTTTCATTTATATTTTGGAACATGATTTCTCACTGAATGTGTAGCAAGTGAGTGTGTATACCCTCTTCTCTTTTTGGTCTGATTCTCTTTTTGGTCTTTATCTCCTATACTTTTTTTTTTTTTTCTTTTTTAATTTGGTTCTGATATAAACATTTAATTTTTTGTTTTCTTCATTAACTTTTTGTTTTCTGTTTTTTTTTTTTTTTTTTTTTTTTTTTTTAAGATTTTATCTATTTGTCAGAGAGAGAGAGAGAAAGAGAGAGGGAGGGAGGGGGCGCAAGCCAGGGGAGTGGGAGAGGGAGAAGCAGGCTTCCTGCAGAGCAGGGAGCCCAACATGGGGTTTGATCCCAGGACCTTGGAATCATGACCTGAACCAAAGGCAGGCGCTTAACGACTGAACCACCCAGGTGCCCCTAATTTTCCTGTTCTTGACGTAAAGCATAAATGGAATGCTTTATAGCCTCTTAAATTCAGCTACCTTTAACTTGCTTTTTACCTGTTAACTCCTTGTTGGATCAGTGACCTCTAACTAGTTAAATGTTTCTCAGTGTTAAGCAAAAAAGTGGAGAGAAACTGACTAGGACAAGTTTTTGTATTAATGTTGATTGTGATTAGCCTTGAGATATCAAAGAGATGGGTAAGTTACAGTCTCAAATTTCCTGAAAGTAGAAGTATAGAAAGCACCAGCATCCCTTCCTATATCCCTTGTCATTCTTGCTTTACTCCCACCAGTATAGCAGATGTATTGAATTGTAAGGTAAGCATTAGAAGTAATGCTCTGGAAAAGACTAGTAATTCTTAGTTAAGGAAGTAGATTGTGCTGCTAAAAAGTCAGGAGGGTGTAGGTAAAAATAGTGGAAAATGGGGGGTGGTGATGGTGGTTGTCTTTATAAATCCTAGAAAACTGGTGATACGCTTTTCATAAACACATTTAAAGTCAAAATGTTTCTGAAAGATTAAAATATATTTAATATATTTTCTTACCAGGGCAGGGAATTATTTAGCGTAATTTAGAACTTTCCCTGTATTTCCATGTGAAATTTAATGAAATAATTAGTTTTAAATCTGTTTCTCTTGGGGCACCTAGGTGGCTCAGTTGCTTGGGCATCTGCCTTTGGCTCATGATCTCCACGTCCTGGGATTGAGCCCTGTGTTAGGCTCCCTGCTCATGATCTCTCTCTCTTAAGTAAATAAAAATTAAAATAATAATAATAATAATTAAATCTGTTCCCTCTTACTCTTATTTGATAACTGAGATAGTAGTAAACTTTAAAAATTCTAAGATCCAGTTGCCATTCAGTAGGTTAATCCTATGCTGCTGAGTCTTTAGTTTTATATTTATATTTATAAAATTTGCAAAATACGAATGAAATGTAGAATGTAGGGTTATTTCATATTATTGACTGTTTTGTGAATGTATTAGCTGTTATAAGCTTAGATTTACATGGCTACTAAGTAAATTAAATTCAGAGCTTCGTTGGTATTGAAATACCTATTTGGTTAGAAAAATCAACCTTTTCCCACCACCAAAAGTAAAAGAAGACTGTATATTTGGTCTTATTTTATTAGATCTCTGCTTTTTTGGTAATAGTATGGAAAAGCTGTGTACAAATGCACTTTCAACCCTAAACAGTTCAAGGCTCCTGTGGGTATATATTTTTTTAATTAACATATAATGTATTATTAGCCCCAGGGGTACAGGTCTGTGAATTGTCAGGCTTACACACTTCACAGCACTCACCATAGCACATAACCCTCCCCAATGTCCATAACCCCTCCACCTTCTCCCTACCCCCCTCCCCCCAACAACCCTCAGTTTATTTTGTGAGATTAAGAGTCTTCTATGGTTTGTCTCCCTCCCGATCCCATCTTGTTTCATTTTTCCTTCCCTACCCCCCAAGTCCCCCACTCTGCCTCTCAAATTCCTCATATGATAATTGTCTTTCTCTGATTGACTTATTTTGCTCAGCATAATACCCTCTAGTTCTATCCATGTCGTTGCAAATGGCAAGCTTTCATTTCTTTTGATGGCTGCATAGTATTCCATTGTATATATATATATATATATGTATATATATATACACATATATATATACACACACACACGCACCACGTCATCTTTATCCATTCATCTGTTGATGGACATTTAGGTTCTTTCCATAGTTTGGCTCTTGTGGGCAGTGCTACTATAAACATGCGGGTATGTTTTTAAAAGAAAGGATTGTTGGTAGTTAAGAACCTATCATAGTCTAACTACTTTAAATGTAAACACCTAAGTTGACATTTAAAAGACAGGGTTCCTTTGTGGTCATAGCAAAAGCATTGTGAATGACAGAGAAAGACAAGATAATATACCAGCCATGATCCAAAGGAGTGTTGCATCCATCTAAGTGTCTACTGCATGGAGCCAGCAGTCTGAGGAGTAGTGCACTAGCAGCTGGTACAGACTGCCTAAGCTACAGTGCCGTGTAAGCACTTCCTCAGTGTTTACAGACTACCTGCCTCAGACTCATCTGAGATGCGAGTTCATCGTGCAGAGTCCTTGGCTTCCCTTAAGCATAATTCATCATGAGGTGATCCAGTCGATTCTTACGCACAAGAAAATTGTAGTCCAAATTATTTTCCTATGCCTCTGGCTCTAACCCTTATTTTAAGCAGGGATGTCTAATAATGTTTCCTTTTGATAATTGAAAACAATTAAGGACGTAGGGCTCAGCTTCCATAAACAGTTTTGCAAATGAGTTTTTTTAATAGTCTATCAAACTTGATATTAAAATAGGGTTCTAAATTTTTTTAGACATCAACACTTTTAAACTATTCTGCATCATTTTATGGGCAAAGCTATACATATTTAAAAATAAGGGTAACATCCTGTCTAAAAAGTACCTCTGGGGCACCTGGGTGGTGTGGTTGGTTAAGTATTTGTCATCGGCTCAGGTCATGACCCCAGGGTCCTGGGATCGAGCCCCACATCAAGCTCTTTTCTTAGCGGGGAGCCTGCTCCTCTCTCTCCATGCACCTGCCGCTCCCCCTGCTTGTGCTCTCTGTCTCTCTCTCTCTGTGTCAAAATAAAGAAAAATCCTTAATAAAAAAAATAGTACCCCTGATATCTCAGAACTAGATTGTTGAGCTGAGTTATGCATCCTTTTTTTTTAAAAAATTAATTAATTTTAAGAGAGAGAGGGCACTGGAGCAGGGGGAAGGCCAGAGTGAGAAACTCAAGCAGACACAGTGCTGAGCATGAAGGCTGACACAGGGTTTGATCCCATGACCCTGAGATAATGACCTGATCCAAAATTAAGAGTCGGATGCTTAACAGACTGAGCCACCCAGGTGCCCCATGAATCCTTTTTATTAGGATTGCTACTGTAGGTATATTATTGGTTATCTTGTTAAAACTTGAAATATACCCATAGGGCCCTTAATTCCCAAGTTCCTGGATGCTAGTTCAAATTAGTGGTTGAGAATTCCGTAAGTGACTAGCGGGTGTTGAACCAGAACTTCCAGCTGTTGGGCAGACTTTCAAGGTGTAGAGAGGCAGTGATCTTGTCGTCACTGGAGCCACCGGCTGGCTATTACTACGACCTGAGCCAAAACCAGGAATCTAAGCTGCTCAACCAACTGAGCCACCCAGACCCCCCAAACCTCACTGCCTTTTAAGACAGGAGCTCTCTAAAATCCCGATGTAAGGAAGATTTATTGGGAGTGCTTTATGTATTTGCTTTATGCAAGGAATTTCATTAAAAGGATTGTGCCTCTGTGTTAGGATTTTGAAGCTTGATTTTTTTGGCTTTGTGAAGAAAAGACTACTCCACCCTGGCCCTCTTTTTAACCATAGTAGAGAACTATTTGTAATTTATTTTTGAGATTTTTGTAGGGATTCATGAATCTTAGGAATACTGAATCAAATTACAATCTTTGGGGCCTTATTGTTTATGGGAAAAATAATCACAGAGAATTAATGATCTACATTATTTTCTTTTGGTTCTTCAGGGTATAATATATTCCTCAGGATTTAGAGTATAGAGAACTCTGCTCTGCCTTCTTAATTATCTCTACCTACCCCAGCCTCCAAAGTGGATTTATAGCAAATCAGAAGGTTGAGTTGTTTTATTTGTTTTCCAAATAAAATTTCAGATCATAGAGAAGTTTTCAACAGATTGGCCAAGGTGATAAAACTGTAGAGGGCAGGGTTAATAAAAGGTGGAGTGAGGAGCCAGAGGGAGTTATTTGTTTCACATTACATCTTAAATGAGGCTCCAATAGAGAGAGGGAGTGACCATTTCACGAGGAGATGACCTTATCTGGATTAATGGGACAGAGACAAGCTTAGATGGATGAATTTCCATTTTAGCCATTGTCTGCTCTTATAAAACACAGATGAAAAATTAGTGTAAAATTACCAGTTTCCCTCCATGGTAGTTCTGATGAAGTGTGAGGTTGACAAATAATAGCAAGATTCTCTTTTTCTTTTTAGGAACTATGTAACTTACTCTGGATTAGAACTAGCTTATACTTGTTCAGCTTTAGAAATAGCTCTCCTTGAATTTGTCAAAAAAATAATTTTTGTAAAATACCTACTTGATAGAAGCTTCAATATTTTTTAAGGTCATTTTTATTATACCACAGCTCGGGATGCCTTTATTTAAAGGTAAAACTGTGTGTGTGTGTGTGTGTGTGTGTGTGTGTGTGTGTGTGTAAAACACGGAATGTTACTCAGCCTTCAAAAAAATGACCCGTTTGCCACGATGTAGATGGAACTAGTGGGTATTAATGCTAAGCGAAATAAGTCAGTCAGAGAAAGACAATCATCGTAGGATTTCACTCATATGTGGGATTTAAGAAACAAAACAGAGGAGCCTAGGGGAAGGGAGGGAAAAATAAAATAAGATGAAATCAGAAAAAGAGACAAACCATAAGAGACTCTTAACCATAGGGGAAAAAGTGAAGGTTGCTAGAGGGGAAGTGGGGTTTGGGAAGGGGTAAATGGGTAATGGGCATTAAGGAGGCCGCTTGATGTAATGAGCATTGGGTGTTACATACAACTGATGAATCACTGAACTCTACCTCTGAAACTAATAATATACTATGTGTTAATTAATTGAATTCAAATTAAATTAAAAAAAATAAAGGTAAAACAGAGTCAACCAGTTTTCACAATAACCAGGTTATAGTGACTTAACCAAATTTTCAATTAATGAAGTAGAGAAAAAATGTACATTCTAATAATTCTAAATTTAAAGGTTCTAGACTATTGTCCTCTGTATTAATTTCTGGTAGTGTATGTGACAGTGCTATGCCATGACCCAAGGTGCTGTGGAAGAATTACAAGTATAACTTTTGTCTTTATGTTCCCCATAGCAGCTAGGAGAGTGCTGTGCTAGTAAGTTGTTTGATAACTATTGAATGAATTCCAAGTTATAATCAAATAATTATTGATGATGGTTTAAGGGAGTTTTCAGATTATATTTGTGATTGGTTTAAATATATTAAAATATATATTAGCATAATAAAAGGATTCATCAGTTGGCAGTGGGTGGGGTGTGTGGAAGAGAGGGGAACTGCATTTAGTTTTATTTTATAGGCAGCTAATATGGGCCCTTGGTAGTTTTATTTTTAAGTGAAACTGAGCCTTTAGCATTTTTGAGTTTACATATCAAATGCCTTGGATACACGATTAGAAATTTCACATTCCTGTTTATATGTTGGGGAATATGATTATATGCTTTGTTTACTTAAGGCATGACTTTTGTATTTATATTGTTTTTTGCAAGTTCATTTTTGTTAACAGGGATTAACTAGAAATATAATAAGGTTTTAAAATATCATTAAATTTCTACAACCTTCCAAGGCCTCCACCTGGGCCAATTTGTAGCTCTGGATTCCATCCACCTGCAAAAAATAGTACGTGGGTTTGAATGAGCAGTGACATTTGGTTTACACTTAGGTCTGTTGACCACCTTTGGTCAGGAAACCTAGAACAATCCTAAAAAACTCTCCTAATCTAAATCAGATCCTGGTATTAACTAACACTGAATTTGTCATTGGAGTGTTAGGAATGGCAGGGACTGTGGGATGGAAGAAGCAGTGTGTGTATGAGGAGTCATTTTTCACTTTTTTCCATTTCAGTCCCTGTCTGTTATTTTCATTCAAGATCTGATACATGTGTTGCTACTGTGTTTTTTATCATATTCAGAGTTAATGAAGGTCTATAAATAATTTTCTTGCCCATATACTCTATTTACATTTTTAAAAGATAAGTGTTTTTTATTTTATTTATTTATTTATTTATATTTTATTTATTTATTTGACAGAGAAAGAGAGATCACAAGTAGGCAGAGAGGCAGGCAGAGAAAGAGGGGGAAGCAGGCTCCCCGCTGAGAAGAGAGCCTGATGCGGGGCTCGATCCCAGGACCCTGAGATCATGACCTGAGCCGAAGGCAGAGGCTTAACCCACTGAGCCACGCAGGTGTCCCGATAAGTGTTTTTTAAAAACTCAGTCATATGATTCCAATGGGTTTCTTATACTTTTTTCTTCTTTCCTCAAATGATTAAAATACGCTGTGTAGGACTAACTTGGCTTTTCTTTTTCATGTTCATACAAGAAGGAGAAAAATACTGTTAATGTAATTGCTAATACAGTTTTAAACTAGTGTTTTAACTGAGGGTTATTGTGAAAAATTTTACTGTTTGCTAGATTCCTAATTTAAAAATGCCTGTAATCTTTTATAGGAATTTCAGCTTTTGCAATTTGATAATAACAGAACTAGGTAAGTACAAAATGAGCATCTCCTACATTGGGAAAATCTCAGTTTGGTGAGAATGTAATATTTTATAGCCAGTAAGCCTTTTGATTTAGTTAAAGCTGAAGATGATAAAGTGACTGCCCATAACTGTCCAGAGCCAAGTGAATCTGGAAATCAACATCTTTGATGTTTCTTTGGTCCTTGCTGCTGGAGTCAAAAGTTAGGAGTAAGTCTAATGGCCTTTGTAAAATTCTCTTTGTTGTTTTTGTTTCACAGAGGAATGGTTTCCTTGAGTAAGGACTTTACTGAAGTTTCTCCCTTTAACAAGATGCTTAGCATAATGTTGCAGTCCGTGAGAGATCCTGGTATAGAGAAGGAAATGTAACTGAATTTTATATTATTATACTCCTGTTTAAGATACTGTGAGGAACTCCCAGACTAAAAATCTATATATAAGCTATCAGCAATAGCCTATCACTTCCTTTGATTATTTTGTAGAACTTACAAAGTTTATGATCGCCTAGATAATATCCTCAGAATTAGTGAGTAAAAATTCTTCCATTAGCTCTCCTTATCCTCATATATAGGGCTAGGGTATTGTGGACATTGGGTAATAAAAGGCTTACAGATTTTTTTTGACTCACCGACCATAAGAAATGTTTTACGTCACATATATTTTATATGACATAGGTCTGGGTATGATTTTTTTATATGAAATAAGTGTTTAAAGTGGTGCACAGTGTTTTTTAATCTGTTCTGTTGTAGTCCGTTTTTCTTTTCCTAATAAGATTTATTTATTTATTTTTGAGAGAGAGAGAGAGAGAGAAAGTGAGAGTGCGTGCACGTGCGCGCCGTGGGAGGGACAGACGTAAAGAGAAACTCAAGCAGACTCCATGCTGGGCACTGAGCCTGACACGTGGCTCGATCCCAGGCTTGAGATCATGACCTAAGCTGAAACCAAGAGCGACTGAGCCATCTAGGTACCCCTCGTCTATTCTTTTTCATTAAAAAAATTAAAAGGATCATGACCCAACAAATTGATTCAAGACCCACACACACATCTGTAGTTCTTTCCTTTAGAGTAATAGTCCTCACAAAACTTGCCTTGTCTTCTCATGTATTGAACTCTTTCAACATTTTAAGATGTAGGTGGTGCCTGGGTGGCTGCATCGGTTTAAACGTCTGCCTTCTGCTCAGGTTGTGATCCCAGGGTCCTGGTCAAGCCCTGCTTAGTGTCCCACACTCGGGGGAGCCTGTTTCTCCCTCTCGCTCTGCCCTTCCTGCCCGTACTTGTGCATGCTTTCTCGCTCTCTCTCTCTCTGAAATGAATAAAAATTTAAAAAAATAAATAAGCATTTTAAGATGTATATAAAACATACAAAACTTGAAATCTCTAAACATGTTACATGTTTTTATCATTTGGATAAGATACTCTGTGCCCTGGTATTTGTTACCTCCTTATATTGGGGGCCTAATAGGCTTGGAACATTTCAAGGCATCCCTGGGATGGCTGTAGAAGAAGGATCAAGATTGAGAAGATGCATCGACAAGCTGTATTTGAGTTCTGTTTTTTCTAGCTCGCTGACCTGGGCCCCAGCTGTAGAGTGCTCTGCTAAGCGTGTCTAGTGTTTAGTCTCCTATCACCAGCCCCTACATCACGGTTGTGGGCCTGACTTTAAAATTCGAGGCTGCTTTCCAGATGTGAGGTGTAGGCTGAACTAGACCAAATGGGCAGAGGTAGGCTCATAAACACAAGTAGGAGTTGGCTGTATATTTGTATAAACTTTTCCTTTAGAAGAGGTACACCTAAGTTGAACCTCAGGTAATGGTATGTTTTTTACCATCCAATAATAATTTTTGTTACTAATTTTATACTTTCCCTTTTGCTGGTTGCCTTTTCTAGGTCTTAAATTTAGGTGCAAACCTAAATAGTACTTAGTTTTTAAACAATGATAGTGAGGCAAGATTGTATCTTTTTTCTGTCTCACTTCAGGAAGTAAAAGAAGGTTTTATGCTGAATGCCTTTTTGTGGATGATTGGAAATGCCATAGTAATTTGGACATTTAAACACTGAGAACCTGTAGTGTGTGAAATACTGAAGTTTAAGTCTGTTCCCTAGAAATATTTCTGTGTGAGTAGTATTTTCAGAGTCTTAGATTAAATGTTTAGCAAGCACAAAATGTCCTTTAAGTTAAAAGTGCATACAAAACAATGCTTTAGTCTAAAGCTAGCTTAAATATCAAAACTCCCTCAATTTTTCCTGTACTCGTTGGCCTCTCCGCAGAGATCCTGGCCTGTAGGTCAGGTATCCTCCACTTTCGGTCCAGATAGGGGATGGATAGGGGATGGAGGGCCTCCATCATCCCTGTTGGGAAATCAGAGATGCTGGGAAGCCCTGGACAAGCTGTGCGAGTAGCACATCTGAACAGCAGAGGGGTTAGAGAGCCTTCATGGTCTGTAATGACTCCTGCTCAGATGACAGGTGCTAGTGGTTGGTTGGTTGGTTTAAGGCATCATCAGTTTTCGAGAATCTTCTAAAACTCTCAATTGTCTCCCCAGGCAAGGAGATACACATACAATCCCTGCTCTAAGACTCTCAAGATATTGTAAGAAGCTGCTTAATTAACCACCTATTATGTGTTGAGTGAATCCTTAGATTCTCCTGGATTGGTGATTGAATGTGAGAGTGAGTGTAGGAACAGTAGAGATGTCTTCAGGTTTCTAACCTGATACTGTTATTGCGTGTTACCATACATAATGGATCAGCATTCTCTTTCATAGCTGTTGGAAGTTTGCTCAGAATGTGGCTAAGTTGTTACCTGCTATAGGTGGTCCAGAAAGGACAGCCATCCCAGCAAAGAAACCGGCAAGTCCCAAGAACATGTGTACTCTAGAATTCCCAGACAGATCAACCTGTAGGGATTAGAATCCAGTGTTAGCCATATTGAAGGCAAAACTCTTGTTGAGACCTATGCCTGCAAAGGGATAAATACTATGAACAGTTGACTTCTGAGGTGATTTTGGATGGCCTTTTGCCTTGGTATCTTATAAGAGCTGAGACAAACAGGGAAGAGTTACTGTGCCAGGCAGGCAGTGTTTTCATTGTATTAGTAAGGAGCATAGGGTTTCTTATTTTAAATCTTTAAGGCAACAAGGGGTACCTTTCTTCCTTGATCCTCACGGCTCTTCTCTATTGGGAAATGGTATTTACGTTCTGATCTGACAGTGGTATTCTCAAATCCACCTATGGCTAAATACCAGCCATTGGTTTGTAAGAAGTCAGTTTTCCCAGGTTGATTTCAGCTTTAGAAAGTTTGATTTTTATGTAGGCTTCGTATAATATCCTACAGCCCTTATATGAATATTGATGTCAAACCTGAAGAATCCATGAAATATTTGTATAAGTATTTCTGTTCCTTTTGTGCCGAGGACTTGAAGTCAGTTTGGGGTAAAAGTAGAGGAATTGATCAACATCCCTATTGAAGTACATAGGACTGGTCTCAACAAGAGAGAAGCCACACTGGTCAGGAAGTCCCTTTTTTTCTCATGGAATTCCTCAAGATGGTATCTTAGAAGGAGCCAAAAAAACTTCTGGAGCTGAAGGAAACAAGTAAACACAACCCTAACCTTTTGGGAGACAGAAGCAGAGTGGAAACCTGCTGATCCCTTTTTTGCTTTCATTTCTTTTTTGTCTCATGTAGATAGGTGTCACACCGTTACTCCCCTGAAGGTAAGATGAAAAGTGGGCAGGATACAGCACCAGGGTTTCTGAGGCCTTGCATGTGATTTTTTTTTTTTAATTATAAAATTAATACCGAATATGTAATCTCTTTGGGGAGGTTATTATTAATACTTGCTTTTTCTAAATGGTTTAACAGTATTAATGAGTATGTCTACTCACCAGTACAGGAAGTAGCACTGCCAGGTAACCACCAGTGAAAATGGCAAAGAAGACGGTATAGGTCATCAGTAATGGAAATGTGGTGGCCAGAGGAGCGAGCAGGTTAGTGATGCCGCAGAGGATGAGGTAAGACTTGTGGTAATGATACCTCTTGATCCAGTTTTGATCAGCAACCCATCCAGAGATTATCTGACTGACTGTCTCAGTGATACCTGGAAGAAGATTGAGAAGACCTTATGATATCTGAATTCCATTTCCCTAGCCCCTTTGGAAAGTGTAACTGCCCAAGACCTCTTTTCCTGAGTAATACAACTTCTTCCTGAGGTGAGGACATCTGAGCAAAAAATGGTCTCATTTATGTCTGTCAGTCGATTCGGTCATTTATTTACCTACTCCAAATACATCTAATACAGCACCAGAAAGACTCCTCCAGAGCTGGGTAGGAGACCCCTCAGGTGTTTCGTTTGTTTGTTTGTTTGTTTGTTTGTTTTTACCCTCATCAGGTTTGGAAAGCTTGTACCACCTAACTGGGAATCCCTGGTTACAGAGGCCTGGGCACTCAGGCGGCCTTCCTCAAAGAGGTTGTGCAGGTGAGGGAGTGAGAGTTCTAAAAGACTGGTAGGCCCTCGGGGCAGTGTGCTGGGGAAGCCAGATGGTGGAAGACTCGACATTATAAATAATAAAGTCTTATGTTGAAAAAAAATAGATGTTGGGACTTTTTCTTACGGTTGTACAGGACGTTTTGGTAATTAAAGTGTCCCTGTCAAGGTTATTATGCTTGGAAATAGGAAGCCTGTTTTGTTTGTTGTTTTGTTTTGCTTTTTTGGGAAATAAGTAGGAAATCTGGAAATGTGTGATCATTTTGAACATTGGAGCCATGGTGTAAACTTGAATAAAATTTAAGTACCATGTTTTTCATTCAGTTTCACGGTAACAGAATATTCTTATTTTTTATCGATTATAAACTAGTGTAGCAGCTAAATAATAGAACATTTTCACCAAGAGTGGCATGAGCTACAGTTGCTTTGTAGTGTAAATTCTTCCTAAATTGCTTCACAAAAAAGGGAGGGGGGCAGAAAATGCATACTACTATTTCTATTTTTACAGTTACTTCCTAGGATACATATGGAGACTTTTTGTTATGTTCTTTGGTCCCATTGCATAGCCTAATCTGATCTAAATTGATGACTATCAGACATTCTAATAAAAAAATTAGCTATGTATCTTTTCCTTGTGTACACAGGCTTTAGTTGACCAAAGTGGGGTATCTTTGCAGTTGGAATGGCATATAGTCAGTTTTGTAAGGATTGTGTAAGCAGTCTTTTCAAGAAATTAGGGAGAGAAAAGTTAACATCAAGCTACATAGAATTTCCAGATATTTAGAATAGTCCATGTCATCCCTTTAATTTTTTTAGGCTCCCTATTTTGTCCGTTGAGAGAATCCAGATCTTTTGAATTAAGCATTTTTGTCTCCTTACATTTTTATAAATACTCAACTAAAATGATTGTTTTCATTTTTAACTTAACCTTATAATTTTTTTTAAGTATCAGCCTGGTCCATTAGTGAATGGCCTTAACAGGCATATTTATCTGTCTTAGTGTGAATGCAAGGGCAAAAATTCTTAGCTACCCATACTATAGAACATTATTGAATGCTTATGATGGGCCAGGCACTATTCTAAACTCTACATGCATTGCTCATTCAGTCCTGATAACCTTATTATCCCTATATTACAGATGAAGAATTGAGAAATTGAGGCACAGAAAACATGCGTAACTTGTCCAAGGTCCTACAGCTAGGAAATACAGAGCAAAACCTGAACCCAGGAAGTCTTACGTTCTAGAACCAATCCTTTGAACCTCTGCCCTGTGCTGTCTGCCTATGATTTTCCTGCTTCCTGGAGGTGGCTGTTGCTAGCTTTTTAAAGTCACGTATTTATGCCACAAATACTAAATGTGTACTATGTCAGACAGACACTGACATGAAAATGAATGAGGCTTGCTTAGGGGCCACTCTCTGATAAAGAGTGCCTGTGGGCAAGGTGCGGTGACAGATCTGTGGAGGGACAGGCCTGGTTCTCCCACCAGCCTCAAAAGACTTCCTTTTGGGGCACCTGGGTGGGTCAGTGGGTTAAGCCACTGCCTTCAGCTCAGGTCGTGATCTCAGGGTCCTGGGATGGAGCCCTACATCAGGCTTCCTGCTCGGCGGGAAGCCTGCTTCTCCCTCTCTCACTCCCCGTGCTTGTGTTCCCTCTCTCACTGTGTCTCTCTCCGTCAAATAAATAAATAAAATCTTAAAAAAAAAAAAAAAAAAGACTTCCTTTTTTCTGGCCCTCCCATAACTCCTTTTTAAAAGAATTGTTTTCTTTAGTTTTTTATAAAATTGAATGCATTTTTGTAAAATTAAGTTCAGTCTTCCTTTTGAGTTTGAGGTCAAAGTATGCTTTCTTACCAGCTACAGAAACAAGGAAGGAGGCATCCATGATGTCAATCCCCAGTGTTCTGGCTCTGGCCACCAGGTGGAAAGTAGGGATGAAATATGCCAGCTGACTGAAGAGAAAAGACCAGGTAAATATGTAGAAGAAAGGATTTTTTAAAAGGGAGATGTCACCGAGTTTTTGTTTACAGCTGCATGAAGTAGCCTCTTTCTCATAACGGTCCCCATTAGGCTCATTGTTGAACTCTTCGTTCTGTGAGACTATTAAATTTGTCCCATGTTGTCTGGCCTTTTGCATTGCACTCTCCGTGATGGTTGCCTCTTGTGTCTCATCGCAGGATGACATTTCTGTCGTGCCCACTGCCCCTGGATTACTTGCAGACAAGCTGCTGCCTTTATTTTTAATATCAGAATTGTTCTCGCTTTTAATATGGATGGATCGTAAGAGCATACTTGAAGGCACCAAATTTAATGTCATCCCTCCAAGTAGTATAAGGGCACCTAAATGGGGGAGAGACAGTGAGAAGTTAGGTTAAAAATTACCCATCTCATTTCACAATACTCTGTTCTTAGGCTTAGAAGGGGCCCCACCATGAATATATTCAGTCATAGTGCAATAATTTTTGAAAACACTACTTTGTCCCCTAAATTTAACTGAAGTATCTAAATCTGTTTACTTTATTTTTAGCCCTACACACCACTCTATCCTTGTGAAAACAGGGCATCCTTTGAAAATAGAAAACCAGAAAGCTGCACCAGGAGATGACCTGGAGGGAGAGAGTGTTATTTGTGCGAGAGAAAAAAAGAATAGTTTTTGGGGGGAGTACGGGGGGGTGGGTATTTGAAATGTTAGAAAATTACTGTGTGTTTTAAATAGGGATTTAAAATATCCTGAAGTGGAGATATAGATTTCAGGACAGAAAATACAGAATTCTAGAGTTAGATGATGAGAGTCATTCAGAAACTGCCTTAGAAGAGGGGCCAGCCTTTCATCTCATTCCATTTTTAATTTCCTTGAAAGAAGACAGATGTCAGGCTTGGTTTCAGCATGGTCTGACCAAAGCTGTGGGTTGTGTGCGATGTTTCCAGAGATGGAATTGGCTGTAGGTTCTGCTATCCTGTCTTAGGGATTTGCCCCCTGGTTCAGTTTACCATGAGACCACTGGTAGTTTTTCACTTGGGAAAGGAAAGAGGCAGCAAAAAGGCTCTGTAGGTAGAAATAGGCTCATATATATCCCTATATATGTACATGTACATATATTTTTCCAGTGATTTAAGATTTAAATCTGAATGTTTTAGGTCAGGCACAGCAAAAATTGTGGAGTGAATGGTTTTCATTTGTTTGTGAAAAATTTATGTATAGATGATGATGTAGAAGAGATTAAGGTCTATTTTAGTGAGTCAGGTGGAGGAGGCATTTTTTAAAGAGAATATTTGAAAAGAGAGCGCTTCAGTGGTACAAGAGGAGAAGGGAATCCGTGTGTCCCCAGGAGTATCACTTTCCCTGCAAGGTGTTTCTCCAGCTGCACAGAGTGGCCTCCATCCCCGCAGATGTGAATCCTGTGAACTCTGAGTTGCTCGTGTGGTCTGTGGCGAAGCCTGCAAATAGTTCAGCATGTCTTCTGCTATGTGTTCTCCAAGGAAGAGGAGGCACATGTTTACTGTAGAAGTCCTGCTTGCTTACTTCTTCCCTGGCTCAAAAAGTCTGCACTTCCCACTCATTCAAGGGAGATAGCTGAACGTACCTTGTGGAGTTGATAGTTGAGACACAGAGTAACTTACCCGTCCAGTCATACAGATCTATCAGGATTTTTGTAAAAGGCGCTATCAGAAACGTCAGGCCCATCCCAGAACGGGCAATAGCTGTGGAAAGAGCTAATCGTTTCTTGAAGTATTTGGTAGTTAGCACGGCAGCTGTTTGGTACAGGAGAGCAGAACCCAAACCTAAAAAGAACAGTAGCTTGGAATCACATGAAGTGGCTTGGTACCAGATGAGCTATTCTCCTGGACCTGAGATAATATAAGTAGGCCTGTTGGGTCCATGGACAAGACAGTAAAAAGGAAGGTTCCTAGTCTCATCTTCTACAGTCTTATTTTTACAGTGGACTCACCAGGTAGAAGTCCCATAGTCACACAAAGAAAGGGGATGTTAGTAGCCAAGCTGCTGATCAGATATCCACCAGAAACAAGGAAAACCCCAAGAATGGAGGCAGTCTTCTCTCCAGTTATTTCACTAATAATGGCAACCAGGGGACCTCGGAAAAAGGAAGAAAGGCAAGTACTAGGTAAATACGCTCTGGCATTTCTTATTTTCTGATGTGCAATTGAAATGAGCAACTGAAGGAAAACAAGAGGACTTGACTTTGGAATATTGTGTATCCTTCAGAGAGGTGTCTGTATTGGGCTTCATAATATTCCCAGTCCCACACTATTGTATTTTTTGGAAAAAGAGTTGTTTGTTTTAAAGAGGATTGCAAATAGGTTTGAAAAATGCATTCTAAAACCACAAAATGAGGGGTGCCTGGCCAGCTCAGTCAGAAGAACATGTGACTCGATCTCAGCGTCATGAGTTCAAGCCCCACATTGGGTGTACAGATTACTTAAATAAGTAAAACCTTAAGAAAACCAAACCCACAAAATGAGATTGCACCTAGTTATCTATGACTAGAACAAGATTCAATCATTAATCTACTCTGTCATGTTTGAGCCCCAAATAGAAGCAAGGGAAGAGGAATTGGTTTGCTGTGTTTTGAATATGCTTAGATGTTGGCCTTAAGAACTTTGTGGTCTGATTTCCCAGAGAGACTGGCTCACTGAACCCGTGTTTAGGCACTGTGAAAAGAAACAAGGCATAAAAAATTGAATCATGGACTTTAATAGTTGGATTCTTAAGCTTTTTTTGAACCCCATTTCTTCTGATTTTGTCAAGCCAAGAAGAGGCCAAACACTTCGAGTCCATAACTTTACTCAGCTTTACCTATTAATGAATCTGGGTTTTAGCAATGCTTCAGCCTTAAATGACTGACAGACAAATCTTCTCAGGATTGCCCTTTGTGGTGCTTTTCCTTGGACAGCAAGCTTATTGCCAGCTTTATACCTGCAGAAAAACGAAGTGATGACATGATGGATCCGATCCAGCCAGTTTGTTCTGAGGAGCTTTCAAATTTTTCTTGGAAGACCACAAAGAAAATGGCGAACGTCTTGATCATCCCCATCAGAAACACGTTTACCTAAAGCAAAGCAGACCAAAGAGTCCAAGTCAGGTGGTGAGTGAGCCGTCACAGAGAAGGTTACAGCTGCTTGTGCTTCTGACCCCAACCCCCTGGCCCCAGGTCACCAGTATTTACCAGTGTGTTGGTTGGTTCCACATTATACATTTTGTATTTTGTGGAGCGGTCCTACTCTTGGAGTATCTAAGTGCTTGACACAAGAATATCTTCTTTAATCCTCATTACAAGGCTCTGGCAATCCATGTTTTCTTTGGAAAGTGAGGTTTAGAGAGATTAAAAGTCACTTGAACTTGATATGGGGGTGCCGGAGGTGAGATTTGAACCCAGATAGACTGACTCCAGACCAGACACTGTACTGTTCTGTCAGAATCATATCTGTTAAAGACAGCTAGTTGCATTTAACTCTTGTGAGAGAAGCACATTGGTCCAAAAGATGAATTGTTCCCATCGGTTCTTAGATGAGCTTTGCTAACTTTGCTCTTAAATTGAGTACCCTTCCTCACTTGGTATATAAATAGGGTGGCTCTATACCGTCCCAGCGGAAACACTGGAGGGCAGAAGGGAGTACTACTAACTGATGCTAGAATAGTGAGCGTAAACAGTTGGAGAGTCAGCTTCTGGTTGGTCACGTGCCCCATCCTTCCTTTTGTCCCAACTAACCCTCCTTGCCACCACTACCCTTCTCCCTCTCACTAGGAGGAATATCCCTTTTGAGGTCAAGTTTTCTTTCTGTGGCATGCTAACATTTGTTGCTTAGAATTCCCATTACCCTGGGGGCAGTACCCTGGGGTCAGCAGGAGGAGCCGGAAGGGAAGCCACCAGGCCAGAGTCTTTGGGCACTCAGCACAGGAGCCTGGGCACTCACTGTCCCCAGGGGCTTCCAGGCTTCCCTTTTCTTTTTTCAGTGGCTTTAGCTTTCCAAGGCCACTTTCTCTGCTTTCAGCCTGGCCACGCATCACTTATGAACCACAGACCCTGGGCTTCCTTTCACTAATTCCACTTTCTCTGTCTGCCTGGTGAGTATTACCCGCTGTCATTGACTCATCCCACTCTGTACCATAGACAGTCGTTCACTTGAACCTTAAGATGCCCTCATATTCATAGTGTCATGGTGACAAGTACTGTTCAGAGATCAGTGCGCCTTGGCCTGAATCCTGGCAGCACTTCCTCTGAGGGTTTGTGACCTTGGGCAAACTACTTCACAGCAGTTAAGCTTTCTCCTTTGTAGAGTGAAGAGAAAGGAGATACTATGCTCACAGAACTGAAGATTGAGAAAATTCAGATAAAGAATAGCACTTAATACTGAAACTCTTAACTGTGGTTTTGTTACCGCCTATAACCATTTTGCTTTCTTAAGAGCTTCAGACTCATTTGTATAATCACCATATCTAACTCGGCCAACCCATCCAAAATCAGACTTTTTTTTCCCTTATCCCACACCTGGTTTTCCTTTTCATTTCTCCTTTCATTGGGATCAACCCAGTCTTGCTCACCCGAGTCAGAGATCTGCATCCTCTTGGGCCTCTGTTTCCCTCAGCCCCCACGTGCTACCTAACCAGCAGCTTCCCCCTCCAGCCTCTTCACTTGACTCTTGTTTCAAACTAGTATTTTTTTTTTTTTTTGTCTGGAGTAAGGGACTAAGAACCAGTGGTGCCCCGAGGTTGCAAAAGTCGGGTGTGGCGAGAAGGGGGTCCCTTCATGTATTTTTCCTGTTTTGATTTGATAGTAGCACAAAATTGTCCTTATTCAGAGTGAACAATGCCACGGAAACCCGGGCTATCCATTCACAAGTGAAGAAGACATTTCATCAGGCCCTTATTCCCGCAATTTATAATCCTCCTATTCCTCAGAGTTGCTTCTATCAGGAACTGAGGCTAGAGAGCAGAGCAGACCTCAGGCGGCCCCCACTTGTCTTGCCCAGTTCGGAATGCAGAGTGGCGATTGCAGCCTCTCATGAGCAGGAGACACCACAATGAGGCATCATTCTGTAAAGTACCCTTCCTCTTTCTGTGGACTTGGGTTCTGTGCTGTTGTCTAGATGGTGCTGTCCTCTCCTTTCTTAGCCACCTGAAATGGGCTTGTCCCCCCTCCCCCATTCCCAGTTCAGGACCTTTTCTCTCTGGTCTGTCCTTGATGTCTGGGCAGAGCAACAGTGAGTGGCTGGGGCTTGCTTGTCTCTGACAAGTGGGTCTGTGCTTTCCACTGTGTGTCAAGAAAGCCAAGGATACAGCCTTTGCATCAGCTCTCCCTCCCTCCCTCAACTTGTAACCTTCCAACTTTGTTTCTGTTTTGACTCCGTTATCAAAACTCTTTCCCAAGATCTGGATTTTCCTTTGGTTATCCAAGCAGACTAGGTACGTCTATATTCTGCTACTTCATTACTTCACCCTGACTTTTATCTAAGGTAGGTGGGTTTCAGCCCTGTTCCAGAGTCTATCTCAGACATTGTAAATGGGCTCACCCCAAAATACAAGCCCCTAGAAGTTCTCCTGTGGCTGACCCAACCCCCTCATTTTCTTTGTACCTTTAAGAGCACCCCCCCAAAAACACACACACTCATACACAGAGCTCCCTCACCAGATCACACTCATTAGAAAATTGTCTTGGGAAAGAGGGCTGGATCAGCCAGGGGGCCCCTTTTGAATAGAGAGCATCAGGCTTTGTCAGAAATGATTGGGTGATTGTTTAACAACAACTTCCTTCTACTCCGGCTCTCTCTCTCTTATCCCCCCAGCTCTTCCTTCCTGGACTACACAAACTAAAGAACAGTCTGTTAGGTTATCCCTGCTTCCTCACATCCCACCACTGACTGTAGGGATGCTCAGCCAGGCTACCAGAGGCTTCCTTTTTGGTGAACTTACAAACCCTGTCATCCATTCTGTGACATCCCGCCTCGGGCAGCATCTGTTCATTATTCTTTGCTCCTGGACATTTCTGCCTTTGCTTCTGGGATGCTGTCTCCCCACTTCTCCCACTGGTTTCCTCCATGGGACACTCTCCACCCAACCCCTAACATCAGTTTTCCCCAGGATTCTGCTGAGTTGCTCTTCTCCCCCTCCCTGGTGATTTTACCCATCCTGCCTATTGGTTCAAGCCAACCCATGTATGCCGATGACTCACAGATTTCAGTACACAGATCCCGCACTCCACCTGCCCATGGGCTGCTGACATTACTGGTAATGTCATAGGTCCCACTGTCCCTGCCCAGGATTAAGCCATCCAAGTACCTGCAGACGTTCTTCCTGTGTCCTCCAACTCAGTGAATGACGCACTATCCTCCAAGTTGCCAAAGCCAACATCCCAGGACTCCTGAGTCCCTTTTGCCCTAATACTCTGTTCCTGTCCAAATCTTACAGGTCCGTTTCCTCCATATTGCACTGACCTGTATTTGCTCCATCCTCACTGCTACTGCTTTCATTTAGGGCCTTTTTTGCTCACGTGGATGATCACAACACCCTTCCAGTGGTCTCCGTGCTTCCAGGCCTATCCCCTGCCAGTCGTCATCCACCCAGCAGGCGGAGCTGTTTTCCTGAAATGCAGATCTGATCCCACCATTCCCCTGCTTGCTTTTTCTCATTAGCTCCTCAGCCTCGAGATAAAAACCAGTGTTTTAAAAATGTCCCTACAAGGGCCCTGCCCATTTCCAATTTCCTCATTGTCACTTGCTTTATTCATACGTGTGTCCAACGGTCAGTTCATCCATCCCTCCATCCAGCGTACCCACCCACCAGCTGGCGTTTACTGACTGCCTGGCGTGTCCCAGGCTGTTCACTATGAGGGGCCAGGCTTACAGCGGTGAGCAGGGTACCTGCTGCTATGGGATAGTTGGTCCAGTGAGACAGGAAGCAGAAAAACAAACCTCATGCAAATATATAGTTACAGAGTGTGGGAAGTTAGAATGAGTCCTTTTTAAAAACCTTTTACTCTTTTGGGGCACCTGGGTGGCTCAGTCAGTTAAGCGTCTGCCTTTGGCTCAGGTCATGATCCCAGGGTCCTGGGATCAAGTTCCGCATCAGGCTTCCTGCTCACTGGGGAGCCTGCTTCTCCCTTTCCCTCTGCCTGCCACTCCCCCAGTTTGTGTTCTCTCTTTCTGTCAAATAAAATCATTTTTTTAAATAAACTTTTACTCTTTGTAAAGATTTTATTTTTAACTCATCTCTACACCCAACATGGAACGTAAACCCATAACCCCAAATTCAAGAATCACATGCTCCACCCGCTGAGCCAGCCAGGATCCCAAAAATGAGCCCTCTTAAAGTACAGCACTCCCATAGAACATTTTGTTACTGGATTTTTCTCTTTTTCTTTCTTTTTTTTTTCTTTTTAAAATTTAAATATTTAAAATAAATAGATTTTATTGATTTATTTGACAGAGATCACAAGTAGGCAGAGAGGCAGACAGAGGGCAGGGTGGGGGGAAGCAGGCTCCTTGCTGAGCAGAGAGTCCGATATGGAACTCGATCCCAGGACCCTGAGATCATGACCCGAGCTGAAGGCAGAGGCCTAACCCACTGAGCCACCCAGGTGCCCCATTTTTTTTTTTTAATTCTTAATAATTGTTGAATGAGGGGCCGTACATTTTTTTTTTGCACCAGACCCTGCAAATGATGTAGTCATCCCTGCCTGGAGGTGAGGGCTGTTACCACCCCTCTTCCCGGAGGGTGAAGCTGCTCTTGAGAGGTTAAATCACTTGCCAGGGGCCCACAGCTACATCTCAGAACCAAGATGAGCCCTGGAGTACCTTAATATCCATCCCTGTTTCCTCAGGTTCTGGCTTCTTGCTCTCTCATTTTCCTCTCCCATGCACTTGACTTTTTTTTTTTTTAACGATTTTATTTATTTATTTGACAGAGATCACAAGTAGGCAGAGAAGCAGGCAGAGAGAGAGAGAGGGAAGCAGGTTCCCCACCGAGCAGAGAGCCCGATGTGGGACTCGATCCCAGGACCCCGAGATCATGACCCGAGCCGAAGGCAGCGGCTCAACCTACTGAGCCACCCAGGCGCCCCATGCACTTGACTTTTTAATACTAAAGGGCCTCCGGGTACCTGGGTGGCTCAGTAGGTTAAAGCCTCTGCCTCTCTGCCTACTTGTGATCTCTTTCAAATAAATAAATAAAATCTTTAAAAAAAAAAAAAACTCTACTGAAGGGCCTTTCCGTACCTCTCATTTATTAACTGGTTAAAACATAATTATTAGGCTGGTAATCTGAGAAGAACATTTTATAATAGGCCACAGGATAGACTGTAGAACTGTTCTGTCCAGTACAGTAACCTGTACATGTGGCTATTTGAATTTTAATATTAAATGAATTTCAGTATCATTTTGATTAAGTTGGAGGCTAATTCTCATTTTGTGTCATTTTAATTAAGTTGGATGCTGCATCAAAATATACTGGGGCTCCCTTTTTCAAATAAAGTGTGCATGGTTGTATATGGAGAGATCCTGGGGTTCCAGAGTGTGAGGTCAGGACTAGGGAAAGGGGTGTGGAGTTCACACTTGACTTGAAAGTGCCCCTGAGGGTGTCTGTATGGATATATTGCACACTCCAGCCACTTGTTTTATTTAGTTATTTAACCAAATTACAGTGTTTCAGCCCCCTGCCCCTATAATGTAGGTTCTCCGTTGCACTAGCCACATGCTCCAGGATTTTTCACTCACCTCCTTTCTATTGTAGAAAAATATACTTGTAACTCATGCAGACAGAAAGCCATAGTCCTGTAAGTATCCACGTACCACTGCATTCACTTAGCCAGAGCCCATTGTGAACGCTTGAGGACTCAATATATTCCTTGTGCTTCTGTCACCAGCATCGCATCCAGAAAAGTGGAACACTGAACACTGTTTAATAATCTGGTTATTAGGCAGTGTTTCTTTCCAGCAACTACATTCATCAAATAACCTCTCCCCAGAGGACCATGTCGGGAAAGTAAGGCTCGTTACTGGGGAGAAAGGTGGGAGATCTGGAGACCCTCACCAGCTATGCTAGCTCTGCAAAGTCCGTGATCTGGGGACGTGGCCCAGCTCCTGGGAGGGCTCTTGGGCTTAGGCCATCCTTAGCTTCCTTATTAATAACATGTCTGGGAGAGCTTAAGAAAAAGTGAGTACACATTCTTTGGTAATGAAGCTAATGTTTAACTAATCGTCCTCTGGTAAGAGATTTGTATTACATAAATCCTGCCTGAGGACCTGTGCCGCTACTTTCCCCTCTGTCATTAGGGAGGAGGTGGTATGATGTTTTCCCATCGTCCTGTTCATGGAGCTCTTGTATCACATTGTGGGCTGCAGGATTAACTAATAGTCACCAAGACCCGCAGTCCTATGTTTGTGAGCCTCTTACTGTAGGGCGGAGCAGGGGAGGAGGACAGGAGGGAAAGGGTACCTTCGTGAGTCCATCTCAAAGTGAACCGATTTGGGAACACTGATGTGGAATATGGAGCTGGTGCCACTGTTAGAGGCTTGCTTGGGGCACAGGTGGGATGGGACTCACCAATATTCTAGAATGGCCATGCTGACATTTCAGATCACCATGTCTCACAACAACTTTAAGAGCCTCTGGGAGGATGAGAGAAGTTAATTAGGAAATGGGAGTGCCCAGTCCAGTTGCTTACAGAATGAAGGAGAAAAATCAGGTCCCGGTTTCAGAATCCACACACTTCTCTCCCTTTCCAGACATGTCAGAAAGACACACTGGGTCGAATTATAGCATAAGTTAGGGTTGCAAGGATGAGTTGGGAAGTGGGCAGCAGACAAAACAGAGAGACAATGGCCCCATCCCCTGGGAGAGAGGGAGGTTGCTGCCCTGTGTATGCTAGGCTGAGCTGGGAACCCACCCAACAGCACTTTCCAGCACCTCCCACTGCTACTTCTGGGGTGCTTCAATGTATGATTATCTACACATCCTAATTGCCATGCAGCCAAGGTAGAGCTGCAGGTGGTGGCTGGAACATTCTGTAGGTTTGGTGTTGGTAGCGAAGAGGGGACTGGAGGGGAACAAATTGTCTTTCACTCAGGGAGGACGTTTTTCTCCTGAGTTCAGTGTGAGCCACTGACTTGGGAAGCTGTTGGCAGTTCCTGGCTTTGCTCTGAGCCTTTCTCCAGAGGAGCCTTCTTGGGGGCAGTAGAAAAGGGGAAAGTAAATTCTTACCAGGAAGAAATGAAATACAATCATCCATCCCCAACCTCCATCCAGGGCTTTGGTGTATGGTTGGGCCTTCCCTGCCCTCTGCGTCATGATGCTCGGTCTCTGTGACAATACCAAAACAGTTGACTCAGTTGACAAGAAACTGATCTAAACTTCTAAACTTTATTTTTCTCTGTGGTGTAAAACCACTTGTAATTTTTTTGTAGCCCACCCCTTTAAAAATAGATGATTTCCTCATTTCTAAATTGTTGACAGGCTCTGATCTCAACCTCAAAAATGCAAGCAGGGCTTTGTACTGTCTTTGGGGATTTTTCTGGAGGCCTGCTGCCTAACTTCACCTGGCAAGTCCAGAGGCCTTTGACAGTTATCTTGGGGTATGGCCTTAGTTACATATAAGTCTGCCTGACTATTTCTCCCATCCCTATTTTTCCATAATCACAATCCAGGCAGAACCATGGGAGAGGTAAGAAAAAGCTAATGAAAGGCCATAATTTGAGAGACATCAAAGCCATCGCAGAGATATGAATGGCATCTGAAAGATGACCACTTGGTTTACTATTTCAGGCAGGAATTACAAAGGAGTTAACTACAAGCCCACCTCTCTGTGGGGTGGCCTGTCTTAGCACCGGCCTCCCTGGCCTAGGTCTACAAGCCGCATCGTAGGGTAAGTCATGCATCCCCCTCTGGTCTTCTGGGTGAGCTCTTGACCTTAGAGAAATAAGGAAAGGAGGAAGAGCTTCGGGTTTAGGAATTTCCTTTACAAAGCAATTGCCAAAATGAAAATATTCTAAGGGACTAACTAAATAGATGTGACAACAAAAATGCTGTGATCGTTCCTTGAATGAATCCTGGACCAGAAAACAAGTTGTAAAGGACTTCAGGAGGTCACTTGGGGGAAATTCTGGAAGTCCACTTCTGGACTTTCTAGTAGACCATGTGAAATCTCTTAAGGGTGGTGGTGGTCTTGTAGTTCTGCTGGGAGCATGTTCTTGGTCTCAGGAGTGAAGTATCCTAGAACCTGCTATTTTCTCCCAAGTGGTTGAGTAAAAATATATATATATAAAGAGAAGTAGCAGAAAGAAATGTAAATGTTCTGAGGATGGCATGCGGTATTCTTTATTTCCCACCATCAGACTGGCAGGAAGGCTGCTGCTTCCAGGACGGCCAGGCTGCGGCCAGCGTGTGTGGAATGGCCGGCAGTCTGGTGAGCAGGCCGGGGAAGGAGGGGTCGGGGGTGGGCCATGCCGCTCATTCAAAACAATTCAGAAAATTAGCCCCAGCACACAGTCCCATTTTTTCCTTACCTTTGATGTGGTCTTCAGCAAAGGAATCCTTCAGCAATGAGGCAATCTGGGAAGAAAAGTATAGACTTTTTGACAAAGTGACTCCTTTTTCTAAGGCATTTCATTCGGCTGCACTGTGAACACAAGCAAGCATTCTAAGTCTGTGAGGCTGAGCCAATGTGGTCACTCCTGCCAGTGGACTTTACTTCCTGAGGGGAGGAGAAAACTGTGATCTGACCATCCCAGGCCCTCCCTCCACCCATCCAGACTCAGAAAGTAGAATTTGTCACCATAGGCTCAGAAGCAAGCATCAGAGTAAACCAAGTGGAAAATCCTTTCGGTAACTATGGTTAAGTTAATTAAACAAGGAGGCCCTTACACACAGGTGAGTCTAACGCCAGGGGGGTTTCTGGAAACAACCCAAAATCTGAGCCGGTCAGTGCCACAGAGGTACCAAATTAAAATGGTAAAGACAACTCATCCCGGTGAACTAGACTTTCAACCATAGACTATCAACAAGTTCCTTGCTGGGGTGCCTGACTGGTTCCTGTCGGTAGAGCGTGTGACTCTTGATCTCAGAGTCCCAAGTTCCAGCCCCATGGCAGGCATAGGGCCTGCCTAAAATCAATAAACTATCTTAAAATACAAAACAAAAATAAGCCACCCAAAACTTCCTTGCTTTGCTTCCACCTTTTCTCTGTAAAAGCCTCCCCCTGATTTGATTTTTCCTCAAATAAACTCTTAACATATTTATTTAGTATGCCTCAGTTTATCTTTTAACAATTCTGGTATCAGAAGAGAGAACCAAGGAAGGAGACCCGGCCACCCACCCTGCCACTGCTCCCCTCCCGACTCCACGAGCAAGGGGCATGGGCACCTGCCTAGCACATGGAGCTTAAGGCTTTCTTGCTGCCTCTGCAGGTCATAGACAAGTCCCTTTCGGTCCTAGCTCCGCAGCTTTGGTATTCCAAACTGTCAGACTTCATCGAAGCATTTCTTTTTAGGGACTGGGTCCAGAAACCGACTGCGTTAAACTTAAACACCGGCCTGGGTCTGGGGAAGGACTAGGTCCAGTTTAAACTGGGCTGGGTCCAGTGTGAGGCCTCAGCTGAATAAAAAAATGTGTTCAAGCTGAACAAGCAGATTAGCCTTACCAAAGGTAATTGTGAATGCCAGTGGCCACAGTGGAGAATTTGTAATTTAGGTGAACGTAAATTACATAAATTATATTTATGCAGTTCTCTTGAGAAAAAAAGGTCTTAGCCAAACACTCACTATAAAAAAAAAGGGAAAATAATTTTTCCTCCTCTGCAATTTCTGATGACCAGGAGGAGACCTTCTGGGACACCCCACTCACTCCAGAGCCTACAGACGGGATCCTGGGAAAACGCAGAAGCCAGCAAAGGGTGAGAATTCCTACCAGAGTTAGCTCTCCCGAATCTCTGTCTGTGGTGCCCTTTTGAGAGAGGATGGTGAACTTCATGCTGTCCTGTCCTTTCCGAATTCAGGTTGACAGGAGGAAAACATTTGTGAGAATTAGATCTTTGAATTGTGGCTCGTGAATTTCTGTTTGGGTACCTGCTAGGTATGGAGACAAATAATGCTTTTCCCTTTGTCTCATTCTGTCTCCTGAGAACTCGGCTTGGCTTTTCTGCCTGTTGTTGGGACACACAGGTTATTAGTTCTTGCAAGTGCAGGTTGGAGAGCTAAAACTATGGCTGCCAGAAATATGGGTTGCACCCCATATGCGGCTCATCTCCTGCCAGCCATGCCCAGCCGTCGGGGTTTGTCCTTAGTCTTCCTTTGGGTTCTCTTTGGGAGTAACTCAGGGTGTCGGGAGATAACATCTCTTGTCCCCTCCTTGGGAGCGCCTCTTCTGTCCATGGTTAAATCATAAAGGGTTTGTTAGTTTGGGTTTTGTGTCATCTGACAGTGATACCTCTGGCTTAAAAGAAAAAGAAAAATGTTTACTGTTCGCCCAGCTAAAAAGTATTGATAAGATACTTGAAAGGATTTTTAGTGAGCTCTGCGGTCAGAAGTTGGCCAGATTGGAAGCTAATATTCAGAACCTGATAGGAACTTTAAAAAAAAAAAAAGCTTTTCCTCTAAAATGAAACCATGTAACCAAAAGGGAAAGAAAAACATTCCCAAACCACTGTGAAAGGATTTACTAAATCATAAAGGCACACAGCTCTAAATCCAAAGCTTAAGAATCTTTTGATTTCTATTTTAGTTGAAATCCCCCTAATGGGGGCGCTTGGGTGGCTCAGTCAATTAAGTGTCTCCCTTTGGCTTGGTCATGATCCCGGGGTCCTGTGACTGAGTCCCCGCATTGCATCGGGCTCCCCCCGGCTGACCATCTCCTGTGTCCCCTGCGTCTCCCTCTCCCTCTGCGGCTCCTTCTGCTTGTGCGCTCTCTCTCTGTCAAATAAATAAATAATATCTTTTTTAAAAAATCCTTCTAATAATAAATGAAGCAGCAAATTGAAGATCATGTACGTGGATGGGAGGGTCAGTCAGCTTCTTGCGCATTCAGGTTGCAACCCAGTTCTTTGAGAAATTAAAAACAACTGTACTGTCCTGACAAATCTCGTTTTTCAAGACCAGAAATGTGGCTCTACAAACAGTTCAAATCCATTACACCATCCCCAAACCTCTTCTGCTTATCTCAAAAAGTTTGCTATAAAACATCTGGATTTAGGAAATAAAAGTCCTTTTTGATGGAATTTATATCCTCTCCCTGCGCCTTTGAGATGTAAATGTTCTACTTATGTTCTCTAGGTATCCAGAGCCATTTCTTTGAAATGGGGACTTCAGGGAGGTAATTATTATCTGAAGGGACAGAAAAACTGTGGTTAGGGGTGGGGATGCTGCTTGGAAACTAGGAGAAAGTTATTCTAAGTTAGGTTAAATGACAGATATTCACGGAATATCTACATCGTTTCCAAATAAGATAAAATACTAGAATATCAGTTATTGAACACAAGTTTAATTACTTGTGGCTTTTTTAAAAAAAGATTTTATTTATTTACTTGACAGAGATCACAAGTAGGCAGCGAGAGGGGGGAAAGCAGGCTCCCTGCTGAGCAGAGAGCCCGATGCGGGGCTCGATTCCAGGATCCTGGAATCGTGACCCAAGCTGAAGGCAGAGGCTTGAACCCACTGAGCCACCCAGGCACCCCATACTTTTGGCTTTTTATACAGAGGAACTAAGGATGTTTGAGTCTATTGGTAAGTATGTTTTGTGCCACACTGAAAAATTTGCTGTGAGGAGAGATACACTACTAGAAATAATGAAATGTATTTATAAATCTGCAAGTCCCCAGAATACTAGTGTAACAGTCCACTATGGCTTACGTCCCTGTTTTCATAAGAAAGTAAGGATTCTATGCAAGCTGGTGCAGCCACTCTGGAAACAGTATGGCATTTCCTCAAAAAGTTGAAAATGGAGCTCCCCTACAACCCAGGAATCGCACTGCTGGGTATTTACCTGAAAGATACAAATGTAGTGATCTGAAGGGGCAGGTGCACCTGAATGTTCATAGCAACAATGTCCACAATAGCGAAACCATGGAAAGAACCTAGATGTCCATCAACAGATAAATGGGTAAAGAAGATGTGGTGTATAAGATGTGGTGTATATATACAATGGAATACTATGCAGCCATCAAAAGAAATGAAATCTTGCCATTTGCGACGACGTGGATGGAACTAGAGGGTATTATGCTGAGCGAAATAAGTCAGTCAGAGAAAGACAATTACCATATGATCTCCCTGATACGAGGACTCTGTGAGAAACAAGGCAGAAGATCATAGGGGAAGGGAGAGAAAAATGAAACAATGAAACCAGAGAGG
Source organism: Lontra canadensis (assembly GCF_010015895.1). Taxonomy (NCBI): domain Eukaryota; kingdom Metazoa; phylum Chordata; class Mammalia; order Carnivora; family Mustelidae; genus Lontra; species Lontra canadensis. The sequence continues at coordinate 9,009,388 of NW_022631069.1, read as the reverse complement.
GAGACAAACCATAAGAGACTCTCAGTCTCAGGAAACAAACTGAGGGCTGCTGGAGGCGAGGGGATGTGAGGGATAGGGTAGGTGGGTGATGGACATTGGGGAGGCTATGTGCTGTGGTGAGTGCTGTGAATTGTGAACGACTTATGATTCACAGACCTGTACCCATGAAACAATTTGTTATATGTTAAGAAAAATAAAAAAAAATAAGGGTTCTAAGGGTTAAGAATTCTAATTAATATATGTAATTAAAACTATTTAGAAATAGTAAGGGTGAAAGAAAATAATTGTGTATGAAAAGTAAGGAAGGAAAATAGAATGTGTTTTTTAATTTTTATTTATGTTTAAATTTTTTGTAATTACTTGAATAATCTCTATACCCAACATGGGGACTTGAACTCATACCCCCAAGATCAAGGGTTGCATGCTCCACTGAGCCAGCCAACTTCCCCGTATAAATTTTAATATACCTTAGTTTATTGTTTAACACTATGCTGGAGGCAGGGGGTAGGTCCCCAGAACTTTGATTCTGGTGCTGTTCCTCTGTGGGCTCTTCAGGATATGCTTATTTTACAACTCTCCCAGAGCTGGGAGATGTGTTTCCTTGCTACAAATGGCATTCTGTAGTAAGTTCTGCCTATCTGTGTGACCTTTTGTGTATTGACTAATTTTACTTAGTAATCTGGAGTTGAAACCTCATTTCAATTCCTTTTTTAAAATTCTCAATTACCTTAATTCCAGACTCCTCCCGTGGAACATATGTACTTGCAGTTTTAATGAAGCCTTTCTTCTTGCATTTTGGAAACAGTTACGTTTCCTCAAAAATGACGGGGATAATTTGCTTTCTTATCCCATTTCCTTCCTCTGTCCCACCCTCCACATCAAAAAATAAAATATAATAAAAAAGGCAACAGGAAATCACCTTTCATCTCCCCAGCACCAGCTTTCTAGGTTTTGAACCAGAGTGTGTTTTTCTTGTTTTATCCGGAAAACCTGCACATATTTATGCTTCCTCTCTTATAAAAAAAACAAGGGGTTTCTCAGGCTCTTAAAACCAAACTCTGTAATACTTTCTGATGTAAGTGCTGACAGGAGCAGAGCTTCGTGGTTAGGGAAGATGCCTTGCGTTTGGGGTGGCAAAGCTTATGCATTTGCGAGGTGCTGGTGCCAAGGATCCAGCTGACTTTCAGCAGAGGGCAAAAGTCTAAAGAGGGACAGTGAAGGCTTTTCAGACAGTTATTTGTGGTTACTAACGATGTTCCTAATTGTTAGTGTGTTGTACTTACATACTAACAAGCATTTTCGAGGAAACATCTGTGGGACTAATTTTGGGGGGGGTGGTCTGGGGAGCACTTGTTGCTCTTTTAAAGCAGGGCACTCTATAGTCCTGATAGCAGGATGAGCTGAGGGTAGGCTTTATATGGATAGAGAGTTCTGATGCTGAGGGCGGGAGGGAGGTCAGGTTCAAAGTGTGTGGGAACAGGCAGTCACTCATGGAGGCTGGGAGGGATGCAGGTCCTCCAATGAACTGCTCGGAGAACCTGGGGCATACAGGGAGTTTTCAAGTGTGGTGGGAAACACAGACTTGGTTAGAAACTCAGCTTTGCTGATTTTTTAAGCCTGGGGACTCCAGACGGGTTACCCTGAGTCTGTTTTCAGATATGTGAGATGTAGCTAAAACTACTTTGCAAGTTTTTTGGCGAGGACAAACAATATAGAGAGATGGTAGAAGAACAGAACCGGTAGGAGATCTCTGTATATGCACACAAAATCCTACTTTGGTGGCGTCAGATCACATACAATCCCACTTTAGCTGCAGCTCTGTACAGACCCCAAAATCAGCTGTCTCCAACCCTGAACTCTTTGCAGCACTCTTTTCATCAATAAATATGGGGGCACCCTGCCCCACCTTGAAGGTTGTTATGAAGAATAAAGGAGGAACTATGTTCGTTTATTAGTTTCATTCAATGAAGTTGCCTTGTGTGTGTCAGGCACTGTGCTAGACAGAGGGGCTATGTGTGGCCAGAGGGTGGTCTGAGATGTGGCATAAGGGTTGGCCAGGGGCCAGATCTTGCAGTGCGTGGGAGACCATGTAACAGTTTCAGGTTTTGTTCTACAGGCAATGGGAGGTGTAGCACTGTGTCTGCTACAAAGTGAGCACCTGATACATGTTTCTTTCTGAGCATTCCCACCAGCATGTGCGGTTAGAAATTCAAGTTCAGCATATCTAAAATCAAACCCAGCCATCTTTGCTCTGACCCGTCCCTCTGAGTTGACTGTTTCTTTCCAAGGCACCTAGTTCTTCCTATCTCTAGATTAGACAATGCAGTTATCTTCCTTTGTTCTTTTCCTTTCTCCTGATTCTTAAAAATTTATTTGACAGAGATCACAAGTAGGCAGGGAGGCAGGCAGAGAGAGGAGGAAGCAGGATCCCCGCTGAGCCCAATGTGGGGCTCGATCCCAGGCCCCTGAGATCATGACCTGAGCTGAAGGCAGAGGCTTAACCCACTGAGCCACCCAGGCACCCCATCTGTCAGTTTTTTTAAATTGTCTCTCATGTTTGATCCTGAGCTAAGGACTTTATCTTGCTGAGCCTATTTCTTCCTCTGAAATGGGGGCCATAGCTTGTAAGAGGATTAAATGAGCTAATTGCATGTAAATTGTTTAGCATGTGTCTAGCGTGTAGCAAATCTAAAGATCATCTCCTATCACTCAGGGTTATGAACTGGAAATAAATACTAAAAGCAAGTTTTTCTGCTTGAAAAGAAGTGAGTTTGGTCTACCTCATCAGATTCATCTTTAAGCTCAGATTAGAGGCTTATTTATTCTGAACTCCATTCTGTTAACAGGATAAGCCCCAGGATTCTTAAAAAGTAGATATTTAAGTTCCTTCCCTACCTCCCAGCTTTTTCACCTCCTACCTTAGGACCAAACTAAAACATTGAGTATTACATAGATAGTCCTCCTGGTCTATCACTGGTGTTTGCTATTGCCACTCCCTCTGCCTGGGAAGGCCTAGGTCTTTCCATAAATCTCTCTTCTATTAGTTATATATTCTTCTATTTGGCAAGTATTCAGTGCCTACTGTGTCCTGGTACTAAGTACTTGGAATACATTGACTAAGACAATGCCCCTGCCCACAAACCCTATGCAGAGGCAGGCCAGACAGACAAAGACAATGTAACATATGAACAATTTTTAATATATAAAACAAACATGTACTACATGTCAAGTATTGGTGAAGACAACATATGTGCACATCCCTTCTATCAGAGTACGAACTCAAAGGCTGGAACCAGGTCTTAATGCAAAATCTTTGTATCCTCTTATAGTATCTTATATTTGGAGGTACTTGATATTTTGGAATAAATAGTATTCTGGAGATTTTTTTTATACTATCAAATACTAAATTGCTAAAGAGTAACAGGACTGCATTTAAATTCAACAAAATCAGGTCATCTGTGGCTGCCTGTGCTCCATTCTGCTGTTGAGAACTATAAAGGTTAAAGAAAAGATAATGTTGTCTTCTACATTCAGGTGTTAGTTTTTTCTCACCAAACATGCCTATTTTTATAATGGTCTGGTGTTCAAAGTACAAGCTCAGAGTTGGGAGTCTTTTTTTTAAGATTTTATTTACTTATTTGAGAGTGCAAGAGAGAGGGAGAACATGAACGGGGTTGGGGGGGCAGAGGAAAGAGGGAGCAGCAGACTCCCCAGTGAGCAGAAAGCCCGATGTGGGACTCGATCCCAGATCATGGTATGAGCCCAAGGCAGACGCTTCACTGTCTGAGCTGCCCAGGCATCCCTGAGTTACTCTGCAAATCCCTTAGCCTTAGTTACACAAAGGCAAAATGGGGCAGCTAAGAGTACATATAGGGTTATCAGTGAGAATTACATGAGTTCGTGGTATCTAACAGGTACTTAATGATAATAGCTATTATGTTGTTATGGGGTGGGTATAGGCTTAATTGGTTTTCAGTATCCATGGACACTTGTGTGAGACTGTCTGTAGTTCAGGAAGCTTCTCAGAGAGAAGAGATTGACTTGGAGCAGAGATTTAAAAAAAATTATAATTTGGCAATGCAAAAAAATGAACATTTGCTAAGAATTTAAACAATCCAGAAAAGAGCCAAGCTTTCCTCTGACCAGATTTATTGAATGTAAGAAAATTCTATGTACAGAGTGGGACCTGCTGCTTCAAAACATGATCCTTTCTTACTAATATTTGGATAAGTCAGTCCATTGAGTGTCCAAAAGAAGCTTACTCTAAAATTAAGAGAAAAGCGCCCAATGCACACGAAATAAATGGCCTGACTATTGGGACTGGTGTAGTTGTCTAAGATAATTTACACAGGCGGGATCGAGCCCCGACGACAGGCTGCTGGAGAACCACCATGAGCCGTCAGGAGGCCATCTTGTGCACCGCCACCGTGATGCCGTCGTGTTTCTGGATCATGATGTTCCTGAAAGGCAAAGATATTCCATAAAATGTTACAAGTGGGAGTCTGCTGAAGATTAAAGACACCGTTTGGTTTAGGATACAACTAAAAAAATATTATTTATCATTTCTTTAAGGTACGAAAGCAATATATGAATATACGAAAACATTTGGGAAATACAGAAAAGTATAAAATACACAAATGAATCTATAATCCTACAGCTCAGAGACAGGCACTACTGTGTTTTGTTAGCTGCGTGTACACCATCGTGCATTTGTCTGCTCTTTTTACAAAACTGATCACACTGTGCAGTTCTGTACTCTGCTCTCATCGCTTACTATTACTCCGAGGATGCTCACCTGGAACAGCTTTAGTATTTCTATTACTACGCAAGTGGCTTCTGTTCCTTGATTGGTCTTTGCCTACGCTATTTATTACTTTCTTTTTCTTGACAGTCAGGACAATTCTTACTCTTCATTTAAATGTCACTGTGGTCTGAAAGCACGTTAAGGTTCGGAGATCAGTCTATTTTGTGGTCCAGAGTGAAGAGCCTCCCTCCAAGTTCTTTGAATGCAAATCGCTAATAACACAGGGCAGGCCCCACTCAACCTTCCCAGTGACTTTTCTGATTAAAAAGGAAAGAATCTGTCAACATGTACTCACCCACTATCTGATTCTAGACACACCACAGGGATATCAGTGGGGTCTGAGGTCAGCTTAGCTGCTTGCTGGGCTAGAACGGATATCACCCCGGCATGCTCATCTGACAGGGTCCCACGGCCTGGAAGACAGAGAGGGAATCATGTCCATGAGTACACAGCTATAGTAGAATCTCTCACTGATTTATTCACAAAAGGAAGGCTCAGTTCTTGGTCTTTTAGGTTAGGTACCGACATGAAATGATTTTGTCCTGATATTCAGCTGGTTACAGCAACAAGAAAGCCAGACAACAGTTCTTAAATCAATAAAGCGCCAGGAGACTCTCAATTTCCAATCACTCTCATCACCATCTCTGAACACCTTCTCGCACCTATAAGGAAGCTATAATTCAAGTCGTTCTGAAAGCCATAAATGCCTTTTACAGGAAGCTTCGTGAAACCAACAAGACACTCAAAGGTGAAGTTGACAAAAAGCAGTAAGGGCAAGAGACTTGTTGAAACGAATACTTTCCTCATGGGGAATCTAATTTTCGTTTAGCGAGCTCAACCTCAAAGGATACAAAAGTCTTTACTCAGCAGTTCAGTTTCAAGGTCACCTTGGTGGACACACACGTGAATGTTCTGTGCGCAGTTATTTCGACTTGAATAAGCTGGCTGTTTTCAGATACAAACTTAACTGGCTTTTTGTTAAAATTTGTTTTCTCCTGTAGATAATCTTGGGTGCCCGATACAAAAGGTAATTATTAAGTTTACACTTCCACATACAAAGGCAGCACAAGCTTGCCTGCCTGGAACTACAGCGGAAAACAGACACACCAGTGTGGCAGAGCCGGCGGATTTCCTACGGTTACAGAAAACGCTAACTGGACAGATGGTGCAGTCTTTTGGGTCCTGAAGGTTTCTTGGAGGAACTAATTTCATTTTAGATTTCCACACCTGAACTGCAGGCTTTCCATCAACCAGCACCTCAAGTAAACCAGATTTGTATAAAATCTGAGTGACACAGATTACCTCTAGTTACCCTTTTTTCTCCCAACCAGATTTGTATAAAATCTGAGTGACACAGATTACCTCTAGTTACCCTCCCAGCAGAAATTCAGAGCTTTAAAAATTCCTGCAGTAAAGAGGAGTAAGGAGGGAGGAGTCCTTGGCTTACGAGTTGGGACATGAATTAGCTGAACACTTTAGTTACTTACCTTTCAGGATTTATCTCCTCATCTGTAACTCTTACCATTTATTGAGCATGATGTCTGGGTTCTCTGTTGAATGTTTCACACACATTATATAATCTTACAACACTGAAACTAAGAGGTTTTGGAGCCAGACTGAAATCCTAGCTCAACCCTAGCTCTGTGACCTGGGGCGAGTTACTCAACCTCAATTTCTTCCTCTGCCTCACAGGGCTGCTACAAGGATTAAATGACTTAGTTTGGGGAAAGCACTTAGAATGGTGCCTGGCACATAGCAGGTGCTCAGTAAATGCAATTCTTTAATTACTGCCATTATTAAACCACAAGCCAGTACAGAGATTCTGGGTTGGCATAGCCTTGGCAGCTCATGTCCTTTCCACCGATGTCAGCCAACTGCCCTAGACCTTTGCTGCCCAATGCCCCCTCACTGGCCAAGGCCTGCCAGCTCAGCACCATCCTGTGCCCCACAGAGGCCCAGATGAGAGCTGCGCCTGTGCAGGCGGCCTCAGTGCTCATGTAGGGTCCGGGCAGTTCTATAGACCCGCTGCCAGTATCCTGATGTGCCTCCTCTGACGTGAGAGGGAATCAAAGACCATGTTCTTTATAAAAACAAACAAACCAAAGTCTTTAAACTCAATGAAAAAAATCGACCCAGAAAAGCTCTAGGTAAATTCCCATTTGATGAAAAGAACAAATGGTTTAGACTGTGTGGACCAAGTGGAGATTATCGTGGCCATGGAGGGGGACTTTGGGTTCACATTCTTGATACAGATGTGGAGAAGTTATTGTGCCCACAAGAAATTGTATATTACACTGCAGATAAGAAGGATGTACTTGAATAAAATGTCAGACCCCTTTCTCCACTTAGAGAAGACAAGGAAGATACTGGTGAGTGTCTGGAAGTAACATTATCACTGACTTTGACAGAGTAATTCTGTTTAGACTTGTACTTAAACTAAGAGTTTTTACCTTTGAAAAGAAGTCTATACAACCAACCAATTAGCCAACCAACAAAAACAACCCAGCAGAGAAACTGAGGCTCAGAATTTTTGGTCCAAGGTCACACTATTAGCAATAGAAGAGCAGGGGGCTGACCCCATGCATTCAACTCTGAAGCTCTCATTTTTACCGCCTACTCTCTTACTCAGATGTATTCAGACTACAAAACAGCACTGTCCATCTTCCTGGGTTATTGTGAAAATCAGAGATAAAACACACAAAACTCTAGCAGTCAGCACCCATTCTCAACCAATGGTACCTGATGTCATTATCTGAGGTCCTTGCTAGATCCAATTTAAAATAATTCAAATACTATTTTAGTAGAAACAATTTCTAGTGCAAGAACTGCAAGGAACACTTCTACCTTCATAAATACCAACTGAAAAGTTTCAATTTTCTAATCCCGTTTGGAGATAAACTCTACTCTCACCAAAGAACCCAGAAAGCGGCAGGATAACAGGAAGTACAAAAAGTACAGCACACTAGGCTCCTAGTCGATATCAAATGCTATGCAATCCACCAGAGTAGATGGTGACATACTTACAGCCCAGATTAAGTCCTTGTGAATCTGTGCACAGGACTCCAACAATGGATGGATTCTTCATTCTAATTCCAGGAGCACCAGAGGAATGAAGCAGATGATGTCAGGAAATGAATTTAAATAATTATCACACACACCTACAGGTTTTTCTATGTACCAGGCACTCTTGCGCTTTAAACCACTGCTTTTTTATCACGCCGAGAAAAATTAAGCCACAATGAACTAATTTAAATTTAATAGTTAAATCAATGTACGTGTGATGGGAGAAAAGATTATGTCAGGTACTGCTGAGCTTCTGAGGGCTGCAAACATGACAATTTATCAGTATTTTGTCGCCGTTGTTCAAAATGACGAAAAAACACTGGTTGCCTCCAGGAGGGGAAGTGGGAGAAACTGAGGGGCGCTGGTGGGAGGGAGCTGTTTCGCGGTGCGCCTTCTTGTACTTTCAATTTTACACCTTACGTGGATATTACTTGTTCGAAAATTTGACAGGTCTTTCGTTTCCTCAAGCACCAAGTAACTGGTTACACACGCGAGGAGAGACTTGTGTTTATGTTCACGTTGCAGGGTTCGCTTTGCACACCTGGTACAACCTTCCCCCAAATGAACCCATTTCCTAAAACTACTGAGGAATGACCCTGCCATACAGACAACTGCAACACGACTGGCAGTTTTGGCCTTGGGCTGCGGAGACTAGCTCCGGGAGGGAGGGTGCGGAGCCCCGGCGGGATTACGGGATTTTAATTCCGGGTCACCCCCTCCACCCCGCGGCCGCGGGACAGGGCTCGCCGCGTCACCCTCTCCCCTACCCCCAGGCCCGCGGCGTAGTCGCGCGGCGTCCCGGACACGCCCGGCCGGCAATCTCAGCGCGCGCCTCGTGTCCCGCTCAAGTCCCCCACGCCGCGCTACTCACGTATCCTCCAAGTGCTGCTCCAAGGTGGCCTCCATCCCGCCCGCCCGGCCGGGGATCCCGCAGCTCGAACCTCCTGCTCCGCCCCAGGCCCGGGGCGCGTCTCGCTCACGTGACCCGGGCTGGGGCGCAGCGGGGGACGGCGCCTCCGAAGGGACAAACTTCGCCGAGCGAATTCCGCGCTGTGTTTGGAAAAGTTGGTTCCGCCTCCGCCGCCCAGATCCGCAACCGGGTAGCGCGAGTAATTCTCGCACGGGAAGAGGTGTGCGGCCGGACTGTAGGGCCTCGGTTCCGGCCTGGCACTGTGTCTCGGCGATGTCGACCTTTGCATTCCCGTTCAACCGACTCCGAAACCTTCAGGCCAGATCTTGTTTGCGTTTTGCGATAACCGGGCGGGTCAGACAGGGTGAGATCCTGGCGGTGCGGCGGGGGCAGAGAGAGACGCAAGACCCTGGTGCGGGGCTGCACAGGCGTGTAGGGGAGGTGACGTGCGCGCGGGGGCTAGAAGACCACCTGCAACTCGGTGAAAACCCCAAGCTAGGTATTGGGAAGACATTGGTTCTTCCTTTGGCGAGGGCGCAGGAAAAGTCCGGGAAAGAAGTTGTCACTTGTAAAGAAGACTGGGTAGGACTACTTAAAAATAACTTAAAGAGCATTTGTGAAATAAGGAAAGCCACCCATAGTCTGTCCAGAGAGGACTTAAAATCCCGTGGAGAGGGGCGCCTGGGTGGCTCAGTGGGTTGTCAGACTTATTCTTGGGTCTTAATCTTGGGGTCCTGGGATGGAGCCTGATCCTCGTGCTGTGCTCCCCGCTCACTGGGGAGTCGGCTTGTCTCTGTTTCTGTCCCTCTCCCTCTGCCCGAACCTTGCTCATGCTTTCTCTCAAATAAATTAATAAAATCTTAAAAAAAAAAAATCCCTTGGAGAATTTTCAGTGTTTTTATTCATTTTTTTTCTTTTTTAGGCAAAATTGACACATAATGGACATGCAGGTCTGTAGCTGGCCTTTTCCACAAAATTTAGCATAAATGCCTTTTCAGGTCATTAAATATTCATTTGCATCCATTGTCGTAGTTACAAAATATTCCATAATATAGTTGTACCATAAATGATTTAACTAATCCCTTATTAATACCTGGTTGTCGGTTTTAGGGGGTCAGGTATTACAAATGCGGGGTAAGTATCTTTGTAGGTAAATATTTGTCCATGATAATTATTTTTTTAAATAATAATTTATGATAAGTTCTTAGAATGGAATTACCGGGTCCAAAGTTAATAATTTATGATAAGTTATTAGAATGGAATTACTGGGTGTCTGGCTGTGATAGTGAAACTTGCACCTTCCTTAAAATTGTAGTCTTGAATGTTGTAATTCAGGAGTTTCGGACTTCTGCCTAGAAAAATTATTCATGTTAACATAGTATGGGCCATTTAAATCTTAGAGGAATCAGCTTAAAACTACCTTTAAAAGATAGCATTAATAACTAAATAAAATCTAAAAAAAAAAAAAAAAAAAGATAACATTAAAAAAGGCTAAGAAGCCAGTTGGCTTCCCTCCGAAGTTCTGCAGGCGGAGACTTGGCTCTGCGCGAGCGCCCCCTATGGTCCCATGCATTTGTAACCTCCCGGGCAGTGCCGTCCCATAGAGCTCTAACTTGAGCCACATTTGTGATTGTGAATGGCCTGGCCACACTAAAAGTAAAACAGGTGAAATTAATTTTAATAGTATATTTTATCCAAATACTATGTCCAAAATGTTGTCATTTCAACATGTAATCAAGTTGAAAATACTAATGAGATATATTACATTTTCTCCCCCTGTACAACGTCTTCAAATTCCAGTGTATATTTTTCACAGCACATTTCAGTTCACACTGGCCACGTTTCAAGTGTTCAATAGCCACGTGTGGCTACAGGTTACCATATAGGCTAATGCAGCTCCCAGGTATCTCTGATTATCTCAAAGCCAGATTGATGATTACAGTGTTCTCAGAAAAGCTGGTGATTGCTTCTCAGGCTATAGGAAAGGCCTCTCAAGGGCAAATGAGCAAGCAGGAAGAGGGTGACCGATGGCCCACAGGTCCTTGCCACACCCGGGGTGGGAGGGTGGATTATACCACACTACCCTCGTTCTCTGCCCTGTTGCTGTTGGCCCCTGCAAGGTGGGCAGAAGGAGCGGGTAGCTCTTATAGGCTGGAGAGGTGCAGGGGGTTGGTGAGAGGGTTGGAGGTGTGCCTGACCCCACGCTGTTTTCTACTTTCACCAGTTGGTGGGGATATTTAACAATTCTTTTTCTCAGTTTTGAATGCTGTTATCCATTCCTGGGGTGACAGACGAAGTCCCATATTCAAGTACATGCCTCGTTGCATTGTAATTCTTTATATGTTTGCTTTTCAAAGATAGGAAAAGTATGTCCTCCATTACTGGACGCTGAGCATTGTGGAGCACAGTAAGGATTCAATATTTATCGAAGAATCTTGATGGGTCTTTTGGGAAAGGAACTCTGTGTCCTGTTAAGAACCTTTAAGTCATGGGGCACTTGAATGACTCAGTTGGAGGAGTGTGTGACTTTTGATCTTGGGGTTGTGAGTTTGAGACCCTCGTTGCGTGTAGAGATTACTAAAAAAGAGAGAGAGAGAGAGAGAAAGAAAAGAAAAACCTTTAAGTCCTAAACTTCTGCCATATTTATCCTCTTCTTTCTCCTCTCCTCCATAAAAAAGCTCTTGGAAAATGGAAGTCCCAGGAGGGTCCAGCAGAGAATGGCCATGCCAGCATGTCCTGAGTGGGAAGTTGGAGGTGAGAAGCACAGTTGGGGGAACCAGACCTTCTAGGTCCTCTCATTGCTGTTGGCCCCAAAGACCCTAGCCCCTCTTCCTTGACCTCTCAGGAGCAGAGTCTTCCTGGTGGGGGCATTGAAGAAGCACAGCTCGGGTACACAGTCTGGTTATCCCTTGTGTGCACACGGTCTGGTACCCAGGGCCAGCCCTGTTGGTCACCCCGTGAAGTGTTGAATGTCCCAGGCCAGCCATAGAATGAGCCTGAAACCTGGGTGGGGAATGGCTCCGAGCCTGCCACTAGGGGGCACCACCACCATGGAAAACCCCGCTCAGGCTGGAGGAAAGGGACCCACAGATCTACTGAGTGGGCACACTTGGTTAGGATGGCATTAGGAGTGACACAGAGATAGAATTGAATCCTGGCTTGACCACCGCCTACCTGTGTGACCTCTGAGCTTCAGGGGCTCCTCTGTGGTCTGACAGTACCCTTACCTGCCCCATAAGGTTATGGGGATGATTATATGAGATGCTTTACGTCAGAGGGGCTGGTGCATTGTGGGAGTCAGTAAGTCAGCTCTGCTAAGTCTGAGAAAGAAGCCCTGTTTGTTTCCTCACACCGTTTCCAGTCTAGGTGAGGACACCCATGAGAAAATCGGAAACAGTTCAATGAAGGTCGGAGCCAAACGCTGAGGCATACCTCCAGCGGCCTAGTTCCTGGGGGAGGGAGGTCGCAGGGCTGGATTTACACAGCTGCTCTACAGAGCCCTGTTAAATGCCCTAATCGAATATGGCTTATCACACTTTTGTACGGTATAAAAATTATAAAACACAGTGAGAGGAAAAATCACCTGAAATTCTAGTGCTAATCCTAATGACACGAGTGTGAATGAACTAAATAGAATGCAACAGGCTTTGGGTAAGGTGGAGCTGGGGAAAAGCATGTCCCCTTGGGTTACCAGAGTGTTGCCGTCAAAGTGTCTCACTCCATGGGAGCCATTAGGTAAGACGCTGGGTCCCTGCCTTCTGACAGTGGACGCCACCGGAGAGCAGAGAGCGGAGTCCCAGATCCAAAGCCTAACTGACTGCCACTACGAAGAGCAGTAATACCATTTAAAGTTCATGTACATGAGTGACAACTGTGTTCTGGGCAATTCGCAGGCCTTATTAGTCCTCATAGCCTTTTTTGGTTTTTGGTTTTGGTTTAGTTTTTTTTTTTTGGCAGAATATTTATGTTCTGTATTTTTAAAAGTTTGTTTTTTTTTTAATTCCAGTATAGTTCACATACAGTGTAATATCAGTTTCAGGGGTACAATACAGTGATTCCACACTTCTGTACGGCACCCGTGCTTATCTCAGATGTGCCCTCCTCAGTCCCCATCACCTGTTTCACCCACCCACCTCCCCTTTGGGAACCATCAGTTTGTTCTCTAAGTTAAGTCTGTTTCTTGGTTTCTCTCCCTCTCTCATTTTTTTCCCCTTTGATTGTTATGTTTCTTAAATTCCACATATGAAAGAAATCATATGGTACTTGTCTTTCTCTGACTTATCTTGTTTAGCATAATACTCTTTGGATCCATCCACACCCTTGCAAATGGCAAGATTTCTTTTTTTTTTTCTTTTTTTTTCTTTAAAGATTTTATTTATTTATTTGACAGACAGAGAATCACAAGTAGGCAGAGAGGCAGGCAGAGAGAGAGGAGGAAGCAGGTCCCTGTGAGCAGAGAGCCCGACGCGGGGCTCGATCCCAGGACCCTGGGATCATGACCTGAGCCGAAGGCAGAGGCTTTAATGCACTGAGCCACCCAGGCACCCCGGCAAGATTTCTTTCTTTTCTTGGCTGAGCGATATTCCATCGTACAGTCCATGAAGTAGCTCCCATCACTGTCTCCATTTTACAGTTAAAAACCCCCTGAGGCTCAGAAGGTCAGTGCTTGGTCAGGATCACCCTAGTTGTAGGTAGTAGAACCTTACCGTGGACTTCCCTATAATGTGGCCTTGACTTCTCTCACTTCCTCAGCAGCACAATCCTGGAGAGGTGAGAGGGCTTTGGAGGCCCATCCAGATCTCCTGCTCTCTGGAGAAGAAATCTGAGGCTCAGAGAGGGCAAGTGGCTAATTTAGAACTTGAACCTTCCACCAGGGCTCTAACTATATTGTGGTGCTGGAGGCTGTTTTAGACCTTTTCTTGAACCATCTTCAGAGACATTCATTGTTACAGGTTGAATTGTGTCTCCCTAAAATTCATGTATTAAAATCCTCACTCTGAATGTGACTTTATTGGAAATAATCCTTCGAATCAGGTCATTACAGGGGGCCCTAATCCCATATGACAGGTGTCCTTAGAAAGAGGGGATTTGGATACAAAGACATTCCCAGAGGAGGCAATACAGGGAGAAGACCACCATCTGCAAGCCAAAGAGAGCGGCCCGGAACTGATCCCTTTTTCACAGCCATCAAAAGGAACCAACCCCACTGACGCTTTGACTTTGGACAGCTGGCCACTGGAACTGTGAGACAATAACTTTCTGTTGTTTAAGCCAGTCCATTTGTGGTACTTTGGGACAACAGCCCTGGGAAACCACTGTACCCGTTTGTATGTCAAAGTCAATGTCTGCGATATCAGATATTTGGCAGGAAAAACTGGTTGAGAAGATCACCTCACCAGAGGCAAAAGGATAGAGCAGATAATCTTTCCAGCTTGCTCCCAACCTTAGTACTTGACTATTTTCCTTATATTGGACACTGGCCGACAGTGGTGGCATGACCCATTTGTCTGTGACCTTCTTGAGTCTGTTTTATATCCCTGAGCTTGGCCTATCGAAGAGCTCAATAAGTGTGTGTAGAGAGAATGAGCACGAGAACAGGCTCCTGGCCTTTTTGACCCAAGCCTCTCCAAACAACAAGTTGGGTGGGGTGGAGCGGGGAGGGGAGGGTATGGACTGTCAGTGGACAGAAGTTGAAACTGGGCACTGTCTCCCAAAGTGTCCATCCGGGTCCCAATCCTGGAAGACACAAGCAAAATATATTTTAGATGACTCAGGGTGGCCTAGAGAAGTTCCAGCTTAGGATGCTATCCCCCCAATGCTTTATTAATTTTGCTGTTGAGGATAAATGAGATGCAGACTTCCATATCCAAGCCTTCATTAGATGCCCAGTTAATGCAGCCATGACAAATGGGAATGAAGCCTTTATGAATAAAAAAAAGATCAACGCAGTATAAAAAAAATCATCCTTCAGAGAAAAGAAAATGTAGAGGAACTGATGAAATATCGTATCCTTAATCCGACCATCTGTACCACACATCAAATCAGGCTTAATGTCAAGATTTATCGGCCTTGGAATTGTGTAAATGAAATAAGAACTTGAAAATGAAAGGAAAAGAAATTACCTGTATTAAAATGTATTTGCAGTGCAGAACTGTGCTCTGAGGCTTTTAGTCCAATGCCGGCATCTAGCTTCTTCTGCTACATATCACTGTCTACCTGACGTGCATCCCCTTCACCCCAGGTGGGTTTCAGAGAACTTGCTTGTGGGCGAACATGACATCCCATGGTCAGTAATCTTGTGAAAAAACCTCACCATTGTGGACAAATCCCTTCTCGGATAGTGTCTTTGTGTTCTTTACTTCGTCATCTGTGAACCTGGTGAGATGATGCTGGCCCTTACTTCAGAGAAGAGACTCTTGTGAAGAGGAGATGACCCACCTAGTCCTGCCTGCTTGCCCAGCAGAGCAGAGGGAGAAGCTTTCTCCTGGACCACAGCCACTGGCTGTGGCATCCACATGTGGCTTCTAGCGCTTAGCTACTGTCACAGCATTTCATTACCCTGAGAAGACCTTGCACAAATCTTCTCATGCCCTCATGTCCCCACTCTTCCCCACAATCCCTGAAGATAAGAAGAGCACCTGCTTCAGCGTGGTGACAGTGTGAGGATGCTGGCGGACGAGGAACGTGGATCCGGGAGCACAGTTCCAGGCACCAGTGCGAGCACTGAACAAAGGGAAGCCGTCATTGTTGCTGGGACTTCAAGGAATGATGGCTGGGGCGCAATGGGACTTGACTGTCACTCAGGGTTCATAGTTACCAGCAGTAGGAGCTGACTTATGGAGTAGGAAAGGAAGTTTTATTTTTATTTGTTTATTTTTTTTTAAATCCATTTATTTATTTGAGAGAGAGAGAGAGACTGCACATGGGGGTGAGGGGAAAAGCAGGTGGAAAGGGGGAGGAAAAGAATTTTTTTTAAGTTTTTTTTTTTTGAAGATCTTATTTATTTATTGGAGACAGAGTGCAGAGTGAAAGAGAGGGAGCGTATGAGGGGGGGAGGGGAGGCAGAGGGAGAGGGAGAAGCAGGCTCCTAGATGAGCAGAGGCGCCTGATGCGGGCTCGATCCCAGGACCCCAAGATCATGACCCTGCAGGCAGATGCTTAACTGACTGAGCCACCAAGGAGGCCCAGGGGGAAGAATCTTGAGCAGACTCTGCACTGAGCTCAGAACCCAATGTGGGGCTTGATCTCTCAACATCATGACCTGAGTCGAAACCTAGAGTTGGCCATTAAACTGACTGAGCCACCCAGGTACCCCAGGAAAGGACATTTTAAAATGGCATTGGGAAACTGGTGGGACTGGGAGGGCTGGGAAGGTCACTCTCAGCGTCCAGCGACCAAGCTCCGACCCCCTCGGGAGAAAAATGTTCCCGACAGTCCTGCTCCTGGCCTGTCGCAGCACCTGTGCCACCTCTGTATCAGGAAACTAACCCTACAACCATGACCCTCCACCCCCCAGCCACCCCCCTGCTGCTGCCCTTGCCAGCGGAGTACAGTTTTCCTGGAGCCTCTGAGGTCTCCTGTAGGTGAGCGTAAGCAATCAGGCGAAGATCACCTGCCTGGCTTAGAGCAAAGGAGGCTGAGGAAGAAATGTTCCTCTTTCTTCCCCATCTGATATGAAAGTGCCCTGAACATAGTAACAGCACCCACAGGGGGCTGGGCAGCAAGACAGGGTTTCAAGTGTGTCCTTCTTGCTTTGCAGCAGGGGGAACTCACAGGAAAGCCCCCACCCCCTTCTGCAGCTGGGCAACCTTCCACTCTCTGGCAAAGGGGAAGGGAGCACTCTTTGCTCTTTTTTC
The DNA here is from genome assembly GCF_010015895.1 of Lontra canadensis. NCBI lineage: Eukaryota > Metazoa > Chordata > Mammalia > Carnivora > Mustelidae > Lontra > Lontra canadensis. Next base: position 8,992,755 of record NW_022631069.1, on the reverse strand, counting down.
TGCATGAGCCCTGTCTATATAGAATTTGAGAGCATTGGTCATTTTGCTTCGTGCTCCCAGAAATAAGGGCTGCCCGAGCCATCTCAGAGGCTGTGTGACCACCAGCTTCACTCTGGGGTCTCACTTTCAGTCTACGGTTCCATTTCCTTATGGATTTCACAGTCCTGGTTCACTGAATTTTATGTGGGGAGCACTAATACAGAGCTTCCCTAAGAAAGGAGCTTGTATTCTATACAGCAAATAAGGCAGATGGTGAAAAAAAGCCTTATGTTTTATTTTGAGTAATAGAAACATGTCAGACCAATGATCACCCTCCATGACAACCTGCATGTAGGTCCCACCTGGAGCCTGGGGCCAACACTACCATTTCCAGGCACCAGGTTCTCAGGGGAGGACTCTGCAGTGGTGGGGCCGGGGTGGGGGCAATTATCCCTACCCAAGCCTGTCAGGGACAGAGTTGCTTCTGGGACAGAGAAGATGATAGAGAGGTGGCAGGAGGACCAAGAGAGAAACACTGAACCCTCACAGCCAAGGCCTTTTCAGAACTTGAGTGTGTGGTTCTCACTCTCCATGGTCCCTAGAAAAGCATCTGGGTCACAGCAGGTGTTAAGTGAATGCCTGTTCTGTTAGAGAAGGAATCCCCTCTGAAGATCCCAGCAAACTGACCCTCTCCACCCCTTCGTCTGTATATTATCCCAGTTCCCAAAGAACAGTAGAAACGGTGGTGATCTCAGGTGTCAATAACAGTGAAGATGGTGGATGGTCTTCCTAGCTTACTGGCTGTTGCGGATATCTTCTTTCTAGGCCTCCGTAATTGGCCATCTGTAAACTTGGTCAGTTTCTCATTCAAAGGCACTGCCTTTACTCTTGCACCTGAAGATGAAAAGCTGAAATCTACAAAGCACATCTGTTCACGCGTGTTTCCTCATGTTGATCCCACGGTCATACTGGGATGGGGGATCTGTATCCCCACTCTGTGGATGAAGGAGAGGAGAGGTCAATAACTTCTCAAGGACATAGAACTTGAAAGTGTCCATGGCTTTGGGGACTCCAAGGCTAGGGCCAGCCAGTTGCCAGGATGTAGGTCCCAGATCGGTCAGTTGCAAATTATTTTCTCCCCCAGTTTGGACAACACAGGTCCCTGAGCCAGTCCCATAAAGTGGCCAACGGCTGCCTTCCCCCACCTCCCCTCCCACTGGGGGGAGAGCTTGTCTGCTGCCTTTAGACAGCACACAGTAAATCAATTGCTGCATTAATTCTGGACCATCAGCATTTCCCCCCAGGAAAAACTCAGGAGTGAGGAGACTAATGTCTCATTGATCTTTTCAATTGCTAAAGGGGAAGCAAGATGAATATAATCCCATCTGTCAAGGCTGAGAAGGGCTGATCTGAAAGCAGTGTGGATTACTTTAAGGGAATAACAGTTTATCACTCTCTGGACAAGCGAATATGAAATTAGGACTAACCTCCTTTACTAGTTGGTGGAAACATCGATCAGCAAGGAGACTGTCTAGGGAAATGAGCGGCAAGTTCTCAGCTCTTTTTCCTTGTCCTTTCCTTAAGACTTTCTTTTTCTTATATCCACACAACCACACAAACTGGAGAAAATCCACCCTTGACCCCAAGAAATAGTTAACATTTGCTGGACACTGATTATTGCCTGGTGCTCTACCAAGTGCTTTATTCTCACTCTCCAGCGGCTTTATGAGATGTTATCATCAGCACCATCTTACAGATTTGGAAACTGAGGCTTAGACAGGTGGAGTGACTTGCCCAACGTTACTTAGCTATCGAAGGGGCATCAGGAGCAGCATGGCTGCCGCTGTGCCTGCCCTCAGCCCCACTCAGTGCTTGCAGGTTACTGAGCCTGAAAGGAGTCCAGACAACCCTGAACTGCTTCCAGACTGCTGTTCTTCTGTCCACTCCATTCATGCCTTCCTCGGTCAGCCCCTTAGGTAGCCCTGCTGACCCCAAGGGGGAGATGGCCTTTGCTGGTTGTAGTGGCCGAGCCAAGTCGAGGGGCTGGGACCATTCTGAGGCCTCAGTCAGGGCATCCGGGCAGCTGAGGCTTGGAGTATAGGTGGTGGGGTGGGCAAGCCGGAGCCAAGGGGCTCAGCAGCAGATGGGGCTCAGGCTCTGCTGAGGCTCCTCATGGTTCCTGCCGTGCATGGATTTCCATGGAGGAGGGGAGAGGTGAGGTCAGTGACAGTCTCCTGGCTCGTCAGAAGCTGAGACATCTGGAGGGTCTGGCCAGTGCAGGCTGCCGTGACCACTGAGAGCCCAGGAAAACACCATGACCAGGGGTTAGGAGGTTTGCATTAGGAAGGCCTGGGGACCACAGCAATGTGATCTCAGAAACTCAAGAAGAAACATGCATACCTGACATCTTCAGAAAACACAGGTCTCAGCGTTAAATTTGGACCCTTCACTTCAACCAGGGGCAGAAGCCCCTTCCAGAGCAAAGAGCCCCGAGAGAGGGGTTTTGCCAGCAGCCTTCCCTCGAGATGCGTGCTGCCAAAGCAAAGGTCATTTGAGGGCTGCAGGGCTCATGCTCTGTGGCCAGAAGTAAGTTTTCTAATTAATACCACTTTGGCCCCAACAGAGATGGCTGCTCTGTCTTGGGCTTGTTTGCTGTTTATCCCCGTGATTGATGCTGGTAACATTTAGAGTCCGTCAGGGAGATATTTCACCGATGCGCCATGTGGGAGGACTGAGACAGCCAGGAAATGTAATTCCCCAGGTAAAGTAGCATGGAAGATGAATCTGAAGTGTTGAAAGAAAGGCCCAGGACTTTTCTAGCTTCTTGGGGGTTAGGGGAAAGGGAAGAGAGGTGGAGGCAGGGGCTTGGGAAGGGCTGTGCGATCCCAGAGCTGGAAAAGAGACCCCTTGGGAAGGGCTGTGAGGAGAAACAACACAGGAGAAAGGCAAGGGGCCTTTTTTCTGGACTTGCTTGTGTGAAAGTACATCTGCATTGGCCCTTAGATTTTGCTGGCTAAGACACACAAGAAAGGAAGTCAACAGGAAGGAAGGCACTCTTCCAGCCTCTCCTGGGGTCTTTGATATCCTCCACAGATCTCCATTTCCATTGGCCAGAAGTCCTCCTGTTAATCAGAAGGCTAATCTCAGAAGTGAAAAGGTTTTTGAATCCCCCAACCAGAGGTGATCTTCACCCAGACATGTGTAGCCCTTTGTATGTTACCATCTAATTCTAATGTTCAAACATTTAAGAACATGGTTCTCATAAAACACGGAATGGGCATATCTCAACATGAGAAACTCGTGAATGAGGGAGCCTGGAAGGTGGGAAAGTTGGTTCAGAGAGCATTTTGAAGAGCTGTATTTATAAGCACTCAAAAAGAAATGTTTGAGGGGGGCCTGGGTAGCTCAGTGGGTTAAGCCTCTGCCTTTGGCTCGGGTCATGATCTCAGGGTCTTGGGATCGAGTCCCGCATCAGGCTCTCTGCTCAGTGGGGAGCCTGCTTCCTCCTCTCTTTCTCTCTCTGCCTGCCTCTCTGCCTACTTGTGATCTCTCTGTCAAATAAATAAATAAAATCTTTAAATAAAAGGAAATGTTTGAGTAAAGTTCGTGGGTTAAAAACAAAACTTATGTATGTGACCAAATGATATATATATATATTTTTTTCTTTGCCAAATGATTTTTAACAAGAGGGCCAAAACCATTCCACAGCCTTTTCTGCAAATGGAATTGAGGAAACTGAATATCCACATGCAAAAGAATGAAGTTGGATTCTCACCTGACACAGTATACAAAAATGAACTCAAATGGGTCAAAGACCTGAACGTAAAAGCTAAAACTGAAGACTCTTAGAAGAAAACATAAAGGAAAGGCTTCATGACATTTCATTTGGCTATGATTTTTTTGATATGACACCAAAAGCACAGGAAATAAAAGAAAAAAAACCCAGATAAATTGCATTTTATAAAAGTTGAAAACTTCTGGGGCACCTGGGTGGCTAAATAGGTTGGGCATCCAACTCTTGATTTTGGCTCAGGTCATGATCTCAGGGTCCTGGGATCGAGCCCTGAGTTGGACTCCATGATCAGCGGGGAGTCTGCTTGAGGATTCTCTCTCTCCTTCTCCCTCTGACCCTCCCCTGGCTTGTACTCTCTAAAATAAATCGATCCATCTAAAAAAAAACAAACAAACGAAAACACTTTTGTGCTTTAAAGGACACTATCAACCGAGTGAAAGACAGTCCGTGGGATGGGAGAAAACATTTGCAAATTGTATCTGATAAAGGGTTAATGTCCAGAATATATAAAGAACTCCTACAAGTCAACAACAAACCAAATAACCTGATTTTTTATAAAAATGGGCTAAGAACTTGAATAGACATTTCTCCAAAGAGCATGTACCAATGGCCAACAAGCATATGAAAAGGTGCTCAACATCACTAATCATTAGAGAAATGCAGATTAAAACCACAGTGAGATACTACCTCACACCCATTAGGACCAAAAAACCCCCCAAAACAAAACCAAGAAATGACAAGTATGGGCAAGGATCTGGAGAAATTGGAATCCATGTGCACTGTTGGAGGGATTGTCAAATGGTACAGCCAATTGTGGAAAACAATACGGTGGCTCCTCAAAGATTAAACATAGAATTATTACATGATCCAGCAATTCCACTTCTGGGTATATGTTCACAATCACTGAAAGCAGGATCTTGAAGAGGTATTTGCCCACATGTATTCATAGCATTAGTCATGCTAAGAGAAAATGTGGAATGCTCACCCAGCATCCAGGGACAGGTGGGTGGATAAGCAAGTTGTGGGTTGTACATACAATGGAATATTATCCAGCTTTAAAAAAGAAAGACATTCCAATACAGCTACAACATGGAGGAATCTTGAAGACAAATCCATATGATTCCACTTATAGGAAGGCCTAGAGTAGTCAAATTCAGGGAGACAAAGTGGGATGTGGTTGCCAGGTCCCGGGGGAGAAAGGAATGGGGAGGTATTGTTTAATGGGCACTGAGTTTTGCAGGATGATGGGTTCTGGAGACAGATGGTAGCGAAGGTACAACATGAATGTATTTCATAGAGCTGCACACTTTAGCGTGGTGAAGATAGTAACATATTATGTTAGGTGTAGTTTGCCACAGTTAAAAAATAAAACAAAACCAGCTGATGTTCTATAAGGCAATTATAATAGCAATCTTTAAAATAGAAAATTATCTTTTCCATTTGCTAGAAATTATTTATATATCTATTTTGAAGTTTATTTATTTATTTTTTAAAGATTTTTATTTGTTTATTTGAGAGAGAGGGAGATTGAGAGAAGGAATGGGAGGGGAGGCAGAGGGAGAAGCAGGCTTCCCCCTGAGCAGGGAGCCCGATGTGGGACTTGATCCCAGGACCCTGGGATCATGACCTGAGCCGAAGGCAGATGCTTAATGACTGAGCCACCCACATGCCCCTATTTATTTGTTTTTTTAGTAATTTCTACACCCAACATGGGGCTTGAACTTATAACCCCAAGATCAAGCCTTTTTTGCTCTCCTGACTCAGTCAGCCAGGCTCCCTGAAATTATTTACATCTTTGCTGGACACGATCTACAAGTTAATATGTAACCTGACAGAGTCTGATCCCTTAATGGTAAATAGCCAAGTCAAACAGAAAACCATCCCCTCGGTAATTAAGTAATCCTTGGGTGGGCTGGTATAACAATGACCAAATGATGTTCGGAGGGCATAGTGTCCTCTCGTGGTCTTATTTATAGATAGGCTTTATTATTTTTTTAACATCACAGTCATTTATATCCTTGTCTTTCTCACCAGTCCGTTGAAGGCAGGGGCTCTGTCTTCCTCCTTGTTGCCTCCTCACTTAGCTCTGGTTTGTTGAACAGAACTGTGGAAAGCAACGTGGTAGAACGAGTTGGGAGCAGCGGATCTGAGTTTTCATTGTGCCGTGACTGTGACTGGTCCTGTGATTTTCGCTGGGGCCTTGATTTTCTCACCCACCATATGACTGCACGGAGTGCTGGGCATTGTGCTGGGCACTGGGGATGCTGTCTCCCCTCTAGCTTTCCTCCCAGCCCTAAGACGGTTGGATTCTAGTTTGGTCTGTCATCCACCCAAGAAAGGAGTTACCGATGCAAACGTGCAAACGAAATATATGTCCAGTACATGAAAGATATATCTGGGCACCAGTGACACACAGAGGGACTTTCTTCTTGTTTCTCTTGGAAGAACCACCCATGATGCACGTGAGGTCTCCGGCCCAGGATCCGCACTGGAAGCCGACGAGGATGTGCTGTTTCATAGTTCTGCTAGAGAGAGAACAGCTGCTGTTCGCTGGTGGCAGGAATGCCTCCTCCCCGAAGCCAGGGCCCCTGGGTGAGCAGGCCCCAGAGGGAAAGTACCCAGTCTCTAAGTCTGCCTTTGAGAAAGGAGCAAATTACTGTCTTATTATGTATTCATGAAACTCTTAATGCTGTTTTCTTTTTTTTTTTTTTTTAAGGTTTTATTTATTCATTTAACAGAGAGGGAGAGTACAAGCAGGGGAGAGCAATAGGCAGAGTTGGAGGGAGAAGCAGGCTCTCTGCTGAGCCCGGATCCGGATGTGGGACTCGATGCCAGGACTCTGGGATCACGACCTGAGCCGAGGGCAGCCACTTCATGAACTGAGCCACCCAGGCGTCCCCTTAATGCTGTTTTCAATTAATCTCTTGAGAAATTCTGGCAGTTCCTCTTCTTGTTTTTCTTAGGACAGGAGGAACATGCCTGGTGATTCATTAAGAAGGTGAAATGATGTGCCGGGTTGGGAGCTCTGGGGACCCCTTGCTGAAACTGACTTGAGGGCTTTGGCATAAGATTTACGTGGCAGAAGGGAGCCAGGATCGCTCCTTTTGGCAAATGCTGCTGGGTCATGCTGCTGGGTGTTGCTGCTATCATTCCCATGGTGGGCAATGTCCCCAAAGGCCTTTGGAGCCATGCTCAGCCCTGTCCTGGGATCACCAAGTCCCATATGATCCTGCCATGGTGGCTCAGCCAATTTCTTGGCTGTGGGTCTCACCAACTTGCAGGCACATTCACCCATCTGCCCCTCCCAGTCCAGCTTGGCCCCCTGCTTGCAAACACACACACACACACACACACACACACACACACACACACACGCTGTTTCAGAAAGAACGTTCTGTCTGGAGACTGTGTCCTGGACTCTTCAGTGTCAGCTCACATGGCCATAGTCATGGGAATACTGAAGGTTTCTGCTGTTCTGCACCCCTGTGTCTGGGCTGGAGGAGCTGCTGGGCACTTGATGGCAGGTGGGGGCACCTCCCAGCAGACCTCTTCTAGGGTTTCCCCAGGCTGCCTTCAGTCTGCCGTCTCTAGATCTCAGTCTCAGTAGAGGAGACCCAAAATCCCTTCCTAGCACCATGACCATCTTCCACGGGCTGCTAAGCCCCCTTGCTCTGCGAATAACGACGGAGCACCATGGAAACCACAGCTGTGCCTTCTTCAAGCATGTACTGGACAGGCGAGTTATGGAGAGGAAATGGTGGCCCAGGGAAGAGAAATCATTTCTCCGAGGGCATTGGCTAAACAGGGGCTGAATAAGGATCTGAGCAAAGTTCCAAATTATCCCAATACTCCTCTTCTTTATATTTCCGCTTTTCCACCCTTTGTAATTATTTTAAAGAAACATTTATTTCATTTTCCATTACAAAAGGAACATATGCTCTAACTGAGAACTTAGAAAGCATGGAAATGTATTAAGACAGAAGAACCACCAAGACCCACAAATGAATAAAACCGAGCTCAATGTCGTTAGCAATTCTTCTTTGCTGGGGTGAAATGTTCACATTTTAATTCCTTTCTTTCCGACCTTCTTTTTCTTTGTGTCTATGTGCATGCACACACAGCACCCCCTCCCAGCATGCACAAAATGGAATGACATCGAACATTCTTTTTTGTTTCCAGCTTTTTTCGCTCTGCGCTATAATATTAACATTTCCCATGATCTTTGCTCATTAACTTCTATCCAAGGCACAATCCGCCCAACTTTTATTTCTGTGTCCAGTCACACTTCTCCTTTCTGGTCTGTACCCTAGGGGGACTCTGAACCTTTTTCCAGAGTGAGCTGGTTTGTACCCAAGGGACTTGCTTTGCAAATGATCCATACCTGCTTTGTGAACCTACCAAACAGGGTGGGCCTGTTAACTTGTTCAAAGTTCACCTGAAAAAGAAAGAGAGAAAAAGAGAGATAGAGAGAAAGAGTGAGAGAGATGCCACTCATATGTGCTATAGTGCCCTTCCAAAGGACATTCTCATAGGCAGTGTGGTCCCTTCCTCCTCTGCAGTTGACTTAGAATCAGAGGGCTGTATGGGGAAGATGAGGCACAACCCTATTAGGATGACTGACCCTTTGTAGCCACTCTACTCCCTGTTTCCGAAAGGAGATTACTGACCGCTGGAAAACAATTCTCAAAGTGAACTAGCACACCCTTGGCAGGAACCACTGACCTTGAGACCTGAACCACTGACCTTAAGACTTTGAGGCTGAAAGTACTAGGTCTTCTTTTGCTCGGAGCTGAAAAGAACCATTTTGAGAGGCTAAACATTAACCGAGGAAAAGTGAAGAGCATCTCATCATTTGGGGGAGATATGAGCCTGTAGAAATCATCTTGGCCCCTGTACATGCATCACACAGCCTCTGCCCAGGATGGCCAGGGCGGTGGCCTCCCTAGAAAGGACTCGCATCCCAGAAGGTAGAGTTTCTAGGGCTTAGCCCAAGTCTCTTTACCAAAAGGGTAAGAAAAAAGTAATAAAGCAGTTTACTCCTTGAACCCCTAGAAAAGGGGAATGCACTGGGGATTCATAACCCTATTCCCAGCACCAACAACCCATAGCTCTCAAGGGAAGGACTCTGGTTCCAACAGGATGTCTTGAGCCAGAGGCTGAAGGCTTGCTGGAATTCATTTCTGTCATCAGTGGCAAAAGCATAACGGGGAGTCGAAACCCCCTTGACCCAGAGCCTGGGGTTGTTTTCTCGTTGGTATTTTCTAGTATAAAATGATTCTTTCTGCATAGGGCCTCCTGGTTAGAAAATATATGACACTAGTGTCAGTATTTTCCCAATCTGTACCCATGGCAGACATCACCAATCAATGCTGGCACCCTCTCCCATTGAGCCCCGAGGTGGCTTCAGGCTCAGGCTTGGTATGATTCTCTGGGCAGCCATTCCCACCAACCAGCACTGGCCTCCGCCTTTCCTGAACGAGTTTCTCATCATAGGCAGGAGTCATAGGCCAAGCTCCCATTGGATAGAATACTTAGAAGGGCCTCCAGTTTGTCTGGTTTCCCTGCAAGAGCAAGGGCAGGAGGTGGCTGGGAGGGGTGGATGTGAATAGAGGAAATGGAGCCAAAGATGGCCCAGGAGTCTTTTCCGGGCCTTGGCATTTTCTGACAGAAGACGAGGTGAGTCTCTGCTCCCATGGCCACAAGCAGCCCCACTCCTGCCTGTTCCTCATCCATTCTTGGGACGCTTTCCACCTCTAGGCAGGGCAGCTGGAAGTGGCGCCGAGGAGCCCTTCTTCCTAAAGGCAGGCGAGGGCCAGAGCCCTGTCCCTGTGCCATGTAGTGGTCTCATCGTACGCAGTGACCCCGGGCTGGCTCTGCTTCCCGAGACCCTCCTCCCGTGAGGACCCCAGCTGTGCCTCTCCACACCCTGCTATTCGTGCTCCTCAAGAAAAGGCTCGTTCAGTTGCTAAATCTTACGTGGGGGAGAAAAAAAAGGGAAGTTGTAAACGTACCTTCGCTGACGAAGATTCCCCCGTCTGCCACCAAGAGAACGGTTTTTAATTTAATTGTCTTTATTTGTTTTAATGAAATGTTTCAAATGCATAAAAGAGCCTGGGTTAAGGAATGGTATTAAAACAATCACCCACATACTCTCTCTGAAGCTTCAGAAATTGAAGGATTATTTTTTAATGAGAAGAGAGTGCTGTAGGCCCTCCACTGGGCCAGAGGCTCCCAAGGGCTCTCCAGGAGGATGTGGCTGACTTACTTTAGTGGGGGAATTGGCCAGCTCAGATCGATGACCCCATATGAGTCTTAGGCTGTCTGTTCCCAGAGAGCTTCTGTTGATGACCCTGTTCGGTCATTACGCCACCCTCCTGTCAGTGAGGCCCTGGGTGTGGTCCTGACCATCCGGAGTTCCCCCCCACCTTCCCCCGGCATTTACAAAGCTCATCCTGTTTAGGGATTCTGGAACTTTCTGGCTTTGCTCTTCTTTTCCAGGCACTGGCCAACAACCATTTGCCTCCTCATGGCGACTCACAGACCACAGTCCCTCCCCCCCACCCAGTTAATCCTTTGGGTTTGTAGTAGCCAAACACAGGGTTTTTCTATGAACTTGCCAGGTGGACCAATTCCTAGCCAGAGAAGAGAAGAGGAACTGGTCTCGTGTTTCCTGGAGATGAAGGTGGCAGGGTGGGTTTTCAGAGGTCAGCAGGAGCAGGGACCTCGCCCTCACCAAGGACCTGGGCCGTGCTCCACAGCTTGGTGGGCTGGGACCTTGCTCCCATTTGCATGTACGAAAGCTGTACTCAAAGATGCTTTTCACAGAATAATCATAATTATTATTCTAATCATGCTAATGATAAGCATAATTACGACTCTAATGTCCATCCCGAGGATGCATACTAACTATCCCTCAGTGGCAGGTCACTGCAAAGCATACCTGACTATGCTTTTCTCCTGCTCTAAACCCTTCAGGTGTTCCCATGGCCTTGGATTTGGCTAATAGTAGAAACTTGGGCTCTCAGGTCCTCTACGAGCTCCTGCCTGCTTACTGACCCTCTCACTCCTTTTTGTATTTAATGTTTCCTCTAAAGCCAGAGCTGGCTTCTTCTCTGTCCCCCCGCCCCCAAATCAGGCTCTGCCCTTTCTCAGGATGCTTTTCAAATCCCCCAGTCTCTGAGCCTCCCGAACCCCTCAGCCACTAGCATGGGACTGTGCTCACGGAGGCCACGTGGACAGCTCCCTATGGAGGAACTGGGAACTGTCCCGCTTGTTCTGTGGCTGACCCCCAGCACAGAGACTGAGTCTCTCGTCTTCGGCACAATGCTCACATGATAACCTCTAGTAAATATCCATCAAGCAGACACAAGGCCCCCTGCTTCCAGCTGACGTATGGCAGAGCACCAGTTGAATGGAAGAGCTGATTTCTAAAGCTTATGACCTTTCCACTACCCTGTATCCTTGGAAGGGGCCCCCCAAACCACTGAATTCCACCCCCTATTTTATGGAAGGGGACAGCTGAGGCCCAGGGAAGAGAAGTAACTTACTGCAGATCACACAGAGAGATGGGGAGAGAGCTGAGAGGGAAACGTGAGCCCTATAGGGGCTGGGAGACTAACACAAATGTATGATGTAAGTCGGTAGCAAATTAGCCCTAGTGCTCATATGTTCTGTCCAAAGAGACAGTCACCATTCAGCGCCAGCCAGCTGTGGCCATGTGAGGCGTAGGCCAGTGAAGCCAGACTGTCTGACTTTCCAAAGAAGCCAGGAACAGGATTTCGCAGTAAAATCTCTTGAATTTTAAATGTTGGTAAGAATCCAAATTACATTGACGATCTCCAGGCCATTGAGACTGGCCTTGGGATTTAAGCTCGGTCTAGTTACTGACCTTGGGCACATAATATTATCCCTTAGGCCTCAGTTTCCTCATCTCTAAAATGGGTCTCATGGGGGTGCCTGCCTAGTTCAGTCAGTGGAGCATGCAACTCTTGAACTCAGGGTCATGAGTTCGGGCCCCATGTTGGGTGTAGAGATTACGGGGGAAGAAAAACACTCTATAAAAAAAAGCAGGGGCCGGCCTCATGGCTCCTGCCCACTTACTGGGCTGCTAATGGAATTGGAAGAACAAGTTACAGATGGCCCCGGGGCTGTTCCATAGCCTCAGCTCTCTGTGGAGGTGCCCCTTACCATGTAACAAGTTAACATCCTATTGTCAAAATTAGAACATTATTTTGGCCATTATGACAGAGACTGCATTTTTTTACGCCAGGTTTAAAAGTTCCAGAATCTTCCCACTTGCTTCATCTTGGGGTGTCGGTGGAATCAGTTCCACTCCAACAGCAACCAACTCCAGTTGGTCTGGAGGCCCTCGCCAGAGCCAAGCCCTTCTTTGAGTTGGGTGGCACATTCCAACAGTGGCTGGAGAGGCCGTGAAGAACAAGAGCTCCGAAGTCACCCAGACCCAGATTTGAATCCCTGACTCCCACTCCCTAATCTTGCATTCTTGGGCTTCAGTTTGCTCCTCCGTGAAATGGGCATAACACTAAACCCATCTGGTGGGGCTAGTGGGACAGTTGCATGAGATGATGTCATACAATGTCCTTTGGCTCAAGGTCCAGCTACACCCAGAAAGGAGCTTGTGTAGACTGGACCAGATGGGAACTAGCTGGGAATACTGACCTGTGGGTTCTCCTCTCCTGAGAACCCTGCTCTGACAAGCACAGAGGCAAAGAAGTCTCTCCCAGTGGCTCAGGGAAGAGGGTGCTGCTGACCACGAGCTTCCTGGGTTCTGGACCTCTGGCTTTTACAATTGCCCTCTTTGCTCTCCCACTCCGAGACACCCTTCCGTTGAGCTGGGAGTAATTAGTGCACAGGGAAGCTGATGCTGTCCGACAGTCTCTGAGCCCTCCCAGCCCTGCCATGAGCAAGGCAACAGTGGGCTGGTTCCCACTGCCACTTCAAAGACATCTCTGCGCTCCCACAGACAGGGTGACTCTGACATTTATAGGGGAACCAAGGAGCTAATGAGCCAGAGAGTTTTCTGGTGCCTGAGGGTTCTTTTTATGGGAAGAAGAAATCCATCCCAGATAGTAATGTCCAGAAGTTTATTGGAAATGTCCAGCCGAGGGGAGAGCCTACCCTGAGCTTCATTAGGGGTGACCCCGTGATGAGACAGGCAACAGGCTTTGTGTGTGTCCTTGGAGAGGACGCCTGGTAATGCCTTCTCAGACCAGGGGGTGTCCCCTCAGTAGAAGAGGCTGAGGGGTGGGACTCTCTTTTCTGGAGCTGCCTCTGGGGTCGGGAGGGAATGTTCAAGACCAGTGGTCTTCTAACTAGTCAAAGCACAAGTCCTTTGAAAAAGTAAAGTCACTTGGATCCCCAATAGATGAGACAGCTGAGGGGGAGCTACTCTGTTAGGGTGGGGGGCTCTTTCTGGACCTCACTGTCCGAGGGAGGTCCTTTTCCTCCCAGGACAGTCCCTGAGGCTCAACGTCTCCTAGAAACTTCTTACTTTGTAGAGGATGGAAGTGGGAAGTCCAAAGATAATGAGTGAAACCTTGGTTTGGGCTCCCCAGGAAGCAGAGGCCAAGGCAAAGTCTTGGTTGCTGGTGTTTTCTTTGGGAAGTGATTCAGGAAATAGGAGGGAGAAATGGGGAGAGGAAGGTGGGAGAGAGGGAATGCCACTAAAGAATGTGTTTTTGAAGTAGAGGGCTAGATTCTTCCAGGGTTTTCCAGGTTGGAGCAGCTTTCCAGGGGCTCCTGGTCCCCCTGGTTGACAGGGCTCCCAGGTGGGTGGGGTGGGGATCAACTCCCTGTTTTTGCAGGCTGAGCTCCTGCCAGGCAGTGAAGACCCTGGGTGCTCAGGTGGGAAGAAGTGGCCTTCGGTAAGTAGACCTTGTCAGCACAGTTAAATCTGAGTTCCTGTGGAGCTTTCCACCTCCTCTGTCCCTGAAATCAGTGATAGGTCCAAGGGATGTGTCATCATAGCGCCCCAGTGGTGCCCTCTACAAAGGACTTATCCAAGGCCCAGGAAGAGAATGAGCTGGGGCCTAGGAGGCCCACTCTATAAGTGGAAATAACATAGGACGGGGCACGCCTAGGTGGCTTGGTCAGTTGGGCGTCCGACTCTTGGTTTGCCTCAGGTCATGATCTCAGGGTCATGGGATGGAGCCTTGTGTCAGGCTCTGAGCTCAGGGGAAGAGTCTGCTCAAGGTTCTCTCTCCCTCCTCCTCCGCCCCTCCCCCCACTTCTGTGTACATGCACAGAAGTCAGAGCCGTGGGAAGTCAGACTGACTGAGAGAGAGCGATTTCTCTCTCTCTCTCTCTCTCAGATAAATAAACGAATAAAATCTTTAAAAAAAACCCATAACATAGGAGGTTATACCCATTTGTGTGGACATACATGATCTGACACAGACATAAAATCGCAGACATATTCTCTCTCTCCCTCTCTTTCTCTCTCTCTCTCACACACACATTCATTTTACTCAGCACTTGAAAGGATTGTGGAAATAAAGACCAAACGAGAGAAGCAAAAGCTATTTTCAGAGTTTGCTGCAGCAAGAGAGTCGGCCGTCAACAGTTTTGGCAGATACCCAAAGGCAGGCTGAGGAGTGGGCCAGCTCTCCAGTGGGGAGAACGGAGGCTTCGCTGTGCCCTGGCTGGGGGCTGTTGTGTGGGGAGACTGTGGGGGGCACTAACTAGAAGTGGGTGTCCCCTGTGATGGGCTAGGGGTGCGTCCTGAACTTCTTCTGGTTGGTCTTAGCTTTCTGTAGGGACAAAAAATGAGGGGAGCTGTCAGGTATTAGCCAAGTCCTAGCTCTCTGTTCCTGGTGGATTAGAGGAGCTACTGTCTGGCTTGCTGGGTTGTTGCTGGAGGCAGCAATCTGACTTCCCACGGCTCTGACTTCAAGCATGCTGGCTTCACCAGCTGCTCACCTAAGATAATGGGCTGGCTTCCTGGTCTGGTTGCTGCAGATCATGGGTCAGAATTGAATTCTTATATACGGTATGTTCATGGTCCATTTGTCTACTCGGTGTCATAGGGTCCTGAGAGTCGCCCGGGACAAGGATTTCCTCTGTGGCCTTGCAGCCTGAACTGCAAGCCTCGAAGAATCTAGCAACAAGCTTGTGGCTTCCCGGGCTGTCCCTTCCCTTCCCTGCTGGGGTAGTCTGTCCTGCCCTGGGGTAGGGATAGTCTTCCTTGCCCTGGGCAAAAGTCTCATTTCCTGTAAATTCCACACTTTAACCCTGCTTTTGTCTCTGAAGCAGCCCCAGAGCAAGCTTGTCCCACCTTCTTTCCAGCTGTCTTTCTCATATGTAAGTGGCAGTGCAGTGTGGTGGTTCCGAGGGGGTGCCGAAATCAGATTTGGGGTCAGATTCTAGCCGTGTCCTTCCCATCTGTTTGGTCTTGGCTGCTTATGGAGCCTCAGTAAGCTGGGGTGATGCTCTCTCGGGGGGACTGTTGTAAGAATGAAGCCAGAGGACGCACGAGGGCTGCTCAGTAATGAGTCATTACAACTGAAGATTGTCACCGTGCCTGCTTCTCCAGGCTGAGCCCCTCCAGCTCTCCTTCGCGTGCTAGGGGGCCATTTCAAGACCTGCTTGAAGACAGCCCACCTGCTCTCTGTTGCAAATGGGCCTGTGCTGAGGCAGGGGGACAGTGAGGGTTCTGGGACTCTACCATTGGGGACTGGAGAGTCTGGAAGCTGATGGGTGACAACGTGATGGGAGAGAGGATAGTTGGGGACTATCTGGGGAAGAAGGTAGTCAGATTAGCTGGCTGGCCCTCAGGGTGGGACCTGAGGAGGGGAAAGTCGAGGGGAGTGCAGGAAACTGGTCTGTTGATTTTCCAAACTGACCCCCAGACTCAACCTTGACCCTCCTCTTCCCCCCACCCCCCCAGCCCAGGTTGGTAACACAGATCAAGAGGGAAGGGAGCCCAGGCTTTCTCCAGGGCTGGGCAGTATTCAAAAAGCTCCACCAGGTCTGGACTATGGAGTATGCCTCTGGGCTCAAGGCCCTGTTTGCCCTTTCCCTCCTGTGCCCCAGATTCTGTCTGTGCAGTTCCCCACCCAGGAGCAGGGGGCTGGACTGGAGAGCAACAACAGTCTGGCTTTGGGGAGGGATGGGATATGCCCTGGAGTTGCGGGTGGGGGGGGTGGGGGGAATGATGTAGGGAGGAGGCAGTGGAGTTTATTAACATCCTCTTTTTTTCTTTTTTTAAAAGGTTTTATTTATTTATTTGTCAGAGAGAAAGCACACAAACAGGGGGAGCAACAGGCAGAGGGAGAAGCAGGCTCCCCACTGAGCAAGGAGCCCGATGCCAGACCTGATCCCAGGACCCTGGGATCATGACCTGAGCTGAAGGCAGATGCTTAACGAACTGAGCCACCCAGATGTTCCTACTAACATCCTCTTGGGGTCCCTCTTCTATCCTTATTGTCTGCTGAGCCAACCTGGTGGGTCTTGAGTGAGCCCCATCCCATGACTGTTGCCTGCCAGACCTTGAGGACGTACCAGCACGGCCCATGACGGGGTTTTGCCCGGCCATGTCTTCTTCCAGCGCTCTGCCAGATCACCACAAATTACCTTCCGCAAGAGTCCCACTCCCAAGACCTGAACAGATGATTCTGCTTTAGAGCTAAAGCATGAGGGCTTCCACAGGGCTGAGGATCCATGTCCCACTTCTGTGAAAGACATCCTAGCTCAGAGTATGTCGGCTCCTGCCTCTCCATGGGTCTTCCCCAGAACATGGGAGGGGAGGGGTAAGGGAAGCCAGCTGAGCCAGGATTAAATGTCAGCATTCTTCCTTCTATGCCTCGTTCTCTGCTTTCTCTACTACAGCTGGGTGGACTGTGGGCTCCCCCACTGTTGAGCTGTGTGACTCCAGGCAATTCCATAACCTTTCTGGGCTCAGCAACTTCTCTGAGGAGTGGGTGTATAGGGAGGGACTAACACCGGAGAGTGAAGATGGACAGTGGTCTCCTGGCAGTGGGCGCCTGGGGCAAGAAAGCCCGGTCCCACCGATGGCCGGCTTCCTGTAGACTCCCTTCGGCCAGCTCAGGCTCATCTCCCTGGGCAGTGACACAAATGTCCTTACAATGCCTGGGACTTTAAGTTCCCTAACGAGACCCTTAGGAAGCAGGATGGAGAAGCTCAGTCAAAATGACCAGATGTCGAGGCGTCTACGATGTCCACAGGGACAAGACTGTCCAAGCATTTCTTAGAAGAGGTTCAGAAGCAAACAAACAGGAGTGCCTGGTTGGCTCAGTCAGAAGAGAATGCCACTCTTGGTCTTGGGGGCATGAGTTCGAACCCCACATTGAATGTAGAGAATACTAACCACAACAAAAAATAAATGAACTTAAAAAAAGAGAAAGAAACAAATGAACATAAGTTATAAATTTCTGAGGAGTTTTCAGGAAGCAAAGATAAATAGGAGCTCATTCCCCTGCGTTGCCCTTGAGCAGTGAAGCTGGTCCCCTGGGCTGACTAGCCCTGTACCTGCTGGGGAGCCTATTCCCTTCCTGGAGTATGGGTGGTACAATGCCCCTAGTCCATCCCCACTCTTCACAGAGGTATCCTCTGTGGGGATTGTTTTTAAAGATTTTATTTATTTTTTAGAGAGAGAAAGAGAGCACGCACGCACGAGTGAGGGGAGGGGCAGGGGGAGGGGGAGAGAGAGAATCCCAAGCAGACTCTCCACTGAGCACAGAGCCCAACACGGAGCTCGATCCCACAACCTGAGATGGTGATCTGAGCTGAAACCAAGAGTCAGATGCTTAACAGACTGTGACACCCAGGTGCCCTGGTAGTGCTTGTTTTTAAAGGGGTTTGGATGTGCTGCTGGCTGGCCAGGGGCCTGGCCTCCATGGTCCCCAGGCCAGTAGCATCCCTGGTGCGGCCCCAGCTGGAAAGGATGAGGGTGGAGGGGGAGGAGGAGAGATGGCCTCGGTATGTCTGTGCTCATTCCTGTGGGTCCCCGTAAGCTGCCCCAAATTCAGTGGCTTGAAACAACAGAAATATATTCTCATAGATCTGGAAGCTGGAAGTCAGACATCAAGGTGTTGGCAGGGTTGTGCTCCCTCAAAGGCTCCAGGGAGATCTTTCCTTGCCTCTCTCTGCTCCTGGCAGCTCCTGGCATTCTGGTGGCCTCACTCCCATCTCAGTCTCCATCTTCCCACAGCCCTCCCCTCGTCTCTTCCTTTTAAGGCCATTCGCCACTGCTCATCCAGGCTGAGCTCAGGCCAAGACCCTTCCCTCCATCATGACTGCAAAGGTAATGTTCACAGGTTGGGATGGGAGGGAGACATATCTTTCGAGGGGTCACCTTCGAACCCACTGTGATGTTGAAACACTCTGCGGAGTTATGCTGTGTACTTTTCACAAAGCACCCAGGAAGAGGATTATTCTCTTCTTCCAGAAGAGAGCACCAAGGTTCAGAGAGATGCAGTAGCTTTCCAAGTTCGTACCAACAGTAAGTGGCTGGACGAGGATGGAGACCTGGGGCTTTAGCACTCGGGCCGGAGGGAAGAGGAGTGACATGTGGAAGCTGTGGGGGGATGACACAGACCGGCCCTGGGGAGGAACTGTGAGGGGTTCTGCGTGGCTGGGCAGGTGAGGGTGTGCGGCTGGGGGATGATGGCTGATGAAGCTGAAAATAGAGCAGGACGGGCCATTCCAGCCTTGGACAACAGGCTGATGGTTTGGGCTTGCTCTTGGTTGGTGAAGAGTCCTTGGGGAACTTTTGATCTCCAACAGGTGCAGAGCCGAGGTCTGGGTTGTGCGGAAGCTGGGTTGGAAAGGGGTGAGCCTGGAGGGAGCCATCAGGGAAGAGGTTCATGGACGGTGGTGGTGGAGATGGAAGTGGGGGGGTGCGTGTGTGTTCCAGGGAGGCACAAGTGATAGGAGGGGATGACTTAATGAAAGCTGAAACCTTCTGGAAACCAGGATACTCCCGGTGGGACTGCTGACTGTGTCGTGGTGCCATTAGAAGAAGGGCACACAGGAAGAAGAAGAATGGAGCAGCAGGAGACCGTGCTTTGTAGCTACCTGAGGGCTTTGAACACTTTCCGTGTCTTCAGGGACGAGTCAGCCACATCCCTGTCCCCGCTCCCATGGGGGGTGCAGGGGGAGACCGGGGCTCTGCAGTCAGAACTCAGGAACAAAATGACATGAAGAAAGAAGCTCCACATGAGGCCTGGAGGTCACCGCAGATCTGGCTTCGGGTGGCAGTCTCCTTTGTAAAGCAGCTCTGCCCTGTGGCTCTGCGACTTGTTCTTGGACGCCTGTTTCTCAGCACACCTGCGGACAGAGGCCGGTGAGTGTGGGGTGCCAGTGGGTATCACTGTGACAGCCTTGGGGCTATTGGCTGTATGGGCCTGAGGTGGGGGGGCCCAGGGTGGGGACACAGGCTGGGATCCTAAGCATTTCGGTGATGTGCATTTTGGGTGGGTGTGGAGGGATAGAAGACTATTGAGCGTGACCCCAGGGAACAGTTTCAGGGTTGGAAAGGGCAGGGGAACCTCTGAAGGTGGAGGGTGGGGATGACAGAGAAAATGATGTCAAGAAAAGTAAGAGAAGAATTTTAAAAAAGATTTTATTTATTTATTTGACAGAGAGAAAGAGATAGCATGAGTGGGGAGGAGGGGGAGAGGGAGAAGCAGGCTTCCCACTGAGCAGGGACCCCGATGCAGGGCTCACTCCTAGGACCCCAGGATCATGACCTGAGCCGAAGGCAGACGATTAACCAACTGAGCCACCCAGGCGCCCGCATGGTGTCTTCTTTTTAATGACACCTTCGACTTGTAGAACAGAGAAGTCTTGCCCTATTTGGAAACACAGCTGGACAGTTGGGATCAAAGGAACTTGAAAGTAGACTGAAGTTTGAAAGACTGATGGGAACATGGTCTTTGTTTTCATTTGTTTTGTTTTTTTGGTTTTTTGTTTGTTTAAATCCAAAGTGTTCTGAAACTAAGGTAGGTGGGGATATAAATCGTATATGGGTTTGGGAGACAGGGGAACCAGGGCTGGGGTCCACCTGGATCCCGATTAGGAGCCAGCTCAGCTCTTCTGGTGAGCCCTCAGTGTGGAGGCGGCCCCACTGTCTTGGTCCTGCTGCTCTGCCCCACCCCGGAGACCACACGGTCAGGCCAGTTTACACTCGCTGCTGTTTCTCCCCCACACCCCCACCCCGTGCCTCTCCTCCTCCTCGACAGCTTTTTTCTCAAAGGCGTCCAGTTTAAGGTTCTCTCTTTGGGCTATGACCTTCCACCTTGCTCAACCAGGTCTCCTCTCCTCTCCTCTCCTCCCCTCCCCTCCCCTCCCCTCCCCTCTTCTCTCCTTCCTTCCTTATTTATTAATTTATTTGACAGAGAAAGACACAGCGAAAGAAGGAACACAAGCGGGGGGCGTGGGAGAAGGAGAAACAGTCTCCCCACTGAGGAGGGAGCCCATTGCGGGGCTTGATCCCAGGACCCTGGGATCATGACCTGAGCTAAGGCAGATGCTTAATGACCGAGCCACACAGGCGCCCCATCTTCTCTCTTTTCTCTGTCTCCTCACTCTGTCTCAGAGGTTCTTAACTATTTTTCTACCATGGACCCCTTTGAAGTCCATAAGTCCTGCTCAGAGTGAAGTTTTATATTTTTTTCTCAAATTTTTATTTAAATTCTAGTTAGTTAACGCATAGTGTAGAGTTGGTTTCAGGGGTAGAATTTAGAGATTCATCCCTTACACGGAACACCCAGGGCTCATCATAACAAGTGCCTCCTTAATGCCCATCACCCACTTAGCCCATTCCCACCCACCTTCCTCCATCAACCCTCAGTTTGCTTTTTTCCCTTCCCCTATGTTCATATGTTTTGTTACTTAATTTCCACATATGAGTGAAATCCTGAGGTATTTCTATCTCAGACTTACTTTGTTCAGCATAATATACTCTAGCTCAAACACGTCATCGCAAACAGCAAGACTTCATTCATTTTTTCATAGATTCTTTGTAGATTTTTGGATACTAACCCCTTATCAGATATGTCATTTGCAAATATCTTCTCCCATTTCATAGGCTGCCCTTTAGTTTTGTTGATTGGTTCTTTCACTGTACAGAAGTTTGTTTTTTTTTTTAATCTTGCGGAAGTCCCAATAGTTCATTTTTGCTTTTGTTTCCCTTGACTCTGATGACACATCTAGTAAGAATTTGCTACTGTCAAAGTCAAAGAGGTTGCTGCCTGTGTTCTCCTCTAGGATTTTGATGGTTTCCTGTCTCACATTTATTATCTTTCATCTATTTTGAATTTACTTGTGTGTGTGATGTAAGAAAGGGGTCCATTTTCATTCTGCATGTGGCTGTCCAGTTTTCTCAACACGGTTTGTAGAAGAGACTGTTTCCCATCCCCCAATGGCTATTCTTCCATGCTTTGTTGAAGATTAGTCAACCATATGGCTGTGGGTTTTTCTGGGTTTTCTATTCTGTTCCATTGATCTATGTGTCTGCTTTTGTGCCAGTACCATACTGTCTAGATGACTGCAGATTTGTAATAGAGCTTGAAGTCCAGAATTGTGATACCTCCAGCTTTGTTTTTCTTTTTCAGGATTGCTTTGGTTATTTAAGGATTGCTTTTGTGGTTCCATAGAAATTTTAAGACTGTTTGTTCTAGCTCTGTGAAAAATGCTGGTGGTATTTTGATAGGGGTTGCATTAAATGTGTAGATTGCTTTGGGTAGTGTAGACATCTTAACAATGTTTGTTCTCCCAATCCATGAGCATGGAATGTCTTCCCATTTCTTTGTGTCCTCTTGGATTTCTTTTAAAAAAAAGTGTTCTATGATTTTCAGAGTACAGACCTGTTACCTCTTTGGTTAGGTTTATTCCTAGGAGCAATTGTAAATGGGATTTATTCCTTGATTTCTTTTTCTGCTGTTTCATTATTGGTGTATGGAAATGCAACAGTTTTCTGTATGTTGACTTTATATCCTGCGGGTTTGATGGCTTCATGTATTACTTCTAGCAATTTTTTTGGTGGAGTCTTTCATCTGCAAATAGTGAAAGTTTGACTTCTTCCTTGCTGATGTGGAGGCCTTTTATTTCTTTTTGTTGTCTGATTGCTGAGGTTCAGGCTTCCAGTACTACGTTAAATGGTAATGGTGAGAGTGGACATCTCTGTTTTGTTCCTGACAAAAGGAACCTGTAGAGGAACCTAGTCCTGTAGAGGAAAAGCTCTCAGCTTTTCCCCATTGAGGATGATATTAGCTGTTGGTCTTTCATATGTGGCCTTTATGATTTCGAGGTATGTTTCATCTATACCTACTTTGTTGACAGTTTTTATCAAGAACGGAAGCTGTGTTTTGTCAAATACTTTTTCTGCATCTATTGAGAGGATCATGTTGTTCTTATCCTTTCTTTTATTAATGTGGTGTATCACGTTGATTGATTTGCAAATATTGAACCACCCCTGAAGCTGAGGAATAAATTCCACTTGATCATGGTGAATAATTCTTTGAATGTGCTGTTGGCTTCGATTTGCTGGTATCATGCTGAGAATTTTAAATCCGTGTTCATCGGGGATATTGGCCTGGAATTCTCCTTTTTAGTGGGATCTCTGTCTGGTTTTAGAATCAAGGTAATGCTGGCCTTGTACAATGAGTCTGGAAGTTTTCCTTCCATTTCTATGTTTTGGAACAGTGTGAAAAGAATAAGTATTAATTCTTCTTTAAATGTCTGGTAGAATTCCCCTGGGAAGCCATCTGGCCCTGGACTTTTGTTTCTGTGGAGATTTTACTGATTCAATTTATTTGCTGGTTCAAATTTTCTATTGTTTCCTGTTTCGGTTTTGGTAGTTTGTATGTTTCTAGGAATTTGTCCATTTCTTCCAGATCGGCCCATTTGTTGACATATAATTTTTCGTAATATTCTCTTTGTTCATATTTCTGTGGTGTTGGTTGTGATCTCTCTCCTTTTATCATGATTTTATTTATTTGGGTCCTTTCTCTCTTTTTTTTTTTTTGATAAGTCTGGTTAGGTGTTTATCAATTTTATTAATTCTTTCAAAAAACCAACTCTCAGTTTTGTTGATCTCTTCTACTGAGGCTTTTTTGGGTTTGTTTCTATATCATTTATTTCTGCTTAATCTATTATTTCCTTTCTGCTGGCTTTATGCTTTATTTGGTGTTCCTTTTCTCGCTCCTTTAGGTGTAAGGTTAGGTTCTGTATTTGAGACTTTCCATGTTTCTTGAGGTAGACCTGTATTGCTATGTACTTCTTTCTTAGGACCATGTTCGCTGCATCCCAAAGGTTTTGGGTTTTTCCATGTACTTTTTTTGTTTCTTCTTTAAATTTCTGGTTAACCCATTTATTCTTTAGTAGGATGTTCTCTAACTTCCAAGTATTTGTGGTCTTTCCAAATTTTTTGTTGTGGTTGACTTCAAGTTTCATAACATTGTAGTCTGAAAATATTCATGGTATGATCTCAATTTTTTGTACTTGTGGAGGGCTGATTTGTGACCCAGTAAATAATCTATTCCAGAGAATGTTCCATGTGCCCTGGAGAAGAATGTGTATTCTGCTGCTTCAGGATGAAATGTTCTGAGTGTATCTGTTTAGTCCGTTTGGTCCAATGGGTCATTCAAAACCATTGTTTCCTTGATGATTTTCTGCTTAGATCAGTCCATGGCTGTAATGGGGTGTTAAAGTCCCCTACTATTCTTGTATAATTATCAGTGAGTTTCTTTGTTTGTTATCAATTGATTTACATTATGGGTGCTCCCAAGTTGGGGGCATCAATATTTGTAATTGTTAGATCTTGATGGATACAGGCCTTAATTATGACAGAATTCCCTTCGTCATTTCTTGTTACAGGCTTTGGTTTAGAATTTAGTTAGTCTGATGTAAGTATGGCTACTCCAGCTATTTTTTGCTGTCCATTAGTGTGACAGCTGGTTCTCCATCCCCTCACTTTCGGTCTAAACTAAGTCTCTTGTAGGCAGCATACGGATGGGTTTGTTTTCTTTATCCATTCTGATACCCTATGTCTTTTGATTGGAGCATTTACATTCAGAAAGGTTATTGTTAGATATGAATTTAATGCCATTCCTGTCTAGTTTCAGTCGCTTTTTGTCTTTCTTTCCTACTCAAAGAGTCCCCTTTAACATTTCTTGCAGGGTTGGTTTAGTAGTCACCAACTCTTAGTTTTTGTTTATCTGGGAAACTCTTTATCTCTCTTTCTATTCTGAATGACAGAATTACTGGAGAAGGTATTCTTGGCTGCATATTTTCCCCATTCAGCATATTGAATATACCATGCCATTTTCTTCTGACCTGCCAAGTTTCTGTGGACAGATCTGCTGCAAAACTGATTTGTCTTACCTTGTAAGTTAAGGACTTTTTCCCCCTTGCTGCTTTCAGGAGTCTTTCTTTGTGCATTTTGTGAATTTGACTATGATAAGTCTTGGTGTTGGTTTGTTGAAAGTTCCTTGTGCCTCCTGGATTTTGATGTCTGTTTCCTTCTCCCATATTAGGGAAGTTTTCAGCTATAATATGCTGAAATAAACCTTCTCCTCCCTTTTCTGTCTCTTCTTCTGTGACTCCTATGATATTATCTGTTATTATGCCTTAAGGAGTTGCTGAGTTCACTAAGCCTACATTCATGATCCAATGCCTTTCTTTTCCTCTTCTTTTTAACTTCATTATTTTCAATAATTTTATCTTCTATGTCATTGATTCATTCCTCTGCTTCATCCCTCCTCATTGTCATCACATTCTGTCAGTTTTGCATTCAGTTATAACATTTTTGTTTTGGCAGGACTGGTTTTTAGTTCTTCTATCTCTGCAGTAAGGAATTCTCTAATGTCTTCTATGCTTTTCTTGAGCCCAGCTAGTATCTTAATGATTGTTGTTTTAAATCTGGTTTTGGCATCTTACTTATATCTGTTTTGATTAAATCCCTGACTATGACTTCTTCCTGTTCTTTCTCTTGGGGTGAATTCCAACATTTTGTCATTTTGTCCAGGTTACTGTTTCTGTGTGTGTGTGTGTGTGTGTGTGTGTGTGTGTGTAAAGCCCGTTATATTCCTGATCCTGAGAGTAATGGCTATATTAAGAAGTTCTATGCTGTCTTGGGCTTGGTGCTTTGGGAAATGTTTCAGAGTGTACACTCTGCTGCTGTGTTTTGGCTGTTCTTTCCCTCAGGTCAGTCCTCTGCCGAGTTTCTCCTTGCCCATCAGTGGGGAGTGTCTGGACCTTGTCTACCGTGTGACAAGTTTTGACGAGGTATGTTCTGATCTGCTTGTTGAAAGATTCTAGATCCTGTTTCCCCTAGAGCTGAAGTTCTGCAGTGCTCTTATCATCAGTAGACTTGGTGTGGGCAAGGTGTTTGTGCTGGTCATCTGGAGGAGGTGCCTGCTGTGCTGGTTCTCAGGTGGACTTGCCCTAATAAAGATGCACTTTCAGGGCACAGGGGCATGGGGATTGGTGTAAGCAGCTCGTTTTGCTCACTGAAGTTGGTCTGTGCTTATGGGCGGGGGTCGGAGGGTAATGGCATCGCCCTGCTCTTTCATTCTTAGAGCAGGAAGTCTGCACCCACCACTCTTCAGGAAGCCCTCACAGAAGAGCAAACAATCTTGTGTCCCCAGCTTCCATCAGATCCCTGCCTTCACCCTGTCTGTGTCCAAGCTGTCTGCCTGCCAAGTGGCATGGCACTCCCATGTGGCTGGATTTATCTTGGGGTGTGGCTGGGTTTCAAAACTCCAAATTCTAGGGATCTGCATGGCACAATCTTGTGCTGATCTCTTGGGGGAGGATCTCGCCTCACTGTAGCTGGTGCTGGTTTGTCCCAGAAAAGCACTTGCACAACTGCACAGCAGCTCAGAGTTTATGGTGAAGTGCAGCAAAAATCAGCACCCAGGTTTGCTGTCCGCGGCAGGTGTCTCCCTCTTCCTATGCTAATAAACAGTGCAGGATAGTGGCTCCCAATAGCTTTTTTGTCCCCAGAGAGGCTGTGCCCCATCTCCCAAATGCATTCCAAGCAGGGGAATTGTTTCTCCCCATGTGATCCAGGGGATCTTTGGACCCCACTGTCTGCTCCCAGGCCTCCACCCTCCTTCCCCACAGAAGTAACCCTAAGTCCACCAGGCACAGCCTGTTGAGGACTTCAAAAACTTCAGACTTTGGTCTCTGCCACTTATAAAGACTTGCAATAGTCAGGCCCTCTCCTTTTCCTAGTCAATGATTTTTGGGGAAGAGTTTTTCTTGTGCAACCCCCTATGTGTTGTTTTCACTCTGTCTCTGCCTCTCTCTCTCTCTCTCTGTCTCATTCCTCTCTCCGTTATCAGAGCTCCCTCCCCTCTGCAGCACCCACGATTCTTTTCTCCCCCAAATCACCTCTCCGCAGCTCCTACTGCCATGGTGTGGCCATTTTTCTACCTCTAGGTGTGCAGTTGGTTCCTTAAATCCTCAGATGGATTTCCTGGGTGTTCACAATGATTTGTTATGTATTTAGCTGTGTTTGAAGGAGGCGGCAAGCCTGGGCCCCCTCCTCCTCCATCAACTTAACTCTTCTCCCAGAATAATGTTTTGAAATGTATAAAATAAAGTATGCAAGATTGCAAAGGAAATCGATTAAGTTAAAATATAATTATCAAACATATAAAAACACATTTGTGATATGGTGATAGTATGCTTTTTGTTTTGTTTAAAGACTTTATTTATTCATTTGTCAGAGAGGTAGAGAGAGAGGGAGCACAAGCAAAGAGTGTGGCAGGCAGAGGGAGAAGCAGGATCCTTGTTAAGCAAGGAGCCCAATGCAGGATTCGATCCCAGGACCCTGGGATCATGACCTGAGCTGAAGCCAGATGCTTAACTGACTGAGCCACACAGGCATCCCTAGATGTGCTTCTTTATTCACTCCTCAAGTAGCACAGTCCAGCAGTGTCCCAGTAACTCCCATGACTTCAATATCGTGATGAGCAGAAATCTTTTGAGCTGTTTGCAACAACAGTGATAGGATATGAAAACACCTGCAACTTCTCTTGGTGATCGTGAGCTAGGTTTCACGGATACTGTTGTGTTTGTGGCTATAGCTAGAATCGAAGAAAATGTTCAAACCTTGTTAGACCTTAGTGAGGATGAAGACACAATTCTTTTCTCTAGCCACGCTCATGGGTCCTCCGAATTCTGTTCACGAACTCCTTGGGAGGCTGTGACCCCAGGTTCAGAATCCCTGGTCCCTGCGCTTTGTTTTCCATCATTTGTCGATTTCTTTCTTCATTGTTCTTTTTTTTTTTTTTAAGATTTTATTTATTTACTTAGAGAGCATGAGCAGGAGGAGGGGCAGAGGGAGAGGGAGAAAAAGAACCTCAAGCAGACTCCGAGCTGAGTGTGGAGCCCTACGAAGGGCTTGATACCATGACCCCAAGATCATGACCTGAGCCCAAATCAAGAGTCAAATGCCCAACCGACTGAGTCACCCAGGCACCCCCTTCATATTGTTCCTAAATGAGCCAGAGTAATTCATGTTTAATCATTGGCAAGGAACCAATGGTAGTGACCCCATTCTGTCACACTCAAACAGGGGCAGGGAGACTCCCGATGTGCACTGTTTTGTAGCTTGTAGAACAAGGACCTCATGGTGGAGCTGGAAGGGAGCGCCAATGCCCTCACAGTCAAATTTATTCTGTGGATGAAGGTAAACCCTCTTGGAGAGGATGCCAGGCCAGTGCTGACCTGGGCCCAGAGAATGGCTCTTGTTTGCCACATGTGTGTGTGCATGAATACACACACACACACACACACACACAGCTGTATGGTCTGGAGAATGGTGACACCAAAATTAGCTAGAAGGAGAAGTAGGGCCAGGTCTCAGTCACAAGGTGTGTGGCACAGAGCCCTCTTGTATGATCACTCAGCAGTAGGCCATCTTTGTCCACATGCCTCATCCCCTTTGGCCCTGCACATCTCATTGGCTTTCGTGTCCCTGGGGGACGCAAGTTCACTGTTAGTACTTGTCATTGTGTTTTTCTTCTCACCACTCACTTCTCCTTTGTCTCCTGGGGCTCCTACCTAGGTCTAGTTCGGGGCCTCCCTACTCCTGCTTTCTCTTCTGTGCTACATCTGTCAGCCCAAAGTAACCCCTATTTGGTTAAAGTGTACCAAAAATATTGTTGAAATCCACGTGTTCACAGGAACAGGAGAGCTCCAAGTTCCAGAGAGAAATCAGACCCATAACCAGGAGCTCTCTGGCCTGACATGTAGAAGGCACCCAGCGAATATTTGCTTAGTCGAGTTATCGGGTAAAGAACCCCCAAAGCTCCCAAAAAACCTCTTTCGGGATTCCCACCAAAGTCACCAGCTATCCCTTACCTTCCTCTAATGAAGGTGGCTTTTCCTCAAATGCCAGCATTCCAGATGAATACAACGCTTTCAATCAATGTTATTAGCTTTGTTTGCAACAGTATTTCTTGCTACCATTCTTCACCAGTTGCGTGGGATAATTAGTTTTGTGTTGAAGGGAGGGGGTGAGAATGGGAGGCAGAGGGAGGACGGGGGTGGGGGGTGATCAGCCATCATTTACCACTTCTTAGGGAAGGCAGCCTGTGTGAGGTGGCATCTGTGGGGACACCCAGAGCTCAGGACTGCTTTGGTAGTTCCTCTAGCACCCAGCATGGCCCTGCTTTCTTCCTGCAGGTAAGTGTTTGACAGGCTGGATGGTCTCTCGTTTCTCTGGTTGTGTGCCTGACTCAGTGCACAGTGAAAAGTAGGCCATACATGGTCATTATTTCCATGCCCACCTCACAGGAGAATTTTATATTAAGGCAGATAGGTCCATCTTGTGTGTGTGTGTGTGTGTGTGTGTGTGTGTGATACAAATTGCTAATTATTAGCAAATCTCTGCTCTGTACCAGGCCTGGTGAAAAGCATGTCACACACATCATCTCATTTAATTCTCTGTATGCAGCCAGAGACATCCTCTCAAAGTATAAATGACATCTCCCTCTCCTTTCCCCTGCCCCAAACCATCCAAGAACTCTGGCACATTTGCCGCCAGGCCCAATATAGTGTCTTGCAACGCTGGTGGGGCATGGCTCCTGGCTCCTGCTCCAACTGTATCCCCTCCCTTCCCCTTCTCGCCAGCCTCCTTGCTGCTCCCGGAACTGGCCAAGAAGGCCCTGCCCCAGGGCCTTTACACTGGTTCTTCCCCCCAGGACTGCCCACATCATTCCTTCACCTTATCAGGCCTTCTCTAGTGTCTCTTCACAGAGAGCCTCACCCCATCCAAAGTATCACCTGTTGCTAGGCTCTATTTCTTCTGTTCCTGATAGAACTCAGCACACCTGGCTATTTTATTATAAATCTGTTTGGTTGTCTATTACTTATCTCCTCCCTAGAACCAAAGCTACCTGAGTGCAGGAACCTTGTTTTGTTCACTGATTGATTTCCAGCACCAAGAACGTTACCTCCAATGGAGTGGTCATAAATAAATAAATATGTGGCCAATGAAAACATAAATGGATGAATCCTCACAACCCCCATAATGTAAGAGGTACTCTCTCCCCCATGTTATAGATGAGAAGACTGAGGTTTAGAGAGTTTGACAGTATTCTCGGGGTCATAAAATGAATGAGCCACCTGGGACCAGAAGTTAAGATGTCTCGCCTCTGGGGTCTGGCTCTTAGCTACTGTGCCAGTTCACCTCTCTCTGCACTCGTAAACACCTGCCAGTGTTTCTGTGTAGGAACCCTATTTCCTTGAGACACTCTAAGGAAAAAGCTTCTGATGGATGGCTTGGTTTGGGAGAGCTACAAATTGCCTTTCCTGCTTGGTAGCCTAGGAAAGGCTCTGAAAAGTCCTGCAGTAAAAAACCTGGTTGAACTTGTATAATCAGTGTTTCCCAAAGTGTTGACGGTAGACACTTTTATTTATTCATCAGTGTGTGTAACATCTATTAACATATGGCAAAGCATACTTGGAAATAATAGCTTTTATTCTTGTGAAGGGAAGCAGATGTCTGGTACAGGATTCCGAGAGCTATCTCTGGGTTGGCTGGTGTGGGAGGTCTGGAACCGGGGCCTTCCTAGCCCAATGAGAGGACCCATGCCCAAATTCAAGTTCCTACCAAACTGGCACCGGGGTCCACCGTGTTTGTTCACCCCCTCTCATGCTCACCCCAAACCCAGGAAGGTAGCAGGGAGGCTCCTGGCTCCCTTTATCTGTACCCGGACCCAAGCGTGCTTCTCTGAAGAGACCTGGGCTCATCTTCTGCCCTCTGGTTCCTGTACCAAGTGACACTTGGTGTTCCTCTTGAGCCTCTTACGGAGCTATTGCTCATGTGGGCCTTTCAGAGATGTCAACCCTTTCCCCCCAAGCATGGCCTTATTCTCTCACTGTCTTATGTCTCCCTATCGGACTTTTAACCTTTTAGAGGACCAGGGACACTGCCTTCCCCATGCATGTCTTCTTGGCCACCAACTCTGGGCTGGACCAATGGTAAATGCCCAGGTAATTCTTGTTGGCTTGATGGTGAGGGGGCGGGTGATCCTACGTGTATGCTGCATGGTTTGGAGCAGAAAGGATAAACGGTGATGTTGTAAATCCCTTAATTCATTGCCAGAGCTGCCTTCCCCCCACCACCCCCCGCCCCAATCAGAATAGAAGGATGCCCCAGAGGCGCCGAAGACTATAGAGTGAAACGTATGTCACTGACTGCATCTCTGGGCTCCTTGGAGAGCTCGAGCCACTGTCAACGCCCCCGATGTGTTCATTTTTATTGGTTTTGATGATGATCTGATGTCATCAGAGATTCAGGTCTCATGTTCGTCCCTGAGATCATCTAAATAGCACTGGTGACGGGGAAGGGAAGAGCAGAGAGAGGCGCCCACGGGCAGCCGGGATCGGACTGCATAAATCTGGGAGGAGGGAGAGGGCTGGACAGCCTGGCCTTCCCAGCTGGCGCAGAAGGCTGAGTGGGACCAAGCGAGAGGCCGTGGAGCAGGCAGCATTGTACCTTCACCCCAAGTGACCATGAGAGGTGCCATGCGAGTCTCAGTCATGCTCCTTCTGCTGACTATGTCGGACTGTGCCGTGATCACTGGGGTAAGGCGTCCAACTCCCTCTATGCCTTGGGTTTTGGGCGGGTGTCAGGGTCTGCCTGGGATGGGAGCCAGCAACCATGCAGGAGGCAAACCAAACCAAACCAAAACAAAACAAAAACTAGGGAGTCAGTGGTCAGCCAGCATTTCAGAGGGACATTCCACATGATTTTCAGATTAGTCATACCTTACCCCCCTCCTAGATGGGGTCTACTTTGGAGAGGCTATGTGTACATCGAGTCTTATTTCCAAATTCATTAGAAGAACATCGAACATTTTGAAGTTTAGACCTTGGGGAAGAATAAGATTCCTAATTGTGTAGTAAGGAATTCTTTCATAAAGCTGATTAGCACCCCGTAATTTATCTTTTGTGTAAATTTGGGATTTCATATACAATCTGGTCCACATGTCAGTGTCATTTACACAGCATGTTGACTTAATTAAAGTCAGGGACCTTATTAGCTTTAATTGGGGATGTTTAACTTCTGCTTTTTTTACTCTTAAGGAAGATTGTCTTGAAATTCTTTCCTTTCTTTATTGTTTATGTATTTTAACTGTGCTCGGTTCTGATCAGAGCATTTGGCTGGGTGTACCCAAAAGCAAGCATCTGATAACAAGTAGAAATCTTGCCT
This sequence comes from Lontra canadensis, assembly GCF_010015895.1. Classification (NCBI taxonomy): domain Eukaryota; kingdom Metazoa; phylum Chordata; class Mammalia; order Carnivora; family Mustelidae; genus Lontra; species Lontra canadensis. The sequence goes on along the minus strand of NW_022631069.1, from coordinate 8,961,271 downwards.
CCCAGTGGAGGTTTCCCACACAGGGGCGCTGCGCTGCCTGTCTTAGAATTCGAAACCCTCAGACTGGGGCTTTCCCTGGGACCACCCTCAAATGTGTTACAGTGGTGGGACGACTCTTACTAAAAGGGAAAGTAATACCTAACAGTTTTCCAGATCAAAGCTGCTAAAAAAAAATAAAAAAAAAAAAAGAGGGAAATTAATTTTTCCCCAATGTCCTTTAACTTTTTACATAAAGAATGGAAATATAGAAAAATGCCAAACCATTCCTGAAATCTCATTAGTTTTCATGGTCACAGAAAGGAAAGGTCTTTCTTCTCCTTTTTAAAGGAAAAAGACTAAGTTTCAAAGACGAACACATATTAAAGTCAAGTCAATGCTTTTAAGACCCAGAGCATGAATAACATTGTTAGGGCAAAATTATACCTAATGAATCAGTCTCTGAATCTCCTATTGTGTAGCCTGAGACCGGGGAGGCCAAGAACAAAGGAGAGAAGCCACCAAGAGGGATGGGAGCTGCGGGTTGACCTTGACACCCAGGTGACCTCACTGGGCCTGCTCCAACATCTGGAGAGGGTGGGACCCAGTGCTGGGGAGGGGGTGTCAGGATCTCCCTCCCCACTCCATGCCCTGCTGCCACCCTGAGGCTGACTCCCAGGAAGAGGCTGGGCGGACATGGCCACACACCCCTGCTCCCTGGACTGTGACCTTCCTGGATTCAGGATGGGATATTCCCTCCTGCCAGACTGAGACCATGATGTTCCAGCTCTATGGCAGGACAGTAAGGGAGGGTCTGCTCGACCCTGACCCGGGCTTTCAGGGGCTGCTGGGTGTGTGAGATGTGCCCTCACTGGGCTGGAGACATGCACGGCCAGGTGACTGTCACTTGCACCTCCTCTGGGGAGGGGGCAAGCAGACCCCGCATCCCCACTTTCCCTCCCCGGGGCTGAGCAAGTTCACAGCTTCCAGAAACCAGGCAAAGCTGCCCAGCTCCTGTTCTGGAGCCCAGCCCAGAGGGGTCCACCCCTCTCTGGGGATTGAGGATGCCAGCAGAGAAGCACCAGGGAGACCCCTGTTCTCTGGGGTGCTGGCATCTCAGTGAGGCTGGGCTTCTGGTGAAGGCCAAGGGGAGGGCCAAGGTGGGGGCCAGGGGAAGAAAAGGCCAGGCCTTGGATCGTTAGTCCAAGGACTGACCCCCTCGGGACTAGGGCCATCAATGTCCCCACCCCACCCCCCACCTCTAGGAATTCAGATCAGTTCCATTTCCCCAGCATCCTTGGAGCATTTACTAGAGCCGAAGAGCCATGCTCCTGACTCTGGCTTGGTCCAAGGAGGAGCGTTGCCTCCCTACTGGATGGGCTCCGAGGAGCTTGGAGGGGTCCTCGGACAGAGTTGGACGCCCCGCTGAGCCCACGCATCCTGTTGTGAGTGGAGCAGAAGCATGGATGTGCTGCCTGGGGTGCCAGGCAACCGTGAGGGATTCGGATGTACCTTTCCCTTCTGGTTTCTCTTGGGTGGCACTAACGGGCTCCGAATGGCCTCTTTGTCTCCCTGCAGGCCTGTGAGAGGGATGTCCAGTGTGGGGCGGGCTCCTGCTGTGCAATCAGCCTGTGGCTGCGTGGGCTTCGGGTGTGCACCCCGCTGGGGCGGGAAGGAGAAGAGTGTCACCCCAGCAGCCATAAGGTACAGCACAGACCTGCTCAGCGCCCTGAGCCAGACAGCTGGGACTGGACCCTGATTTTCTGACTCTGACTCCAAGAGCAGCTCATGGGGGTTGGCCCGGCTCCTTGCTTCTTGGAGGCAGCCTGGGGTGGAGCAGGGGGTACTGATCACACAGCTTGTTAGATCTGCGGGCCGGAACCCCAGCTGCTCCTCAGCTGGGTGGTTTTGGGCAATTAGCATGACTGCTCTGGGCCTCAGTCACCTCATGAATATGAGGTAACCCATCTGATTACCTCAGAAGTCTCTTTCAGATCTGATGAACTCAGATTCTCAAGGGGACCTGAATGCCTTCTGTCCCTAGGAACCATCCCTCAAGAACCTGAAATAAGACTCACAAAATAGCTTCCCACCCAAGGGATGGGTCTGGTTAGGGTGCTGCAAGCCACGGGCCCAGGGCATATGCTTTAAGGAGGCACTTGTACCCTTTTGGGCCCTACGTGCCTAGTTCCCCTCCCCTGGCAGGCTGTTCCCAGACCCAGCAGCATAGAAGGGCCACTAGGCCTTTGCTTCTGAACAGCTGGGTACCGGAGCAACCCCAGGTGTGCATGGGGACCCCGGGGGCCTGCCCTTCCCCTGGGTTCCCTGCGGTTCTGGAGTACCCCCTGCTCCTCAGGGGAGCACGTCTGTACCCAGGAGCCCTGGGTTCTTCTGTCCTCCTGTGGTCATGCTCTGGATCGGGACCACTGGGGGGCTGGGGGCAGGGCCGAGTCCAGATGGGACAGTGGGACTGTCCTCGCTGCCTTGGGGTGTGTGATAGTTTGGCTGCAGATCTGCATTCCCCCAAGGGGACACCGAGGGCAATAAAAGCTAAAGCTGAATGCTTACTATGGGCCACTTTTCAGACTAAGAGCTTTTGCAATTATATAGCTTAAACCTCTTTCCAGTCGTGTGTGGGAAGTGCTATTTTTGACCCATTTTGCAGATAATCAAGTTGAGACCCACAGACTAAAGAACCTGCCAGTTGTCACGCAGCTGGGAAGTGGCAGACCTGGGAAGTGAACCCGGGCAGTCTGACCCTACCTATGATCATAACTGTTCCTGTTCACCCTCCCTGGAGGAAACCTTAATAGTTTAGTCTCTAGGTGAGTCACAGGGCAGAGATAGTGTCTGTCCGGTCCACTGCTGCATCGTCAGCACCCACTAGCGTTGAGCTAGGTTAGGCTGGTTACCTTGTCCCAGGAGACAGATTGCCTGGGTCTGTCTGAATCCCGGCTCCTCCACAAAGGAGCTGCGTGAGCTTGGCATGTGGCTCAGCTACCATGCCTCAGTTTCCCCCCTCTGTGATAACTGTTACTGTTGTGCTGGTTGGAGGGGAGACACCGGCCAGGGCTGGACCGGCCAGAAGCTCCTGCCAGAAGGCCCACCTCCCTCATGGTGAAGTTGTCCTCCTTCTTCTCCTCTTTCCCCAGGTCCCCTTCTTCAGGAAACGCCAGCACCACACCTGCCCCTGCCTGCCCAACCTGCTGTGCTCCAGGTGCCCGGACGGCAGGTACCGCTGCTCCACGGACCTGAAGAACATCAACTTCTAGGAGCCCATCTGTTGTCGGGACACACACGGGGCCTCTGCCTGAGCCCTGCCTGGGCTCGCCTCGGAGGGTGTTTCATTTCTGCTACGTGGCCCAGCCCATCGCTGCCCCGTCCCCCCTCCCCAGACGGTCCTCCTCAGTCCCTCTTCCCTACACACCTATGTGCATGCAGCACAAGGGGTCCCAGCTCTGGGCTGTGGTCCAAGAGGCGCCCTGACTGGCTCTCTTCCCCTTCTGACTGCCTGGGGGGTTGTAAGTATCAGGAAGGGGGATTCTTTCCCTTGATCCCCTGCCTCACTCACGGATGTGACTTGTCCTCCTCCCTGGGCCTGTCTCTTCTCCTTCCTGCACGTGCTCTTCTGCCTGAATCCCACATTCCCCAGCCCCTGCCCCCACTGGCCCCATCTATTGGGTGTATGTATTTGGTGTACTGCTCCAAGGGACAGGTCCTGGGCTGAGACTTTCCATGAGGCCCGTGAGGGGCAACCGGGGAGTTGCTCGTCTTCCTTTGATTGACTAAGTCCTCAGTTTTAGGCCATGGGCCCCAGGTCAGCCCTTTGGGGTGGGGTGCGGAGGTGCAGCAGGCAGTGACCTCATGGTGGGGGGAGGCCACCCACTAGGCCAGAACTGCATTGCCTCTGAGTCCCCTTCCCGCACACTTTACTCGTTCACCAATGAAGCCCCCAGTTCCCACGGCCTCCCTGTAGAATGTAAGTGAGGGCAGCTTAATCTAATTGGCCATGACAGTTTAGGAGGCAGTTAGGGGGTGACCTCAAACAGCTCCTTTCTGAGGATCAGACCCTGGGAGCAAGTCTGTGACCTTGAGGACACAGGGCTTCTGCCCAGCTGGGGGAGGGTGGGAGGTGGGAAGAGAGGCAGCAGGCAAGCCCATTGACTTGGGAGGCAACTGTCCCCTAAGGACCAGGCTGCACAGGCCTCACACCCAGAGAAGTCAGCTTCTCTGGACATCAAGGGCTTCCCCAAGTTCAGAGCCATCTGTCTGGGAGTTGTGTCACGGGCCTCCACTGTCCGCCAAAACACCAGCCCCATCAAGCTCCTCCCATCTGGACTCTCCCCTGGATTCACCAGGACAGCAGGGGACACCTGACGCTGTGTGTGCTTGCTGACCTGACCCTGCAGAATAAAGGCATGAACAGGGGTGAGTGGCCTTGCTATTCCCGCTCCGCCCGTGTGGGGACTCGGGGGCCATGAGTGGGAGGGCAGAACAGGGCCTTTTCCAGGTGGAAGAGGGATGCCGTCCTGTTGCTCTTCCTGTTTCGGGCAGTTTTTTTGCAAAAGTGGATTCAGGGTCTCTTTGAATGGAGTGTGACAGGCCTTGGGCTCTGGGCCCAGAGGGTGCTACTCAGGTGTGTGGCTCAGGTATGTTGGTGGGTTGGACACAGGAAGGGAGCCCTGAACTGGCAGCCTAGCGAGGACTCCAATGGCAAGATCTGGATGGGTTGCAACTCCCATTTCTGCAACTCAGTCCTTTCTGCTTAGTGTCCAGGATCTGAGGCCCCCAGACCACCACGTGTGGGGTGAGGAAGTTCTATATCAGGATGGCTGTGAGCCTATGTGAAAACCCAGGGGCTGGGAGCATTCCCTGTCAGGTTACTGTCCCCATGGCCCCTCCTCATCCCAATTCCTGGCCTAGAAAAATGCAAAATGTAAGATAAAAGGACATTGTATCCTGTGTTTCTCAGAAGCCTCCAAGCTCATTGTAGTTAAGGAGGCCTGAGGGCTCCTGCCTCCCCTGTTTGCCCTGGATCTGCTGGAGCCTTGCTCAGGGGGTGCTCAGGACAGGCTTTACTGTAGGACCCACTTGAGTCGGACCTGAGCCCCACTCAGGGCTCCTTCTCTTTGTTTTTGGCTCCTCTGATAGACCTCCTTGCCTGCTCTGCTGGCTCTTGCCCTTTCTTGCAGCCCTTGGATCTCTCCCCCCTGCACTCAGGCTCAGGTGCCAGACAGAGAGCTACTGTCCATGTCCAGGGTTCCAATCTGCCCACCCTTATCCTTTGGGTCTCCAGGTACCACTGATCACTACCATGTCATACTGGTGTGTGGAGCCCTCCCCAGTCAGGCTGTGCCCTCTGCAGGCAGAGCCCTCCTGGATGAGACATGGCCATGTGCCTGAGCACAGCAGAGACACGGGGTGATGGCTGGAGGCACAGGAGTGCCCCTGATGAGGCACACACTGACTCGCTACCTGCAGCCCCCATCTCCATCCCCATCTGGAGCTGGCCAGACTGTAGACCCCTTTTAGTCTAACTGGAACAGTTCTCATATTTTATACCAGTATGCCAAGGAATGTATAATTGACCTCCACCCCAGTTTCTCACTGCCTTTTCCCCTGAAGCCCTAAGAGCAGAGATGGGGAGGTTGGAGGGGCGGGGAGGTAAGAAAAGTGTATTTGTGAGAAGTTTTTATACTCAATATAAATTAATTCTTCATCAATATAATTATAAAAAGAATCTACTTATAAGAATAACATATATTAAGATAAGAATGTATTCCCAAGGAGTTCAGTTAAATCGGGGTTAGATAAAACGGACATCCCTCCCGGATGCTGCCCTTTCAGTTGACAGCCCTACCTCCCCTTGGACCTAACCCCTTCCTGTTCGACAGGTGGAGTCTGGTGCCATCTAGTGACCAACCCTGGGGATGGCATGGAGGAGTCAAAGATGCGCCCTTCTCAAAGCAGATGGGGACCATTCCTCAGATGTCCCCAAAGGATAGATTCAACCAGAGGGTTAGAGGGACAGTACTTCCACCTGTGGAAAGAAATCTGTCACCCTAAGAAGTACAGGAGAAATACTTAGTTGTGGGGTCTTTTGGGTCCGGTTCCACCTACACACTTCTTTCCTAGAAGCTGCTGTCATCTTCTGGCAAGACATCGTCCAGCTTCTCCAGGAGTGGGACGGTGGAGGTGGGTGGGGCCAGGAGGGATGCCCCTCCCCCAACCTGTGCCCCCGAGTCCCCATCTTCTTGGCTAGTCATCTGGGTCATGTCTACCATCACCCCCAGGATCCAAGTTGGAAGCTCAAGAGCAGTCTAGATGTCTTCTCTCTTCTACTCTTTTCCCACGGCAGCCCTGGCCAAATTTAAGCAGTCATCCTGCCGAGCATGGCCTGTGGCAACTGCTTCTGATCTATTCTCTCTGCCTCCAGTTTGCCCCTTAAAAATCCACCCTGGCGTGTCTACCAGCGTCTTTCTAGGCAGCACATTTACCTGGTTTGTGGCCCCTGACAGCCCTTCTCAGCTCCAAAGGAGAAAACCCAGCCCATAGCGGGGCCCAGCAAGCCCCTGCCCGCCCTCTCTCTGTCTCTCCCAAGCTCCCCACCAGGCTTCTCGGCCTCAGGACTGCCTATGGTCCTTGGGAGATGTCATGAGTGTCTTTGCTGGGGCTGTTCCTCCATGGGGAATGTTCTGTGTCTCCTCTGTGGTCTGGTGACCTCAACACTTCCTTCAAGAGCCCCTCAAATGCGTCCCCCTGCCCTATCCGCATCCATCCACATGGAAACACCTGGGATAGACCTCAGGCACGAGTTGGCACCCGCTCTTAGAGAACATCCGTGCCCATGTCGGTCTTCACCCATGAGAGAAGGAAGGGCAGTGTCTGCATCCTGCCTGTGTCCCCAGGTTGAATAATGGGGGCCGGGAGGAGGAGCTGCACAGCCAGAGGACGGAGGCCTCCCCGGGGAGCAGCCCCACCCCCAGCCTCTCCTCTCGGTGGCCTCTCTTCCCAGGAACTGGGCTCCCCTTTCAGGCCCAGTACACAGCAGAGTGCATCCCTAGGGGCAAGTTGCCAAGGGACTGAGAACACCCAGTCTTGTGGTAAAGGTGGGGGGTGGGGAGGGGCTTCTGGACCCAGCTCCCTGCCAAGTGCCTGCACCACCCTGTCGGCCTCAGATCCCTTCATTTACTGAGGCCAGCGTCTGCCCTCTGCCGGGGCTGGCTTCAGGGTCTGGGGTCATCACAGACCAAGCCCAGCAATAGCCGTACCAAGCCCAAGAACCAGGTGTACGAGTACTTGACAGAGGGTGTTGGTGGGCAGCCCCTCTCCAGACCCCAAGCTACGCAGGGCCGTGCCCTCCTGCTGTCTGCACTGTGTTCTGTCACTGCTGGCAGAAGGGAGGTGGGGGGAGGAGGCAGGTGTGTCCTGGGCTGGCCTGCCTGGCCCAGACCCCTCCCTCCAGTGTTTGGGGTAGAGACGCGGGACTTGGTGGAGTGCTGGCTTTCAGGACCTGGGTCACACCATGGATGGGGAGGGTGATGGGACACTTTGGCAGATCTGAAGGGAGGGCCCACAGAGGACTGAGAAGTTTCTGGTCATCTGAAGTCAAACCCAGTTAATTCATGTATTAACTAATTTGTTTATTACTCATTTATGAGCTAAGGGGTCCCTTTCTTGCACAGTAAACAGAGGACCTGCTGGAGGATGGAGACCATGGTTTTCTCCCGGGTCTGGTGCCTGGCATGGAGCTGTGCTCAGGACATTTACGGAATGAATGAATGAATGAATGAAACAGCAGTAACATTTCCTAAGAGGAGACAGACTGGCAAGGGTCTCAGGGGCCTCTGGAATGTGGGGTTCGTAGCTGCTGCCCATCACAGACCTTCTGCTCCCAGAGTCCCCATATCTCCGTGCTCACCTCCTGGCCCCCTTGCAGTTTCTCACTCACCAGAGGGAGGCCCTCTGAGATCCTGGCAATTGAGAGAGCCGTACACAAAGGCTACAGTAGCCCTGAGAGACCAGGATGGGTCCCGGGGCGGGGGCGGGGGGGCAGGTCGGTCGGGAGTGGGAAAGTACGGGATTGCTGTCTGTGAGAGAGAACATCTTAAGTTATACAAGTTCCATTTACTTTTGTTGGATGGACTTAGTCGTCTCGGAAACAAAGACAAAAAAGGACCATCCCCTCCAAGAAAATGGTAGCAGAAAGTAGGGCAGAAGCCGCTGGCACCAGGGAGGGGAGATGTCACCTGTAGGGGACCGAGGAAGGGTAGGGCCTGAGGGAAGCTGGGTGTGGGGGGTGCTCCTCATGGAGGACTAAGGGCTAGACACAGGCAGAGCGGAGGGCAGAGGCCACAGCCGAGCGTCTGCCTGGAACTCTCCCAAGGGCCTAAAATTCTAGAGCATTCAGTGGAAGTCTGCCACTAAGCCCTGCTCCCCCTGAATATTTGAGGATGAACTCTAGAAAGGATTCCAACTGGCCGGCACCAAGCAGGCACATGAGTGCTTTTTGGTCAGTGTTTTTCCTCGGCCCTTCTCCCATCTCACAGACTCTGGCCACAAGGCTCCAGAGGGGCAAGGAGCAGAGGGAAGACCCAAGGAGGAAGCAGGAAGACTCCCTCAGCCAAAGAAAAGTTTGGGCTTTTGAAAGAGGCCCCCAGGAGTGGGGGCTTGCCTCAGAGCTAAGTCTGCACAGCAAACATACTGTTTTACTTCGACTGCATGTTTACCCAGGTTGGCTTTGGTTGGGTGTGGGTTGAGGTGGGGCCAAGGCCTCAGGCCCCAAGAGCAACACTTGGCATTCTTACTTTTTCAGAGCTTTGACAGCGATAAGCGCCGGGATTGAGGAATTGCTATTTGAAAATTTGGCTGGTGTCTGATCTGAGACCAGCCCAAGAGTCCACCTGGAGAATTCTCCTGGAGTGTACCAAAAACTCGGATCCCACCAGATGGGGAGGGAGGCATAGGGAGGTCTGGGGCCCCCTCTCCATCGGGACACCTTTCCAGGGGGGAGTCAGAAAGAAAAGCGAAGGGCCCTCTAGACACAAACAGCTTGCTTCCATCAACGGCGCAATGAACAAAGGAGGCTGTGCCCTACCATGGAATGTCACTGAGTCCTAAACTGGAACAAAATGCTGCTAGTGCCACAGCAGGGGCCGACTTCGAGAATGCTGTGTGGAACGAAAGAAACCAGGAACGCCCAGCGAAAGAAGCCAGGGGCACCTGCGCGGCGCAGTCGGGCTCAGCCTGGGATCTCAGGGTCGTGAGATGGAGCCCCGTGCCAGGCTCTGCGCTCAGTGCTTGGTGTTCCTCTCTTCTCCGCCACCCCCACCAACTCTTGCGCTCTCTCTAAAATAAATAAATAAATCTTAAAAAAAAAAAAAAAGAAACTTGAAAGAAAGAAGCCAGACCCAAAACACCACGTTTCATATGATCCTCTTTATGTGAAATGCCCACAGTAGGTAGATCTCCAGAGACAGACAGCAGCTCGGTCATTGCCTAGAGCCGAGTGTAGGGAAATAGAGAGTGACTGTTGGTGGGTACAGGGTTTCCTTTTGGGGTGGTGAGAATGTTCTAGAATTAGGTTGTACCTACCGATGGTTGCCTAACTCTGTGAATATCTGAGGAATATGTGCTAAATGGATGAATTCTCGTGGGGTGTGAATTATGTCACAATGAAGCTGTTTAAAAAAAACATTATTAAAATCCATAAAGTAAAAAAAAAAAAAAAAGCTTTCCAGCTTCAGTCGGCAGGAGGTTGGTCTGGCCCATGTGTCCAGGCTGAAGAGAACAAGGCCAGGGCTTGTCTCAGCGCTGCTCATGGCTGCAGGAAATGGCCCATGTTTCGTGGAACCAGGCTTCAGCTTCTGAGGTTTGAGGCCTGTAGGCACCTGGGAGGTCCTCAGGGTCTCGAGCACAGGAGGACTGGAACATTCCAGGCTGGTGAACGATTTGGTATCCCTTAATGTTCACTTGACGTTTATCTTGTGGGCGGGGGAGAAAGATGCCCCCAATAAGGCATTTGTCATGAGTGGTTTTCTGTACAAGACAGCTCCTCAAATGGTATTCTCAACTGTTTACAATTTGGATAACAGGGGCACCTGGGTGGCTCAGTGGGTTAAGCCTCTGCCTTCGGCTCAGGTCATGATCTCAGGGTCCAGGGATCGAGCCCCACATTGGGCTCTCTGCTGGGCGGGGAGCCTGCTCCTGCCCGCCCTGCTGCGGCCCACCTACTTGTGATCTCTCTCTCTGTGTCAAATAAATAAATAAGATAAAAAAAAAAAAACAACCCAGTTTGGATAATGGAGGAAATCCCTCATTAGCAGGACAAAAGCGTTATATGGTGCAAGGTACAAGTTTGGGCTCTCAGTTCCTCCTCATCTCTGCATCTTAAAATGAATGGCAGCGACCACACCTGGAGCTTGCGGAGCCCAGAGTGACACTGGCCTAGAGCTGCCCTTCTGGCCTCCATGTGCCAGCTGCAAAGATGTTCCCTGGAGGCAGGGTGTCTCCTGCAAAGGATTTTTGTTGTTGTTGTTGTTGTTGTTTTTGTTTTACCACCGTTGGGCACTGCCCACCTTGGCTGGAGTGGACAAGTCCCTATGTAGCCACTGAGTTAACTGCAACCAAGTCCTTCTTGCAGGGATGTTTGTGCCTCTTTAAGAACAGTACCCTGGGGTGCCTGGGTGGCGTCTGCCTTTGGCTTAGGTCAGGATCTCAGGGTCCTGGGATCGAGCCCCCGCATCAGGCTCTCTGCTCAGCAGGGAGTCAGCTTCTCCCTCTCACTCTCCCTCTGTGCTCTCTCTCCCCATCAAATAAATAAATAAAATCTTAAAAAAAAAAAAAAAAAAAAGGAGGCTTACCCTGAACAGCTGACCCTGGGTGGGAATAAGGTGGAAATATGGCCCGTTCCCTGTTCCAGTCATGGTCAGGGCCATACCTAGCCCCAGAAGCCCAAAGCTGTAGAGTCACCCTGAGAACAAATTTTAGGTGGTGTCTGCCTTAAAAATGAAACAACCCGGGGGTGCCTGGGTGGCTCAGTGCGTTAAAGCCTCTGCCTCCGGCTCAGGTCATGATCCCAGGGTCCTGGGATCGAGCCCCACATCAGGCTCTCTGCTCAGCAGGGATCCTGTTTCCTCCTCGCTCTCTCTGCCTGCCTCTCTGCCTACTTGTGATCTCTCTGTCAAATAAATAAATAAGATCTTAAAAAAAAAAAAAAAGAAACAGCCCAAGTTATCCTGCAGCAAACGAGTATATTCAGGACCAGCAGAGGAATTGCAATTCAGGATAAGCCAACTTAGGTAAAGCTGAGGCAAGCCTGGAGGACACAGCGGGAGAGCCTCCTTTTATAGAAGAAAGGGGGGAAGTGGGGAGCGATGTGTGGCGGCTTCTCATTGACTGCAGGCAGGGCAGGAGCTGTTGGCTGGCTGAGGTCCTCTTCCTTCTTCCTGCTGGTCCATGAGAGCTTCCATGATGTTCCTGACACCTCTCCCTGCCTGGCTTCCCGACTTCATTTTGAATGAGCTTTCTTTTATTCATTTTCATGGTTTCTCCCTCAGCTCTCCTGAGGCCCCTTTTGACTGCCACAGAGGCTTTCCTCTCAAAGTTTACGAAGGGCCTCGTGGAGCCTGCAGCCGGCTACAGGCCTGAGAGCCCAGTGCCTGGGCCTCAAGGAGATCACGGGGCCCAGGCCATGGGAGGGACACAGTTTATGGCCCTCTGTCCAGAATATTCTTTCTTATCTTCGCCTCTGCCCTATTGGAAGTCCCTACCCATGGGTTCTAGGGACATTTGTTTCGTTTAAATATGGGTGTGCCTTGGAAGAAAAACCTGGGTGTTGTTCTCAGAAGAGATCAGAGCCACCCCCCCAGCCCCTCCCCTGGCCTACTGAGGACAGGGGAGCCTTTACTTGGGGGCCAAAGATTCGCGAAAGGATGAAGTGGGTCTACACAGAGAGAAACGCTGACGAGTAAAAAGCCGTGGGCACAGCTCTGACAGAGACAGGCGGAGAGGATCCTGTGAAATCCTGTCACAAAACTAAGCCCCAAACACTAAGTAAACAAATATGTCGAATGACAGCTTGACATTTTCTTGTCATTTTGCATTTCACTCTGTTGGCATTGCTTGGCAGATATGCAGCAAATTATCCTAATTCTGCTTCCCAACAGGGGGTGCGGCACGATGGTGGATGGCGCAGACTGCGCGGGTCTAAGCCCTGGTCAAGTCACTTCCTGACTGGGGACTTTGGGCAAGTTGCCGAACTTCTCTGCCTCAGTGTCCCCATCTGTAAAATGGCACAAACAATAGTAGTACCCGCCTCTTAGGGCCGCCGGGCAAGGGTGTGCAAAGTGCTTAGGACAGGCTGTGTACGAGGAAGCACGTTAGGCATGCTTTATGCTTTTTTGTTTCTTTATGAACACATTTTGGAAAGTCCCTGCTGGGAGCCTTCTGCCCAGGGCCTGGTCCTCCAGGAACTGCCTTACCAAGCCCATGTTACCTGGAAGCATCTCCTAGACATGCTTCTGCTCCCCAGGGCTGGAGTGTGGTAGGAAGAAATTACAGTTTGTCCAGACCTGGTTCTGTTGATATTATGAAGTTTAGAAGCACAGGTTTATATAGGCAAAGCTCAGTAACAACCCGTTTAGGAACATAGATACGCAAATCTTATCTAAATGCCTCTTAATCCCTTGCTTAAACATATGAGTCACTATTTTAAAGTAATGTTTGTTCAATATGGGCTGTGATCTTAATACTGCACCATGCAATTTTTTTTTTTTTCTAGAAAAAGCATAAGGAGAGTGGGCTCTGAATTCTCTCCTGAATGTTCTCAAACTGGGTTAAATTAAACCAGCCAAAGCGTGTATGACCCCTGAGACAGGTGTCACTTCTGGTGGCTGCCCCCCAGGAGCCGGTGGTCCTAGGAAATGTCATTTGCCCCATAAACCCGCAGCTCCCAAGCTTCAGGGTTCATAGCCCACCAAAGGGAAATGTCAAAATGCTGAGTCCCGGAGACTTGGATTCGAGGGGCCTCTAACAAGCTCTTCTCCAGTGGGGGGGCTGCGGGTCCTCCCCAGGCCTCCGCCCCCAGGGAGACACTGTCCTACCTGGGCACCCTAACCTTTGGAGGAAATCAGTTAGGCCTATAATGAAAATTCTAATTATCTTTCCAGGGGGGGCAGAGAGGCTAGTTTCCATTAGGAAAACTCCATTCAGCTAGAACTGATCTTCATGTTAAAACAAGGACTAAGAAGACAGGAGGTGGGGAGGAAATTGTGTGTGTGTGTGACTATGCCTGGGTCTGCAACCGTCCAGAATTAGGTTTCAAAGGGGGCATAATTGTCCCCGAGGAAACCTCCATCATCAGAGTGGTGAAGCAGGAAGAGGAGTACAGAGAGTGGTGACACTGGGGCCGAGAGAGGAGGCCCCTCTAAGGGGCTGTAATTTCCATTCGCTTCAAGGCCAACAGCTGGACCCACACCTGGATGCTGCAAAGCACAGGTGAGGAGGCGTGCTGGATGGCCCGAGGCCCCAACCAGGAGGCAACCACATGTCCTGCATACGTCCTGCATGTACTCCCCAGTCTCTAGCTGGGAGTCAGCTGGGAGCGGGAGCTACGGGGATTTGACCGGCCCAATGGGATACTCCATGTTTAGAGGGAGCGTTAGGGAGTCAGGCAACAGAAAAATGGGTCTGAGACCTCAGGGAGGGGTCCCCTGCTCTGGAGCCTGCTGGGGGCAGGTATCTCAGTAAGAACCCCATGGGCGGGCAGCCACACTTGGTCCCAAGTGAGGGGAAAGGATCACAGGCTTCCTCTGCCAGGTGTGCATACCTGGTCGCGTCAGCCTCGGAGGAGGGACACTGAGAAGAGGCCCAGGGGCAGGCGCAGTGAGGTGGGGTCGGAGGGAAGACCTGAGAGTGTTCTCAGGGGGACTAAGCACTGGAGAGGATGGGGTAGCGGCTGGAGAAAGATGGGAGAGAAGGTTCTTGCTCCCTGTTGCAGCTTTGTTGGTTAAGATGGTCCCCCAGGGCCCTGACTGGCAAGGGACAGCTGTGAAATGACTAAGTGGTATAGTATAAGAGGTCTGCTCTGAGGATATCTATTTCCTCCCTCCCCTTAGGCTCTGTGGGTGCCTGGGATCATGTGAAAGCCAGCCAATGGCCACCACGTCCCCAGACAGCATGCACCCTCCCAGAGCTCTGGCCTGGGATGGCAGAGCCCTGTGGAGGCAGCCTCATCGAAAAGCTTGTGGGCCAAGAGGGGCTTTGCTGCTTGACCCCAGAGATGTCCTGAGCCACTGGGGAGCTGGAGACAATCAGAAATGGGGCCCCCAGCATCTCCTGCCCTCCTTCCCAGACACTGACCTCCCCAACTCCCGCCTGTGTTCTCCCCTCCATGAGGTGCTCTGTCCCTCCCTGTCCTCTGTCTTGTGGTCCCATCCTTCCTGGTGGCACTGGAACCAAAGCTTCAGATTCTCCGCTCAGTTGTCTGAGGGGTCAGGCAGCTCCCAGTGTCTGTTTCCACATCTGTGCGTGGGGAGATTAATTCCTGCTGCTCCCAGAGTTGTCACGAAGAGATGTGAATTGCTGGAGAGGGGGCCTGGGAAGAGGGAGCTTTTGCAGCTCAGGAGACCCTGGAAAGGGAGAGCAAGCAAGGAGACCCCCTGGGACCTACCTTTCCTAGTTTGAATCCTGACTCTGCCCACCACTTGCTAGCTGGATGACCTCAGGAAAGCAACTTCTCCAGCCTCAATCTCCTGGGTGAAGCAGCATTCCCACTAGGACTTAATTCACAGGGTTGCTGCGGGGACCGGGTGAGATGGAGCCAGCCTGGGCCTGGCACATAGTGAAGGCACGGGAAGTGTGAACTTGGCTACTATACCAGCCTGCGGATGGAGAGTGCTCTGTTCGCTGGGATGAACTTTTCTTCTGTTTGCACCAAGTGGGTGCTGCCCCCTTCAGTAGAAGATGGTGTCTGAACTTTAGTAGCAACATGGATGGGACTGGAAGAGATTATGCTGAGTGAAATAAGTCAAGCAGAGAGAGTCAATTATCATAAGGTTTCACTTATTTGTGGAACATAACAAATAGCATGGAGGACAAGGGGAGTTAGAGAGGAGAAGGGAGTTGGGGGAAATTGGAAGGGGAGGTGAACCATGAGAGACTATGGACTCTGAAAAACAATCTGAGGGTTTTGAAGGGGCGGGGGGTGGGAGGTTGGGAGAACCAGGTGGTGAGTATTAGAGAGGGCACGGATGGGCATGGAGCACTGGGTGTGGTGTAAAAACAATGAATACTGTTACGCTGAAAATAAAAAAAAAAATTAAAAAAATAAATTATAAAAAAAAAAAAAGAAGATGGTGTCTGCACTGATCAATCCCCAGAGGGCAAGTGTGGAAACTGGATGGAGAGTGGAAAGAAACAGCTGACCCCATGCCTGCCCCCATACCTGCCTCTGACCGATCATGAAATGGGCTGGTGGGGAGTGGGAGGGGTCGGGGAGTGAAGCCAGCCCTGCCCACGGCAAGGAAGCAGCCCAGAGCCCCACCTTGTCCATGCCCCTCCATCACCCTGCCTCCCACTTCATGACTGCTGGCTTTAAAAAACAATTTTAAACACCACCCCAAACAGACCCGCCCAGGACTTCGCTGTGCCCTGCGGCCGGCTTCATTCTGTAAACCACCCCATGGAGCCCGTCTGTTCGGTTCAAGGTGAAGATTTTAACTCAAGCTATTTATAATTACCGCGATGGAGCAGGTGTCAGTTTCAAAGCAGTCAGGCCAGATGTCGCCGTGGAAGTTGAGAGGGAGACAAGCATTATTATAAATTAATGTTGCTAGTGATTAACATTTGATATTTTTAACAAGCATTCACCTCAGAGGAAAGAAATCCTCTTTAATTAATGTGGCCGGATGGTGTGCGCCTTCCTATCTGGAGCAGGGGTTGCAGAAAATCTCTGGGTGTAGCTTCAGGCAAAGATCTGATGGAAGAAAATTAGCGAACCCTGAAAATAAGTGAAAGTGAACCCTACAAAGATTAGTTTGTCGTCCTGCCTCTGTAGGCTGAGACTGTCAGGTTTGGGCATCCTGCTCTTCCTTGTCTCTGTCCATCCTCTCTGTGCTTCCTGCTCCAGCTCGGGCTCGACTAGAAAAACCATCGGAGGGCTTTATTGGAAGCTGCGAGTCCCAGGCTTCTCTTTTTGTCAGAGCTCTGCTTATAAAACACGTGACTTCCTATCGGAGCCCACCGCTGAAGGGCTTGTCTGCACACTTGACTTATTTTGTCTGCATGGTATCAGAATAAAGGGTCACCTTTATTTGAAAGTCGGTACATTTCCCCCAGAGGCAGCATTTTCTGCATCTCTCGGAAAATGGAAAGTTCTGGCATCCCTGCATTGGGTTCGCACAGTGGCATGGATGAACTGGTGGTTGGGGTAGCCAGTCGCTGGCGGGAGTGTAGACATTCCCTGAACCCGCCACTCGTGGGGGCCTCTGCCACACCTGCCTCTGGGTTTGCCTGGGATCTTCAGATAATGTGTTGGGTTTACAGAGTGTTGGCCTGCATTGTACTGAACAATTTTTTTTTTTGGAAGAGAATGAAATTAATGGAAAATTTCTATTTTTTGAAGTTTACTTTAAAAATTAGGATCTGAAACACAATCATCAGAATCATGGAGGCTCCTATTATGTTATGTCCATTTCCCTCATTTGTAGAATATAGGTAATAATATACTCTGAATACTTTTGGTGATGGTTGGAGAAGAGCATAATAAAAGGAGCTGGTGATTTTTGAGTGCCTGCTGTCTACCAGGCCCTTTACAGGGCCTCATTGATCATCACAAAAACCCCATGAGGTGGAAGATGCTTGTGGTTGAGCATCATGAGGCTGGCCGAACCCCTAACAAAGGGCCAAGCTGGGGTGGCTGTCACACAATAGGGCACAGGGTCTGAAGGCCATGGAGTAGACATGGCCAAGCTCTCCAGTTCTGAAAATGCTGTGACTCAGGCCCGGGTCCTTCCTTTTCTAAAGTGATGCAGGTCCTTGGGGGAAGCATGCTAGGAAGGGGCAAGTTTTCCCGACGTTCAAAGAGAGGCCGTGACATGCGAAGTCATCCATCTCTCAGAGGGTGAGTTGCAAAGAGATGCATATTATATTTTCTATTTGGTTCACCAGAGGGCATTTCTTTTTGTTTATAAGTAAACTTTAATGGTTTCATGGTCAAATAGATGCAACAGAAGAGTTACCTCTTTAAGCCATTCTTCCCCCCCCCACCGCTGTGAAACAGGAAGTCTCCATTTCCCACTCCTTGCCAGCCCCTGTCGACCATCACTCTGCTTTGGGTCTCTTTGAATGTGATGACTCTGAGGACTCCATAGAATGGGAAATCATATAGGATTTGTGCTTTTGAGATGGGCCTCTTTCACTTGGTATAATGTTCTTTAAAAAAAAAAAATTTAATTATTTATTTTGGAGAGCGCACGCACGAGCTGGGGGAGGGGTGGAGGGAGCCAGAGAATCTCGGCAAACTCCCAGCTGAGCAACCAGGGAAGGGGGTGGTGCCAGGTCCCACGATCCTGAGAGCACGACCTGAGCCAAATTCAAGAGCTGGACACTCAACTGACTGAGCCACCCAGGAGCCCCTCACTTGGTATAATTCTTAAGGTTCATCCGAATCGTAGCATGTGTCAGAATCTCTTTCCTTTTTCTGGCTGAATGATATTCCATTGTGTGTGTATGCCACAGACTGTTCATCCAGCCGTCCAAGTGTGGGCGGAGGCTTGGGGTGCTTACGCCTTTTGGCTAGCGTAGAATGCTGCCATCAACGTGGGTGTATGAATATCTTTTTCGGGATTTCGCTTTCAGTGCTTCTGGGTATACATCCAGAAGGAGAACTGCTGGATCATGTGGTAATTTCGTTTAATTTTTTTGAGGAACTGCCACACTGCTTTCCATCATGGCTGCAAGCAGCAATGTACAATATTGTATGTATGTATATACAATATACATTGTATTGTATATTATATAGGTGTGCATGTATATACAATGTATATACAATATTCATTCTCAGCAACAATATACAACGGTTGCAATTTCTCCACATTGTTGCCAACATTTGTTATTTTCTGGATTTTTTGATAGCAGCCATCCTAATGAGTGTGAGCTGATAACTGCTCATGGTTTGAACCTCATTTCCCTAGCGATGAGCGACTTTGAGCATCTTCTCACGTGCTTGTTGGCCATTGGTACATCTTCTTGGAAGAAATGTCTGTGTAAGTCCTTTGCCCCTTTTGTAACTGAGTTATTTGTTTTTTTGTGTGTGTGTCTGTTGTTCAGTTGTAGGAATTCTTGACATATTCTGGCTAACCCCTTATCAGATATTTGATTTGCAAATATTTTCTCCCATCCCATGAGTTGCATTATCACTCTGCCGGGAGTGTCCTTTGATGCACAAGTCTTTAGTTTTGGTGTAGTCTAATATATCTATTTTCTTTATTTTGTTGCCTATGCTTTTGGCGTCCTATATAAGCAATCATAGTTGAATCCCATGTCATGAAGCTTTTGAAGCCGAAATTTTGGATCAGGTCCTCTTCTCCAACTGTTTAATGATTCCTTAAAACTGTATTTATAAAGCAAAACATTCATGATCTCAAGATGTGTGACACTGGTTCTGTTTCATTGTCCTGCAGGGATGCTAGTTCCCCAGGTCCACCTTTAGTGTCCCATTTGGGCACTGCCTTGCTTGGTCATGACGGGCGGTGGGGCGGGGGCTTGTGCAGGCTCCATTGGGAGAGGACTGATTTCTACCAGAGCACCTTCCCACGCCATTTTTCCTCCCCCTCATTCTACTTTCTTCCTCTTTTCATGCCCCCACCTGAAAAAGTGTCCGGAATGGGATTTAGGGCCAGCTGCATGCCCCCTTCCCCGAGGCCTCTGCTGAAGGTCTTTCCCTGGAGCAGGGCCCTGGCTGCTCTGATGTGGTTGGGTTTGTATCTTCCTCCTTCTGGAAGTGCTGGACACCAAGTGTCAGACTGATAAACACAAAATTTCTCTGGAGACATGTTTGAGCTATCTCAGTTTTTAAAATCCTTCTATTTAACAATAGTTCTTAATGCACAGAAGCAGTACAAAGAGTTCCTGCATACCTTCCCCAGACACCATAAATGTTGGCACCTCTCCACATTTGCTTTATTTTCTTTTCTCTCCCTGTCCATTTTCTGATCTATGAGAAATGCTGCTAGAACTTACAGACACGATATTCCTTTACTTCGGTATGTCCCCCAAATCAAGAACATTTTCTTGTAATTATTAAAATAAGAACCAGTACAAATATCAAAGCTGGGAAATTGACATCAATACAATATTATTACTTACAATTTTGGCCAAGTCCTCCTCCCCAACTATCTAGTGATTCCTTAAAACTGTGTTTATAAAGCAGAACGTAGTCTCAAGATGTGTGACACTGTGATCTAGAGACCGGATTTGGCCGAGGGCCCACAGTCCTGCATCCACGATGTGGGGACTGCCTTGACTCTTTCCCTCCTTCTTCCCATTCCTTTCAAGAAGCTGGATGGGCTTCTCCACTGCTGTTTCCCATAACTAATAATGTGATTTCCTGTGTGTAGGGCGGGATCCCCACCCTACCGGTCTCCCAAGAGGACCTGGAAATTTCATGATGCATTGGACTGAGGTTTCCAGGGCTCAGGGTGCTTACTGTTGAACAAATAGAAGTGCATTTTTGGAGGCTGGGAGCTATCCTCTCCCCAAAGTTCTGCTGACCATGGATGGCGGACAGGCCAGTATATCACTCAGAGATCACTGGGGTGCATGAAGGGAGAAGGGTGGTGTGCAGGTCAGACCTCTGATGCATTTTCCAGGTCTCTACCCTCCCCAGGTCTTTCACAGTTGAGCCTCTGTTGTTCCTGGGTCCTGCATTAAAGACCCCCAGGACCCCTTCACCTTCAACCTGAGACTCGTCAAGTGTGGACACAGTGTGGCCCTCTTTGCCGACATGCGGAACTTGGATGCTGTGAGCGTCACATGGTGTAGCTGAAAGGATGGGTGGTCAAGGATCAAACAGACCCAACTTTGCATCCAGACCCATTTGCCATTAGCTGAGTGACTCGGAAGATCCGTCAAGCTGTCCAAGCTCCTGCTTGCTCGTCTGTGGCATGGTATTTCAAAGGGCTGGTGCACGGTTACTAGGTAAGCACATGAGACATGTTATAGTTGTACAACTAGGCAATATTTAGAGATACTGATTTATGCTTTTTTTGTATTTTATTTTATTTATTTGTCAGAGAGAGAGAGCACAGACAGGCAGAGTGGCAGGCAGAGGCTGAGGGAGAAGCAGCTCCCTGCTGAGCAAGGAGCCAAATGTGGGACTTAATCCCAGGATGCTGGGATCATGACCCGAACTGAAGGCAGATGCTTAACCAACCGAGCCACCCAGGTGTCCCTGATTTATGCTTTAAAAAACAAAACAAAACAAAACAAAACACCCTCTCATTTTCTCCTTTCTCTTTTCCTCAGGAAAGGAAAAGACAATGCTGCCAGACGATTTCAGCAGGGCAGAAAGCAGAGGTGACGTGCAGGACTTCTGGCTGGGATGTTGTGGTCTGAAGCCTAAGCCCTCGGGGAACTCAGGGCTCCTCAGAGGGTGTAGAAAGAAGAGGTGGGGGGAGGGCAGGGACACAGGCATGTCCTAAGTGGCAGGGACCTGGAGTCTGCTTCCTGGTGGTGGCCCAGAGGGGTGGCA
The DNA here is from genome assembly GCF_010015895.1 of Lontra canadensis. Classification (NCBI taxonomy): domain Eukaryota; kingdom Metazoa; phylum Chordata; class Mammalia; order Carnivora; family Mustelidae; genus Lontra; species Lontra canadensis. The sequence goes on along the minus strand of NW_022631069.1, from coordinate 8,940,543 downwards.
AGACCAGAGAGGAGGGAATATGTGGCCTGTCCCTGGGAGTATGACCAAGGCAGCTTCCAGAAGGCTGGGTTGGCCCGGGAGAGGCATGGAGGCAACAGGGGCCCAGACAAGGGTGAAAAAAAACTACTGAGCACTACCCTCCCCGCCGCAACCAAAAACTACTGAGCACTACCCTCCCCCCCGCAACCAAAATTTGGCATGTTGGAGAGTCAAGGGTGCCAAAGCTCATCTGTGGGGCACTGTGTAAAAATGGCTAAGATTAATTTGCGCCCAACCTGCAGGGACAATACAGAAATTCAGTTGATTTCTAGAACAGGAAAAGAACCAATGCTTTGTACATACCTGAGGTTCAGACCAGCTCCATGCGCTTGGGAATCCCACATTTCGAGTCTGGGAACTGACCTGGAACATTCAAGGTCACACAAGGACAGTCACTTATGACTCAGATTTGTAGAAGTCCTAACCCAGAGCAGCACTGGACTGTCCTTTCTTTGATCGTCCCATGAGCATGTCAGGGTCAGAAAAGGAAATTGAGATGCCAGTATGTAAAGGGACTTGCTCAAGGCCACATCCCATGGGGCAGACCCAGCATTGAAACCCAAGACAGTCACACGTGCACATTCCAGAAACCATGCTCCCTTGTCACCTGGCTCCTTGCCATGGAAGATGTTTGTTCCTTTGGATTTCCCCCCATAATGCTTGTCACAACAGGGTCACACATATGGGATCAGAGCTGCCCTCCCCCAGCTGCAACCTTCCCAGGCATGGAAAGGTGAGCACATAGAAGATGCTCGAGGAGTTGCATTGAAGCGGCTTTGCGGCTGCTTATGCCTGAGTGGAGATCATGGGCGCTGGGGGGGGGGGGGGGGAATGTGTCCAGGATAGGTCGTCCCCAGGCCCGGATTGTTCTTTAGCCACTTTTGTGGGCCATCCCCCAGGCACAAAGAATCTAGACCAAGGGAAGTCGTCCCCACCTGGTGCTGGGTAGCCGGTGATGAAATCTTATCATGGTTTTCCTAAAAGCTTTTTGCAGTTCTTGCCCTGCCCCTGTGGATAAGCAGTTCTGACGTTCTGTGCAGTTTGGGCAGCATTCCTGATAGGGCACACTTGAATGCTATTAGAATGATCTCAATCTCGTGAGTAAACACAGAACAACCAGTGCTAAAGGATCTTTAGTTTTTGGCTACGAGGCTCCCCTTCCAGTGGGAGGGATGGCCAAGCCTGGCTTACCAGGCTCACTGTCAGGAGTGTTTGCTGCTGGGTTAGGCTGGGTCCCCGGGGAAGCAAAGCAGAATGCTCCCACGTGGTAGTGTTGACCCCAGAGGGGCCCGGCCCCAGGTGCTGCATGCAGACAAGCCTGTCCCAAAGGGTACCCGGAGCTCAGCAGGGGTGAGCTAGAAGCAAAACCGCCCCAGATTTGAAATTGCAAACTCATGAGATTCCTATAGCCAGCTGGGCCCCGGGGGGCAGTATGGGGTGTCAGACCATCGCTCTGTGACAGTTCAAGGTCTTTTTCCTCAAGGGCAAGTCCATCAACCTCTCTGAGTCTCTGTCTCCTCACCTGCAGCTCGTCATAAAGACAGGGCCCTGCTGGGCCTCCAGAGCAAGACTGTTCATTCACTCATTTGCTTAACCAAACGTTTAGTGAGCGTCTACTATGTGGCGTGCTCTGTGCTGGCAAGAAAGACCATTCTGTTGCAGGGTTGCTGGGATGGGACACACAGGCCTTCTGAGGAGGGACGAGGCTGGCTGGGTAGGGCATTGCCATGGGAGGGAAACCCGTCTGGTGGTCTTCCTAGCTCCCGCCATAAAACTCTCAGTTCCCCTGTTGTTGGATCTCATCAAATACAGGAAACTTCTGGGTCTGTCCCTCTCTGTGTGCCCCTGTGTCCAGGGCCCACCGCACGCCTGCCTCTTTGGCTACCCAGCCTGCCCTCTCTGTTCCACTTCCTCGCTACCCAGATATCTGTCCCGCAGGGTGCTTGTGGCCGGCACCACTCTTGCCATCACACCTGTGGCCCCAAAGCCCCTGCCTGAATCCTGATTTGATCCTGACTTTCCAGTTTATGGCCTCCCCTCACCCTGGGATGTGGTTTTCTCTACCCCATCTGTGGCTGAGCCTTTGTTTCCCTTTCTGCCCTGTCTCTCTCTCGGGGGGCTGCCTACTTATCATGAAGCCTTGCATATATGCTTCTGAGAGGCTCAGACCAGGGGACTGACTCCTGGTCTCAACTGTTGCTGAAATCTAACCATGGCGCCCTAACTTCCTCCTTCCCCTCTGTGTATGGCACACGTCCGCCTTTCCTGTTCACTTCTACCAGGCCCCCTCCCCCGCAGTGCTCATGGGGAGCTGGCATCTACCCCTCACCTTCCCAACACCCATCTAACATGGAACCGGGGGGCATAGCCCAGACAGTGCAGGAGTCTTGAGCCTGCCGTCTTTCTTAGCCAGGGTGACAGGTTGAAGAAGCATTCTCTGCCGCAGGGGTAGACGGAGTGCTCCCTGGAAGGTGAGTCCGGGAGCACCAAGCTGGAGATGCCTGGACAGGACAGGCTGCGGGCTCCCTGTGAAGTCAGGCCCAAGGCGGAGAGGCAGTGAGAGCAGGAGAGGGGTCTGCTGCCAAGGTGGAACATGAGACGGGATTCTGGTGGTGGCCCCACCTGTGTTAGCTCAAGAAGTCCCATCTGGAAGGGGAAATCAGGTCACGGGGGCTGCTGTGACCCTTGCCAGACTAAAGATCAAGCATGTGTGTCCTTTGGCTTTGAAGTCCCGTGGGGGTGGAGTCTGGGGCCCTTATCGCAGTGGGTATTGTGTACTTAATGTGTTTGTGGAGCAGCCTGAAGTCAAGAGGTCATCTCTGCAGCCCAGGCTTGCAGCCAGAGAGGACCCAGGACCCTCTATAAAGGCTGTGGGAAGGAGGACTGGCTCCAGCAGTGGCCAGCCCGCAGTCCAGGATGAGGTGCCTCGTGGTGCTCCTTGCAGTCCTTGCCCTTTCCCAGGGCAGTGGGATCTCCAGGTGGGTATCAGGCCCCCAGGGAGGGGAAGGGGGTCACATGCACCTGCTCTGGGTGGGTGTCTCCTGGTCTTCCACCTCTCTCTGCAGCTGTGGGTTCCCAGGAGAGTCTTGCCTTTGTGTTTGGGACCTTTCCCTCAAAGTCTGCCCTGCCACTGCAAGGGTGATGAGAGCAGCAACGCAGGGTCAGGCGGGCAGCCTGGGAAATGAAGGGGGTGGCTTCTGGGGTCAAACTGCCTGTGATCTGATCCCTAGCTCCATCACTAACCTGACTCCCTGTGCCCTGTTTCCTCTTCCACTGTAAAATCAGGATAACAGAAAGCATCTATCTCTCTCGGGGTTGTCGTGAGGAGTGTATGAGTTGGTATTTGTCAAATGCTTTGAGCAGTGCCTAGCACATGATAAAAAAGCTATGTATGCATTTCTTAGACAAAATAAAGTTCTCTCTGTGGGCGAAATTCCCAAGTTCTCCTCCAAAACTAATAACTGATAATTTTTTATTTGATACTTTTTTTGGGAAATAATTAAAAAAGAAATAATCTCTCTACCCAACCTGGGGCTCGAACTCATGATGCCAAGATCAAGAGTCACCTGCTCTATGGACTGAGCCAGCCAGGTGCCCCATAACTAATATTTCTTGAGCTGCTTTTTGCTGGGTGCACTATGCTTCCTGGATTTGGTAGATATTATTATTTGTATGTTACAGATGAGGTAGCTGTTGTTTGAAGAGGGTCCTTGAGCTACCCAAGGACACATGGTTCATAGTGGAGGAGCTAGGACTTGGTCCCAAGTGGACTTACATTTTTGCCACAAAATCACCCTATCTCCAGTTCCTAGCCTGGAGCTCCATCAAGCCATGAGCCTGGGGAGACCTGAATCCACCCCTGGGAAGCTGGATCCCTGAAAAGGGGCAGGGGACCTTTGACAAGTCAGAGCTCCTTGTGTCTTGAAAGGGAAGTTTTTTCTAACCAGGCTTCGGGTGGTTTCAGTGCAGGAACTGGACAGCACTGGAAGTGGAGGTTTCCATGGTGGTTGGAACCTCCCCGTTCTTGGCGTGGGGCAGTGGGCTGCCGGCGTCCCTCTGAGGGAGGTTCTCTGGGGCTTCATGCTAGACACAGCAGCTCAGTAGAGAGGCAGCTGCCCCTGTGGGAGTCACCAGGCCTTCCACGAATGGATCCTGAGCTGAGTGGGAACAGGAGCTCAGCAAGCAGAACTCTTTGGGGACCAGGACATGGGGACACAGGAAATGGCAACTGTAGGATTGGGCCCAGGAGCCTCTTTCCTTTTGGGCTTATGTCCTTTTTTATCATCAGAGACAAAAGCTGAGAAATGTCTTAGGGCCTTTTATTTCTGTTGGGTCCTGGCTGAAGTCACACTTGAGGGCTGGGGAAGGAGGCACCAGAAAGAGAGACCATAAGTCCCGTACAGGGCTGTTCCATCTGGGATCTGTTTGGATTGTGAACAACATGAGAAAACCCATTTTCTCTGAGAGTCTTAGATCTCCTGCCATTTTCTTACTCTCCAAGCCCTTTTACAGCTGTGGTCTCCACTTGTCCTCTTTTCCTTAAATCAGCTCCGAAGAGGAGGACCACATAGCCCTTAGAACTGGAGGGACACCAGGGTCATCAGCCTGCATTACTTCAACCTATAGGAGGGGAAACTAGGAGCCAGAGAAGTGAAAGCCAGAAGTTGGTCAGAGGCGGGGCTGGAAAATGGCTGGAAAGGAAGGAGGTCACCTGTTTTGCAGAGACGGAGGTGAAGCTCAGAGGACCTTGGGGGGCTACCGAAGGTGCCACAGACTGCAAAGCAGGGTCTAGAACCCTTCCACTGTTCTCCCTCTCAATTCTCTTCTACGATTTGCTTCCATCATCCAACACCTAAACTCTATAAGAAGGTCCTCTATCCTGAGGACCACACTCTGTGCTGAAACCCTCTGAAGAATTTCTACACACATTAGGTTACCCAAAGCGCCAATCACAGGGGTCGCAAAGGAGGAAGCATTTTCAGAGTGTGGGGGACATCGTTTCCTCTCCAGAGAGCGTGCTTCCAGATGGCAGAGACTGTACCCGTGGGCCCCACGCAATGTCTGGCCCATAGTAGGGAAGCAGCGAGAATTTGGAGACTGAATGAATGACATTATGTCTCTCAAACCTTGGAGTTGGGGAACTCATGAGCAGGCTATAAAATCCATCCACCGAGTCTCCATCAGCATTGAGAAAAGAGGAAGGACTAGGGAACACCAGAGTGTATTACGTTTGGTAAGGGTAGGCACGGAATTGTGAACTGATGTAAAATTTAATTTTTCCTTTGAGTTACGATTAAAAAAAAATGTGGGAAAGTAGCTTACAGAACCTAGAGCCTCTGGGCACTTCTCTGAGGCCGGTTAGCCCTGAGGAGAAGCCCACTGGCATCACTAATTCTTCCCTGTCTCCTCAGGGTCCCTCTATACAAAGGCAAGTCGCTGAGAAAGGCCCTGAAGGAGAATGGGCTCCTGGAGGACTTTCTGAAGAAGCACCCATATTCCATCAGCAAGAAGTACTCCAGCCTAGCAAAGGTGGCCAGCGAGCCCTTGACCAACTACCTGGACGTGAGTGGCTCTCCCCTCCCCTTCCAATAATGGTTCTCGCACAGAGTGTGCTGGACGCCTTCTCCTGGCCCCCTCCTCTTTCCCCTTCTAGAAATCAGGAAGTCCTGTGGGCTGCGGAGGCCGTCCCCCTGCCTCTCAGTCAGCTCCACACAGGGCCAGCAGCCCGGGCAAAGGCGAGGCTCTGAAGGTCACTGCCGGAAGGGTCTGAGCTCAGGCGACCTGCAGACATCCCTCGGGGGCACATGATCTGCTCCCAGGTGTACCCCCATGCCTGTCTTTCCCAGCCCCGGTGACCCATGTCTTAGTCCAGGCTCAGCAGGGATGGGGTTCTGGTGCCCATCTGCAGCCGCCCAGGACATGACAGGAACGCCCCTTGCGTGCTCTTCCTTCCTGGAGTCTGTCTCCCCCTCATCTGTCACTCTTGGCAGTAAACAGCCAGCCTTTTCTCTCCTGTGAGCTTGTTGCCTTATCTAGGTCATGCTCAGCCCTGTCCCGACCCTAAGTTCTGACACCTGGGGAGGCTGGCAAAGAGGAGTGTCAGGGACAGTTTGGGTCGGGACCCGGGGTCTGTACTTCCCGGTGTCCCTTCTCTATGTCCCTGCTCCTGGCAGGCGGGGCCCAGTCTTCCTACCAGGGAGGGGTGATGTTCTGATCTAACGTCTGCTTCTGGGGCTGATTCCCACAGGAGTTGTAGGGCTTATAGGAGGGACAGGCCAGCGCAGCTGGCGGAGAGGAGCCCAGTGTGGCGGTTGGAGATGAAGAACCCTCCCCAGTAACCCTCACTCCCCTCTCTTCCCTTGTACTTCATGCCAAGCATTGACCCGTATCCCTATGCTCTACTCCCCGCCCCTAACCCTGTGCTGTCTGTCCCCAGTGTCAGTATTTTGGGAAGATCTACATCGGGACCCCACCCCAGGAATTCACTGTGGTGTTTGACACTGGCTCCTCTGACCTCTGGGTGCCTTCTGTCTACTGCAAGAGTTATGCCTGCCGTGAGTGACCTCCCTTTCCAACCCCGCCCTCCAGGCTCTGACCCCAGGGCTGCTCTGCCTGCCCTGCGTAGTGAAAGGAGAAGGCTGGCCTCCTTTGGAGCCTACTCTGGAAGTCTGTGAATTTCAGTGACATCCACAGATGATTACGGGGGCCTGGCCACTTTGGACAAAAGATGTTAAACGCCCCAGGCAGAGATGGGGTCAGGCTTCATGTTTTAAATGCCAGAAATCAAGGTCAGGTGTTGGTCCTGTGGATTCTGGCTGCATCGGAGGCTACATTGGGGGATTTTGGACGAGAGGTTGGGTCAGCCTGGAAACAAGGAGCGGGCTTGCTTGGATTCTGGCCACTGCTCTTGAGTTGCAGGGTGCTGGGGGAGAACGTGCATGCAGGAGAGCTCGCTTGGACATTCCCAGCCTCCCAGTTGTGCCCCATATCCTTGCTCAGCCCCTCCAACTGCCCGCAGATTGAGAAGATGTGCAAATCACGGGTCAAATGTATAAAGCACCAGCTGGAAATTAGGGGAACTTAAGCTCTTTATTTTTTTAATAAATTTTATTTATTTGAAAGAGAACAGAGAGCACAAGCTGGGGGAGCAGCAGGCAGAGGGAGAAGCAGGCTCCCCACTGAGCAGAGAGCCCGATGCGGGGCTTGATCCCAGGACCCTGGGACCATGACCCGCGCCAAAGGCAGACGCTTAACTGACTGAACCACCCAGGTGCCCAGTATTTACTTACTTACTTAGCCTCTGTCAGGAGCCAAGGCACGCTGCTGACCCTCCTTGGGTCTTTGGTTCTCCTTCCTATCAAATGGGTCTGGGATATGCCAGGAGGTTCTGGGAGAATGAAGTCACCGGGCCTATCATTAGTGATGAATAAACGTTTACTACGTGGTACAAACTGATTTCTCCAACAATCCTGGGAAACTGGTGCTCTTGTTACCCCCTTTACCAGAGAAGGAAGCAAAGTTCAGAGCACAAAAGAGTCTTGCCTAAGGTTACAAAGCTGGAGAAAGTAACAAGTCTATGGAAACCCCAGGAATGGCTTTTTTCTTTCTTGTTTGGTTTGGAAGATACACAGGTCGCTCTGGGGTTCCGAGAGGTGGGTAGAGCAGCAAAGGATAATTTTTCTTATTAAACCCTGGGGGATCAAGAGAGGGGGTCTGCTTATTTTCTGCAGTGAGAATGATTGGTATGTAGACCACATTTCTTACAAGGCCTAGTGAGGATCTCAGCCCTGGCTGTTACTGTCAAGGGCAAGAAGATTCTACAGGCCTCACTAACCCTGGGTCTGTGTTTCAGAAAGCCACCACCGCTTCGACCCGGCCAAGTCCTCCACCTTCCAGAACCTGAACGAGCCTCTGTCTATCCAATACGGCACCGGCAGCATGCAAGGCTTCCTGGGCCTTGATACCGTCACTGTGAGTGGGGCTTGGGGCCAGTCGGGGCTCACTTTTCTTTCCCCGGTGCCTGCTCTGCCTCCCATCCACCCAGGCCCTGGCAGGCTGCACCTCCAGCGGGGGTGGAGAGGCCCTTTGCGTCCTGTCCATGCACCCCACCCCACCCCGACCCCTGGTGGGGGGCTTGGTGGGTAGGAATTCTGAGAGCGGTCTTAACTGGCTGGGACTGTGGCTCATCCCTCCCTCCTCTCCTTCCCAGGCCAGCCCCTGGAGTTCCCCCTGAGAGGCTTCTCCGTGCCCCGTTTCCACCTTCCCCATCCTCTTTCATCTGTCCTTGCCATAGTTGGTTCCGAACCCTGAGCCTGTGCCAGCTCCCCAGTGTCGCCTGTGGGTCTCACTGTAAACTGAGTTCTTAGGAGGGAACTATTATCCCCATCATGCAGACGAGGAAACTGAAGCTCCCAGGAGCTGGTGACTTGCCTGAAGTCGCACAGCTGGTGGCTGGGAGCTGAGTGTCAGAGCTGAACTTAGTACATAGTACTAAGTACTACGTAAATAGTACTAAGTATTCTGTAAGTAGTACATAGTACTAATTAGTACATAGAAGGGCTCAGAACTAGGTTCCTGCTTTCCTTCCTCACCCACTATCTAAGGTTCAAAGTCAAGCAGCATCCCCTGGGGCTTATTACCTCCATCTTCCTTGAGCTCTTCCTGGGCCTGGCTGAAGGCTCTTTTGCTTTAAGCCCAAAGGGACCCATTTCTTCTCTGCTGACGGCCCTCTCCTCAGGCTTGTCCATTGGCAGGGCAAGTGCCCACCCAGCTCAGGCCTCCCCAGGGGTCGTTGCCAGACAGTGGAGGCCCCAGAGCTGCTGGCTGAGGTGGCCCCAGCAGACAGGGCCCCAGGGAAGGGGAATCTTCTGCCCATGTCCTACTTCTTCTGAGGCCTGGAGCCGCTGGTTTTCTTTTCTGCTGTTCTCGGTTCAGGGGGAAATCCCACGTCTTCATGGAGGGGCTGGCCCAAGCCTGCTGGCCTCAGCCGTGGGGCATCAGATGGCCTTCATTTGCCCCCCTGGGACGGGGGTAGGAGAGAAAACCATGGGGGTCAGGCCCCATGGAAATGAGGACAAGTTGGGGTATTGGAGGAGGAGAAAGAAAACAGGCTTGGGCAGAGAAGTGCGGGTCAAGGGCTCAGAGGTATGAGATCAGGTGTGAAAAGCAGGGTGAGCACGAAGGGACTCTCAGACAAAGGCCAACTCCCGAGTGCCATTGGGGGGTCTCTGGAGGGTCCTCACAAGGGGTGACATGACTGGACGTCCGTTTTCAAAGCTCACTTGGGCTGCGTGTGTGGCGGGTGGTTTGGCTATAAAGGGACAGAGTGGAAGCTGGAGGCCCTGTGAGCTCAGAATGGGTGGGTGGGCTCAGCAGCCTTCCAGGGAAGTGGGCAGATTAACAGGAGAGCTGGAGGGAGAGATACCCTAGCACAGCACCATTAATGTCCAAAGGCCAATCATTTCCTAAATGCTCAATACAGGTTCTGCGTTTGTATTATATGGGCCTAAGCATTGCCTTGAGATGCAGATGTTATTATTCCATTTAACAGATGAGGGGAGGGAGGCTCGGGGAGGGGCTTGTACAAGGTCACACCGTCAGCATGCAACAGAGCAAGGGTGCACAGCTAGGTCCATTGGATGCTAAGGGGGTGCATGTTCTCTCTGCCCTTCGTGCTGTCTCCAGCTGTTCCCTGGCACCCCAGGTGTCACTGATGTAGGGCTGTAGGTTGGCACAGGGCCTTGGAGCATCCCTCACCCCATCCCCTTCTGCGGGCTCACCCCCCAACTTCTGCACGTGAGCACTGCTGTCTGCACCCTTCACCATGTCCTCTCTTCCTCCGTCCCTGGCCTTGTTAGGGTCGTTCCTTCACGACCACGGTGCAGAGCTGGGAAACGAGGGTTTTTCCTCTCTTAAGCTCACATGACTGCATTGCCCGTAGGAGGGAAGGTGAGCCCCCTTGCTCCAAGGCTGATCCCGATACAGGCCTGCCCTGGAATCTTCCTGCCTCTGGCCAAAGGCCCCTGGTGGAGGTCTCTCGGCTTCTCTTGCAGGTCTCCAATATCGTGGACCCCCAGCAGACCGTGGGCCTGAGCACCAAGGAGCCTGGCAACGTCTTTACCTATTCCGAGTTCGACGGGATCCTGGGGCTGGCCTACCCCACTCTGGCCTCTGAGTACTCGGTGCCCGTGTTCGACAACATGATGCAGAAGCACCTGGTGGCCCGAGACCTGTTCTCTGTGTATTTGTCCAGGTAGGAGCTGCCCCCAGCCAGGGCCAGACTCCCAGGGCCTGGCAAGGTCTCTTGGCCGAGGAGTGGCTATCCATTTGGGACACTGCAATTCAAGAATGGTGGCTAGAATCCAAGCAAACCCTCTCCTTGTTTCCAGGCTGACCCAACCCCCTTTGGACCCAACCAAAAGCCTCCAATGTAGCCTCCGATGCAGCCAGAATCCACAGGACCAACACTTGACCTTGGTTTCTGGCATTTAAAACATGAAGCCTGACCCCATCTCTGCCTGGGGCGTTTAACATCTTTTGTCCAAAGTGGCCAGGCCTCCGTAATCATCTGTGGATGTCACTGAAATTCACAGACTTCCAGAGTAGGCTCCAAAGGAGGCCAGCCTTCTCCTTTTTCTATCCAGGAAACTGAGGTGTGGGAGGGACGGTCATACTGGGAACTGGTGGCTGAGTCACATCTGGAGCCCAGGGCTCCTGACTTCCAGTCTGGTGCTCCCTGCTCTGTCTTCCTGCAGCTCAGCTGGACAGAAGGGTGGGTGGCGGAATGGGGAGAAGAGCGCCACACTCAGGAGAAGGAAGGTATTGGACAACCGAGGTCAAGGGCACCCAGGCGAGGGGTACATTGGTGCATTCATTTGCTCAACCAATATTTATAGGCTGCTACTATGTGCAAGTGCTCTGGCAGAAGAAGGGGATACATTAGCAAAACAGACAAACTGGGAGTTAACTTTCTAGCGGGGGAGCAGACAACACACAATTACACAATTTTGCTTACAGTTGTGAGAAGGGCGCTCACTGCAGGCAGATCTGGGTGCCGGGAAAGCTTAGCGATGAGGGAAGCCCTGTCTGGTGGAGGTGTGTGTGCAGGGCAGTCAGGGGAAGCTTCTCTGAGGCACACGTGGGAGCTCCCCAGGTGAGACAGAAGATAGCACTCTGCAGGCAGTGGCGACAGCACGTGCTAAGGCCCGGGGGCAAGACAGAGCTTGCTGCGGGGTCTTGAAACTAAAAGCAGCTGGTTGGGAGCAGGTGACACTCGTGTGCCTGTGCTTCCTGGCTTCAAGGAAAGCCCCAGAAGGAAGAGAGGGGTAGGGGGTGGCAATTTTAATCCAAAGTCTGTAGGACTTGGTTGAAGACCCTTTCCCCTATTGTAGCTGAAGGGTGGGGACGGGGGCTGGGCACAGGACGACAGTTACGGGTTGCCCCAGCCAAGCCTAGTGGTCATATGAACTCCGTGGTTAGTTCCCACCTCCCCTGCACTCTGCAAGCTGCAGATGCTGCCTCAGTCTGGGGGCGGAGGAGCTCAGAGAGTGGATGCTCTTATCAGGGAAAAGCCCCAAAGATCAGGGAGGTGGGAGAGCTCACTTAGAGCTTGCAGGGAGGAAGTGGGGGTCAAGGGCAGGGAGGATGGTGGGACTGGTCTCAGCTGCCTCTGCCTCCCTCCTACCATGTGGGGCTGCGGCTCCTCCTCTCCAAGCCAGGGTGTCCGAGGGCCACCATATGCCTTTCCCTGGTTTCAGGAATGGCCAGGGGAGCATGCTCACGCTGGGAGCCATTGACCCATCCTACTACACAGGCTCCCTGCACTGGGTGCCCGTGACTGTGCAGGAGTACTGGCAGTTCACCGTGGACAGGTGAGTGAGTAGCTGCCCTAGCTCCAGGGGAGGGGGACGCCAGGGCCTGGGGATCAGCTTGCAAGGCTCCGAGAAGGACCGCAGCCCAGGCGCTTGTAAGCCAGGCCCATCAGATTCTGAGTTGGACCCTTGCAAGGCCAGTGAGCTCAGTCAGCGAGAACGCTGACATTCCCCATGGCTTTATTAGTAAGAGTAAGAGTGCTACACTTTCTGAGCCCTTACTACCTGTAGACATTGGGCTGAGTGACAACAGGATGGTCTTGTTCACGCCTTGCTGAAACCCTAGGAGGTGGGGGCCACACTAGTATCCTCATGTTATAATTCACTAATGTGAACCTCATGACGGTCCATCGGTGAGGTCAGGGAAGGGGTTGTTAATGTACCCATTTTGTGGATGAGAAGCCTAAGGTCAGGAAGGATGATAATTTGCACAAGGCCTGCAGCAAGTGAATGGCGGGGAAAAAGCTTGACACTGGCGCTTTAGGCATCCAGTGCTGGACTTATTCCACCCATAGTGCATGTGACTTCCATGGTTTTGAAAAAAGATTGATTTGTGTATTTGAGGGTTGGGGAGTGGCCGAGTGTCTGAAGCGTGGGCTTCCCCCTTCCTGAGGATCCTGGCAGGGGAGGATGGGAGGGGCCAGGGACAGGGGCTAGATGCTGGACTCACCATGAGGCTGTCCTCTCTGCACTCTGCAGGGTTACTGTCAATGGCGTGGTGGTGGCCTGTGATGGTGGCTGTCAGGCCATCCTGGACACAGGTACCTCCATGCTGGTTGGGCCCAGCAGTGACATTCTCAACATCCAGACAGCCATCGGAGCGACACAGGACCAGTACGGTGTGGTAAGGCCAGGCCCATTTCCCCAGAGGGGCTGGGGTGTCTCAGGAGGCCTTCCCCGTGGGCTTCCAGCCTGGCCCACTGTGGCTGTCGGGACTCTCCCATCTCACCAGAGGCCGACGTCTGGCCTCCTGTCTTCCAGGAGGATCGTGCATCCCTGACTCACTGAGCTCTGCTCTACCCCATTTTTCCTCACCCACACATGGGTCTCCTTGCTTCCCTGACTGCTAAGTGCTCCTGGGGTCCTGGAGGGGGCACTGGCTGAGCCTGGAGGGGAAACACGGAGGCCAATCCCCCTTTGTCTCAAGCTGGGGCTGTTCCTGCCTTGGCTGACAGGAGGTCCCACTCCTGTCAGGAGGCCCTGAGGGCCTCCCTAGAGTCCTCTGAGTGGGGAGGATTTGGTGGGGAGGCCCCTCCGCACCAATTCCAGTGCAGAGGAAGGGGTCCTGCCTTGGCCTTTCTCTGCCTCATCGAGCCTGATCAGATCTATTGCCCATCTGAGATGACTTTCCTCTGGCCTTCAGTTTGACATCAACTGCGGGAGCCTGAACAGCATGCCTGATGTGGTCTTTGAGATCCACGGCCAAAAGTACCCTCTGCCCCCCTCCGCCTACACCAACACGGTAGGACCTCTTGGGAGAGGAAGCCTGGGTTCACCTAGCCCCCCAGCTCTCCTGGCAAGTCAGTTGGAAAGTGGTGTGCAGGAGGGGCAGTTAGACAAACTGGCCTTTCTGGGTGGGGCCCTGCTGTTCTCGGGCCTCCCCTATGGCCGCTGGAGACTCATGATGGGAGAAATGGGTCAGACAGAAAGGACAGAGCCCGGGCAGCCTGTGGGAGGGTTGGGTAGGCTGGACCACAGCCCCTGGGGAACCTCCATGCACTGGTCTTGCTTCTAAGCCCAGGGGCCTGGAGCTTTCTCTAGGACTTTCGTAGGTAGCCTGGGCTTTGTGGGGACCCAGCCCTTATCCCCCCCGACCCACTGGCCTCAGCTTTGACCTAGCCCTGAGCACACACAACTGGCAAGGCCTTGGGTCCCCAGGCCTGGGCTGGCTGGTCAGCAGGGCAGTAGATGCTGAATGAAGGGGGGTGACAGAAAGGACAAGTGAGGGGGACTGGGGTAAGGGGACCCCACTGAGTGAGCTTGCATGAAGTTGCTTGATTTTCTGAATATCAATTTCTTCATCTATTGAGTGGGATGAATCTGATACTCGTCTGCCTCCCTCAGAAGGTGATTTCAAGGATGAGAGGAAGTGCTAGCTGGGAGAGGGACTACGGGGGGTGGGAGGCTGGGCCACCCACAGACATGGTGACCCGGCTTGGGCCCAGTTTCATCTCAGCCTTGCCTCCCCCAGGACATGGGCTTCTGCTCTAGCGGCTTCCAAGGTGAAAGTGATTCCCAGCTGTGGATCCTGGGGGATGTCTTCATCCGCGAGTACTACAGCGTCTTTGACAGGGTCAACAACCGCCTGGGGCTGGCCAAGGCCATCTGATGGCACCGCTGAGCACGGACCAGGGATTCGTGCCCCAAACACGCATGCACACGCCCACACACACACGCACCTGCACACATACAGATCAGGTTTTCAGGTGCATGTTTCAATAAATACCATATCTCTGCAAAGCATGGCTTCTGTTGGGCCAAAGCCCTACGCCGCTATGGGGGTGGGGACGTGGCATCACGTGATGTCCGGCAGCACTGGGGCTACATGGGTAGGAGAGGGTTGGGGACACTGTTGTTGGGCGGAGACTTTCACAAAGGATTTGGCCACTTCAAGCTTAGGTCAGGTAAAAGCAAGACGTGTTTTGCCTTTGAGTTCTTCCACTCTCGATCTTTCTGGGGAAACGGTGCAGTAGGAGGGAACTTTGCAGGAGGAGGCATGGTACCTGGAGAGGGTACCTGGAGAAGGATTAAGGGCTTGGCGTAGGGGCCTGGATAGAGAACATTGGCCCAAGGAGAGAAAAGCTCTAAGTCTGTTAAGAAAAGGGCTTCAGGGCATTTGGAGAACACAGTACACGGTGGAATAGGCAGAAGGTAGCTGGGAAGGTCTAAGGGTCCTGAGATTGTCATTAACCTTGAGAATGAGCCACGGTTGAGAGCCCATCCTTAGTCTTATGCTCTCTGAACCCGACTCACCTGCTCACGGAGACTGGCTCCATCACTGGGACAGACCTGCCTGTAAGGGCTCTGGGAAGCTGAGAGTCAAAGCCAACACCAGTGCTCCGTGATGACTCCGAGGTCTCAGAGAGGACCCCTAGCGCTCAATGAAGACCCTCTAGTGCTCGGCCAGGACCCCAAGTTCTCAGAGAGGACCCTAGTGTTCAGTGAAGACTTCCTAGTGCTCAGTGAGGACCCCCTAGTCCACAGCTGTCAGAGGACAGACCACTCCTGCTCCCAGGTTCCAGCAGCTCCTTTCAGGAGGGGAGAGGCCACATAGGAAATGCAGACCAGAGGGTTATAACAGAGGGATCCAGGTGAATTTAAGGGGCTTTCCCAGTTATGCTACCTTGAAACCCCATGGGGATCAGGCAGACAAGCTTCTTGGGGGGGTTTGAGCCCCCTTTTAGGCTCCCTGGACAGTGCTCAGCTGAGCTGCACACATTTGCTCCCTTGACCCGCCTTCCTTTTTCTTTGTGCCCCTTCTCTTGGCAGTCTCTGACAGGCTTCTGTTTTCTAAATCACAGCCAGTCTGGCGCCCAATTTTGTGACTGGGCTCCAAGTCACACCTTTAGAGTGGCTGAACTCTGAGATGGCTTGGAAAGGGGGCTGGGGCCAGGTTCGCATCTGGTCTACGCCCCACCTTATCCTGACCACACTTGCCCTGCAAACAGCTGGGGAGCGAGGGCGTCATGCAGGCAGCTGTCTCAGAGATTGAGAGCAAAGCTAAGGATCCAGATCCGTGGCACTTAACAAAGGAGACTGTCCTTTAGGAAGAGGGATGGGGGAGGGGCTTCCAGTGGGAGCGGCTGCTGGGGTCCTGTTAATAGTCTGGCCTGGGGGCCGGGGTGGGGGGGAATCTCCTGGGGTCTTTCTCAGCTGTATGCAAAGACAGACAAGATGAGGGACACACGGCAGTGGAGATGCTGTCCTCAGCACCCACCTGGGTCTGTGGCTGGGCACCCAGTGGCCTCTGGCCAGGAAGGAGCGGGGGTTGGGCTGTGGGGGTGGTGGGAGGATGTGGGGGAGGAAGAGCTCAGGCTGTAGTCCCAGGTGACCTGAGGAGCTGCGGGTGGGTTGGGGCAGAGACTACAGGAGAATGTTCCAGGACTTTAAGAATAGAGGGTGGGCCTTGGTGCCTGGGTCTTACAGGATTGGGGAGGACAGCATGTGCCAAGGAGTAAGTTCTGGCTTTGGACAACTTCTCTAAGCCTCACTTCTCTTATCCAAGACCAATACTGCCTGTTTGCCAAGAATGAGACAGAACTGGGCCACTCTCATTATTTTTAGGCTTCTTGTAGATTAAAAAAAAAAATGCCAAACAAGCTCACAAAAATTGTGTCATATTTCAATGGTCTACACTTAGTAAATTGCATTTTAAACATCCAAACTTCCAGAAAGCCCATACAGGATGACTTTCATAAATGGGAAGCTAGGACCGAATGGTCCCCCACTGCAGCACCCCCGGCCCACCTGACCCCAGTTGTAGTCCCTGTCCTGAGCAAGTAGTGAGACGGCCCCTCCTGGGATTTCTCCTAGCTTCAGAGGATGCCCTGTCTGCCATGTTCTCCATACCCAGATCCCTTTGTCCAGCTTCTGTTTGCCCTTTGAACTTCAGCTGGTGCAAATCTCTCCAGGATGCTTCTGACCAGGCTGGGTTTGGGGCTCCCCAAGACCTCTCTGCCCAGCGCTCCCCTTAGCATAGTGCAGAGCGTTCTAACATTTGTTTCCTGTCTTTCTCCCTCACTGACTGTGGGCTCCCTGAGGACACACACTGCAGCTCTCATTTTGATATCCTGAGCCCCTAATTCACAGAATGCCTTCTTCGAGTATGACTGAATGAATGAGTGAATGAACCAATGATTTGATCAGTGAGGTCTTCAAGAGGGGAGCTGCTTGCAACTGGTTTCCCCCTTCCTCTTTGATCATTCCAACCATGCACCCATCCGCCACATTCAGGCCCCCTCTGCATCTTCTCCCTCCTGGTTGGAAGCCCAGAACACTCCCCATTCTTTGCTGTTCCTGGGGAAAAACTCAGCGGGTGTGGGAGGACAATGATAGGGAGAGAAGGTGGGGGTGGGGAGCAGGCTCCAGGGATTTAAGGTTCTGGGGGAGGGCACGCAGGGCTCTGCACCAGGCTGGGTTCACTGTGGCGGGGCGGGGGCGGGGTAGTGGTGGTGGTGGTGGTCTGCCAGGTGAGGACGCAGACTTGGAAGGGCTGTCAGCACATCTGCCATTTGCTTGTAAAGAGGGGCAAGCTGGAGGCCAGTGGGGAGACGTGATGCTGGGCACAGGTTCCTGCAGGGCCGGGCGGCTCACTCCTGCTCTCCCACCTGCACTATCTGCCTGTGAGAACTGGGGCAGGGAGCACGTGGTTGAAGAAGCCTCTGTGGCTGCTCCTGGCCCTACCTGACCGTGACCATGACCATGACCATGACCTTGACCATGACTGGCCCCTAGGCCTTTGTACCTGCTGCTCCTTTCGGTAGTTGTTCTTTCCACTCTCCCTGACCTGTGAATTGCTCCTCATCCTTCAAGATCAGCTCAAGTGTCCCCTGAGGTGACACCCCACTCCACCAGACTTCTCTTCTGGCTTCTCAATTGCTCAGTAGGGATCTTTACAACCCACTTCTCCTGTTGTTTTTATTCACTTACACATGGGGGCTCTGCCAGAGTCTCTGATGAACAGGCATCTCACATCTCTGACTCCTCAGCACCCTGGGGGATTCCTGGCATGCCGTGGAGGCTGAGCAGACACCCAAGGGTGGCTTGTGCTTTGTTACATGAGCGGGCAAATCTATGGCTGGGTAGCAGGAATCATGAGTGCTGAGAAACACAAGTTCACAAAGACACGAGCATGCGCATGTGCACACACACACACAGGCACGCATGCCAGCCCTGCACCCCTCCTTGCCCCTGTACTCACGCAGGCAGAGGCCTCACCTCTGAGTCCAGCCCCATTTCCTGTCCCTCTCTCCCACCCCTGTCACTCAATTGCCAGCCAGATCCTCTCATGCTAATGAGAGGAAGCTTTGGCCAGAGAGAAGCTTGGAAAGGAAGTATTTGAAATGGAAATGTTATGACAAAATGATGGATTGTTTTCTGAGCTGTGCAGTTGGTTTCTTGCTGGCAGCCTCAGAAGGGAGGATATAACTGAACCCGGAGTGGTAGAGGGTGCCCCTTGTCAGGAAGCCCGAGGCAGCAAGACAGGCAAGCGGGACCCACTCCGAGAGCTGGAAGTGGGCCATGGGAATGTGGGCTGAGGGACGACAGCAGGGCACGCAGAGGGAAGGGCCTGGCCACTGCTCAGGAGCCCTGGCTGTGGCTGCTCCCCCTCACCTGTGTACCACCCCCTCCCTCCCCTTGCCCCCCCACCCTTGGCCCCTGGCATATAGCAGGAGGTCTGACCTTCGTTAGGCCTGGCCATACCTAGCGCCCTGCAGGCCTGGCCTCTGGGCCTTTGCACAAGCCGTTCCCTTTGCTGTAAGCCCTGTCCACCATCTCCAACCTATGAACTGCTCTTCCTCCTTCAAGACTGGCTTAACTGTTACCACCTCTGAGAAGACGCCAACCACACACAATGCCCACCTCACCCAGAGCCTCCAAACCTCATCGAGACTGGCTGGCTGACCACTGGCCTCTTGGTTTACTGGGGCCTAATTAGAATTTTCACCTGTCTTATTTATATTAAAAAATAGTTTTTGAGTATGTACCGTGTGTGAAGCATTGTCCTCTGCATTGTCTCTCAATAAACATGACAGATAGAACCTTCCACCATCACGGAGCTCTGCGGGGACACGGATGATGGAGACAACACGTGTGTTCACTGTGAAGGTTGTGGGTGATTTTGGACTACCATGGGAGAAAGCAGAGAGGGCTCATGAATGTCAGAGGCTTCACAATGAGGTGGGTGAGACAGGCTCCAAGAGAAGGTGACGTTTGAGCAAAGACACGCAAGAGGGGGTAAGGTGTGCGGATATGAAAGAGGGACAAGCATTATAGGTAGAAGGAACAGCGTGTGAAAATTAACACTCAAATGAGTTACCAGTAGATACATAAGGATACATTATTATTTGTTTACACTTCTTACCTTTCTGAGATGACCCTTTGAGGGCAGGGGTCACTTCTCGAGCCTTCTGAATACTTCACAGCACTTGATACAGTGTAATTGTTCAGTGGATGTGTATTGAATGAGTAAACAAACTCCAAGTTTGTCTTTATTCTAAACTCCTACGCTGGACAAGGGCTGCCCAGACTCAGCTGTTGTCCTGGAGCGCCCTCTAGTGGCCCAATTTCAAATGCCCGGTTTGTACATCTTTCTATGTTCTTTCCACCCTAGAAGGGTGGGGGGGGGGCAGTTCGGGTTGGGGTGGGGCCCGTTGTGGCCAACCAAATCATAGAATTTACTACTAAGTGTGGGGCACAGTGTCAATTTCTGCAGGAGGCACAGGGGGCATGGTCCCTGCGCCCCTGTTCTCAAAACCCCTCACTGGACTTCTCACTGGCTAACCTTTCCCTTCTCTGTTTTCTGGTATCCTCCCTCTCTGATCTTTCTGGATCATCTGTAATCCCAGGATTACATTTGAGCTGGAGCTGGCCAGGCAAGGATGTGGCTGCTGTGTGTGCTGTGGGGCTTGGGAATGGCATTGGCCCTTCTGGGTTGTTCTGAGGCCTTCAACCTGAGGAGTTAGATCTCCAGGGAGCCTGGGCATCAGTTAGACACTCCCTGGAGCCTTGGGGCTGGGGTTAGGGCTAGATGAGATCCAGTCCAAAGTTGTCTCCCTGCTCTGGCTGGTGGAATCATGCCTCGTCTCGGAGGACTGCTCATGCATGGCCCTGACCCCTCTCTGGGCTGGTGGTCTTGGCCTCCTCTGCATGACTCTGAAGTTCCACCTGTGGGTGCTGAGCTCCGCCACCTTTGTCCTTGCCCTGTCCTCTGGCCCCAGCCATGAAACCTGAGAGCCCCTTTCTTTCCCAGGGCTCTGCTTCGCATTGAGACCAGAATAACTCTGTCTTTAGAACTTTATTTTTAGGACCTCTGAGAAGGAACAAGGAGCCTCCAGAGAGACGAGTCCTATGTTGGGGAAGGTCTGGGCAGGGACCAGTCATACCTTCAATACCTTCTGCAGCTTTGAACTGTTGCCTGGGAAGTTCTGTAAGCCAGAACCTCCCATGGGAATGCTGGATCTCAGCCACAGTCCCTGCATCAGCTCCCTGGGGGGCGTTTCTCATCCGAGAGCATCATTCATTAACCATGAAGTACCCCTGGGACTCCCGGAGTCGCCTTGGGGGCCAGTCTCTTGGCCTTGCTCCTGAGACAGTGAAGCAGGCCGCCCCAACCTGAGGCGATGCTGGGGCCAGAGTTCTGGCACCTGGGCCCATGGCCTGTTGGGTTTGGATAACAGCAAAAAGTGGAGAATCCCCGGCCATTTTCCTGAGTCCACACATGCCCAGGGTATGGCCACAGGCCACTCTGGGGAGACATAGGCCAGTCGAGGGAAGCATGCGTTGGAACGCGAGAAACTTGAGAAACCATAGTCTTTGGCCTGAGAGTCAGTAAGATGGAACGATAAGCAGGGGGGTGCAGGCGCCCCGAGGATGTTTTGGTCACCTGGGGGCAGCTGGGCTAGGAGTTTGGACTGGACCCCAAGGACTGATGTGGACCCATGTTGCCCATGGGGGCTCCCTGGCAAAGGTCACTGGGCACTTGAGCCCGTGCCTCCCTGACCCCTCGCACTCTCTGAGCACCTTGTCACCTCGGGTGGTGTCTTAGAGCAGATCACCACCAGCCGGGCAGCTTAAACAATGGACATTTGTTTCTCATGGTTCTGGAGGCTGGATATCCCGAGATCAAGGTGCTGGTAGGGCTGGTTTTTCCTGAGGCCTCGCTCCTGGCTTCAGAGAGCTACTTTCTGTGCACAACTCCTCCCATGTCTCTTCCTCTTCTCCTAAGGACACCAGTCCTATTGGGTCAGGGCCCCACTCATATGACCTCACTTTACCTTAATGGCCTCTTTAAAGGCCCATCTCATGAGGATCCTGGCTGGCTCAGTCGGTTAAGCGTCTGCCTTCAGCTCAGATCATGATCCCAGGGTCCTATAATCGACCCCCACATTGGGTTCCCTGCTCAGTGGGAGGCCTGCTTCTCCCTCTCCCTGTGCTCCGCCTGCTTGTGCACTCTTTCTCTCTCTCTCTCTCTCTGTGTGTTAAATAAATAAATAAAATCTTAAAACCTTTAAAAATAATAAAGGCCTATCTTCAAATACAGTCCCACTGGCGACCGGGCTTCATCAGCATATCGAGTTTGGAGGGACAGTTCTGTCCATTACAAGTGGCATCCTGGGAGGGTGTCCTCCCCTTCCCCACTGTTCCTGTCACCTCCACGCTGCCCTGCAGCTCCTGCTCCATCCGACCCCCAAAGAAGCCCCTTCCCCAGGGCTGCAGCTGCCTTAGTTGCTCAGAAACCTCCAGCTCCTTCTGGGACTGGCTGGCCCTGAGGGGTACGGTTCCAGTGGGACTCAGCATGCGTCCCCAAGCAAGGGCAGAGAGAGGAACCCTGGAGAGTGAGTCACTTGTCTAACCTAGAGGGATGCAAGAGGGTGACATGCGGGACTCCAGTCTTTCCCATACAGCTGGGGGTGTGGTGGTCAGGCCTGAGGTCTGAGACTGCTCCCCCAGGCATGGGCCTGGGTCTTGTCCAAGTGCACTCTTTCCCCCTCTCCCATCACAGATTTACAAAATGTCTAGCATAAGATCTTCGCAGCCCAGTGGCATCCCAGTGGTGAGTTAACATGATCTTTGCCCTCAGGGAGTTTTGCAGGGGTGAGAGTTATTGGGAGCTTCATCATGGTGAGATTTATGGTGAGGGACCATATTTTACATTTTAAATATTTTGTCCTATTGTTCTCGCCATTGATTGCAGTGTCCTAAAAAAGGCTGGTAATTCTGAAATCAGACTCCATCTGCCAGATTGTTTCTTACGCCAATGTGTGTCCCAGTTTCGAGTCTAGAAGGTATGGCCCCCGTTCAGCCTGTGCTTCTGAGCGCCTGATGTGGGGCAGGGATCTGAGTGGAGGAGAGGGAGGCAGATCTGGCACCTGGAAACCATCCCCAGTTGGGGGGCCCCCAGGCCTGCTCTGTGTTGGCTCACGGAAGCCTGTCCCTTTCTCAGGCAGCCCTTAGACCCTCTCCCCCTGCTCTGCCTCTCTAGACCGGCCACCTGGACTTTGACAGCTTCTGGACAACCTCCAGAGGGCCCCCAGATGAGATGTGACCTTTATAATCCTGGCAGGGTTTGTTGGAGAGTCTGAGAGCTGAAGCCAGAGGGCAGCCGTGAGCTGTGACCTATGGGGACAAGCGAGGAAGGGGAGTTGCTGTGGGCTTGGCCAAAGCTGGGCTGGGCAGAGTGGAGAGAAGCAGCCTCCCCATGACTTGCCCTTGAGGCTTTTGGCAACTTGGACGATCTCCTTAGGTCTCCTGGTGGGCAGCCCCCTGTGTGTAGAGCCCTGGAACTGAGGACTCTGGCGGCAGTCTTCGCCAGAGGGGATGGCAGGGAGGGGGGACGCTGAAAGATTTCCTAGATGAAATAAGACTGATCCTCCAAGGTGGGCATTTCCAGAGGCTCTCTCACCAGACAGCAGAGACTGGCCCTCCCAGGCGAGTCACCTCCTCTTCAGGGGGAGGGGTCTGGTAATCACCTATGCCATAGCCACCTGACCCCCATAGAGACTGTCCCTTGAGCTCTCTGGCCCTAGTGTGGGTACATGACTGTAGCGCATGGGCTCTGGGTGACCCAGAGGGGAGTAAACCAGAGCAACATGTCCTAGACAGCTGGGTTTCAGAGCTGTGCTGTGGGCCCACTCTGTCTCCTGGCCGATTTCCTCATAATGGATACGAGCTGTATGAGTTTTCTATTGCCATGGCATTGAATTAGCACAAACTTAGTGGATTGAAACAGCGCAAATGTATGATCTCATAGTTCTGGATTTTGGAAGTCAGTGGGCTAAAATTAAAGTGTCAGTAGGACTGCCTTCTTTTGGGGAGTTCTAGGGGGCAATTTATGTTGTTGCCTTTTCCAGCATCCACGGGCTGCCAGCATTCCTTGGCTGGCGGTCTCATCACTCTGACCTCGGCTTCCATTGGCTCATCTCCTGACCTTGGCCTCTGCCTCCCTCTTGGAAGAGACTGTGATTACATTGTGATTACACTGGGTCCATCCACATAATCCAGGATCATCTCACCACCTTGCGATCCTTGATCACATCCACAAAGCCCTTTTTGCCATGTGAAGGTAATGTATTCAAAGGTTTCAGGGATGGGGGTGTGGACATCTTTGGGGAGCAGATATTCTGTCTCCCACATCATCCTGTTGCTCTGATTTTGAAGTACATATTGAGTTCCCCTCCATGAGGCCCAGATCCAAGAGAGGAAGTGTCTAGTAGATGTGGGGGCTCCCCTCCTACCTGCCCAAGACCATCCCCCTTGGATAACTGATCAAGAGTCCATTTCCTTCAGAGCACGCCTTGCCCTTGTCCTCTGGGGATGGTTTTCTCTATGGTTTTCTCAGGACAAGCTCATTGAACACCATCCCATCGCCCTAATATTGGCACCCCAAACCACAGCAGGATGACCTTCCTACGAAACCTCAGAGAGCTGAGAGCTAAGATGTCACAGCTAGATACTTGTCCCCGCAAATCCCAAATCCAGCCCAGCATACCAAGCCTCGCTGTCTTCTTGACTGAGAATTGTTTCTATGAAGGGATTCTGGGGAGAATATAATATTTTGGATATTCAGAATATAATATTCTGGGGAGAGGGCACCGGTGTGGAGGAAGGGAAGGAAGGAGCCATCTCCAAAACTTGGAACTCCTGATGCCCGGAGGTCCCTTTGAGGTCCCCAGGGCTGGTGCTGGGGCCCCTCCGGGGGTTGGACTTGATTTCAGGTGGCGAGGGAGCATGTGGTCACTGAAGCTGAGTCTGGGGAAGACGACTCTGCCTTGACCTTAAGTTTTGAAGAAATGAATAGAAGAGCCCTGTTCTCATGGTAAGCTAAAATTGTGTAGAACTTCTTGCACTTAAAGGTGGGACTGTCTTGATACAGAAGTAAGTTTTTAAAAGTCGAGATAAACTTGAGGCTGTCAGACAGGGTTCAACTCTGACTCTGCCATTCATTAGGCTCTATGATCTTGACTTTTGTTGCGGGCCTCAGTTACTTCAGCTGTAAAATGGGAATACCAGAACTACCTGCTGAGGACGGGAAGAAGGAAAGTGAAGAAATGAACCTGAAAGTGCCTTGTACAAAGGGGTATGCTATGTGGGAATGTTATTGTATTAAGGGAAGGTGAGCAGGCCGGCAAGCATTCAACAGCGGGCATTCAGGGACCAGGAGCACGTCTGTACCTTGAGACACCCGTACCAGTGGCAGCTGGTCACCAGCCAGCTGGTCACCCACTGTGGTCCAGGAACTGAGCCAACATGGAAGACCTTATATTTTCACGCAGTGGAAAGACTCACAGCCCTCCCCCCATGTGTTCCCTTCATTCTGACCATCCCCTCCTCTGGACCAGCTCCGCTTTGGCAAATAATGTCCTACGAAATGCTTTTCCCTTTGGGATTGACAGCCTGCTAGAAGGGCTCCCAGTAATCGCAGCCTCCAAGGGGTCTCATGCTTGGGTAAACCCTCCCCCCTGGGTTTGGGCGGGGCTTAGTCTTGCAAACAATACCCCAAGCATTGGAGTGTTCCTTCCAGGGTTGTTTTGCAAAGACAAGCAACCCTCTCACTTGCTCACTGGGAGGAAGCAAGCTGCCCTGTCATGACCTGCCCCATGAGAAGATTCAGAAAGCAAGGAAGGGAAGGTAGCTTCTAGCCAACCGCCAGAGAGGGCTCCTGCTGAGGGTCATGTGAGGGAGCTGGAAGCAGATTCAACCCCTTTTGAGCCTTTAAGTTGTGCAGCCCCAACTGATACCTTATTCAGCTGCATGACTGACCGAAAGCCAGTGGACCCGACCAAGCTGAGCCTGGGTTCTGGACCCACAGAAACCGTGAGACAATCAGTGTGTGTTTGAAACTGCTAACTTTGGTGGAATTTGTTACCCAGCAATGGAGAGCTAATGCTCACTATAAAGCGGCATCACACTTTTAGTTTAGTAACTACACCTGAACACTGACTCTGTGCCAGACACATGGTGTCAGGGTCCTGGGGCTCTGGAGATGAGCCAGACAAGACCCCACCCTCCAGGAGCTCCCAGTTGCGGGCAACAGGTACACATGGGATAGGCAAGGTGAGATCAGAGCAAGCCTTGTGGACGCATGAGTGTTTGGAATGTCTTGAGGGATAGGTAGGATTTGGGTGGCTCAGTTGATTAAACATCCAACTCTTGGTTCTGCTTAGTTCATGATCTTAGGGTCGTGAGATCGAACCCCATGTCGAGCCCTGCGCTCCGCCTGGAGTCTGCTTGGAGTTCTCCCTTCCCCGCTCCCCCTCTCCCTCCCCCTGCTCTCTCTCTCTGTTTCTAAAATAAATGAATGGAATCTTAAAAAAAAAAAAAAAGAGGGTAAAGGGGCATCTCACAGGGGAAGGAACAGAGGTGGTTCAAAGTGTTTTCAAGCAGGTGACACTGAGCTGACCAGGGAGGAGAAAAAGCTAGGCAGATTTGGCCCCTCTTTTTTGGATGGGGTTAGCACGAGGCAAAATCGGAGGGAGGCTGTCTCTTCCCACAGCTTTCTAGCGATGGTGACGGCACAGACCGGTCAGGCTAACGCAGGAGCTGTCCTATATGGGGGGTGGGGTGATGGTTCTGTCTGCCTCCTGGGCGCAGTCATCCTGGCTCTCCTGAGACACGGCTGTGTGAGGAGAGGTGGTTTGGGGGCACAGGAGAAGCCTTAATACCTACCGCTGAGCCCCTGGCTTCCAGTCCTGCTTGGCCACCTGCCAGCTGGAGCATCTCGGGCAAGTGATGTGATTGCTCTGTGACTGGTCCTCCTCATATATAAGGTGGGCTCGTGACACGTC
The DNA here is from genome assembly GCF_010015895.1 of Lontra canadensis. NCBI lineage: Eukaryota > Metazoa > Chordata > Mammalia > Carnivora > Mustelidae > Lontra > Lontra canadensis. The sequence goes on along the minus strand of NW_022631069.1, from coordinate 8,914,628 downwards.
CTACCTCACAGCATGTCATGAGCCTTAAGCTGACTCATTTACACGAAGCATCTTGGAATAGCGTCTGGCACGCAATGAATATAAGTTACTGTTTTTTTTTTCAAGGGACATGACCTGCTCTTTGCAACATGGTTCTTTCTTTTTCTTACTCTTTTCCTTCTTTCATTTGCAGAGCATCTGTTGTGCACCAGAGCTGTGTGGGGATGGTAACATTAAGAGGGCACAGCCGTGGCTCTGGAAAGATTTGCGGCTTGCTGGTGAGTTTTCGTTCTAGATCTCACCCTTTCTTTCACACGTCCGTTGAGCACGAACCTGTCACCGTCCACCTGTGAACACTACTTTGCACAGCACCTTTCATGTTGGCTGAGCACCTTCCTGTGTTATCTAGTGAATTCTTTTTTTTTTTTTTTTAAAGATTTTATTTACTTGACACAGAGAGAGAGATCACAAGCAGGCAGAGAGACAGGCAGAGAGAGGAGGGGAGGAAGCAGGCTCCCTGCGGAGCAAAGAGCCCACGCGGGGCTTGATCCCAGGACCCTGGGATCATGACCTGAGCCGAAGGCAGAGGCTTTAACCCATTGAGCCACCTAGGCGCCCTATCTGGTGAATTCTTATGATAACTTGGCTCTTGGATGACTGCCCAGCTGGGCCCTGTGGGGGAGTGCAGAGCATAGGGTCTCCCCACGCTCTGGGGGCACAACCCAGACAAAGGAATACAGTGATGCCTAACAGGACCTGTCTGCTCTTGCAGTGTTTCTGGGGAGTTCTGTTGCCTGGGTGAGTGGGGCAGACGTAGAGGGGCAGTCTGCAGAGCGTGGGGTGGAACAACAGGCGGATGTCATCATGCTGGAAAATGCCTTTGGTGCTCGGCTGCCTCTGTCCCACGGCCCTTCTTACAGCCCCCACAGGGCTCTTGCCTCTCTCCTCCCTTCCTGCCCCCAGCTCCTCTGTCCTGGGAAAGGACTTCAGGGACAGCGTGTGTGAGTGAGGGCAGTGGCGTGTATAGCGGAGTTCATTCTTGACTTCGGGGGTCCTTTTCTGGGACTGCAAGGCAGGAACCAGGCCATTAAGAAACTGGGAAACAGGACTCAGGAGTCTGAGTAAAAACAACTTCATGTTACAAGTCACAAGTGGGAGCCGTTTCCAGCACCTGCTCAGGCTCTGCACTGAGAATGTGGCACAGGAGCCAGCCTCGGGGAGCCAGGGAAGGGGGGTGGGCCCCCACCCTCTGGGAACTTGCCTGGTACCCCCAGCCCGGCCCTGTGAGCTGGCTGCCTCCCTTCCTCTCCTCCCCTTCCCATTCACTCCTTGCTTGTCACTCTTCCCCTCTCCTGTTCACTCCCCCCAACCTGTGGAGGCAGCAGCAGGGAGGGAGGGGACCCCTTCTCCCTTTCCCTTCTCTAATCCTTGACCCAGCCTCGAGGGGCAACTCTGCAGCTCTGTGCCCTTGGTGCCCATGGCAGGTGGTGGGCTCCACGGAGGCCTGGCCATATCAGTGCTGGTGGCCGTCTCTTTTCCTAGCTGTGTGACTTTGGCCATGGGACTTCACCTCTCCGAACTGGTTTCCTCATTTGCAAAAGGGAGGTGATAGTTTTTCTGGATTGAAAATTGTCTCCCTCCCCAAAAAAAGATATGTTGGGGGGTCCTAACTCTCAGTATCTCAGAATGTGATCTTATTTGGAGACAGGGTCCTTACAGAGGTAATCAAGTTAAAATGAAGTCATTAGGGGGCACCTGGCTGGCTCAGCCGATTAAGCGTCTGCCATCCGTCTGGTGGTGATCCCAGGGTTCTGGGATCAAGCCCCACACTGGTATCCCCGCTCAGCAGGGAGCCTGCTTCTTCCTCTCCCTCTGCTCCTCCCCTGCTTGTGTGCTCGTTCTCTCTATCTCTCTTGCATTCTCTCTTTCTCTCTCTCAAATAAATAAATAAAATCTTTAAAAATAAAATAAAATGAAGTCATTAGGGTGAGGCTACCCCGATATGACTGGTGTCCTTATAAAAAGGGGGAAATGTGGACACAGAAGCAGACATGAAGGGGAGATGATGGGAAGAAATGAGAAGAAAGGCATCTGTACACCAAGGAACCAACCTGCCGCCCCGTGACCTTGGACTTCCAGGCTCCAGAGCTAGGAGACAATCCGGTTCTGGCACCATAGTTTGAGCCACAGGGCCCAGCCCTGTGGCCCTTCCTTAGGGCAGCCTAGCATTGTAATGCAAAAACACTCTCCAGAAGATGCAGAGTAAACCTCTGACCACTGGGGAAGGTCAATTCCCCTTGGCCTAGAAGGGAGAGGCCCCATTTTCTCTCAGAGCAGATACTCAGTTACTGGTAAGCTGTGCTGGCCAGACCTGCTCATGGGAGACAGCTGTGGTGTCGGGGAGAGGCCTCAGGCTCGGGGCTCTGCTCCACCAACGACCAGATGGTGAGACCGGGAAAGTCCCTGAATTTGTCAGAATCTGTTTTATCACCTCCAAAGTGGAACAAATGCCAAAACTCTCCTCAATACCCCACAGGGTTCTCGTGAGGTTCAAATTAGATAAAAACACATGCAGGAGAAAAACAAAAAAACCCCACAAAAAACAAAAACCGAAGAATGGTTTTAAAACCCCACGGCATTAATTACTGCTGTAGTTAATCCTGGGATTGGAGGGGTTTCTGAGAACACAGAGGAGTGTTCAGGGATGCTTGGAGGTAGACATTCCTACTTTGCGGGAAAAATTTGAGACTATCTTAGGGGCCCACAGTGAGTCCTGGTTCTTACTGTCCCATCCTGAATTCAGGTATGCTGCAACCAAGTGGCAACAGAGGGCCTTGCTTACATTTAGAACAGTTTTTGGAGAGCCCACACTAGGGGACACATCTATTTATTTAGTACCTATTCTATGAAAGGCTATGTAGAGATGATGTCTTATTTGATTTTCTTGACATCTCTAGCAGATAGGCACAATGAGCTCCAACTTATCCCATTTGAAAGGATTGGGTCTCAGAGAGTTTGAGCAAGTTGGTCACAGTCACACAGCAAAACTGGGATCTGAACCCAATGTTGTAGAACCAGGGCTCCTTCCACATATGGACTCCCCAGATGCAACCCTGTGGTATCTGCTTGTGTTTCCCTAGCAAGTAAACCGATCCACATCTCATTTCCTTTAAAAAAAAAAAAAGCAGCCACCTCTTATTAAAACGTTGAACTTGAGCATTTCACTTACAGATGATGCTTCAGAGAAAATCATTAATAAGCCTCAAGACATCTGAACACCTCTTTCCTCTCCAAGTAACTATTTTTAATCTTTAGTCCTTCCCCTCTTTTTCCTCCTTTATCCAGCTTCAAAGAGAAGGCTGCAGCCCCTTGCTTTGCTCTTCCTACTCACTTACTGAAGCTTTAAAAAAAAAAAAAAAGCTGCTTCTGTTTCCAACATGCTGGACTTCCGCACCCCTCACCTCCCCGCCTCCAGACTCTTAGCTCCCAGGCCACAAACCTTCTCTTTCCATCTGTGCTCCTCTGTTGTCTCATAGAAGAGAGAGAGAGAGCGAGCGAGAGCGAGCGAGAGCACTGCAGGCCTGTCTCCTTCTCTACCCCTTGCAGTGAGATCCTGTTTCCAAGATGAGGCAGAGGGGACAGGGCGCTGTCCCGAGAGATGGAAACCCTGTTTTCCCTTTCCCCATCCAAAGGGAAGCAACATTGTGGTACTTTGTTCTTCAGGACCAGAAGGGACCACCTTCCTCCCTCTGTTCTCTCTAGCCAGAGCCGCCCCCCACCCCGCGCAGACCAGGATTTGTGTCCGGCACTCAGAGGACACCCTCCCGCCCCACCCTGGGCTTCATATTCTTTCCCAGTTGAATGTGGTAACACGCCTCCCAGTGGGGCTGAGCACAGTGCAGAAACTGAGCATAAATTACTCCCTCCCTTCTGTGGTCCCAGGACCAGCCAGAGGGTGGGCCACACGGGGCCACTTTCCCTCCAGTGTGAAAGAGCCGGGGAGCAGGAGGGACCCCTCGCTCCCCATTCATAGAGAAAGCTCTAATTCATAGAGAGGCCATTTCTCTTCCCCAAGGGCACACACCCCTCTCGGTCAGTTCTGTAACCCCAAGGGCCCGTTTCGGCATCTGGCCCACAGTTGGAACTTGATTTTCTTTCTTTTCAAGAAAGTAAATCGGATACACGGTGACGACTCCTTACCTTCTGCTGCTTGGGATCTCAGGAAAAAAACAAACAAACAGAGAAATCAGAAAATTCTGTGCCAGGAATTTACTTCAGCCTTGAGTCTCCAGGTAACTGGGTCACAAGTATTAACATTCTGGGACATGTAGGGGAAGTCAGGGGCCTCCTACCTGGCCCTGCTAGGACCTCGCCTCTGCCTTGTTGTTTCCTTGTTTGTCTTCCTCCTTCCCTCCCTTCATTTGTTGAGCACCTACTATGTCCCAGACCCTGTGCTGGGCTCCTCACATTAAAAAGGCACAGCCCTGGCCCTTGCAGGAGAGTGTTTTTATCCTCGGCTCTGTCTACCTCCATCCAGCCATCGGCATATTAAGGGATTTAATGTATTATCTTACGAAATTCTCACAATAACCTTGGGAGCCTGGTATTATTTATTATGTATGTTATTTGTTTCTGCTCTATTTGTTATTTCTGTTAACGATAGAACAGGAGGGTGGTGGCAGGGAGGAGGGGGCTTGGCCACAGCCTCTCAGGCTCAGAAGAGCAGGAGATCCACCCCAAATCCCGTATGAGGATCGCTGCCGTTCTCTCCCCGTGCGTCTGACTGGCATCTCCGGGAGGGAGTGAAATAGCACTCGTTATCCAGTGACATTTCACAGACAGCTTTTTACCTCTGCTCCCCCTGAGAGGCAATAACGAAAGTTTGTCTGATCTTCCTTTTACTCACCACCCCAGGTCCCTGCCAACCCTGGTGCCTTTTCATCTGCGCTGTTTCTAGGCTGTGGCCAGGCAGACTCTGTGGTCTCTGGGGGAGACCAGGATGCCTTTATTCCTTTCACTTCAAAGGGCCTTTGGAGGCTCCACTCCACAGGGGAATGCATTTTATTGTTTAGGAGGCTGGAATCAGCTGTTGAGAGGGGCAAGGGGCACCTTGGGCTCCCCTTCCCTCCTGTCCTTCCCACCGCTGGGACCTAACAGAAAAGGAGGGGGAGGAAAGGGGGCCTTGTCACTGGTGGGCAGGCCACGTTTCCTCAGCAGCTGCTGTGAGGTGATCTGAGCAGGAGTTTCATGGAGAGGTGCTCCCCCCGGTGAGGGCCTAGGCAGGGGGAGGGTGAGGGGAGCAGTTCAAACTGACCTGGGAGGTCGGACTGCCAGGATGCTTGAGAAAGGTGGCCTTCTGGAGGCTCAGGGGTTGCCCTGGAAAGCTGCAAAGGGGTCTGCAAACTTCAGAGCAGGGCCTTCAGAGAGAGAGGAGTCCTGGATCCCCTTGGCCGCCTCTAATCCTATCTAGGGGTGGGGCTGGGCAGGAAGGGGGGCAGGGAGTTTTCTCACCACTGGCTGGGAGCATGTTCCAGGCCAGGCTGCCTCAGTGTCCCTTTCTAGCCACCCTCCCAGGCCCCAGAGCCCGCCCCCCCCCAATGCTTTAAGGGTCACCCAACAGTCATTCCTCATTAAGGAGGTCTGGCCTCAGCCTGTAGGTCTAAGGTCTGGGAGAGGGTAGGGGTGAAGGAGAACAAAATCTTACCAGGCAGACAGAGTGTCTTAGTTTGGTCTCTTTAGGGTAATTGAAGGGACCATTTATTAATTCAACAAATATTTACTGAACACCTGCTGTGCGCTGCGATAGGCTGAGGAAATATGGTAGTGGACCGAACAGACCAAAATCTCTACCTTTTGGATCTGACATTTTTGGGAGGAATTATCGATAGTAATGTGACACAAAGGTGATTCTATATATATGTGTATATTTGTTTGTTTTTGGTTGGATGATGATAAGGCCATGACCTGGGGGCTGCCACGCTCCCCGCCCTGCGGAGAACGTCCTTGAGAGCTGTGATGGTGTCCAGCAGAGGGAAGCGGAAAAGGGCAATGGACAGGAGGGACTCGAGCTCTGAGGGTTGTAGTGTTTGAGTCCCCAGACTCAGCTACAATCTCTTCCTGTCCTGAATTTCTCCATCATGGGAGCTGGTAAAGGTTTCTGTCTTGTTTGAGTTTGACTTGGGTTTCTGGCACCTGCCACAGAAAATGGCCTGCTGGAATGCATTCCTGCCCCAGCGTGTGTGCCCTCGGGAGTGCTGAGCCGGTGGTGGGGAAGGTACCGCGTCCCCAAGCACAGTGAGGGCTGGACAGGGCCACCAGAGCTGAGACAGCCTCATGGGTGAGCAGGGTCCAGGGTGGCCGCTGCTCTGGGCCACACTGCCCCGGGGGGTTGTCCCGGGGGTGCTGCAGAGCCTTCCTTCCCCAAGAGTGGCTGAGCTCCTCTGAGTGGGCTCTGCGTGGGCTGGGCGAGGCCAGCGCAGCGAGTGGTGCCTCCAACCTCAGCTTCCCTGATGTCCCAGAGCGGCAGGGAATGCTGCCGTCCGGGGGTTGGAGTTACCGCCTGTGGTTTGCATGGGGGTGAAGTGAATTGGGTCTTTGGTCAAGAAGGTGAGGGACGGGACAACCACAGTGCCATCTCTGTCTGATCACCCTGGTTTTGTGCTCTTTGATTGATACCTGTGAAATGATACCTTCCTGACAGTGGCTGTTTCAGAAGAAATGACACGTGTGCAAATCAGCCTGAGCAGCTAGTTGTTTATTGAACATGATATGATCTGGTTCATAACCCTTGTCCTTTCCCAGCTCAGTTAAGTCTGTTTTTAAACTGTCTTTGAAATCAGCGACCTTCTGCTTAGGGTCGATTGGATGCCAATTGCCAAGGCAAGTTCTGTCCTTATTCGGGCAGCGCTAATTGATTGGTCCAAAAGACAGCTTTTAAAGAGCAGTCATTCCTTTCGCTTGTGTGGCGCTTTCTAGCCATAATCACCTGTAGTCACACCCCATCCCTGCTTCCTCCCCACAGCCCAGGGAGGTGGGTGACATTGGGCCCATTTGTCAGAGTTGGAAGTAAACTCAAAGAGGGTGAGTGCAAGTATAACAGGCAGAGAAGCAGGGAGTCACAGGGGCCGTCTCTAGCAGAGGGCAGGTCCTGAGCAGCCACTTTAGCGGCTTGTGGAGGTCCTGAGGCATCCCGTTGGCCAGGTTGGGCAGGTGGGAGGACTCAGGGCCTGCTCCCTGGGGTTGGGTGGGGAGAATCCTGCCATGTTTGCTGCTGTTGGAGTTTTTTGTTTTGTTTTGTTTTCTTTTCTTTTGTTTTTGTTTTTGATCTCCATCTTCCACATCAGGAAACTGAGACCCATGGAGGTCCAAGTCCTAACATTCATTCAGCCAGGTCTCTAGACCAAGTCTAGAGAGCTTTCCACTCAAAACACTGACGCCTTTGAGAGGCTTTCTGCTTTATAAAACACTTTTCAAAGAAAATGAGTAGATGGAGCAATGAATCCCAAACTCTTTGCAAAGATAGCCGCATCATGTGGGAAGGAAGGCGCAAGGTTTGGAAGCCTTCTGCACTGAAGATGTTTCTGCTGTTCCGCTTACATTGTTTGCATATTTTTACTGTGACCCTTAAAAGGGGCCCTTTCCCTTCTTTCTATGGCTTTACTCAGCGGCTAGAAAATGTCTGCCACGTAGTAGGGCCTCCGTTAATAGGAACTCACTGAAGGAAGCCTCAGGCCTTGCTCTGCTCCTCCCAAAGCCCTCTGAGCCTGGCTGCTGACAAGTCCTTCCATTTGTGACGGTAGTGAGAGCGCCTTTCACACTTGACCCCTGGGCCGTGCTGTCTCATCTGCCCTGACTCTCTTCTTTCCCTTTGTCAGTGAGTCACCAGGAGTGCAAGTCTATCAACAACAGATCTCTCTGCTACAGGAGACTGGGCAGATGGATGGTGAGAGGGCCCCACAGCCCGTCTCCCTGGCTGGCTCGGGAAGAAATAGATGACTCAGTGCCGGGGACTCAACGTCGGGGACTATGACACCAGCCCCGTTGGCAGCAGTGGTATGGCGAGTGGAAGGCTTGCTGCGGCTGCTGCTGCTTCTTTAAGATTTTATGTATTTATTTGACACACACAGAGAGACAGTGAGAGGAGGAACATGAGCAGGGAGAGTGGAGAGAGGAAGCAGGCTTCCCACTGAGCAAGGAGCCCAATGTGGGGCTTGATCCCAGGACCCTGGGCTCAGGACCTGAGCCAAAGGCAGACACTTAAAGAATGAGCCACCCAGATGCCCCAGAGGGCTTGCTTCTGCAGCCCTGTTCCTGGCACCAGCCTAGACGTCTGGACCTGCTTCCTGGGAGTCAGAAGTTTATAAGCAGGCCTCTTAACCCTCCAGGGGTAACTGCATTGGCTAGAGAAACCGAGTGGCTCTCTTCTGCCCTGCTAGTCTAAGCCCTTTCTGGCAGGACCCACAGACGAGAAAGGCTGGGCTGCAGGCTCTGGGACTCTATCTTGGCCTCTGGGGGCACTGGCCCAACCTACCCCTGGGTCTTTCCATCCCACCGTGTTTGCAGCGTGTCTGGAGGTGGGAGGCCAGCATGTGGCTCTGAATATAGAGTCAGAGAGAGAAAAAGAAAGCAGGGCCTCAGGAGAACCAGCCTCCCTGCTCCCAGAAATGTGCCACGACCATCTGTGTGACCCTAGCCCCAGGATCCCTTCTCAGGAGGGAGCTGTTCCGGTTAGCAGGCAGCATGGTGGGATACACTGTGGCATCAAAGAGACCTAGATTTAAATCCCTCTCTACTGCTTCCTGGCTGTGTGCCCACGAACCACTCTGAACCAGTTGCCTCATGTGACAAAATGGGGGGAATAATGTTTACTTCGGGTGGCTGATGGGAAGTGCAAATGGTCTCACCCATCTGTGGGGAGAGGTTTTGCTGTAAAGAATTGTGATCATGTGGCTTCCAGAAGGCAGAATGTGAACATGTGGACTCTTTTGTCAAAACCACCCCAAGGATGCTTGGGAGCCTGGAGAAAGAATTTTTGCAAGGACTCAGTGTCTATGGGAGTTTGCATCACCTCAGATCAGAGTGCTGTCACATTTCTGGCACCTAAGCTTATGTGATTCTGTAAAAGAAATGCCACATCAGCCAGTGGGAGCACTCAGTGGGAGCAGTCTGCTCTCCAGACCACCATACTGGAACTGGAACCCAGCATAGAGCTCCAGCATGATCCCACGTGTGTGAATCTGGGAGTGCCTCAGGACATCTGGTCAACCCCCATGCTTGGGCATGAGGGATTGGTAGGGAATTGGAAAGGGGCCTGAAGGAGAGCAATTAGAAAGGAACTTAGAAAACTGTGAGGAAGGCACTCCAAAGCCCAGAACCCTGAGGCTCAGGCCTGGGACAGCAGTCTTGCTTGCACAGGTCTTAGGGCAGTGATGTCTTCTGTAAAGCCCGGGGTCTCTGACTCAGTGCAAAGTGAGAGCTTGAGGCTAATGTATAAGAAGATTGGGGTTTTTAGAGCAGGAAGAGGCCTTAAAGATGACTGAGTCCAGATTCTTAGGGTCTGTACTCAGGACAACAAGAACAGAGAGAAGCAGCTTTCTCTCACACTGGTACCTCTGTTAGGCTGTCATGAAGGGGAGGCTGTGTGATGGGATCTGTGGCCGCGGCTCTGTGTCTTACAGGGTTGTGTGGAGCTGGGTGTGTTCCAGGATTGCGTGCTGTGGATTGTGTGGTTTGTGCTGTGTGGCTTGGAGCTGGGCAGTGAACTGTGTGGCCCAGAGGTCCATAGTTCCGATGCTGACTCACCTTTGAGGTTTGGGTATTGGGCCTGAGGAAGGTGCAGGCCTCCTTCCTTGAAGGGATGAATAGGGGTGGAGGGTTGGGGGACAGAGTGAAAGCTTCTTTCTCTGATTTTTGGGGAATTCCAACTCCACCCCCTCATCCTGGGAGTGTAGTGGGCTGAGAAGGACCCACTTCCGAGAGAGCAGTTTCTCAGGTGAGCCTGCCACAACCAGGCTCTTTGGGTGGGCCTGGAATCTGGGCACATGTATTAGGGCCCCGCTGCTCCCCACTAAGCTGCCCCAACAGGCGACTGGTCAATTCCTCATGACTCAGTGGCATCTGAACCGGGAGGCATCTATTTTCCTGGTGCACACCCATCCCACATTCAGGCTCACCAGCCTGTGCCTAAACTCACAGAGATGGGCCAGGTGAAAAGCACCTGGGAGTATCTACAGGCCCACTGCCCAAGGAAGCGACTGAGGATTGAGGGGCCAGGTGGGCTCTATCTACCCAGCATCCGTAGAGATACTGGAATCCCCAGGAAAGAGTGTTCCTGCCCAGAGATTTCCTTCCTGGATCCTCTGAAAGACAGAGCCCTCACGTCTCTCTCCCTCTGATTCCAAAGCAACCACAAGCAGAAAGGACCCCAGACTAGTAGGTAGGTATGGTTTACAGCATCAAGCATGTCACCGTTTCTTTGCTGTCCTTGGGTTTGTTCATCTACAACGTGAGAATAACAACCAAATCTGTCCTACCGGTTATTTTGAGATGCAGTGAGATACTGTTGGTGAAAGTGCTTTGGAAAATTTATGCAACGTGACACAAGTGTAAGATATTATTATTAAACAACCCGGAGCTCTTACTCATTGCTCACAGCACTCCCCGGCCTTTTAATATGCCTCCTCTTGGGAAGACCAAAACCAGTGCTTCTTCATCTTTATTATGGAAATGAATCACTTGGGATCTTGTTAAAATGAGAATTTGGATTCAGTAGGTCTGTGGTGGGCTCAGATTCTGAATTTCCTTGCTCCCACATGATGTCAATACAGCTGATCTTGGGTACCATAGGCGAGCAGCAAGGACCAGAAGTACCCCTCCGAGGAAAGGAGAATTAAATCTTCTGATGGTTGGTTGAGAGAAAACAGCTTAGAAAATGCAGCAGAAGTATGAGGTTATTCAAACAGCTTGCAATCCAAGATGGCCTGCTATTCTCAAAGGATAAACTCCCTTTTTCAGAAAACCAGAGAGCAAGAGGCAGAGAGGGGAGGGGGAGAGAGAAGCTGTAGGCGTGGGGACAGAGGCAGAGAGAGAAGGGGAGAGACAGAGAGACACACAGAGAGAAACAGAGACAGACAAAGAAAAATAGACAAGGAGACTCGGGGGCAAGGACCCCTGGACAGGTCACTTCTGGGACCTCTCTGTGGAGTAGCCACCGTTGGTCTTACTAAGGGAGTCTGTGCTGCCCATTTTTGAGCCCACACTGTTGAGGATTTTGTCAATTTCACTTGGGATGTTTTGCTTCTCTTCATTCTCAGTCTCCCGATGGTAGAAGTAATTAAAGTTGGAGACGATGACAGGCACAGGGAGGGCAACGGTGAGGACCCCCGCGATGGCGCACAGAGTGCCCACAATCTTCCCCCCGGGGGTGATTGGGCACATGTCACCGTAGCCCACAGTTGTCATGGTGACTACTGCCCACCAGAAGCCATCAGGAATGCTAGAGAAATGGGACTCAGGCTCATCCACCTCTGCAAAGTAGACCGCGCTGGAGAAGAGGATGACCCCAATGAAGAGGAAGAAGATGAGCAGCCCCAGCTCCCGCATGGAAGCCTTCAGCGTCTGGCCCAGGATCTGCAGCCCCTTGGAGTGCCGGGAGAGCTTGAAGATGCGGAAGACCCGCACCAGCCGGATGATCCTCAGGATGGCCAGGGACATGTTCTGTTGGGTGCTGGGCTCTGTCTCCTGGACCAGCTCCGTGATGAGGGTTGCAAAGTAGGGGATGATGGAGATGATATCGATGATGTTCATGATGTTCCTGAAGAAGTTGGTCTTGCTGGGGCAGACCACAAACCGGAGCACCAGCTCCAAGGTGAACCACACGATGCAGGTGGACTCCACCATGAAGAAAGGGTCAGTGAACATGGTGTGGGAGAGGACTGACTTGCTCGTGTTGACGCCGGGGTCTCTCATGACCTTCAGCTCCCTCTCCTCCCGGAACTCTGGTAGTGTTTCCAGGCAGAAGATGGTGATGGAGATGACCACAACCAGCACGGAGACCACGGCCACGCCCCGGGCGGCGCTGGAGCTCTCGGGGTACTCGAAGAGGAGCCAGAACTGCCGGTGGAAGTCATTGGTGGGGAGCAGTGTTTCAGGGTCTTTGATGAAGCCTTCGTCCTCCCGGAACTGGTCCATGGCCTCGCTACCCAGCTCATAGAAAGAGATTTCATCAGCGAAGACGTCGATGGGGACGTTGGCGGGGCGCCGGATCTTCCCACCTGATTGGTAATAATACAGGATTCCATCAAAACTCGGCCGGTTCCGGTCAAAGAAATACTCGTTTCTCATGGAGTCGAAGAAGTGCATCCTTTTCTCCCGGTCTCCCAGGAGGGTCTCGGGGAACTGATTGAGGGTTCTGAGCTGGGTCTCAAACCTCAGCCCGGCAATGTTGATGATCACCCGCTGGTTTCCTTCATTCAGGACCACTGGCTCAGGCCCTGGGGAATCGACATCGTATCTTGAGAGCTTGGAGAAGGCCGTCTCATGGTTGGTGCCGTCACCAATGAGGCTCCTCCAGTTGGAGAAGGGGCTGCTCCCAGGACAGCCTTTTGGGCTGGTTGGGTCAAAGTCTGTGGCATAGCCCGGCTCTTCGTGGATTTCATCTGAGTTATCGAAATTGACCAGAGCCACCTCCATTTCCTTCCAGCCACACACATCCATCCTAGGGGGGTCAGGAAAGCAGCATGAAGACCCTCAGTCTTCCTGGCCTGCTGTGACCTGTGGAGATGAGGAAGGTCATCACACAGGAGCCAGGATGGGTTACAGTGGGCTCTGGGTCATCGAGGTAAGATACACCAGTGGGTTAAAAAACGACTTACTTTTAGTGTGGGAAGGAACCTCATGGTTGCCTGGGCACCATTCTTCCCTCGAAAGCCACCTGCACCCCTGAGCTCATGTACACGAATCACTAGAGCAGACTGCAAAGAAGGAGCCTGGCTGGGTGGGCAGCTCTGCTTCTGGCCAAGACGGTGTCCATCCACAATGGGCAGGCCGGCAGCCCAGGGAAGACGTAATAAAAGAGGACGTTAACATTTCTTAATAACAAAGCAGGCAATTTGGGATGCCTGGGTGGCCCAGTTGATTTCAGCTTAGGTCACAATCCCCAGGGTGCTGGGATCAAGTCCCGCATCAGGCTCCTTGCCCAGCGGGGAACCTGCTTCTCCCTCTGCCTGCAGCTCCCCCCACTTATGCTCTCACTCTCTCTGATAAATCAATCAATCAATCAATCAACCTTAAAAAAAAAGAAGCAGGTAGTTGTATTCAGCTGAAGTCCTCCAGTTCTCCCCACACTTTTCCATGCTTCCTCAGCCAGCTTCTTTCTCTCACACTACAAACACTTCTCATTACCTCTGCCATCCCTCTTGGGCCAAGTGCTGGGGCTGGGGGATGCAGGAACCCAGTCGATTCTGCTGGAGGGAGAGCAAGAGAGCCCTCTGAGCCTGGGCCCTCCTCTGTCACTAACTCCCAGGGTTGTTTGGAGGCAACATTAACGAGATAGCATATGTAAGATGCTCTATCTGGGGGAAGGATCAATAAATCACAGCTATTGTTTTTTGCTGAATTCTTCACCTAATACTGACTTTAGAAGCCAACAGCCATTGGCATATTTTTGGCATATGTCTAAGATGTTTATGGGGAATGATTTCATTTTTATCTCTTTATTTATAATCTTTTTAAAGATTTTATGTATTTATTCGATAGAAAGAGAGACAGTGAGAGAGGGAACACAAGCAGGGGGAAGGGCAGAGGGAGAGAGAGAAACAGGCTCCCTGCTCATGAGCTCCTTGCTGGACTGGAATCCAGGACCCTGGGATCATGACCTGATCCGAAGGCAGATGCCTAACCGACTGAGCCACCCAGGCACCCCTATTTACAAATTCTTTTTTTTTTAAAGATCTATTTATTTATTTGAGAGAGAGGGGAGAGAGAGGTGGGGGAGGGGAGAGAGAGAAGCAGACTCCTGTTGAGCGAGGAGCCAAATGTGGGGCTTAATCCCAGGACCCTGAGATCATGACCTGAGCTGAAATCAAGAGTCAGATGTTTAACCGACTGAGCCATCCAGGTGCCCCAAGAATGATTTCATTTTTAAAAGTCATGTTAGGCGGTGGGAAATAGGTTAAGTGTGTGTGAACTGGGAGCAGGCTTAAGGAGAGTGCACCCGGTGGGCTTGGATATCCACAGACATAGACTAAGATTCCTTCCTCAAGACCACTCAAGCTTCAGTTTCAACCTAAGAAGGCTGAGGCCAGGAAGGCTGGGGGTGTGGGTGGGAGACAGGGGTAAAATCTGGTGGTCATGACCTTGGAGTTACACGTGCAAGGATACCTTGCAACGTACAGTGTTGTAATCTTTTCTAAGTGATTCCACATTTGCGTGTCTCACTGAATGACAATGATCATGTGAGGCTGGAAAATGTTATTTCTTTTTACAGATAGGGAGACTGAGTCACAGGGACCAAGTGGCCTTCCCAAGACCACACCAGTGGTGCCGAACCCTGAGCTGAGCCTGCTTCCTGGCTCAGGGCCTTTCCTGCTTGACTGTGGGACCCATGAGTGGAAGCTGAGGCCTTGTGAGGAGCTGTGGGCCAGCACCATGGAAGAGGGGGCCCTCGGAGCCCCATCAGTCCCATGCACTCTTTCCTCAGTTCAGGAGTGGAGTTCAGGTCTGGCTGTCGGGCCTGCTTGAGCCCTTGCCTCTTGGCCTTTGCAAGCCACCTGGTTTCACTACGATGCTCCTTCCTTGGCTGTGGAGCAGGTAGGGGCAGGTGGAGAGTGGGGAGAATGTGCCCATCACTGAGCATGTCAGATGCTGGGCCTCTGTGACAGGTGCTGGCCTCTGGGGAGTAGCAGGGTGGTTGAAGGCAGGATGGAGCAGTGGTTAGGACCTGTGAGCTGGGAACCAGTCAATGTGAGCTGGAGTCCTGGCTCTGTATACAGGAAGCCCTGGAGAAATATTACCTCTTCCTTCAGTGAGCCATGTGATGAATTAAGGGCTTGTCCTCCACTGCCCGGTAGATGTGGGGTCAGACTCTAGCTCTGTACCCATCTTGTGATATCAGAGTTGTATTTTTCCCCTTGGGTTCTGGCCCCGGGGGTGCTCCTACTTATCTCCTCCTTGGTGTGATTTCCATCCCACTTTCTCCAGGTTGAGAGGAAGGGGTGCCATCCAGGGCCTCTGGGGCAAGGGCCTGGGAACCACTTCTGCATGACTACAGTGGGCCTTTATTAGGAGCCTTCTCTGGAGCTAGAGGCAGGAGGCATGTGGGGACGAGCGAGAGCTTCCTTGGCCAAATAACTAACTTCCTGTCCTGGAAGCCAGGCCATTCCCCTTCTACCTCCTCCTGATCTCCTCTTTGCCATGTCCATCCCCAGCTCCTAGTGGTAGGCAGGAGGGTGGCTGAAGAGGGTCAGGTGGTGTGGGAAGTGGTGGGACAATGTCAAGTTCGAACAACGCATTCTGTGGTCTTTAGAAGCATGCTCCCTGGGCCCCATTTCAATGTTGATAATTATAGACATAGGGAAAAGAGGACTGGTCTTGGGGACAAGAGTCCTGGCTTGAAGCTCTGCCCCAACACTTAGGAGTTGTTTATTTTTGAGCAAATCCCTGAATTTCATGAGCCTCCATTTTCTGATTTGTAAAATGGGAAACATAATGGTAATTCCCACCTCAAGGATTATACTGAGTAAATAAGATGATAACAGAGCACTTTGTAAATTGTAAATTACTACAAAATGTAAGTGAATACTCTCCCCACTACTCCCCCTTCCCCCCACCCCCGGCATTATGCATGTTTTTGTGGCCTCCTACTTCCCCAGGAGGAATTCTCAGCTCACTGTCCTCCTGATCAGCTCTTCCCTGGCCCTGCCTCCATGTCTTTCTCCTCTGTTTGGCTTCTGCCTGGTACACCTCCCCTTCTGTCTGTCTCTCCTACTTCTCCCTGCTCATCTGGCGACTGCTCAGGTTCCGCCCGGTCAGAGGAGCCTGCTCTGGCCAGTCCAGCTTGGAGAGCCTCCCACCTCCCCTGAGCCCCTGGCCTTCCTGCCTGGACCACTTACGTTTGCACTCAGCTTGGAATGCCACCTTCTGCGGGATCAGCCTTAGCTCTTAAGCTTTCACAGTACGGGAGAGTATCTTATAGCTTCTCCTGCTCTAGATGCTCCCGGAGGACAGAACTCACCTCTCATGATCTGCGCCTGCATCACCCCGCTGTCCAGCTCAAAGTGGCAGATAGCAGGACGGCTAATGAGCATCAGGGTGGTGTAGGAGGTGGTGGGGCAGTGCCAAGTTCAAACAGAATTTTCTATGGATGTGCAGTGAGTATTTGTTAAGCAGGCAAATGAATGAATGAACGAATGAATGAATGAAGTGCAATCTTATGAGGGCAGGCACTGTGCCTGCCTGTGCACCGCTATGGTTCCAACACCTAGCTCTGGTGCTTAGCCCACCCAAGCACCCAAATACTCTCCGGTGAATGAACGAGGGAGCCATGAGTGAAGGAAGTGTTGCCGACAGCATCTTAGGCTGAGAGCCAGGACACCTGCATGTGTCTGCTGCTCTGTGGTTGCTGACTACTTGCCTTTCCTCATCAAGGCTCCATTTCTTCCATCAGTAATAGGAAAACACGCTGAGTCAAAGAAGCCTGAGAAAAAAGGGTACATATAGGATAATTCCATTTATACAAGATTCTAGAAGCTGCTGGCTAACCTAGAGTGTCAGATAGCAGATCGGCAGTTGCCAGGGGCTGGGGGCGGGGAGGGGAAGGGGGGGATGGCTAAGGGCCAAGGAAACTCTTCCAGGGGTGACGCTGCTGTTTATCTTTGTTGTGATGTCGGTGTCATGGGTGTCACGTCTGTCTAAACCCATCAAGCTGCACAGTCTTAATCGAGTGTGTATCCATTCATCTCAATATGTATGTTAAAAAAAAAAGCAAACAAACAAACAAACAAACAAAAACCCACAAAAAATTCCGAACCAAAAACCTCAGGAATGAAAACACACGGTCTGCCGGTGATTGTTCAAGGTTTTGGTAAGGACCAAAGGAGATAGAGCGATGCTTGGTAAAAGTGCATGGTTTGCGTGGGAGGAGGGGCTTCCTCTTCCATAGCGCTGACCTCTGTGCTGGCCCGTGCCCCCTGCAATGTCCCCTCTACCCCCCACATCATTTAGAAAGAGTGAATGGTCTGGAGAGGTAGGGCAGAGTGTGGCCTCGAGGCCGACCTCTCTCAGAAGTGCGGGAAGCATCAGGGCAACCCCTGGACCCATGAGGTCGGCTCTGCTCAGCTCAATGCAGGTCTTTCAGTCTGTTTGCTGGCAGGAGAGAAGTAGGGGTTGAACTGGGAAATACCCCCTTCTTGGCTGAGGTGTCTCTCTGATTTCAGAAGACCATGAGATGACTGTTTTGTGGGAGCCAAGATGGGAGCTGGTTCTGCCCCCTGGCCTCCTTCCTCCACCCCACACAGGGCCCCTGGGAGGAGACAGATCTTCCGAGTGGGTGAGGGTCCCGGAGCCTGCTCTCTCCGCGGACTGTGGGGTTCTTGGCGGCTTTCCCAGAGCCTCACATTTCTTCACCAGTCTGGCCATTCTAAGGCTTTGATAGAACGACCAGAACTCAGGGGTGAGCTTTCACCCACAGTTGAAGTGATTGCTGTGTTGGAGATTCTTGTACGATGTCTACTTCCACTCATCATCTCTGAGCTTGTCTGGCATGGAGCCGAGACAGAAGGTCGGGTTAAAGCAGCACTTTCCCCTCCCACCCTCCCCGCAACCCCTCACCCCTGCCCGAACATGTGCTTCCTGCCTGAACATGTGCTTCCTCCCTACAGGCCACTCTGCCCGCTCCTGCCACCTGTATGTCTCACTTCTGCTTTCACCTGACCGTGAAGTTCTCCCTAAGGAGGCCAGGTGGTGGTACCCTTGCCCTCTGGAGATATCCCCAGACAAGGTTTTGGCATTCTGTTATTTGATCCACAAGCTCTGTCATCTTTGGGTCCCTCGGCATCTTTGGGCAAGGGGGCTGTCTGGCCCAGCGCATCTTACACCTTCCTGTCTTCCAACCTTTGCTCGGTCCCCTTCCCCCAAAGCCAGGCAGGGCCAGGCCTGATCATGCCCTGCCGCACCTCCCGCCCACCCTGAAGCCTTCCTTGGTCCTCGGGTGTAGACCACAGTGACCCCAGCTTCCTCCCGGTGCGCCTCACACCTGTTTGTACCCGGTCTGCAGATGTGGTTTGTGGTGCTGATGGGCCCCTCCCTGACCAGACTGAACCCCTCCCATAGGGAGGGCCCCAAGCATTCTCAGTGCTGTGCCTCTACCAGAGCGGATGTCCCGAAGACGTCTGTGGGGGAGCTGGGCTGTGGACAGGGCTCCTCAAGGTCACAGAAGGACGAGAGCAGTCAGTGTCCTAAGCTTCCCTCCACCCATGGCCTTTCCCCATCAGTTCCCCTGGGTCGCTTAGCAACCTCAACACCTCCTACACATTCAGGTGAGGCCGAAGCCTTTCTGAGTCAGAGAACGGCTGAAAGAAGTCGTCACATGAAGACAACTTTGTGTACCACGATGCAGGGCCCAGGGAGCCCTGGGGCAGGGAAGGCAGAGCTGCGCAGAGGCGGGCTCCGATGTCACAGGGGTGGCAGCAAGTGGGGGGATGTGGGGGCAGGCAGTGGGCCTGGCACAAGGGCTCCCACCATCTGCTGACCAGTGCAGGAGGGGACAGGGAGGAAGGTGGGGTGGAGGACACCAACCTCAGCTCTATTCTTGGCTGGTCAGAAGAGGGCGCTGTTGCCCCGCTGGAAGCAGGCCCTGGTCCCTCTGTGTAAGTCTCCGCACGCCCCCTCCCTCCACCTCTGGTGCCGCCTCCCTTTCCCTCTTCACCGACCAGGCCTGGGTCTCACTGATTTTCCCTCCAGGCTGGCTCTCTCCTCACCCTCTTCCTGGGCTCTGCCCTGCCCCCAGTCTGCGCCCCATGACATTGGCTTACACTCAACCATGGGCCCAGCCTCAGTCAGGGCCCCGAGAAGTTTGGTTCTGTTCCTCTCCGCCTCATCAGCGGTAAGGATGTTGTTGCCCTACCCTTCAAGAGTCTCAGTTTCTCCATCTGGGGAATAGCAAGATGGGGTCTCAGGAAGGACATGGTGGCTCAGCTGCCACCTGAGCCCTCCTGTCCCTGTGGGGAGGTACCCCAGGGCCCAGCCCTCCCAGCCTTCCTGAGTAGAAGGCAGGGGGTTGACATGGCTGCCTTGGAGGCTTCATCGGGTAGAGCTTGAAGCCAGGAGGAGAGTCCTGTCAGGACACCTGAACTTGAGGAAAGTGAAGGCAGTCAGCAGGCTGGGGGTTGGGGTCCACAGGGAGTCAGCCGCCCAGTGAACCTCAGGCAGGCTCTCCATCCTAGTGAAGAGCTGGGCTCTGGGATGACGGGAGAGCTCTCAATCCTAGCGCAGACACTTCCTGTCTGTGTAACTGGGACAAGTAGCCTTATTGGTACCTGCCCCATAAGTTCATGACGTGAGCTGAGGAAGTGCCGCCATATTGAAAGCATGCAGCTTGTATTAGGCGCTTGGCGGATGCTGGTGGCTACTATCACTGGGGTCAGGGATGGGAGTGGATGGCCCTTTTTCCTTTCCCTCTTCTGGTGCTGGTACAACCTGTATGTCATACTTCTGCTGGGGCTGCAACTAGGCCCTTTCAGAGGCTGAGCCTGCTGGGCCAAGCATGCCGGTCAGGGAGGGGAAGGCCTGGGGACAGACAGAGGCTGCACATGACTCTTAGGGCCTGAACTCAGCGCCTGTGCCGGTGTTGAAGCTGCGTCCTCCTGTCCACTCCAGTCACCCCTCTTGGCTAGGTGTTTCCACATAGGATTTCAGCCTCATCGTGGTCCCTTAGGCAGGGAGGGATTTTTTTTTAACAAATGGGGGACCCGAGTTCTAGAAAGGTGTGTGACTGGCCAAAAGTCCTCTGGCCATTAAATTATGAAGCTGTGACTCAGACCTAAGTTTTCTAGGTCCAAAACCAACATGCATCCCTCTCTCCGATAGCCTCATGCTAGCACACATGCTAGGAACACACACTCACAGATACACACAGGACCACACATGCACAGCTACACATGGCCATCACAGACACACACTTGCTATGCATAAATTTACCCCGGCACCCAAACACACAGATAGACTCGGACTCCTGCACAGAGATGCACGTGCACATGGGTGGGCCCCCGTGCCCAAACTTGCAGCCCCAGAAACCACCTACATGCACAGATGTTTCTGTTCCAGGTGTGCCCCGAAACCCCCTCTCCCTTCTAGTCTGTCTACCTCTGGGAATGGGAGGAGGTTCTGTTACATGGAGCAATAGAAGGAAGAAAAGAAGGGCTGGAGGGGGCTCGGGAAGCCAGTCACATGGCGCTCTTCCCTGTGAGAGCGGGTTGGGTGCAGCGTGGGAGTCTCTCTCCCTGCAGGGATCGCTCAAAGCCAGAGCTGTCTTCCTAAAGAGGCAGAATGATACAAGCAGGAGCTCTTTCATTGAAAACCTGAGCAGCAGCAATGTAAAAAAAAAAAAAAATCACAGGATAATTCATTCCAGCAGGAATATAAGGGTTTACCATTTAACTGCTATGAACCATGGAGACTGGAAGAGCCCCCCGCCCTGACATGGGGGGTATGATTTTGCTCTGGAGCTCAGATGGGAGGCAAGGCTCCAGGACCTCTCGATTTTCTGCAGTGTTGAGGCCCCACGTTGCCTTCCTGTTGGCCCTGGAAAGAAGGATGCATCTGTCTCTGATGGTAACAGGTGCACTTTCCAGGTACCAGGAAGAGATGGCACAGAAGTCACGGGCCTGGGAGCCTTCCTGAAGGTTCTGCCCATGCATAGTGCTGCTGGGGGGCTGGTTTTGCCAGCACCTGCACCTTCTGGGATGCTGCTTCTGTTGGAGTTTGCCATTAAAATACCCTTTGGGCTTTGGGAAGTGGAAAGCACATTTGGGCTGGCTCTGTCCAGAGTTTTGGGTGTTGGCGGGTCCTCAGGGAGATGAGCATCGAGGAAGGAAGACTGCAGAGAGCCAAGACCAAGGCCAGACGCTGTCCACACACTCACACCCTGCCCTGTCCTCAGATAGGTCCCTGTCCCACCCCTCCCCCTGCTGTTTGTCACAGGGGCTTGGAAGGAGAACCACAGAGCATCCCTCTAGGCCAGCTCTACTGCAGGGTGTGAGTGGGCCGGGAGGGTGGGGGGCGAAAAGTGTAACATGCTGGTAAAACTTCTCCTGCTCACCCCTGAAGGTGGGCTTTGTTTTTAGGCCTTCCCAGGCATATAAAATGGGATGGTTTTAGATAGAATTGTAAAGTAGGGAACATTTCTATTTATCTCTCTACTGCCAGCCTTGCCTTCAGCCACCGATCGCCACGAGGCCAGGTTGTTAGCAGAAGGAGCAGATGATATGGGATCAGAAGACCTGTTCAAGTCTACCTTTACATCTCATCAGCTGTGTGCCCCTCCTTTTTAAAAGATTTTATTTATTCATTTGACAGAGATCACAAGTAGGTAGAGACACAGGCAGAGAGAAGAAGGGAAGCAGGCTCCCCGCTGAGCAGAGAGCCCAACGGGGCTCTATCCCAGGACCCTGGGATCATGACCTGAGCCGAAGGTAGAGGCTTTAACCCACTGAGCCACCCAGGTGCCCCTCAGCTGTGCACCTTTAAGAGAGACATGTTAGCTTCCTAAATTTTCCTTCCATTATCTTTGAAGTGAATATTGGACCCTCTGCCCCACCTGCTCACCCCTAGGCCCTCCGTGGCGGGGGCTTGTGTTGAATGAATGTGCGCAAAGCACGGGGGGATAACTAGGCATCAGAACACTTGGGAGGACACAAGGGATGGAGACTCCCAGGCCTGGGCCAGAGCTATGCACCTGATGGAGAGCCTTTAGGATGACCTCTCCTCCCAGATCTTGTGCGACACCTCACTTTTGTACAGTTCCACCCCTCCTGAAGTATGTTTTCATTTGACCCTCACAACAGACCTAGGGCTCCTTTTTACAGATGGGGAGACAGACTTAGAGAGGTAAGGGTAGCGGGTGGCAGTGCCGGAACTCAAGCCTCCTCAGTCTGGTTCGAGGTCTAACACTCACACCATGCTGCTGGGTGGTCTCACTCAAGACGAGGCACACGCCCCCTAAGCTTCCTGAATGTTCTCAGTTGCATGGCACAAGTCATCACTGATGGGTCCACCTGAACTTGCCTTGTCCCCGCACCCTCACCTCATCCTCTCGCGAGGCAGTGGAGCACCGTGGTTATAAGCCTGGCGGGCCTGGATTTGTGACTGACCAACTAGCCACTAAACTAGTCATTTCTTCTCCGGGCCTTGGTTTCTTCATCTGTAAAATGGGGAGGCAACCTTTATCCTAGGGCTCTCAACATGGTTACGGGAGTGAGTGGTTGTCTGACACGTAGAGCAGCACCGGACACCTGGTGGGTGGGCTGAGTATTTGAGTATTGACTCTGAACAACAAAATGCCAAACGCCAACCTCTCCTTTTTGCAAATACCCCCAATCTTGTGTTATTTTCTTGGGATCACCGCCCCCCCCAAAGAACCACCCCCAGCCACCTTCTAGGAAGTATTAAGCTGCATGACCCTGGACACGTTGTTTGGCCTCTCTGTGCCTCAATTCCCTGATTTGTAAAGCAGGGATAATAATAACAGAGAGATTTGGGGGGAAGAAGTCATGTCCTTATAGCACTCCAGGACCTAGTATGTTGACTTGCACATAGAAGAAACTCTGTAAATATCTGTTGAATAATTCATTGATTGGTACACAATGGTACAAGCTAACAAAACAAGGTACTTATGGCGGAAGGGCAGGCATCTGCCTCTGTGGGCCGGGGTGGGCCGTGGAAGCTGCCTGCGTGCCTGACAAAATATCACAGAGGCCATTGTCTATGCTCCTGGCCAAAGTGCGGAATTGAGCAGTGGGGCTCTGGGGCCTCCTTACACCTCAAGGCGGCTCTGGAATTTCTGGAGCAGAAATAGGGACATAGTGGGTGGACATCTGCAGACAGCTAGGCCTTCTTCTGTACCTACCTATAGAAAGCCTAAGCTTAAGTGGGGGATTGAAATTGGTGTTCTTGGAAGGCTCCGAGCAAATTGAGCTAGGGATGCGGACCGTAAGACCAAGTCTCCCTAAGAGCATGTGGGAAACAAGCCAGCCTGGGGAGCTCACGCTGGTTGCCATGAATGCAATTGGATTTCCCCAGAATGCTTCTGGAATTCTTGGGGCCCTTTGATATGGCAGTTAAGATCTAGTTGCAGAGATTGAAGTGTGGGGAAGAGGGGGAAACAGGGCCAAGAACTCACCAGCAGGAGCCACGGAGAAGGTGCTTCTTGGTCGGCTGGGGGGAGCCTTGTGCCCTCTGGCTAGGTCAGCTCTCCATGGCTGAGGGCATCTGCTGGTCTCAGGGCAGACAGGAGGAGGACTGGCAGGAAGGAGCCTGCCCGATTGATGCCCGGGATGCAGAAATCCTATCCTTCTGTGAAACAGGATCGCCCTTGCTGTGTCTGTGCCTGGGGGAAGCGTGAGAGACAGGATCTGGCCAGGGTCGGTGGGCAGAGGGACGGTACAGGGTGCCAGCAGCATTCTGGGGAAAGTGAGCTCGGAAAGGGTGATCTTCCACCTCCATGGCCGACGGGGCACAGATCAGATACTGACCTGGGGGCAGAATTGGTTGTTGGCATGGGACGTTTCTGAAAAGCCTCTAATAACATGAGGGACAGAGGGGCAACGGTGGGCTTATGTCTCTCCATTGGTCCCCCAGCTTGCAGGATACTTTGCCCATAAATGAATCATCAGTTCAGGCCTGGTTTTACTGGGCTTTTTGGTGACCCCTGGCATTGAAGTTCCTAGGACAGGTTCTTTTGGGATGTTTCCCCTCTCCATGGACCTATGAGAAGGGCAAGGGTAGGGGAACAGCTTGGGGTTTGCTTCAATCCCATTGGATCTGGCGGCTACAAGAACCTTGACCCTACTGACTGGGGAAGGGTCCTCTCTCCGACTCCACCAAATGCCTTCAGGCTTCCCGGGGGATCTCTGGCCTGGAGAAGAGAGGACCCCTCACTCCAACAGGGCCATGTCAGGGGCAAGGGAACCGGCCAGCTCCCTGCCCTTGCCTTCCTGAGGGACTTCATGTGGTAGCAGCAAGGAGAGGCAGAGTGGTGGAATGAGACTGAGTTGGTGAGTTGGTGTTAGAAGACTTGGTGTTGGGTTTTACATTTACTAGCTGTTCACTAGTTGCTGTAAGATTTAACCGTATTAATACATATGAAGCACGATGAAATTGCCTACGGAAATAGTGGCTTTTGGTTTCGGTGACCGGTGGACACACAGTGCCTTTACTCCATGAGAGGCTCTACTCATGGGTGTTTTGGGACATCTTGGATCATAGATCTGCTGCCTCTCCATGGAGGGGCTGGCTCATTGTTGTACATACAGAGCAGCCTGGTGCTGTGTGAACCTTGGTCTTGGAGAGGAGTTGGTGCCCCACAGAGCCTGGTGACCGACCAGTTCCTTGAGTCAGGGTCTGAGTTCTGGCTCAGCAAAGGTTTGCGGCCCACCACGAATGCCCTGTCCCCACCACAGCTCAGTCCCTCGGGACGGGTAACAGGGCCCACACAAAGGCCTTTCTCATCAATAGCTAATGAGCCCATCAATAAAGGATGCCGTGTCTGTTCTCTGTCAGCGATGGCCTCCCTGCTCCCTCGGCCTTCCCCTTCCTTGCTGTTCCTTCCCCTTCCGCTGGCCTTGTCTTGCGAGGAGTGGGGAAGAGGCGAGGATCCCAGAGAGTGAGGGACCCAGGAGGCCTGGCATTTATCCTGCCACCCGGAGGACAGCAGGCTGTGCTCAGGATAGCCCTGTCACCCCCTTCTCTCGCAGACCAGTACTGGGGCTCTGTGCAGCCCCAGGAAGCAGGTCCGCTGTAGGGCAGGGAGCAGGCAGTGGAGGGAAACACGGAGTGGGCCGAGATGAACTCTGCTCACGGCTCTGCTTAGGTAGTTAGTATGGATTGGAGCCATCATCCAAAAGATGTGAGTGTTGTAAATATCTTAGCACATGTGACTAAACCGGGACCGGGAGGAGACGGTTCTCTGGGGCCAGATGAGTCACTTACTCACTTTAAGGACACCAGCCTTTGTTATGCCCCCATGTGTCTGGGGCCGAGCTGGGACAGAGAGTGGGGTCCAGTTGCGGGGCTGAGGCTGTGCTGATGACATAACCTTGCAAGATGCCACCTCCTCCCTATTTTCTAAAAATAGCTTTATTTAGGGGTGCCTTGGGGGGCTCGGTCAGCTGAGTGTCCAGCTCTTGGTTTGGCTCAGGTTGGGATCTCATGGGTGGTGGGATGGAGCCCTGTGCTGGGCAGCCTGGTCAGTATGGAGTCTGCTTGAACATTCTCTCCCTCTGCCCCTCCCCCCATTCATGCTCACACATGCGTGCTCTCTTGCTCTCTCAAATAAATGCACCTTTAAAAAAATAAGGGCGCCTGGGTGGCTTAGTTGGTTAAGCATCTGCCTTCGGCTCAGGGCATGATCCCAGGGTCGAAGGATAGAGCTCCACGTTAGGCTCCCTGCTCCACAGGGAGTTTGCTTCTCTCTCTCCCTGCTCATGTATGCACTTGCTCTCTCCCTCTCTCTCTCAAAGAAATAAATAAAATCTTTAAAAACAATATAAAAAACTTCATTTAGGTAACTGGGATACCATAAACTGCATATATTAAAGGTGTATAATCTAATACATCCTGACATAAGTATACACCCATGAAATCATCACAAACAATCAAGATAGTGACATCTCTCTCTCCCTCCAGAAGCTTCTTTGACTTCTTTTGTAATTTCTCCCTCATTGCCCTCACCCCAGTTCATGAGGAACTACAGATCTGTTTTCCGTCATCGTGGACTGGTTGGCACTTTCCAGCGTTCTACAAATGCAGTCATACCAATCACACAGTATGGACTCTTTTCCTGTCGGGCTCTTCTCACCAGGCAGAATTACTTTAAGGTGCTTCTGCGTCCTTGCCGGTGTCAATAGCTCATGGCCTTCGCATTGCTGTGCAGCATTCTGTGGCCCAGCTGTCGTGCACATTGCTCTTCCCTTTATTTGTTGATGGACCTTCGAGTTGTTTCCAGTGTGAGGCTGTTACAAATAAAGCTGTTATGAACATTTATGCCCTAGTCTCTCTATGAACTTAGGCTTTTGTTTCTGTGGGGGTCGAATGGTCCCAATCAGTTTGATGGACTTAGACGCCCAGCTGCTGTTGGTGAGTTGCAAGCAATCCCAGACTGGTTGAATCTTCTGGAATCTCCACAATGCTCCTGGGTTCTGGGAAAGGGTATTTTTGTTTTCTCACAGAGAAAGCAGGTGGACAGGGACAGGTTCAGAGAGCAAATTTTCCCTGCCTCTCGGAGCTAGACCTCCTGCCACACGTTGCATCCAGTTCCATTTGGTGCCAAGTAAGGCCTTCCCTTCCCAGCCAGCCTGGAGTCTCCACAGGAACATCTGGCCTGGTATACTGGGGTGCTCCCTTCCATCTGGGTAGCTGGGCTTAGCCTGTCTGGGGCTCGGCCTTCCTTGCCCTACGACTTCTCGGGAAGTCGCCTCCAGAAACCAGAATCATAGTCTCAGAGGCATGGAGAGGGAGGGCCCCTGGCTTCTCAGCACCTCTGGTGACTTATCCATTGGTCACCTTGCCCATTTAGCCATCAATCAGCTATTGGGCACAGGAACAGTGCTGGGTGCTTGAGTTACCTGAGGGGACAAATGTGATCACCCTTCAAGGTGCTCATGTCCAGGGGGCAGCCCAACAAGATGCCAGGGGCAAATTCACACCCAGCAAATGAGTGCAATTTTGCAGAGAAGCTCTGGGTCCGTGGGGGACCTACCCAGCTTCAAGGGTCTGATTCCTCTGGGCAAGACCTGAAGCATGAGGGGGGTAATCTGCAGAGCAGAGGCGTGGAAGGGGTCCTGAGAGGGATGCGGCTGCACATGGCAGGGCCTGGCTGTGTATGAGTCTAGGATGGTCTCTCCCACACCTGTGGCCCCATATCTGGCTGCCTGTGGGGCTGTGTCTGCTTGGGGTGCTTCTCGGAGAAGACTGCTCCCCTCCCCCCACCCTGCTGCTTGGCGGCCTGTAGGCAAGGGGAGGTGATGGGCATCATGGCTACAGAGTCCAATGGCATAAATGCTGGGTGAGAAGCAGGGCTTTCTTTCTTTCTCTCGATCTGTCTTTCTTTCTTTTTCTTTCAAGATTTTATTTATTTGTTTGAGAGAGAGAGAGAGAGATCACAAGTAGGCAGAGAGGCAGGCAGAGAGATGAGGGAAGCAGGCTCCCTGCTGAGCAGAGAGCCCGATGCGGGGCTCGATCCAAGGACCCTGAGATCATGAGCTGAAGGCAGAGGTTTAACCCACTGAGCCACTCAGATGCCCTGAAGCAGGGCTTTCTAAGGGTAGGAAAAAACCAGATTCTCCTGATTTCTATAAAACCATACAAAAAATTCACCTTTCTCATTTCTTTTCTCTTCCTGACACTGTCCTCTCTAATCTCATTGGCACAACAGCCTGTCATTCCTGTCAAAGGAGTCCACTGAGAAGTTCAAATATATTTGATCTGCATGTGAAGAAGTCACAGTGGACAAGAGGTGCAAGAAACAGAGCTTGGAACTGGTTACAAGGACTCACTAAACATCAAGAATATTCTCAACAGCTACAATCCATGGAGCGTCTGCTCTGTACCAGGTACAGAGACTGCTGCTTTAGCTATCACACCTCATTCTATCCCCAGGGCATTAGCAGTCGGTGCTATTAGTATCTCAAGTTGGGGAAACTGAGGCACAGGGAGTTTTTTTTTTTTTTTTAAACTTCCTCAAGGTCATGTAGTTCCTGAGATGGTAGAACTGAAATGTGAACCCAGATGTAGGCTTGACCTGTGTGTTAAAAGTGTGTGCAACGTGCTGGGTGGGAGGCAGGTGTGGGCTCTATCTGGGACTCCCCATGCCCAAGGAGGTGAGGGAGGGCTTGCTGGGGAGGTAGCATGGAACCTGAAGGAACAGTGGTCCAGACAGGGAAAAGACACAAAGGGGAGAAGGCCCAGAGAGAGGGCCTTCCAATACGGGGGCGTGAAGGTCCAGAAGAGGGATCCTCCGAACACTGGTATGTGTGGTGCTCGGGAAGATAGCGGTCCAAGTTAGGCAGCGTCCACACAGGCCACCCAGGCTATAGAGTAATGGTGTGGACTGTTCACCAATGGGGGCACCGGCTGGTGGTTTCTTCCTGCAGAGCCTGAGGCCGGATGACAGGGAGGAGGAAGGAGCTGAGGTCCCAGACCCAGGGCATTGGCAGTTCATGGGATCCCCCCCTCCTTCGTCATATTACCCCAGACCTTGCTTCTTCAAAGGAAATTTCACATGAAGTTTCAGTATGTAAAATAGAGGGAGGCTCTTCTCCTTGAGGTGGGGGCAGGCTGGGGATCCTGAGCCCTCCCTGCTGGGCCCTTACTTCCCTGTTCCTTGGGGCCTCTTCAGCTCCTCAGAACAGTCTGACACCCACGGGCTCAGGTCATTAATGCCCCGTTGAGTTCTGACCTGCCTGGTCGCCCTGGTCACCCCTCCTGGATATGTCCCTCAGTCCCCTCTCCCCTGCATGCAGGCAAGTGACACAGTCCAGTTTGTTCCTTGCCTAAGAACCTGATCTCCTTGCTCTCCACTCTGACCTTTGGCTCTATTACCAGCAGCAGCTGGGAGCAGGGCCTGAGGCCCGTGGCCTCTATCTGACCACCTGAACACCAAACTGTGAAAAACGAACTCCCCTATCAGGTCCCAGGGCCTCTCAGAACTCGGCCTGGGCTCACTCTTCTGACCTAAGCTCCCGCACTCCAGTTTCTGGGACAAAGGATGGGCAGAGCTGCGCTCGCCGCAAGGGAGTCCATCACCCCAGCTGTAGACACTGGGACTGGACTTGGTGGGGAGAGCGAGAGGTGGCCTGAAGGCAGGCGCAGTGGTGAGTCAAGGGTGGACGTGACTAGAAGCTGCTTTCTTCAGGGAACTACCTCCCTCCCGCTCTGAATGACTCTGGCTTGCATTTCTGTAGTGCAGACCTGCTCGTCTCTCAGTGCCTGAAGATGTGAGCGGTGAGAGCAGGTTCTCTTCACATGAAGATGTGATGGCTCAGCATGTCAGGCGCGCCTGGTACTAGGCTCAGTGGCCGAAGCAGAGACGTAGTGGGGGTGGGGGGCAAGAAGCAAAAAGGGCCCATGGAAATCTCAAGAGCCACCTTCCAGAATGCCCCGCAGGACGGAATGGATATTGCGTGCACAGCCCCCAGCTTTGAGCTTGTGACCCAAGAAAATACATACGGGAAGCATTTGCAACCAGATCACAGAGGTGGGAACACTTGGGTTGGGGTGGAGGAGGGGAAGATCTCGTCTCTCTCTCTCTCTTTTTAAAGATTTTATTTATTTATTTGACAGAGAGAGAGAGAGAGAGAGAGCGTGATCACGGCCTACCCCACTCCTGTCGGTGGGCTTAGTCCCACCAGCAGACCCCAGTCTGGGAGAGAGACAGGCAGTGGGGGGGGGAGCAGGCTCCCTGCTGAGCAGAGAGCCTGATGCAGGGCTCGATCCCAGGACACTGAGATCATAATCTGAGCCGAAGGCAGAGGCTTAACCCACTGAGCCACGCAGGTGCCCCAAGATCCCATCTCTAAGGAGCAGCCTGAACTGAGTCTTGCAGGATAAATGGGATGTCCCAAAGCAGAGAAGAGGTTTGGCTCATGGAGCAGGAGGGATATGGAAAAGGGGGCATGTAAAAATAGTGTGTGTGAGGGAAGGCACAGATGTGTGTGAAAGCCTCGTTTACCTGGCAAACTCCAAACTCAGCAGGGTGTCAGGGTCCCTCCGATAGCACAGTGCACAGTGGAGAGCTGCTCTGGACCCAGACGGACCAGGCTCCAAGTCCAGTGGTTTGGCCTTGGGGCATGTTGTGATCTTCCTAAGTCTCAGTTCCTCACCAGCTGTTTACCTCGCTAACCTGCTGTGATGCTGGGGCCCCGAGAAATAATGCAGCCCCAGGACAGGACCCACAGGACCTTGCTCCTATCTCTTCTGTGAGGTGCAGAACTTGAGACTCGGAATTCTGAAATTAGGGTTTCAGAAGTAGTCTGCTCCAGCCTCTTGTCAATGCAGGCATCCCCTCTACTGCTGCGGAGGGGACCTCTGGACTATGTGTGGCACTTCTGGCCTCATGCAAGGGTCACTGGCCCACCACAGCCCTGACTGTAGACACTTACTGGCTCACTCTGGCCCTGTTCCAGGGGAGAGGAAGAAGGGGGAAGAGAGTGATTAGGAATAGTCACCTCTGGCTCATGAGTGTAAAGGCTCAGAAAGGGACTTGGAAATCAATCATCCTAACTTGAATTATATAGATGCCAAGGGGCTGTGACTGGCCCAAGGTCCCCCAGGGACTTACTCATAGGTCTCCTGACTTCCCCTTTGGCTGAGCTGGCTCCACTCGGTGACATGACCTTGAACTGACCAATCCTTGTAGTTTCTGCCACCTGCCTCCCCTGGAACTCCTCTCCCTGGGATCTAGGGCTGGGCGCTCAGAAGGTCCTGCCATGTGTGTCATTCAAATCACCATGACAGTCCTGGAACCCCGGAAGTGTGGGGTGGACCAGGGAGGATTGAGAGCTGTGGCTGGCGCCTTGTCCCGGCATGGTCAGGGACACCAGGGCAGAAGGGGCAGACTGGGGCCAGCTGGTGGGACTAAGCCCACTGACAGGGGTGGGGTAGGCCGACCGGCAGGAGTTTCAGGAAGGATGTCATGTTGAAGAAGCCAAAGCTGCAGCTGAGGGGTGGGTGTTGGAGGCTGGGCAGAGGTGGTGAGGCCCCACGGCAGGGCAGGGCCCCGAGACCCCAGGGGATCCTGGCATCGGCGGAGGCACTAGGCAGGAGTTGGCATTGAGGTATCTCTTGTTCCCGATCCAGAGGGCCAAGGAGTGGCAAGAGCAAGGCAGACCCCCATACTGGAAGAAGGGGCCACTGGCCAGGTTCCCAGACGTGGGCTCAGGCCATGAGAACCTGGATCAGGTGAGGCGCAGCCTGGCTGAGGAGGCCAGTAGTGTCGGGTGGCCTAGCTGTGGAGAGGGAGGCTATAAATGCCGGGTGCCATGCAGATGGTCAGAGGAAGGGCAGAGCTGGGCTCCCGGGGGCACTGGGTTAGACGTGTGGCTGGACGACTCGGCTGTTCAACCTGCTGGGTGACCTTGGGCGACTCCTTTACCCTCTGTGGGCCTCAGTTTTCCATCTGCAGACTGAGGGTGATCATAAGGTAAAATTGTGCTTTCCTCCCAGGTTCTCTGAGATTTAAAATAGAAGCGATGTGACACTGTACTGAAGCCACTGTCTCATCGTGAGGTCCTTGCCTCCACGAGTCCTCCAGGGCAGCATCCTTGGCCTCTGGCTTCCTCTGCATCCCCCAGCATCCAGGCCAGGGCTTTGGCCCGCCATGCGGACTCCGTGAGAGGACAGGCCACAGCTGAGACCAGCCTGCGGGGCTGAGGCAGCAGGCGAGGTTGCAGGGAGGGAACAGCCTGGTGATGGATGACGCTGCCAGCCCTTGCCCATCTGGCGGCCTGAGCAATTTGCATAAAAACAAAGACAACTCCAGCGGCATGAAATATTGATGCCCTGAGACTTTCCAGAGTGGCGTTTGGGTCTGGCTCAGCGAGGGCCTGGCTCCTGGCCCCCGTGGTAAAGGCGCCTCCTGCCTTTTGAGGTTGATTCCAAGGGTCTGCAGGGAGGGAGAGTGCCCTGGTGGACAGGGCTACCAGCGAGTGTCTGTGGACCTACATGCATCTCAGGTTTCAGGTGATCCTGACTTTAATCAAACTGGGTTGGAAAAAAACACATTGGATCAGGTTCCGAGTGGCTCTGTTTCTTGTGTGATGGAGGCAGATGGGAGCTCAGTCACCTCAGCAGGACTTGTTTCCCTCCCAGACCCTCACGAAGCAACCCACTGACCAACTGGCAATCCTTCGGGAGTGCTGAGGTGGGGAGGGAGGAGGCCTGGTTTGGAGGAACCGCTAAGACCAGGAGGTGTGACTCCGGGGGCCCGCAGGCTCATCAGTGTCCTGGAGGGGGTGCACCACAGAGTCACGTAGGGCAGCCCTCAGGGCCCCCTTCACAGACTCCTCTTCTAACACCGAAGCGAGAGCAGGGTTGGTGGCTGGGGCAGCCTTCTTTCCCTCAAATCCCGAGTGGAGAGGGGAAGGTGCTTTCCACAGACTGGCATTTTGGGTCTCTGGCCCCAGGGCAGGGCCAGGACTCTGTTGATCTCTAATTTGGCTTCCCCCAGGAGGTGGGGTGGTAATATAAAATCTGAGCTCCCTTTTCAGCTCTGTCCCCGCAGGCACTGCCTTCTGGCCCAGACCCCTCCATCTCCATCTGCCAAAGGAGTGCGAACATTCAGCTCTGGCCAGATTCCTAACCGCCAGAGCAGGCCCGTCCTAATAGGTCTCTCCGTGTGAGCGACTCCAGGCCGCGGGCCAAGGCTTAGTCATCCTTGCCTCTTCAGCTCCTGGCACACAGAAGGCACCTGAAAAATGGTTGATGAAATTAGCACAGTCTTGGAACGCGGGGCGGGGCAGGGCCGAGGGCTGACCAATAGGATGAAGGGAGCAGCCGCAGGCCAATAGCAAAGCCTGTGAGCTCTTGGCAGAGAGGTTTGGGGGCTGAGAGGGGCTTTTCCTCTTCCTGGCTGGTTGGCAAGAATCGGTAAGCTTCTTTTTGGCCAGGGGTCTCGCTTTCATTGGAGGTGCAGTTGGCCAGCATGTTGGGCTGGGATGTGTGTGTGTGTGTGTGTGTGTGTGTGTGTGTGTTTAAAATTTTATTTAAAAAGCAGTACATACTCACAACAGAAAAAAAATGTGAAAAATAGGAGAATATAATGAAGACAACTAACATATTCTCAACTAGTTGAGTCATTTCTCAACATTCTTCTTCCAAATATGGCGGACTTGGCTGGGGTAAGGGTTGGAGACGTAGCCCCCTTCCCCGTTCTGTGAGCAAGCGATGCTAATTCTGCACCCACCTGCCCACCCTTGGCCCAGGAAACAATCCCCTTGGCTTGGTATTTCCCACTCCATTGGTTTAAAATTAGAACGATTTTCCTGTTCTGGGTGGGTCCACCCCCTTGTGAATGGGCTGAAGAGCCTGTATCCATTTGGGTCACTCTCTTTACCTTTGTTTGGTGACCTAGCATTGGCAGCACCATCTGATCAGGGCCAGGATGCAGATTCCTCACTCAAACTGGAGTGTGGAGGAGGGGAGTGGGGGAGTGGGGAGCAAGCTAAGCAGAAGGAGGTCCTGCTGGGTAGGAAAGACTGTTAACCTGGGTCTTCTCTGAGACCAGAGGTTTAGCATCCAATTTCTGAGAGCTTACTGTGTGCTCCGCTGTTCCAAGCACTTGGCAAATGTTATTTAATCCCTCATAAACACTCTCCATTTATGTTCTTATTTAACTATTTACCAAATAGTTATTGAACTTTGCTGTTGACTAAAGTTAGAGACTTGGGGTCATTCTCGACTCCCTCCCCTGCCCCATTCTCTACATC
This sequence comes from Lontra canadensis, assembly GCF_010015895.1. Lineage (NCBI taxonomy): Eukaryota > Metazoa > Chordata > Mammalia > Carnivora > Mustelidae > Lontra > Lontra canadensis. Next base: position 8,880,957 of record NW_022631069.1, on the reverse strand, counting down.
TTTCATCTCTGCCCCACCTTCCCCTCTTCTGCTGGCCATGGATGCTTCAAAGGGGGCTTTGTGCAGGTTCTTCTGTCTCTTCCTGCAGTCTTTTCTCCCCACAACATCCCGACTGATTGTTCCGGTATGCAAATCACATCTGTCACTCCCCTCCTCAAAATTCTTCAATGACTCACCATCTGCTATGGTGCAAAATTGAAACTCCTTTCATGGCGTACGTGGCTGGTTGTCTCTGAATATTGGTTCTCCCTTCATGCTTAAGCCCATCGTTTTTGATGAGGTGGGAGTTTGCAAGAACAAAGACCGCATTTTCCAACTGCCCTCAGCCCTGGGTGTTGTCAGGTGACTGAGACAGGAGTAAGAGAGGTGTTACCTGGCAGCTTGCTGGGCACCTTGTTTTATGAGTCGATATTCACACACTCTCTGCTCTCTTCTTTGTCTATTTTTAAATCTCTACCAGCTGGAATAAGATGTCCTTTCTTGATCCTGAGGTCAAGTCCATGCACAGGGAAGCAACAAGATAGAAGGAGACTGGCTCCCTAACAGTAGAATCCAGTTCAGCTCTAGGTCACAAATCTGCACTTTATGCTGGAGAAAAATAATATTTTATCTTGTTTAAGTCACTTTTGTTTCTGTCACTTGCATCAAACCCAACCCAGCACAGACCAGTTCCACCTCATTTTGTTTCTCAACCTTCCTGTGTAGGTTCTTCAAAGCTGTTAGGATGACATGCCCCAGACTCTGTCCCCTTCACCTGGGATGATTTCCCCTGTCTCATTCCCTGGGACCTCATGCACTTGACAAACTCTTGGGCCCTTTGAGACCTAGCCATGGCATCACGTTTTCAGCGCTTCCTCCTGGTCATATGTGGTCACTCAGGCCCTCCTTCCCCTGTGCTCCTATGGAACCAGCTGCATTCCTGAATATAGCACTGGTCATGTTGTAATTATATCCCCTCTTGCTATGTTCAAGGACAATATCTAATTCATCTTTACATTATCTTCAACTAGCATGCTATCTGGAAAACAGTAAGCTTCTAAGCAATTCTTGCTGAATGAATGAAAATGGGTTTCATTTGGTGGAATTGTTGGAACCCCAGGAGAGGCACAAGTCTCTGTCACATGAAAACTCTTCTTCTTGAGTTTGAATTATGTCCATGCAGCTATAAAATGGTCTAGAAGGAAGCTCCTGAAAGTACAACCTGAGATCCAAATTCTCTGCTTTGTAGGACAGTCTCAGCACTCCCAGCCTCCCTGGGTCATGTAGTCTGTGGTGCATAGGCCAAGGCCCCTTCAGTCCTGGTTACTCTTAGAAAAAGCAGCAAAAGAGGGCTGGGGCAGAGAGCCCACCAGCCAAGATTATTCCTCAGAATGGTAGATTGGGGCAGGAAACACGCTGCTCTCTCCACACCAGGCTGTGTGTGTGCTGGTGGGGCAGGAGGGAGCAGTGTGGGGAGGTACTAGACAAAGACTGCAAGGAGTCAGCCAGGGGCTGCTGCCTCAGAACCTGGGGTCTTGGATCTGGCACAGGAACGTGAGGGTCAATCACAGGGTCCAGGAGGCATAGGAGACACCTGATTCTGCATCAAATCCCTGACAGGGTGGGAGGAAGCAGAGAAGTAGTGGGGAAGAGCATGCATCTCTAGTCTGATGAATTTGAATCAAGCCCCCTGATTTCAATTTACTGAAATCCTTCAGAGTTTCAGTTTCCTCATTTGTGAAGTAGGGAAGTCCATGTCAAATCCAAATTTGAGGTTGCTGTGGGACAAATGAGACAATATGCATTAATGTAATTTCAAACTAAAAATTGTCCCAACATTGCTAGTGCAGTCATTCTTTTAGGAGATACATGGGGACAGGAGCAAGGTGCCTCTGGTGGATTGTGTCATTGGCTTCATTCTATACTCTCATCTATTTTCATACCCTTTGTCTTGTGACTTTGTAGTTCCACCTACCCCTTGACTTTGGGTTCAGCTATGCGACTTCTTTGAAAAGGAAGAATAGAAGGAAATAGATGTGACAGTGTGCCTTATGGGTCCTTAGGGTTTTCTTCTTGGTTTCTTGCAGATCCAGTGTCTTGAGATGAACAACATATCCCCTCTGCTAGCTAAGGGGAGTGAGAGCCATGAAGACAAGAGTTGCCTCAGCCGAGCCCAGCTTAGATTGGATGATTCCCAGGAGACCCCTAATATAGGAACAGGCCTGACCAAAATCAGCTGACCTAAAGATGCATGAGAAATCATAAATGATTGTGGTCTCAAGCCCAAGTTTAAGGGTTGTCTGTGATGGTACCATATCTAACTGATACAGTGCCCCTCCTCTAATCCCCAAACGTGGCAAACAGATAGATAATGGCCACACTACATGGCCAATATATGATGGATTAGAGCAGAGACATGAAGATAATCTTAAGGGAAAATAATGCCAACAAGACTGAAAAGACTTGGTGGTAAATGAATTAACATACATACAAAATAAGGGTCAGTCAGAAGAGAAAAATAGAAATTGAAGCAGAGGGGACCATCAGTTAGATAAAAGCAACAGAGTCCCTCTAATCCTCATCTGGTAGAACTCCTCTGTCAGGTGTTGGGAGGAGCAGATCTGCTCACAGGTGAACCCCAGTTGTAGAGATGGTCTTGGCAAGGTAGGAGAGCATGATGCCATTAAACAACCAAATAATTTAATTAACTCACCTTAGCTAATTCCTCGATGTTTCTATAATTTGGCTCTCATGGAGAAGTTGTGGTCAGCTTAAGTAAATTTCCAATCCACTTGACAGTTACATTTCTTACTGTGATTTAATTGAAATTCTGGTCTCATTTCTTGATCTTCCTGTAAGGTTTGTTAGTATACATCAGTATTCTCAAATCTGACCAAATCTGATTTGGTTCTATCAAGATCCCAGATAGAATTTGAGTTTATCAGTCTGTAAGAATGAAGACTAGAATTGTGTTGGTAGCAAGCTCATCAGAATAAAAGCTGCCTTCTGATGTCCAGCCAGCTGGCCTCATCGAGCCTCTGCATTAATATCCACCTTTCTTTCCAGTTAAATGGTTAATGTTGTTATCTAGGTGTATACCACTCTCCCATGAAATCAGGGGAGTGACTGCTCTTGGTTGGTAGGAAAATTTGGAAGAGGGAGACACTAGGCTTGACCTACAGATTCAAAGACCCACTATCCAATGGTATCTTTCCAGTCCCCTGAATCTTACTTAGAAAGATAATCCTGGCATGGTAACTTACAAAGTCCATGCCATCTAGTTCAATGTTCTCTCTTTATGGAAGTGGACAATCAGGCCCAGAGAGTAGGTATAAGTTGTCCAAATTCACACAGTCCCCTGAATCCCTCATACAGGAGGATTCCATTTGGGAGGGCCACAGATATGTTTTTCTTGTGGTGTGGTTGGTTCAACAGAGATCTGGCATGCTGGCCCGAGTGTATCTCTCAGGGCAGAATCCATGCCTGTGTTTAACACCAAGAACCTGCTCTTCTGTATGTCTGTTGGGGTCTCAACATGTGCTGCTGACTGGCCGAGGCTTGGGGTGGGGGAATGGTCCCTAGATCCTGTTCCTCAGTCTTGGGTTTGGCTGGCTAGGGCTTCCCATCTGCCATTCATTCCCTCAAGCTGTGAGCTTGGCAGCAACAATCCACTTACTTGTGCTTCGTTACCTGTACTCTCTTTCCAACTGGTCGCACTCCCAGAAGGTAATAAGAAAAGCTTTCCTGATTGAGGAGCCATGGGGATTTTTCAATCTTTTGTGTTTTTTACCTTGCTTCTTCTCCACAAATATATTTACTCTTGGCACTAGTGTTGACTAAACCCTGAAAAATCTGGAAAGTTTTCTGTAGAGGAGGAAGGGAAGGATCTTGAGCCAAATGGTAGAAACACTGAGAAACTGGCTAAGATGAGTTACAGCATTTGAAAGTTTAATGGCATCAGGCTCTCCTACCCTGCGATGACCATCTCTGTAATTGGGGGTTACCTGTACAGGCCTCAGTATGGTGCAGGAAGAGCATGGAAGACTGAGTCCTGGGGCTCTGGCTCTGGGATCATCTGATTTCTTTCGGACCCACATTATTCCTCTGCAAAATGAAAATGTTGCACTACTTTATTGCTTCTAGCACTAATATTCTGGTTTCATTTTGAACTCACAAAAATTTGTTGTCTGCAGAATTGAAAAACTTAGTATCATTCCCTGATTAAGGGAGCTCTGTCCTTGGTGCTGAATCTTGGATATTGTAGCATTGCTTAACTTCAGGAGAGAAGAATCATTTTCACAGAACATGGGCACCATTGGCATTTTTGACAACTATTAGGATTTGGATTTTAAAATATTGTTCCAGTAAGCAGGTAATAGACCTGAGGCTTGAAGATTTTTCATAAACCTTTCATTACAGAATTTGATCTGTACTCTCCAGGCCTGCAGGATGAGTTGGCAAAATGTCTTCTACCAACAGTCTGTATTTTTTTTTTAAAGATTTTATTTATTTGACAGAGAGAGAGCACAAGTAGGCAGAGAGGCAAGCAGAGAGAGAGAGAGAGAGAGAGAGAGAGGAGGAAGCAGGCTCCCTGCCCAGCAGAGAGCCCGATGCAGGACTTGATCGGAGGACCCTGAGACCATGACCTGAGCTGAAGGCAGAAGCTTAAACCACTGAGACAGTGGCAGTCCCCCAACAGTCTGTATTTTGATAGTATGACCACATATATCCTGAATTTCCTGGTACTGTTCTAACTTCAAACATGCTATCACGTGGTTTTCCTAAATCATTGCAATGTCCCTGAAATTCTAATATTTGCCACCTAGACTATAACTCTAGGCTGTCTCTTCTTTATGTAAACAGTTTAATAAGATTTTGTCCAATGGTGTGTCCAGATTTCTGGCTTTAAAATATCACCTTGGCATAGATATTATCTGTTTGATAGCTCTTGTGTTGAGACTGTAAAGTTTCTAGATGAAGAATTTCCAGGCTTCTTTTTTTTTCATAAAAAAAATTCTGTGAGTGGAAGGCATATCAAGGTTATGATGTGAGTTCCCATTCTCTAGACAAGAAGGCAAAGGAGAAAACATTTCTGCATGTATCATGTCTGGTCAGTATCACATAAGAACTAACAAGGATAAAACATAAGACAAGTGATATTTTGGGTGTCTACACAACAGCAGAGGGTCTGGGTGATCATTCCCCCAACCTCTGCTTACTTCACCAGGTGCATTGACAGGATTGACACCATAGTGGTGACAGAATGGAGATTGGTGGTTAATGGATCAGTTTCTGATGCTGGGCGGAGAAGCTGGACAATGGCAGGAGGCCAGTGATGGCCCACGAGCAACCTTGGGTCTGTTAGGACTGTTTCTCAAAGCCGTGTGAAAAAGAGTCCCATCTCAGGTACCTTGGTGTCCATCAAAATCTCTGGCTCACTGCCTCCCTTGAGACTGAGTTTCCTCACTTTCAATGTTGGAGAACCCAACGCAAAGCTGATACTGGATATTTAATTCAGGAGCTATTTACAAGCACTTGCCATGTGCCTACCATGTGCTTTGACCACGAGGTAGGTGGAAGTGAGGGCTTACCGGCAGTGGGGTAGAGACTACCATAAAGTGGTGGTGGAGGGCTGAGAGGTAAGAGGAGGATAATTGCCTGGAAACCTCAGGAGGGGAAGCAGAGTGTGGGATTACCAGAATGGATTCTAGGGCCAGTGAGTCTCATGGCCCAACTTAGCTGCTTAATAGGTAGCTTTGTGACTTTGGGAAAGTCAGTTGATTCCTCCTAAGCCAAAAACATTAATTTATAAAAGGGGTGGAGTAAAAAATACCACCCTTAACTCACAAGATTGTTGCTGGAATTAAAGAAGATAATTTGTGTAAAGAGTTTAGTTCGGTGCCCACGAGTGCTTAATAAAAAGCAGCTCTCATTATTACCTATGTATGATGTATAGATGATGTGTCATTTGCTTGATAACAGTAACCAAGTAACTTAATATTTATCCTATCTGGCATCTCCCTCCTGCCTCCTTGAACTGTGAGGTTTTGCATTTAGTCTTGCAGTTTCTGCTCTCTCTCAAGGATACCTTAGCAATTTTGTCACATTGTCATCATAGGTGGTTGCTGATGGATTGTTTCATCTCACTGGGTATAGGCTGAGCTGTTGGCTCTGTACCTGGAAGGTTACCTGGGCTCTCAGTGTCAGGGCTATCTCAATATCCATTCCATGGCAGTCCTCAGGGATGTCTCCTATCCTCTGGGAACCTCAACAACCGCTAACACCTGGGCCAAACATTCACAGTTTCCTAAGGGCCTTCAGGATAGAAGTCGAAGGGGCCAGCTCCTTATGAAACAGCTCCTAAGAGGCCTCTTTAATTATTTCCTATCCTAATCAAGTATGGTTTTGCATCCTTCTCTCAAACAAGGCACCCTACTTATATGATTATAGTTGATCTTTTAAAATAAAGGCAGTCAAAAAATTATTTGTCTTCTCATTGTGTTCTGTTATTCTGTCATTCAGCTGGGTGGAAGGAGGTCTGCAGGGGGTGGAGGGAGGTGTGACTTCCCCTTCTTTCTCCTCTTTTTCCTTTTATACATGGGGAATGTTTCCACCTTTCTCTGGCAAGACCTTCTCTCTTTCTTGCACCACCTTTTATCACTACACAACTGAGTATATGTTTCTTTTCTTTGGCTCTTCTGGTCTGATGAAAAATTCAGCAATTCTATTGGATTTTCAGATCTTCCAGGCATCTACAGCTACTGTTAGCTGTAGACAGTATTACCCAGACCTAGAATTGGAGCTGCATTGATGCAGCCGATAACAACAAACAAAACAAATACTAATAGTTACAAATACAAAATCATGCTAATTGTGCTGGCTACTCCTTCTCACTCTCCTTTGCTGGTTGCTTCTGGGGCTTCCTGAGCTCTTGATGCGGGAGAGACCCAGGGCTCAAAACTTGACCTCCTCTTTTCCATCTACATTTGCTGCCATGGTGATGTCATCTAATCTTAGGCTTTAAATACCTTCTACATGCTGGTAACTCCAAAACTACTCCAGCTCAGACTTCTCTCCTGAACTCCAGGCTTGTAGATCTAACTGCCTCCCCTGTCTCTCTGCTCATTGTCTAATGGGGATTTTAAACCTAACATGCCCCAAATGGATCTTCTGATATTTCTCAGCAAACCAGCTTTTTTTTGGGTGCTCTAGTGCTCCCCTTGCCTCCTCATTCTGTCACTTTCTACATCCAATCTATGGAAAATCCTATTATTCTACTTAAAAAACATATCTGGAATTTGACATCATCTTGCCACTCGTCCTGTTTTACTTTAGGTCTAGCTGCCACGATCCTTCACTTGGATTACTCCTGTAGCTTCCTGGCTGGTCTCCCTGCATTAGCTCTCCATCGCCTACAGTATATTCTCCTCCAAACAACCCCAAGGTGATCCTCTGAAAACATAACTCATGTCTTCAAACCTTCCAATGGCTCACATATCGGAGTATGGGTCATAGTCCTTTCAGTGGTCATGGACGATCCAGTCCCCACTACTTCTCTTCTCCAGAGCATTCCCTCTTGCTCACTCTGTTCCTCATTGACCTTATTGCTGTTTCTTAAGCAAGGCCATGTGCACTCTCCTCAAGGACTCTGTACTCACTCTTCCCTCTGTTTGGCGTGCTTTTCTCCCAGATATCTATCTGCACTTCCATCAGGCCTTCCCTGGTTACCTACCTAAGATCGCTGCCCCCACTTCAGCCTAGCCCTCCTCCCTACTTTATTCATCTCCTTAGCCTTTATCGTATTTACCCTCTTACGTCCATTTCTGCCACCCCATGGGGGCAGGAACACTGCTTTGCTCTGACAGCTAGAGCCCAAGTCCTGACACAGAGTAGCTGTTCGGTAGATAATTGTATGTTCATTAACTCAATTAGTTCCCACCGTCATGAGTCTTGATCTGTACATGAGGAAACTGAGGCACGGATAGGTTAAGTAAGTGGCCCAGCATCACACAACTCATAGTAACAAAGCTGGGATTTAATTCCAGGCTCTTTGGGTCTGAGCCCATGTGCTTTGCCACTAGGCTCCACTGCCAGGCTGTGGTAGGTGGTTTTCTGTCCCTGTGCCTGGGAGCTGCCATGCTGCAGGGACCCTGCATGTGTTGGTCATTGCCTTAGCTCAGGCTGCCATAACAGAATTCAATAACCTGGGTGGCTGAAGCAATAGAAATTTACACTCTCATAGTTTTGGAGGCTCCAAGTCTGAGATCAGGTGCCAGGATGGTCAAGTTCTGGTGAGGTCTCTCTTCCTAACTCACAAATGACCACCGTCTGGCTGTGTGTTCACGTGACCTTTCCCCAGTGCAAGTACATGGAGGGAGAAAGAGATCTCTCTTCCTCTTCTTATGAGGCCACCAGTCCTATCAGATTAGGACCCAGTCCTTATGACCTCAGTGAGTCTTAATTACTTCCTAAAAACCTTGTGTCCAAATACAGTCACACTGGGGGTTAAGGCTTCAGCATATGAATGGGGGAGGGGAACTGATACATTTCAGTTCATAGCAGTCATTCTCTGGATTGAGCAGGTTGCCTTTAACTGCTCAGGTTTCCTTTGAAAAATAAGAATGACCGCTGCCCTCTCCCCTCCCCCCATCATGCCTGCCCCATTCTCCAGGGAGCAGAGTGGAGAGAAGAGGAGTGCACCAGGGAAGCTGGAGCTTCTGGCCGACCTGCTCTGGTCTCTGATCCAGACCCTTCCACCACCAAGCAGAGTTCTCAGCTTCTCGGGAACAAGAATGGTGGCTTTGATGAGTGGGCCTGGCATAGAGGCATTTTCCAGGGTTGGAAGGAGGCTGTGCTGGGCCTAAGATCTGGCCACCCTTCCACTCCTGCCACCTCCCAGGAAAGGCAGCCTGGGCTGACTGCATGTTCTGCTTGCAGACCCAGGTGTGCTGGATCAGCAGAAGAGAACCTACTGGGCTAGGGCAGCTTTGCAGGCAGTAGGGTAAGACTGGAGGCTGGAAGGAAGGCCAAGCAGAATGGGCAGGAGGGGACCTAGGGCACAAGGAACCAGCAGGGGGAAGGGCAGCTTAGAGTAAAAGGGTAAAAGCGCTTTTTTTTTTTTTTTAAGATATTTATTTATTTATTTATTTGACACAGAGAGAGAGCTCGAGATCACAAGTAGGCAGAGGGCAGGCATAGAGAGAGGAGGAAGCAGGTTCCCTGCTGAGCACAGAGCCCGATGTGGGGCTCTATTTTAGGACCCAGGACCCTGGGATCATGACCTGAGCCAAAGGCAGAGGATTTAACCCACTGAGCCACCCAGGTGCCCCAGTAAAAGGGCTTCTGGTTCCCTTTCCGTAGCAGCTCAGGCTGGGCCCTGCCTTTCCAGACCTCCCTTGCCCACCTGTGCTGAGTGGAGGGAACTGCAGCTGCCCTTCCCCTCCACCTTCTTGGCTAAAGCCTATACCAGAGCGGCCCGCGCCCAGGATTGCCAGGTAAAATGTAAGACCCTTGGTTAATTCCAGATAAAAGACGATTGATTTTTTTCCCAATCCCCCGATTCAGGGCTCCAAGCCTTGCTTCTGCCAAATTCACTCTATTGATGCGCGGACTGTTTCTGTACTCCTCCAATCTTTTCCCTAATTGTTCAAAATGGTTCAAAGTTGATCTAGTTGTATTTGAAAGAAGAAGCCAGCTCAGGGTCCCCCACTACTCTGCCATCTTGGAATTCCCCCCAACAATGAATGATTTTTTAGTCTAGTCTAGTCTCAGTATTGCCCATGTGACACTTATACTGAAAAACGATTCTTTGTTTATTCGGAATTTAGATTTAACTGGACATCCTAAAATTTTATTTGTGAGATCTGATACTACTATCTGGACCCCAACAGTAGCTCTCATGGGTCTGCTGTTTTCAGAGTGGGCAGGAGCCTGGCGCAAACCACCCATGACTGTGCGTGAGTCCTCACCCAGCAGAGAAAAGAGGCCAACTTTGCAATGGAAGTCCAAGACCTTTCTGACCCCTGGAACGCTTCATCCATCTGAAAGTTTGTAGCCTGGAACTCCATTATCATTCTTGGGTCACTTAATACAAAGTAGTAGGAAGCCAGCTGGACTGGAAGGCCAAAGCTCCGAGTAGGAATCTGACTGCCCTTGATTAGCCACGCGAGGAAGAAATTAACCTCCCCAGGCCTGTGCACTCCTTCACCTGTTGAGTGGGCCCAATAAGACCCATTTCATAGGCTTAGTGTAAAGATCACAAGATACGATGTATGTACAAGCCCCTTGGCATATAGGAAGTACTCGATAACACTTCTGACACCATTCTGAGTGCAAAGAGCAGGAGGCCATAGGGACCCTACAAAGCCCTGGGGAAAGAAGGAACCCACCAAGAGGAAAGAAGATAGAACAGAACAAGATGGCATCTGGGGATGATTCTGCCTCTCCCCCGTGGTTCTTACGTTGCTGCTGTTAGGTGGGACCTACAGGAGGGCTCGGTGCTGGCCCCACCTCTTGCTGGCTAGAAGCCAGGCCACTAGCTGTGCTGTGGAGACAGGGAGCAGGTGGATTTCTGAGGGTCAGAGAGGTAGAGGGACTTGAGGATTGGGAAGGGTGGCAGAGAGCTCAGGAATATCAGGACTTAGTCATGATGTGTTTTGGAGCTGGGGGAAAGGAGATGTGGAGGATGCAGGCCACCCAGGCCCCAGAGAAGATGGAAAGGACAATTCTCTCTTAACAGATATAAGTGTCAGTATAGGATGAGAATTCCACTATGCTTGGTATGAAAAGGTAACATCTCCATTGATGCCAGTTATAAACACTGGACATGTATCAAAGGAAACGAGAACTGTAAGAAGGGGTGTGGTGGCATGAATAAAAGAAAAATGCGATCAAACACGACCATTTGCTATGCTTCCCAGAAACAGTCATGAAGGTCAGGGGCATACGCATTCTGCTTGACTCTGAAGTTTAGTGTGATTGTGGCATTGGACAGCCTTAGCCTCCAGAGTATCTAGAGACCTCTCTCATGTGGCCGTCCACAGATCATGGTGCATTGCGGGTGCTAAGCATAATGGAAGGTAGTGGCCTAAATGTAGGTGACCACGAGAGAGTGAGTCACGAGCCTTTCCTCTGGGGCACTCTTGCAAACAGTTGCAGGGCCTATGACAAGAGTGCAAATGGTGGCCCATGAGCCCTATGTCCACATATTTCGAAGTCAGAAGTCGAGTTGACAACTGTTATATAAAATATGTTCAGGGGCACCTGGGTGGCTCAGTGGGCTAAGCCTCTGCCTTCAGCTCAGGTCAAGATCTCGGGGTCCTGGGATCGAGCCCCGCTTCGGGCTCTCTGCTTGGCTGGGATCCTGCTTCCCCCCTCTCTCTCTGCCTGCCTCTCTGCCTACTTGTGATCTCTCTCTATCAAATAAATAAATAAAATCTTAAAAAAATATATGTTCACTTCTCACCTTGACACTTGTACTTTTGGAACAACCTTGGAGGCCATATTGAAATTCAGAACACCTGGATTCCTTGACGTTCTATTGCACAATGTGGTTGAATATTCTGTCTGCCTGTCCGTGGCCTTCAACCCATTGCCCTTTGCTTCTCATTCCTGTCCTGATCCAGCACCTTGAGGGTCTGTATGCTATTGCTGCTGTAGCAAGTTGCCACAAACTTAATAATTTATGACAACACACATTTACTCTCTTACAGTTCTGGAAGTCGGATGTTGGGTCTCACTGGACTAAAGTTGAGGTGTCTGCAGGGCTGCGTCTTTCTTGGGGATCTCAGGGAGAATTTATTTCCTTCTCGTAGCTTCTAGAGGCTGCCCGCATCTTTGGCTGGTGAGCCCTTCCTCTCCTTCTTCAAAGACAGCAGTATAACATCTTCCAATCTCTTGCTCGTGCTTCCCTCCTTCACTTCGAAGGACTTTTATGATTACTGTGGGGCCACCTGAATGATCCAGGACAATCTCCTCATCTGCAGATCCTTAACTTAACCACATCTGCAAAGTCCCTTTTCTGTGTAAGGTAACATATCCACAGGTTCTGGGGATTGAACACGGACATCTTTGGATGGTTATTGCATCCAAAGGTTATTCCCCAGGTTCTTGTACACAGTATGGATATTCTACTCTCCTTAGGGCCTAGGGACCAGCACACAGGTGGAAAACTCCATCCTTGAGAGGATAAATTGGGTGAAGAGTAATGTGCAGGCCCTGGAAGTGGGTTTGGATCTGTCTGGGCAAAGAAGGAAGGGTCGCAGGTACCTCGAGAATGGTTCAGAAGGGGGCATGAGCTCCAGGTGTGAACACTCTCTTGGCCTTAAAGACATCTTGCTCCACAGGGAGCAACAGGGACAGAGAAGGACCAGAGTGGAGTCCTATAAAGCTTGAGGCATGACGCAGGGCCCCCTCTTAGCAGGGTCTCAGGGTGATGCTGTTTGCTGATCCATGGAATATTTGCCTGGGCTCAGTAGACTGAAATTATGTGCAAAATCTTGTTGCTTTGTGTTTAGTACATTTTTGGGGAAGAAGTCTTAGTTTTTATCAGATTCCCAGAGTGGCCCAGTAAAGTTAAGTGCCACCACCCTAACCATTCTGTTTACTCTCAAGTGGCCCTTTCTGGGTCATTTCTGAGTCTTTCAGTCCACACGAATACAGATGCAGCCTGATCTCTGCGGTGAGGACCTCCATACTAGCTTCTGCCTACATGGCAAGCCTTCACAGTGACAATTCCAGAGTACAGTGTGTGTGTGTGGTGGGGGCATGTCGTTAACTAAAGCTCTGGCTTGCCTTTGTAGGGAGAAGGACCACTTGGGGAGATGGGAGTAGTTGTTCCTTTCTTCCCCTAGCAAGCAGATGTTCAAAGGCATTTTCCTGGTCCCTAAACTCACCTGTCAAACAGAATTCAGAGCAGCAGCCAGATGGGAAACTGCACGTTTGGATTTGGCCTTCACCACCCTGGTCCCACCTGCCTGGTGAGCCTGACAGGTGAGCCTGAGACGTGTTCTCCTCGGGAGGGACTGGAGGACAAGACAAACAACAGTGGTTCCCACCATATGCTTTTTATTTTCCAAGAAATTAAGCAGAGTTTCTTCCTCCAGTGAATTTCCTTAACAGGGATATTTTAAAGCCTTGGAAAACATTCCTGTCCTACTTTAATTGTATAAAGACTGTCTGTGCTGGAAGGGAAAGATGGAGGAGGTGGGGGGGAAGAGAAGGGAGGGGGAGGAAGGAGAGCTGGAGGAGGGAGAAGGGTAAGGAGGGGGAAGGGTAAGGAGAGGAAAGCAAAGAACAAATTTATTTGGGAAATTAAAGAGCAGCTCTTTCCCTGAATGAATTTTCCCTCCCAATTTCTTTTCTTCCCAGTCTGCAGCTGTCTCCAGCCCACCTCGCCAAGATTAACCCCCCTGAGATGTCGGGGAAAGAAGGCGGTGGCTTTCTCTCCAGGGTCATGTTCCCTCTGCTTCTAGCCCTCCATGCCTGCCAGTCAGTAGGAGGTTGCTCTGTTGCTGGGGCATCTGAGGTGAGGGAGTGAGGTAAAGAGAGGCACTGGTGGACCCAGAAGCTTAGACTACAGTGCCTGAGTGCAGGTTACCTCGCCAGGCTGGAGAGTCTGCTGTTGGGAGATACCTCTCAGCTCTGCATCTGGCTTGCGTTCCCATTTTCCCACATGAATTTGACCTCAGCATTCCTCTTCAGCTCCACCTTGAGCCTGGGCTCCACCTGCCCCCATCCCACCCCGAGTCCTAGCTTCAGGCCTGAGGACTTGGACAGCTTTACCCTGATCAGTGAGGTCGGTCTCTTCTTAGGAAAGACGAGGCACCAAGGTGGGAGCTGAGGAGAATTCCATGGGATTTTTATCTTCTTTGGAATTGGAGTTTGAATTTCTTCCCCTACTACCTTCCAGGAATCTCAGCTTCTGAGGGAGAAAGTCACCCTGGGGAAACTGAGGCAATTATGAACTATCTGTACATAGGAAACTCTCCATGATACCTTGTTCCTTCGGCTGATGGGAAAGGACTGGGCAGAAGTCTTCCATTTCAGTATCTGGTCAGCGCTGCCTGGACACCTCTCTGTCCTTCAGACCAGAGCTTTGGGAAGTCCCCAGGGCACCCCCAGGCAGGAACAGGACCCCATGGTGTCCTGCTGTCACACTTGCCTTGCTTTAGTGCCTCAGAAGACAGATGGAGAACTGGGTCAAGGGAGGAAAGAAAGGAGGAAAAGATTGGGAAAATCTACCAGAAGGGAGCTCTGGGAGGACAGGGACCCTGCCCTAGTTTACTCTGGGCCTCACCATACAGCATAGCACCCGGCGGAAAGAGGATGCGGAGAGACCGTTGACAATCCAGTGAACACCCAAGCCGCCTCTCTGCTCGTCTGGAAAATCTTTGGGTCTCATCTAGTGCCGACATTCTCTGATTACGCAGAAGAGGGTTGCTCTGAAGAGGAGTCTAGTCCCTAAAGTTCTGGGGGTGGAGCTTAAAAGTTAGCACCATTCTTGTTTGGGAAGGTCAGAATTTGTTTGTTTGTTTTGTACTGAACATTGGATTTCTGTGAGGCATTGTGCGAGGGGCTGGGCTTAAATGGGGAGCAAGAAAAACCGGGTCTTTGACCTTATGCGGATTAGAGTCTAGCCAGGGGGGTAGGATTTGGCCCAATCACTTTGATGATGAATGTTTCAAAGGTAAAGCTCAGGAGGCTCGAGAACCTTTAGTGGGGAGAACAGGGGCTCCACTGGGCTGGTGTGGGGGTTCCTTTCCTTAAGGAGTGATGTCTAAGAGGGGGTTTGAAAAGGAGGAAGAGGTAGGTAGGTGAATGAGACTGGGTGGAAAAGAGGATTAAGGCAGAGGGATCCTGGTGGTCAGGGGCTCCTAGGTGAAGACAAGCTTCAAATGTGGTGGAAGCAAAGCATGATGGGAGTCCAATTCCCACATAAATGGTGGCGAGGCTGGTGAGGCAGAGAGGGGCTGATGATGTAGGGCCTTGTGGGCGTGGGAAGTATGTGGGCTTTGTTCTAGGAGAAAGGGAAGCCATTGAAGGATCTGAAGCAGGAGAGTGACATGGTCAACACTTTGACTGAGGGAGGAACAGTGGTCGGGAGAGGGGAAAGGGTGCCTCTGTGGGGCCAGTTAAGAAGTAAGTGCGACAGTTCTCATAAGATGGTGACAATGGAGATATAGAACAATGCATGAACGGGAAAATTATCTGGGAGGTAAAATGGACAGGCCTTGAGAATGGAATGAATTGGCAGAAAGATAATTCCTAGTATAGGAAACCCGCCCACACAACTCACTGTGCATAGGTTCCTTTGTTCCAGAAGTTGAGTGCATCGGTAAGAATGCTCTCTGTCATAAGTAACAGGAAACTCGTTCCCTAGAAGGACATGGCTCCCATGCTGGCTAATATAGTAGTTTCACAAGGTAATGAAGGAATAGGTTTCTTTCCAACTTTCCACTCTCCTTAGGGGTTTTTGTCCTCAAGCTATCGCCTCACAGTTGCAAGGTGGCTGCTGAAGTTCCAGACATCACATCTAGTAGTCATGACTATCCAGGGAAAAAAGAAGAAGTCTATGTCTGTATCTCTTTTAAAGTAAACTTTCCCCACCTCCTACCCATCCCCCAAATCTTCCCTTCATAGTTCTTTGGCCAAAACTGGTTCTTATGATACTTCTTCAATAAATAACTGTCAAAGAAATGGGATTGCCACAACCGGCTGGGATGAATCTCATCACTTTCTGTGGTGAAGGGACAGTTTAACAAGACTAGGGTTCTCTTACCAAGGAAGGCAAGAGGAATGAATTTCAGGAAGGCCACCAACGGCAGTATATCTGCTAGCCAGGAGCCACTTCCCAATATTCTCCAAAGGAGAAACAGAGATAGGGAGAGACCTATAGGAAGGTGGCCTATTCCAGATTAGAGAACAAGGCTCAGGGGTCAACCTAAGCCTCTTTTTCAACTGATCTAAGGTTGTTGAATCTTGGACCTTGGGGAGACCTTATGAACATCTCAACTGTGGTTCTGAAACTGGGCTGAATGTCTAAGTAAATTGGGGAGGGTGTTTACATACAAATTCCCAGGTTCCACGGTGATGGCCTAAAATCACAATCCCGGGAGATGGGGGGGTCTAGGAACTGGTTTATTAAAGAGCTCCCTCGGTGTTCTAAGTGCGGATAGTCTCTGGGAACCACAAATCTTGTCCAGTTCCCATATTTACTGGTGAAACCCTGAGAAGGAGAGTTGGTTGTTCACATGGAGTGTTGGTTGACCTCTGCACGGGGAGGACCTTCGTTAGGGGGCTTGCTAGAGGACAGTCTTTTGGGCACCCTTGTGGGGAAGGGTGGTATGAAGGAGCCCAAGGGCCTGAAGCCCTGAGAGGAGCGTTTCAACAGTTCAGCAGTGTGGGTCACCTCTTTGTCCTGAGGTGAGGGTCGGGTGGGAGGGCTTATAATTCTGACCACCTCCTATGAGCCTGAACCTTAACGACATCATCACATTCAATCCTTCCAGTATCCCTAGGGTCTGAGGAACGATCACTCCCATTGTAGAGATCTGTAAACTGAGGCTCAAAGAGGCTTCCATGACGTTGGGGCAAACAGAACTTGGGAATATCTGGTCTGGAAGCCTGTGTATGTTAACATCTCCATGTGGCTCTACTTTTCTACTTTTTCACGGACTGGCAGACCAGGGTCTGTAGGCTGTCCCTGCCGGCCAGCCCTGGGGGAGGAGGTGGAGGCTTCTGAGGGACTTTGGTGGAGGCGGGGCCTGGGAGGAGGCGGGGGTGAGGGGGTGTGGGGAGTGGGAGGCACCTTCCCAGCCGCGCGCAGCCGGCCGGACCAGCAGAGGGCGCTGCTTGGGTAAAGATGCGGCGCCGGCTGCCGTGCAGTACCCCTGGGCGGCCGCCTCCTCAGCATCCTGGCCCAGGTCTTTCCCTGCAAGGCAGACGGCTGGGCTGCGGGAGAAGCCGTGGTTCGCATCCTTTAACCAAAGCGGGGATTGGTTTCCGTTGGTTGGGCGGTGCGGGTGTGGACCGGGCCCCGGGGCTGCGCAGGGGTTGCCGTGGGCGCGCAGCCGGCTCTGCGGGAGCGGATCTGGGGTTTTCCAATTTGCCAGCGGGAGGCTGTCTGCTGTCTGGGACTCTGGCCTGGACATTTTCCTCTGAATCCCATCCCAAAGCTTGTGTCTATGTGGGGGATGGGGAGAGTGGAGGTGTCCCTTCCTGGTCAGTCCTGTGGGCTTAGGGACCGAATCTGAGGGCAATAACATGCCAGAACACTGGAAGGGGTGTGGAGGTGGACTCAGTTATGGGACTGCCTGGGTTTGAAGCCTGCCCTTGCCACTTGTAGCTGGTCACCTTGGTCAAACAAGCCCGCTTCCTGTCTCCGCGCCTGGACGAGGGCATGGTAACAGTACCAGCCTGGGGGGAGGGGGTAGCCCAGTGAGCATACTGTATGTTTGGGGTTAGGGCACAGCTTGGCATGGGCTCAGTGTGACGTTCGTGTTAACTCTTAGGATGATGGTGATGAACACCAGGGTCCTTGGAGTCACAGGGAAAGCTGCCAAGGGCAAGCGAGGTTCCTGTTAGTTAAGCTCAGGACTGACCACGGAGATTTGGTGGTCCTCACTGCCGCAAGATGGGGATTGTGAGCTCTCAGAGGTCCCTTCGAAGGCCTTGCACCCCCCCCCCCGCCCCCACCAGGCCAGTGCTGATGTTCAGCCACTGCCAGGCCTCAGGGCAGAGAACAGTCCTGATGGAACATTCTCTCTCTCTCCCTCTTTCAGCTCAGTAAGGTTCAAGGGTTTCCCTTCCAGTTGTGCTGTGAGCTCTGTGAGGCCTTGGCACCCCTTGGTGCCCTTCTGCGGGGTCTGGGTGATGTGAGGAGGGACGGGGACCTTTGCTGGGTGGTGTAATGAAGTTCTGTGCGTTTGGGACATCCGCCTTTCCTACAGATGGGCTCAACCTTTGGCCATGTGTTTGGAGGACTCAGCAGGTTCCTCCTGTGGCCGGGTTTCCTAGACCTCCTCAGTGACCATGTCTGCAGAAAGGGCTCTTTATGTGGTCATTTGGGAAAAGGGTAGCAGTTTGGGTGCCCCCACAAGTGCCTGCCAGAGTCTCCCAACCCCCAACCCCCCAGGCATGGACCACCTCGCTTACCAGGAGTGTGCTGCTTGCTTGGGGACCAGAGTCTGAAGCTCTCACACACTGCTAGTCTCACCAACACAGGGATGTCCCTCCCTGTGGGCTGGGACAGGACGAGCCCTGGGCTGGGAGGTGGGAGGCCTGGGTTCTAGCCCAGGTTTTGGTATTTGCTGACTGGGTGTCCCTGGGCATTTCACTTCACCTCTCTGGCCTTGGGATTTTCATTTATAAACTGAAGATAATGATAGCTATCCTGCCTGCCCTTTTCTCTGTTCTAGAAAGACTGTGCATGCAGGTCTTTGATGGGAATTAAGGGCTAGAAGTAGGTTGTGTTCCTGCTTCTAGTTCCTGTTAAGTGACTGGACTGTCATCAGACTCCCACTGGTCACTTCTGCAGGCAGCTGAGTGGTTGCCAAGCAGAGCGGATTGGGGGAGACACAGATGAAGGAGGACCTTGAACTTAGGGGTTCTCCATCCCCTTCTATTGGAGAAGCATTCCTGAGAGAAATGCACAAATGTAGACTTCAAGGAAATCCACAAACATGGCTTAAATATCCACCTATAAACACACAAAGTTGTTTTTTTTAAGCTTTTATTTATTTATTTGACAGAGAGAAAGAGAGACCACAAGTAGGCAGAGAAGCAGGCAGAGGGGGAGGGGGAAGTAGACTCCCTGCTGAGCAGAGAGACCGATGTGTGGCTCAATCCCAGGACCCTGGGATCATGACCTGAGCCTAAGGCAGATGCTTAACCCACTGAGCCACCCAGGCGCCCCTAAACACACAAAGTTTTATTTTTTTAAATTTTATTTATTTGAGAGAGAGACAGAGTGAGAGAGCATGAGAGGTGAGGTCAGAGGGAGAAGCAGACTCCCCATGGAGCTGGGAGCCCGATGTGGGACTCAATCCCAGGATTCTGGGATCATGACCTGAGCTGAAGGCAGTTGCTTAACCAACTGAGCCACCCAGGCACCCCCACACAAAATTTTAACAACTCACAAAAGCTGGAAGTTTGAGTGCTTCAAGATTCTGAATTCATCAAACTCAGGGAAAGTAGTTCAGGAAGGCTTCCTGGAGGAGGAAGCAGGGATTTTGTTTTTGTTTTTTGTTTTTAGAAAAGGCAAAGAAAAGGGTCGTGGTAGTGGTGGTAGGTATAGAGATCCAGGTCAGGACAACCAAATGTAGTAAGAGAAACTTGGCAGTGACCCCTGGCATATGGAGACCCTGAAAGAATGAGTGACGTGTAAGGAATGATGAGCAGGTCTCCTCAGTGGGGCTGGTTCAGAACCGGAGTTTTGATGGGAGAGTAGACAGCTAGGTAGCCTTGTCAAGGCAGCGCCATCCTGGTGCCCTCTCAGTCTGGCTCAGTGTTGTAAGTCAGTTTCTCAGGGAAGCAGACTCTGAAACAGAGATTTACGTGCTGGAGGATTCCTGTGGAGTGCACTTGCACTTGGGAGCAACACTTTGGTGGGGGTGGGGAGATTGGGCAGGAGGGGAGCTTGACCCGTAATCGTGATCCCTGCAGTAGAGTTCTCAGCTGGGAGCTGGGATAGCCCTTCTGAGAGATTTCTTTTTAGGGCTGGAGAAGCAAGGCTTTATGTCCTCCCACCAGTCGTTGGATGTGAACTGCTGTGGGGGTGATGTTAGGGGACAGGGATCCCTTCTGTGGAAGGCAGTGCCCAGAGAGGGACTCAGCTCTGAGCTGTGAGCCTCCAACACTGCCAGCGGCTGTGGGAATGAACAACTCCTCCTGAGGTGTCCCCCGGCATCCCCTCCACCCATCATGACAGAAGCAGGAGGAGCCTCCAGCAATGTCCAATACCCCTGACCATGCTCCATGACCAATATTAGCCCTTCAGATTCTCCTGGGGACATAAACTTCTTTCTCTAGTTTACCTCTTTACGGAATGTTTGCATGAGAAGTGTGTTTGGGGATCATTTAGTACAATAATCCTCAGCCTGGGTGCATTTCAGAATCATGCAGAGACTTTTTCAAAGCACCCTTAGTAGATTCTGATGTGCACAGACCCCTGCTACTCATCTAAGACTAGACTATAAGCTCCATGCAGTTGGGGCTCTGTCTTGCACAGAGAATCCTTGAATCCCTGGGTCCTCACACAATGAATGTTTAGGGGAAGAATGAATGGGACCCCTGTCCTCGTCTATAGGCTCTTTTCTGACTACTCTCTCTTCTGCCTTCTCTACTATGGTCACTCTGACTGCTTGCCTTTGCATGGACTGTTCCCTCTGTCTGGGATCCCCCTCCCCCTGGAATAGATGCCCCCTCTGATTAGATGAGCTAACATCTGCACAGTGCTCAGAACCATGCTGGACGTGTTTGGGTCCTGCATGGGGGCTAGGTATGGCTGTTACCCTCTTCTCCTTTGGCATGCTCTGCTCCTCACTGGCCTAAACTGGACTGCATTTTGTTTCAATAGCTTATTTACTTTTTTGTCTCATCAACAACAAACCAGCCGTTGGCAAGTGGGTACCACATCCTTTATCTTTGTATCCACAGCAGCTAGCTAGTACGGTGCCTGGCACACAGTAGATGCTCAATGAATGCATGTGGAATGAGCAGAAAGACCAAGCTCCTAGGGATACAGTTTGAAAAAACTAACTTTAAAGTATTTTGAATGAAGGGCTAGTTGAGCAAGGATGAGTGATTTCGCTAGGTGTGGTGCCATTGCTGCTTGATAGACACGGAATCCTGGGTGAATGGTTTAAACCATGGATGGTGGACTGTGGGCTGGGCAGGCAGGTGGGCAGATGGACAGACGGGTGAAGAACTGGGCTGATGGATGGCTTTCACCTTGTGTGGAGGAGGGCCAGGGTTTGGAGAAGACGAGGTGGGAGGGAGGGTGGGCAGGACAGAGCTAATTTCACACAGTCTAGCCAGTGAGGTGTGAATTGGGGTGGGGGCATCTGAGAAAGCACCCCCCGCATCTTGCCCTGGTAAGGCTCGGGGAAGTGTTGCTCCTGCAGGTTTCCACCTGTGGGGGAGGCACTGGCCAGTGACCCTGAGGTCAGTCTAAGGCAGGCAGAACCGAGGAGCTGCTGGGGGCTGAGTCAGGGCTGGTGGTGTTGGGGAGTGGGTTTAACTGGAGGGAGTCTGGAGACCTGGAGCCAGGGCCTCTGTTCCTCTGGGGGGTTGGTGGAGAATTTCCGTAGGAAGGGAACCCAGGCAAGTCACCCCACGGAGCATGGCCGAGGGCAGATCTGGGCTGGAGTTCAGGAAATTCTGCCAGAAGGGCCTTCCTTTTTTTCTGTTGGCCAAGTAAGCAATTGGTCAGTTCAACTGGTCGACCAAATAGCCAGGTGGTCCGTCTGTCTGGCAGGTAGAGATAGTTTGTCCAGCCATCACCTGGATGGGACACTGGGTCAGGAAGTCATGTTGGCAGGTGGGAGCACATGGCAGGTGCGTATTGTCGGCTGAGATGAGTACTAGGTGTGTAAGCAGTAGGAGTCAGGAGGAGAGAAGAGGGGTCCAGTCTTTCTTTTCTGGGGAGCCTCAACCAGTGGTTCCCAATGGGTTAGGACTATGTCTTTAGAGACCTTGGAACGTGGGGGGTTGGTTAGAATAGTATTGTAGGAAGTAGGTGCTGCTTCAGTGGCCCAGGGCCGACGAGACCAAGTGTTCTTCAATGAAGGATAATCCCACACAACCCAGAATGATCTCACTCCAAGGCCAGTATATTCCTTTGGGGGAAGTATTACGTCTAGTCAAATGGAACACTGTCTATGAACGGCTCATAGGGCTAGCCCCTGCTCCCTTCCACACACCCAGACCTCTAGTGCCCTCTTCATTCTCTCTTCTTTCTCCTCTCTAGAAGATACGCAAGTTGTTAACTAAGTTCTCGGAGTGCCATGAGCTATAGGGAGGGAGGTGGCAAGTGAGAAGTAGAAACACCATCTGGCTCCCTCCTGCAGTGGGAGGTTGGACCATAGGCCTGGAGGAGGTGGGCTTCTGGGAAATGCGTGGCAAGAAATCCTCCCCTTTTCCTCCAGCTGGGAAATCAGAGGCCCATGGGGGCCCAGTGAGCCCCCCAGCTCAGGGTTGAAGAAGGGCAGTGACCCTGAGGCTGCCTATCCTGGTGTGGGCTTCAGAACTGCACCTCCCCCATCCCCATGTTGGTTCCTTCCCTCACCTCAGGACTGGGCTGTCATGGGCAGACAGGCCAAGAAGGAGCGGGGAGCCTGGCAGGAGGCTGCTTCTCTCAACACCATATGTCCCAGAAGGACAAAATGTGAAAATATAAAAAGCCTTTGGTCTTGGTGCGGGATCACATGGATCACACGGATCACACGGCTGGGCAGCCTGTCACCCTGGCTGTCGGGTTCTCTCTGCCCAGGAAGTGTGAGGCCCGGCCTGCAGCTGGAGCTGGTCTTGGTAAGAACACCACCTCTGGCTGCAGAGGCCATCCTCGAGAGGTCTCTGGGAGATGCCCGAGCGCCGTGTAGGATAGGCTGGCGGGGCACCACATTCATGCCCATTTCTCCAACAGGAAAACTGAGCCCTGGCTCCATGGCTGGCTATTGGCGCTGCGACTCAGACACATGTCTTCGGACTCTTACTCCAGTGCTCACTCCTCGACAGCAGGATCCAGCTCTCTCCTTGAAGGTGGGGAGGTGGGGCTGCCCACCTGTTAGGAGGGAGCAGTCACCTTGGAGGCCTTTTCCTAGGGGTGTGCTGTGGAAGTTTGTGTGGAAGGCTCAGCCCTCTCTGCTGCGGCTCAGCAGAGACAGTGTGGGAGCCAAAGAGGTCGGCCCTTCTGGGGCCGCTTCAGCAGCTGCGCTGTGGGACTGGTACCCGGCAAGACGGGGATCTCAGAGGGGGCAGCTGACGTCTTACAGACACTGGGCACTCCAAGGGCCACCTCTGGTCCCCCTGACAGTTATGAGCCTCTGCCCCTGGCTTCCTCAAAAACTCTGCTTAATGCCCATAGATTGCCTTGGGGCTCCCCTAGGTCTCTGCTCAGCCCAGCAGCCTGGGCCAGGATGAAAGTGAAGCTGTCAATAATTCATGGGCTAGCTCCCCCTCACTTCCCCTGCTTGGTGGGCTGTAAATATTTCACGGTTTCAGAGGGGCAGAGGTGGCCCAGCAGACTTCCAGGATGGGGCTCGAGGGAGCCTCACCCTTTCTCAGAGGCTTCGGGCCCTGCCAACCACACAGAGGGAGTGGAGAGGCTGTCTAGAGCTACTGACTGGGCTGACCTTGACTTCTCTGGTGGGGACAGGGAGCCAGCCCTGAGGCCATCCTCAACTCTGTCCTCTTCCTCGCCTCTAGTTCTCTTGGATTCTCCCCTCTTCTGCCAGGTTTCCCATTTCACCTGCCGCGCCTCTAGCCTTAACTGTCTCCTTCCCGGACAGCTGGCCAAGCCATTCTGACCTTGCCCAGCCCAGGAAGGCTGGCAAAAACAGCAGTCTGACCCTGCCAGTGCCTTGTCTCAGAGCTTCACAAGCTCCAGCTTGCTCTCAGAGGGGAAAGATCCACCGTTCCCACCCCAACCTGCAGGGCCCTGCGCACTTGGCCTTCTGGACCTCTGAGCCCTTTTTCCCAGCCTCTCAGTCTGCTCCCCTGTGCTCTCATCTTGCTGTTCCTGCACCTCTCAGCTTTTACCCACCTTTTAGCCTTTGTTCTGTGTCCCTGTGCCAGGGGGTGATGGGGGTTCAATTCCAGAGCACTTTGTGTCTCCAGGCTCACTGAGGGGTCACTGATGTTCTGGGCCAGGCCTACCATGCTACGTAAGCCGACGTGAGACCCCTGCTGGGCCAGTGGCTTCTCTCTTAGTGTGATGTGTGGCCTGTTCTTCTGAACCCTCATGTGTTTGTCTATAAAATGGGGATAGTACTAGGTACCCCACAGGATAGTTGTGAGGCTTGGAAGGAAGGTCTCCAAAGGCCCAGCCCAGGCAGCAACATGGGGTCGGTCCAGCAGCTGGACCAGCTGTGTGGTTGCTATGCCCTCTGGGGACTGTGGGCTGCTGACTCTCCCTTGGGGGCGGGGCGTGGGTTGGGGGAGAAGCGGAGGCCATTCTGTGGACAGAAGCCAAGGGAACAGAAGAGGGCCAGGGGCACGGAGAACCCTCTGAGGGGGTCTTCTGAGAGGTAGGATAATTGGGAGCCCCCTGGAAAAGTGATGGAAGGAGGACAGTCCAGTATAAGGGTGCATTCTGGAGGACACTGCTCCAGGATATTGGGGTGGACCCCACTGAGACCACCGGAGAGAACACAGAACTTTCCATCTGAGGGTGTGCGCTAATCCACTAGTCCCCTACAGTCGGTTGAGGGTTGGCTCCAAGGGCCTAGGTTTCCTGAGCTGACGGACTACACAGGCAACCACGCCCACTGGTGTTTGCAGCTGCACAGAGGCCGCAGGGCAGAGGGGGAAGGACTTACTGAGAGTGTTGGAGGTAGGTCCCAGGCCACGGAGCTGTGGCCAGAAGACAGAGGAGAGAGCAGCAGGAGACCAGGCTGCTGACCATGGGAGTAAGGCTGAGGCAGACGGAAGAGGAGAGCTTGGGCTGAGATTTAGTGGCATCCTCCCTGATCTTCTCCCATTCATGCACTCATTTGTTCATTCATCAGAGTTATTGACTGTCCATTAGGCAGCACAGAGCAACCAGATCAATCCTAAAATGTACAGCTCATCTTCTGCTCCTACCCTGGGCCTCAGGTAACTTAGAACCATATGAGGGCCTAAGGTAGATCTGATGGGTGAGTGGCAAGTGAGTGGCCCTCTCTTGAGGTTGTGGGGAGCCCTGGGGAGATGTCTTCCCTTAAGCTTCTTCTCAGGGCTCAATAGACCTTTCTTCCTCCTCCCAGAGCATCTGCCCTCCTCCTGGCATGAAAGGGACAGGTGCTCCAACTGGGAGAACCTCTCCTTTCTGACATCAGGTAGACCTCCTTGGCAGTGATGTTGAAGGCAGAAACTGGAGGCCCATATGCGGATCTGGAACTGAGAAATGTCCTTTTTTCTCTTCTCTCTCCCCCTCTCTTCTCAAACATTTCCAGAAACACTACTGAGTGTCAATCCCTGAACATCCATCCAGCCATTCCCTCCTCTAGACAGTATTTCCCCGATCTGGAACAGCTAAGAGGAAAGGGGAACACATTGGTCTCCTTGTTCTGAAAATCCTGTAATCTCCATGGAAAGACATCCTCAGTCCTACCCCAGCCGCTCCTTTGCTTCGTGTCTTTGGATGAAGTCACTTACCCCTGAAGCTCAGCTTCCTCTTCTGCAACCTAGAAGCTGTGAAAAACTATGGTAATGAGCTCCCCGTGTTGTTAGGAGGCTAAAATGAGAGTCAGAATGTGTGAAAGCATTGCAAATGGTGGAATATTGTACCCGTGGAAGTCCTGTCCCTCTCTCACTTTTATCATCTTCCATATCCTCTCCATCGACATCCTTAGCCCCAAGGAAGAGAGGTTTTCTTGCAGCGGGAGGGGCTTTGCCAGTGCTCCCGGAAACACCTGTTTCTCAAGTCAGCTGCACATGGGATGCCTGGAAGAAATGAGTTTAATTGATAATCAGCTTCATTAGGGGTCCGCTGCAGAGATGGATCCGCTGGGCTCTCCTCTGCAACGACTTGGGCCTCCCCAGCTGTACATAGCTGGGCCATGCAAAAGGGGTAGAGGCAGGAGCTGCAAAGGAAGCAGCAGCTAATGAAAAATTCAAGCTAATTGTTTGCTAAAAAGCCCTGTCTGCTTCAAATGGGATTCTCGAGGCTGGGGAGGGGGATGTGGGGTGGCCTGTGGCTACTCTCTGTTTGTCAGGTGCTGGCTTCCTGGAGGACCCAGGAGCTGGGTCTGGAGAGGATGGGGAGCTTCCTAGGCGGGCAGCCAAGGAGGGGTGGGGAGCGCCCTCGGAATCTCCGACTTGCATTGTGTTAAAGCGCAATGTCTCTGTCTACACAGCCGTGTCTATGTGTGTGTGCATGCGTGTCCCCAGAGTAGTCAGGATGCCCTCCGAATTGGTCTGTGATTGGAGAAACTCCCTCTCTGATAGGAAGGGCGCACATCTCACCTGAGATGCTGGGAAAGATGTGCATGCTCTGATGCAGGGGAAACCAGAAATGTGTTTGGTAGTAAAGGGAATGAGTGATGAATTAACTGAAGAATACCAGTGGCATGGAGGCCCCCGGTAAGACAGCCCCAGCTGGGCTAGTGTGTGCATGGAGTGAGAATTGTATGAATTTTATGACAGGCGCAGCCAGTATGGGTGGGGTGGGGGGAGGAGAGAGGCAGGCTGTGGAGGAGGGCTGCTGCTAGCTGAGCGGGTGCTGGGAGTGGTCCCAGTGGCAGGGATGAAGAGTGGAGAAATTAGATCAGACTACGTGATAAACAGATTGAGGTTGCAAGAAATGGCCATTAGGACGGGCTGCAGAGTTGAAAGCAGAAAAGACAAAGTATAGGGAATGTCTGTACATGGGTCTGGAAAGGGGAGGTTGGCATCTTGGGACTGGCGTTCCAGGGGCCATGCAGAGAGCAACGTCTGCCCCCAAACAATACTTGAGGCCCAGTGAGGAAGGTCTGTGCTTCCCAAGGTCAAGGCTAAAGGAGGACACTGGCCTTTTTGACATAATTTCCAGAGTCTTAGTTCATTATCGAATGTAATTTTGAGTGAAACCCTGTCAAGCTGGTTTTCATTATGATCTGTTTACCTGATACTGACTTCTCTCATCGAGTGTGATCTGCACCCCCCAAGATTTCCTCCCTGTGGAGAAATAGATTCTACAGTGCGACAGAGTGAGATGGGCTCAGGGCCTGGGGTCACACAGATGTGGGTCCAATTCTGACTCATCACTTCTGGGACACTTTTGCTGAACCCCAGGGCTAGGTTACATTGATTTCTAGGACTTACTTACCTCTGTCTCTAAACTCCACAGCATAATATGGAGAAATAACATACCTTTTTTTTTTTTTTTCAGAGACAGAAAGAGTGCAAGTGAGTAGGGGGAGGGGCAGAGGGAAAGAGTATCTTAAGTAGGCTCCCCACCCAGTGTGGAGCCTGATGGTTTGGGCTGGGGGCTTGATCTCACGACCCTGAGATCATGACTTGAGCTGAAATCAAGAATCGTATGCTTAACCAACTGAGCCACCCAGGTGCCCCCAAATTACATACTTTTGAGTGAAAGTCTCATGTTATTATGGGTCTCTGCCTGACATTGGCCTCTCTGTAGAGCGTAAGCCAAGACTATACAAACCCAAGATTTCTTCATTGTTGAGAACCTCTGCCTTTAGACGATGAACTCCTCAAGGGTGGGGACCACATCTATTTTTCTGTGGGTCCCAAACACCTTGACCTGTGCCTGGAGTGCCAGAGTCATACATGTTTGGGACACTGAAGTGGTCTTGGGCAACATCCCCTCTCAGACCTTGGTTTTCTCATTGGTAGAATGTGGACAAGCAGTAGTGCCCACCTCAGAATCGCTGTGTGTCCTGAATGAAATAAGCCGCCTCATGAAAGTTCCATCGGACATCCGCACATGAGTAGATGTTCACATGCTCTGTGAATGAACGAACTTTCCGAGTCCGGCATCTTTTAATGGAATGGAGGAGGAATTCTCACTCCTCAGGTGAGGGTCTTAGAAGGGACCATAGATTCCGGGAGACCTTTTTTTGGGGTTTTGCCTGACTCCACTTTGTAAAGTTTTTTGAAATACCCTCAGTTTAGGCTTTCCTGGCAAAGGACCCAGAGCTGTCTTTCCCACAGAGGTTTCCAGGGCCAGGGAGCCTGGTTAGAGGCAGAGATGGGCAGTGGAGGGGCGCCTGGGGGGTTCAGTAGTTTAAGCCTCTGCCTTTAGCTCAGGTCATGATCTCAGGGTCCTGGGATTGAGACCTGCATCAGGTTCCCTGCTCGGGGCGGGGGGAGTCTGCTTGTCTCTGTTGCCCTCTACCCCTCCCCCTGCATTCTTTCTCTCTCTATCTCTCTTTCTCACACAAATAAATAAATCTAAAAAAAAAAAAAAGAGAGAGAGAAAGAGAGAGACTGGCAGTGGAGGGGTGGGGAGAGGGAAGGTGGAATACTTGTGTGTGAGAGTGGGCTTGGCTTTTCCTTTCTGCTCTGAGGCTTGAACAAGCAGGAACAAGCTATGTTCATGTACCATGAAGACCGCTGGTGGACTTGGAAGAAATTTCCTGAGGCCTGCAAAGCTGACTGTCTTGTTCTCTCTCAAGAGATTGTTCCCGAAGCTGAGGCAATTCCTGATAGTCTGGTTCAAGAGAAAACAGCCATGATGACCTCTCCATTGTTTTATTTTATTGCATTCTTAAATACATGGTGTGTGGAAGAATGTAGTCTCACAAAAGATTCAAACAGTAGGCACACTGGTAGGTAAGTAAATGGTGAGTGCCCCCTTGGTCCCCAAGCTACCTCCTTCATTCCCACTTCTCTCCAGAGGGCCACTACTGTTAACAATTTGATAAGGATTCTTTCAGAATTTCGTCTACCCACTTACATGTTTATGTACATGAATGAAAACAGATAGAATGCTTTTAATCATAAAAGGGATCATAAGTGTTTGCATTTTTCTATAACATGTTTTTCTGGGAGATTTTGGAAATCTTTCCATGTTTGTATGTATAGATTGGCCTTAATTTAAACAAATAATGCCTCCATAACATTCTGTAGTATGGATTATAATTTTTAACTATCTTTAATGGGTATTAGATGGGTATTCTGATTACAAATGAAGTGGAATATGTTAAACATTATTAATTAACCATTAAATTTTGTATGGGATTGCCTATTCATAATTTCTGTCCATTTTTATCTATACTGCATATTTGGTCTTTTCTCATTGATTTTAAGTTACTTCCTGGAGGCCCAGATGTTAATCCATCATGTGTTATATATATGGCAAATATATCCTCCCAACTTCTTGTTTTTTTTTTTTTTAAGTCTTTTATTATATAAAAGTTTTAATTTCTAAGTTGTCATATCTGTCAACATTTTTTTTTTGGTCAACTATTTTCTTTATGGCCTTCAGGTGTTATGTTTTGCTTAGGAAGGCCTTTCTCAGCCCTAGATGACATACTTTTTTATTTTTACGTGATTTTGGGGGGGGGTTACTTATCTATTTGTTAGAGAGAGACAGAGCACAAGCAGGCAGAGTGGCAGGCAGAGGCAGAGAGAGAAGCAGGCTCCCTGCCGAGCAAGGAACCCGATGTGGGACTCGATCCCAGGACCCTGGGATCATGACCTGAGCCAAAGGCAGCTACTCAACCTACTGAACCACCCAGGTGTCCCTTTGTGTGATTTTTTAAAGTTGTTCATGTCTGATATTTTGACGTACCTGGAATAATTTTGGTTGGTAGCATGAATCTATTATTTATTTGGTGTTGGAACGTGTTAACAATGTAGAAAGGCAAAGAAAATTCCAAATAGCAAAGAAATGTTTAGCTTTGAAACCTGTGATTATATATTTTTATTTTGGAGGATCAGTTTTTAAGAAATTTCTAGAGCCACCTGGGTGGCTCAGTAGGTTTAGCATGTCTGACTCTGGATCTCAGCTCAGGTCTTGATCTCAGGGTTGTGAGTTCAAGCCCCACCTTGGGCTCCACACTGTGGAGCCTACTTAAAAAAATTTTTCTAAAATGTTTGTGATAATAAATTTAAACAATGCAGAAATACATAATGTAAAAACTGAAGTTTCCTCAAGCTTTTCCATCCAATCCTCCTTTGGGTGAATTGAATTTTTTTTTATAACAAGCATGTCTCACAAAAGTAGGACATGTTTGTTGGCTATTTGTATCTCTTCTATGAATTACATCTTTGCATATTTTACCTGTTCTTTTTTTCTATTGGGCTATCTTTTTTTGTGTTAATTTGCAGACAATCTTTATATATTAAGGCATTAATTCTTTGATTATTATATATGATCCAAATATTTGGGACATTCCAGTCTGTAATGATGATCTGTTTCAGCATTTATTATCAATTTTTATTTCATTTCTGTGGGGCTGACCAATATAATTCCCTGAACCAGGAATAAAAACAGCAGGGTCTGTGACTTCCCACATCCACAAACTAGCTGTACAACTGCGTTTAAGTCACTCAGTATCTGTGCCTCTGTCTTCTCTCCTGCAAGGTAAAGATAGTGCATTAGTCTCTAGGACCCCTAACTTCTGTGATTTTTATTATTCAGCTGCTGTATTTGCAATGGCCTTGTTTTCTGGACAGGGATATGGCAGATTCACATCCTGAATATGTGTGCCTGAGTCTGTAGTAGTGATCCTGACTCCCCAGCAGTTACACTGAACAGAAACCTGGGAAATGGGGTGAATATTAGCTAAAGAGCAGAAAGGCACTGACGTGGGTGGGGACAGTCCTCCAGAGATGACGAGGAAGGGCTTGAGAAGCAGGAGATGAGACTTGGCATGTAAGACCAGTCCTTTTTCCTATGTTGACCTCAGATTTGGATCTGGAAAGTGAGAATGGGGACTGGGAGGAGACTTGGGGTTTCTGAGCTTCTTGCCAGCTCTGCTCTTCTGTGATGGCCCACAGGAATCACAGGTGAGTGCTTCATCGGCCTCTGGGCTGGCTCTTTGTCTGGTCCCCCCTCCTCCTCCCTCCTGCAGGAGGTGACCTCTCCCTTTCTGTTTCCCTCCCTAACACACTGTGCATAGCAACTTTTGCGTGAACACCATGGATCGGGCAGTTAGTGCGCTGTCTCTGTCTGAGCCACTTGAGAGCAAGACTTCTCAATAACTTCTTAAAAACCTTAGTAGAAAATGTGCTAGGGGCACCTGGGTGGCTCAGTGGGTTAAAGCCTCTGCCTTTGGCTCAGGTCATGATCCCAGGGTCCTGGGATCGAGCCCTGCATCGGGCTCTCTGCTTAGCAGGGAGCCTGCTTCTTCCTCTCTCTCTCTGCCTGCCTCTCTGCCTACTTGTGATCTCTGTCTGTCAAATAAATAATTAAAAAAGAAAAAGAAAAAGAAAAAGAAAGTGTTCTAGGGGTGCCTGGATGGCTCAGTGGGTTAAGCCTCTGCAGTCAGCTCAGGTCATGATCTCAGGGTCCTGGGATCAAGTCCCACATTGGGCTCTCTGCTCAGTGGGGAGCCTGCTTCTGCCTCTCTGCCTACTTATGATCTCTGTCAAATAAATAAATAAAATCTTAAAAAAAAAGAGAGAGAAGGAAAATGTTGTAATCCCTCCCTTGCCCTGTCATCGATACAGACTCATAGAAAAAACAGTTCATAAAGCAGGTGAAGTATCCTATCCATGGGAGACAGTGGCTGTTAGCATTTGGTCATCATTCCTTGTCTCTTCTATGTGTTCTTTCTTTGTAAACTGTAGACACAATTTTGTATTTGGAGTTTTTCTCTTATGGCACAATTATTTCTTTATTTTGTCAAACGTTCTCCATAAGCATCATTTATGATCACTGTATATCAGCAGGGCAGGACATTTTATTGTTCAAAGATGTCTTTCCACGTATACACCATTTTTGTCCCCCGGACAACAGTGAAGAGCTCGTGTGGCTCGCTCCCTTGTGGAGGACGGCAGGGAAGCTCATGGCAATTGGCAGGGCTTCCCTGGGTCCTGGAGCTGGCCAGCTGCAAGGTGGAGCGATTCTGTGGCTGACACCTGCTTGGGACAATTCACTGTGTTTCCACATTCACTTTGGTCACTTCTTCCAACAATTCTGTCCAGGAGGTGGCTAGGAATGACTATCGTCTTTGCCGAGAGCACACTGAGGCTCAGAGAGTTGAGTGACTTGCCCAAGGACACAGAGCGTCGGTAGCGGGGCCAGACCTGGAATCCTCCTCTCCTTACTCCAGATCTGGCACTTGCGTGTCCTCAGTTGAGGATTCTTTCCACCAAAGTCCCAGTGCGACAGGAATTTTGAGTGATGCTGATTGGCAACAAGATTTCAGAAATAAG
Organism: Lontra canadensis; assembly: GCF_010015895.1. Classification (NCBI taxonomy): domain Eukaryota; kingdom Metazoa; phylum Chordata; class Mammalia; order Carnivora; family Mustelidae; genus Lontra; species Lontra canadensis. The sequence continues at coordinate 8,848,953 of NW_022631069.1, read as the reverse complement.
AGGTCAGAGTTATTGCTGGAGGGAAAGCCAGTCCTCTAATCAATCTAGACATCATTTATTTATAACCATAGAGGCTCGAAGAAGGTGCACGTCAGCAGAGGAGGCAGAGGGGGAGAAGCAACAGAGCTCATCCCAGAAAGGACCAGAGGTGGGGCTGGGCCAGAGGAGGCTGGGCCTGGGGAGGCAGGGAGAGGAGAGAGTGCAGAACTTGTATGGGGGTTCCTCCTGACATGGGTCCTGGCAGAAAGCGTCTCTCCTTGGTCGATGGGATGGACCTTGGAGAATCCTCCTTCCTCTGTCCTTCTGCATTAGTTTCTTTAAAAGAAATGTGCTTTCGTCACTTTCCTCTCCCAGCCTTGACTTCTGGACAGAAATAGCTGGAAAGAAACTGCTCCATTGTCCAGAGCAAATGGTGGGTTTGGTGTTTCTCCAGAAAGCACTGATCTCGGCTTGATTTTTCCAGAGCTGACCTGTCTGGTCTGATTTTCCATCAGCTTCGAGACTGCTCAGTTCTCTGACTTAGGTGCTCAGGGATGAGGGCTGGGAGGTTGTCCCCTCTCAGACCAGTCACTACCTGGGGACAGCAGGTGAGCCACAGTGAGAGGTAGAGGAGGGGATAGGGCTGCCCTGGAGACAGGAGACCTGGGTGTCTTTCCAGCTTGTCACTGCACACTGAGTACTTTGGGGTGGATTGGCTTCTCAGATAAGCCCTCGGTTTCTTCATCTCAAAAAGAAAAGGTGGTTGAAGTAGAAGACATCCAGGGCCCATGGGGCTCTGGTGTCCCTTGATTCATTTTGAGATAGTAGAGCTCAGAGGAAGCATGTGGATCCTGGAGACAGAGCTAGGTGGCCCGGGCTGTGTTCAGCTCCACCACTGGCTTGTCCGTTGCTGTTAACCTGTTAAGAGTAAGTCACTGAAGTCACTTCTGCTTCTCTTTCCTCACCTACCCAATGGGGACAGTTGCTAACTTGCTGCCTTATTAGGATGATTACATGGGTTAATTTGGTGAAGGCCTTGGAATAGTGTGTGGTACACGGCAAGTGCTTTTGAAATAAATGTGTATTACAATTAAGCTCCAGGGAGGGTGGGACTGGAGGCCGGGTAAGTCTCCTCCCTCCCTCAAGGCATGCAGCTTGGCTGGGCTCACACTAGCCAGTATTGTTTCTTCCTCCGGGAGCATAGCTGGGACTCCATGGGAGTGTCAGTCAGGATGGATCAGTGCCTCTGCACAGCCAGCTCGCTCCCAACACTGAACCCATCATGCCAGTAACTAATTTGGATGCTTTCAAAGAGCCTGCCTCCTACATTATTTCATTGAATCCTCTCTCAACCTAGGTGATCCCCTAGGTGGGGATCACTCCAAGCTCACAGGTAAAATCCAGAGGCGCACAGAGGTGTACAACTGGGATGGCGTGTCCAGGACCCAGCTTGTCCTGTTTGCCTGTGCATCTGGGATGAGGGCCTTCTGCCAGCAGGGGGATGGATCTGTGCTTGGGGTCACCTTGCAAAGCACAGGCTGGGAGGGGGGATGGCCATGTGCCAAGGCAGTGGAACTGATTTTTACTGATCATATTAAAAAAGTGTGCAGACTGACCATGCTTCTGAAACTCACTCCCTTATTGTTGGACATTTAAATTATTCTCAATTTTGAGATATCATTAGGTACTTCTTAAACTAGTAAAAAATAATTCTTTCAGAACCTTAGAAGCAGTTACATGTGTCTTGCTGATGACTCCAAAAATTGGTCCAGTTTTTCAAGAGAACAATCCAGTAATATTTAAGAGCTATAAAATTATTCCTACCCTTTGACCTGATAATTCCACTTCTGAGAATATACTCCAAGGAAATAGCTTAAAAGAGGAAAAAAAAAAAGAAAGAAAGTAATTTGTACTTAGTTGCTCTTAGAAATGCTATTTATAAAAACTGGAAACAACCCAAATGCCCAGCCGTCAGCGTTTGGCTTAAAACTCGTGGTGTATTTACATTCTAGAATATGATAGAGCTTTTAAAAATGACAAATATGGGAACCATGTCAAGGCACAGACAAGTACACACATACAAAATAATGATAAGTGGAAAAGGGGTAAATATGTATGTTTGTATGCATTTTCTAATGACAACTACACAAAACAGGCCAATATTTGTTCAATGAATTGATAAAGGTTAGATGCAAGTTGGCATTGCTTTTAAAATTCATTAAATGGTTTAAGCTCACAGTACAAATAAAATGAGTCATTTTATACTCTTAGATGAATAGGACCAGCTACATCATTTGCAGGGCTCACTGCTAAATGAAAATGTGGGGCACTTGGTTCGAAAATGGACATTTCAAGATGGTGGTAGCTGAGCTTTACCAAGTGTGGGTCCTTCAAGCCCTGGGTCCCGTGTCACTGCATTGTAAGCCTGTGAAGCCAGCCCTGGCTGGAACTGTCAATCCAATCTACTCACTTCACCAATGAGTAAAATGAGTCTCTGAAGTTCAGCTCTGCATAGAAAACCTCAGAAGCACCAACAGTCCCACGCCCCTTGGAGCTCGGAGTTAGTGCAGAAGTTACCGAGCATCAGAAGGTGTCATCTAGATGGGATGTTGTCCCAGAACTCTGGCCATTTGTCCCTTGGCCTTGCTGTTCCAGCTAGACGGTCCACTGTGCTTTGTTCACCTACCCATCTGTTCATTTAGCAAGCATTTATTCACCTGTCACATGTCCCAGATGCTGTGCGGACTGATGGGGACACCGAGGACAAAAACGTGGGAACTTAGGGTTTACTTGCAAAGACAAAGGAGATACCTGATGAGAGAATCGTATTTGGTAAAAGCTATGGTAGCCTTGGCCTAGTGGTTTAGCCATCGTGGGGAGGTGGTTGTGGGGCACCAGGGCTCCTCTGGGGATGCTGACAGATGTCTGAGTCTTGAGGAGGGAGTGCCTTGATAAGGAAGGTGAAGGGTACCCGACTACACAGGAAACAACGTGCTTTGCAAAGCCCAGTTGAGGGGCCCTGCCAGTAATGGCTTTGGGAGCACTGTCCTCTGCTCCATTAATATGGAGACAAGCCAACTAAAGCCCTAACGTCTTCACATGAAGACAGACTGGGAATTTCCCATTCTGTGTTTATTTAGCAGCCTTTATTACATTGCAGCCCATTGTTGCAGCCTACAGAATCTTTTATGATGGACCCTGACATCTTTCCTGGCTTTATGCCATGTCAAACTGAATCGGCATCCTATCCATTTCCATCTCCAAGTGGGCAGTGGGCATACTGACCAGGACAGAGCCGATACCTGGGACCCAGAGCAGCCTCCATGGCCGTCCTACATGGGAGACTTCCATAAGCTGTCCCCAAGACTTTGTGAGAGGCTCTGCTGAATGTCTTCTGGACATCGCAACGTAGTGGTTTTCTGGTTCATTGCAAAGGAATCTCGGGAGATGGGCAGTGTTGTTTTTGGAGAGCCTGCTTGCCTTCTACTAGGCACTGCTCGCCATTCTGAAAACTTGTAGACAGACTACGTGTGGACACTCATTCCCCACCCCCCAGAAATTTCTTCTTTGACCTACTCTTGAGAACTGGGTGTTGTCCATACTGAGCTTAGAAACAGAAAAATATAGACTGAGCTCCCTTTCTCCCCCTGCCAATCCCAACACACACACTGTCCTGGACACACATCTAATCCCTGTCTTGAAGGTCAGTACTATCAGATGCCTGCCCCTTGTGTGGGGAGCCCTGTGTGTCATGTCCTTGACTATGACTATGACACGTCCTATGGCCATGAACGACTTCTCCATTCAAGGCTGATACAAATGCCCAGGGAAGCTGAAACCAGACAATGACCACAGGACTGTTCAACAGATTTTTCTCTTAGAACCTTCAAATATTGTCTTTTACTATCCAGCGGAGTTTGTTCTTGCTACAATTCTAGCTTTAAGAATTAATCATCTTTTGTATTTACATGTAAATGGTTGGTAGTGAGAGAAAATATTTGACTGAGAAAAATGTCACCTCTCTCATAGTACCAAAAAGAATCCTCATTAACAATCTGTGATAACCATTTTGGTCAAGTCTTTCTGCCTATATGGAGGGAGAGGAGTAGATGAATGGGCGCTTAGGTCATTAGAGAAATAATTTGGCCAAGATGGAATCATACTGCGCAGGGCATTTTTACTAAACATGCATTAAATTTAATTGAACTGAAATGTTTAATAGCACAATAAGAAACTCAATGAACTGACACAGAATTTCTGGACATCAGATCAATGATTTTCCCCACAAAAACATTAGTTCTTAAAATAGCCTTCAAAATTAAGAGCGAATACCATAAATATTAGGAGAGTAAAGTAAGTTCAAAACAAAATTTCAATTGGAGACATTATCCAGTGACTCCGTTTCGAGAAACATGAAAATTAGTACATTACTCTTTGCCCTCGCTCTCCCACAACACAAGGTGCTTATGAAATGCACTGTTTTCCTATTGTCCAAAGAAGTAACGCCTACTTTCTGTTCTATAACTGCAATTTCTGTTTCCTTATTCTATGGACCATGGACTACTATGGAATGCTCACCTGCCGCTTGTCGGTTTTTTAACCATAAATTTTCTCTCTTCAGATTATTTTGGTTTACTGTCTGACTCGATTTATTGTCATGTAGTTTTTCCGAGGGAAGGTTCTTATTGTGCACGTGGGTTGATGTCTGTCTGCTGGCTTTATACTTGAAGTTACGTATTTCTTTTCTCAGAATGTTCCAGGCATTACTTCCCTGTCTTGAGTGTTGAGTGTTGTTAAGGTGATGTCTGAGGCATGTCCTCTCGGGTAGCTAATAAGTTGTGCAAAGTTAACATAACCCAACTGGGTTGGGTCCAGGCAACACCCTTCCCTTGGAGTCATTCTCTGGTACCTCATTTCCAGTCCTGAAGCAAAAAGGGTGACTCTGCCTCCACAGTGTATCCAGATTCTGACCACTTCACTTTTCCGCCACTGCCTCCCTCCTGGTGTAAGTCAGCCACAAATCCCCGTTGCACTATTGTGCTTAGGTCCTAACTGACTTCTTGCTTCTGCTCTCTCCCATCCTGTCCTCTCCCATCCCAAGACTTCCCGTCCCATCCTGTCCCATCCCATTTCAGTTATGTGTATTTTATTTTTTATTTTGTTAGTGTAGGTTTCACACCTGTGGTGTTTTTGTCTCTTTAATTTCCTTCCTTGGCTCTGTCCACTTAGGTTTTCTTTTTCTTTCTTTCTTTCTTTTTTTTTTTTTTAAGATTTTATTTATTTATTTGAGAGAGTGTGTATGTGAGCGGGGTCGGGGAGGGAGCAGGTGTGGGAAGGGACAGAATGACAAGCAGACTCCCTGCTGAGCGAGGAGCCTGCCAGCCACTGGGGGGCTCTATCCCAGGACCCTGAAGTCCATGATCTGAGCCGAAGTCAGACACTTAAACAACGGAGACACTCAGGTGCCCCAACTTCATTTTTCTGTTATTACTTATAATCCCCATTTTTTGTTTTTCAAAACATTTTATTAGATTTTGTTGTTACAGTTTACATACAGTAAAATTCCCTTTTTATGGTATATAGGTCTATGGGTTTTGGAAACGCATAGAGCTGTATATCCACTACCACGTCAAGAAACAGATGAGGTCCATCACCCCAAATAATTCCCATGTGTTGTCCTTCTGCAGTCAACTCTCCCCACCCACCCTCTAACCCCTGGAAACCACTGATCGGTTCTCCAACCACTTCGCTTTGCCCTTTCCACTAAAATCATATAAATAAAGGTGTATGTTACACAGTCCTTTGGTCCTGGCTTCTTTCACTTAGCAAACTGTATTGGGATTTATCCAGGTCATCGTGTGTATAGAGAGTTAATTACATTTTGTTGCTAAATACTACTCTGTTTTTTAGATACACCCTTTGTTTATCCAATAAGTGGCTGGAGGATATTTGCATGTTCCCAGTTTTTATTAGGACTATATCAGCTATAAACATTCACATAGTGGTTTTTACGTTAACATACTTTCCATTTCTTGGTTCAATAGCTAGGGGTAGGATTGGTAAGTTATACATAAAGTATATATGTGGCTTTGTAAGACATACTAAGCTGTTTTCTAAAGGGTGGGTAGCAGGGGCGCCTGGGTGGCTCAGTCATTAAATGTCTGACTTCAGCTCAGGTCATCATCCCATGGTCCTGGGATTGAGCCCCACATAGAGCTCCCTGCTCAGCCAGAAGCCTGCTTCTCCCTCTCCCATTCCCCCTGCTTGTGTTCCCTCTTTCACTATGTCTCTCTCTGTCAAATAAATAAATAAGATTTAAAAAACAATAAAGGGGTGGTAGCAATTTACACCTGGTGATGTATTGAGTCTAGTTATGGCCCATTCCTAGTACTCACTATTGTCAGGACTTTTTATTTTAGTGATTCTAACAGTATGTAGTGGTATCTACAAAAACCGCACATACTGTGGTTTTCGTTTGCATTTCTTTTATGACTAATCATGTTTCCCACCTTTTCACATGCTTATTTTCCATCTGTGTATCTTTTCTTTGTCTTCATGAAGACAAATATTTCCAAATATGTCTTCATGAAGAGCAGTAATTCCAAGTTTATTTATTCACTCATTGTTTATTGAAGTAGGATTAGCATACCATGTTAGGTTAGTTTCAGAAGTGCAACATAGTGATTCAAGAATTCTGTACATTACTCGGTCATAAAAAAAGAATGAAAGCTTGTCATTTGCGGCAGCATGGATGGAGCTAGAGGGTATCGTGCTTGCTGAAATAAGTCAGACAGAGAAAGACAAACACCATATGATTTACCTCTATGCAGAATCTAAAAAACAAAAGAAATGAACAAAAAAAAGAACAAGAAAAGGCATATGCCTTTTAAAATAAAACATCTGTTCAAATCTCTTGCCTATTTTGGGATGAGGTTGTTTGTATTTCCTCAGTGTTGAGTTTTGGAAGTTCTTTATGTATACTGGATATAAGTCCTTTGTTTGCCAGATGCATCATTTGCAAATATTTTCTTCCAGCCTATGAATTGTCTTTTCATTCTCCTTTCAGTCTCTTTGACAAATGTTTTTAATTCTGAGAAGGTTTAATTTGTCATTTAAAAAATAATAGATTCTTTGGGGCACCTGGGTGGCTCAGTGGGTTAAAGCCTCTGCCTTCAGCTCAGGTCATGATCCCAGGGTCCTGGGATCAAGCCCCACATGGCGCTCTCTGCTCAGCCCGGAGCCTGCTTCCCCCGCTCTCTCTGCCTGCTTTTCTGCCTGCTTGTGATGTCTATCAAATAAATAAATAAAATCTTAAAAAAAAAACAGATTCTGCTTGTGGGGTCATCTCTTAAGAACTCTTTACCTAACCCCAAATAATAAGGATCTTTCTCCCTGATTTTCTCTTTAAAAAGTTTATAATTTTTTGTTTTACCGTTAAGGCTATGATCCATTTTGAATTAACTTTTGCATATTCTGTGTTTGGGGAGGATTGGCTGGGACAGAGATAACAGTCCCTTCCTGAGGCATGGGGCTTTTCAAGGGCTCTAAGGATGGCAAGAGAGAAGAAACCAGGTTTTCATGCCCAGCATTCTGAAAGGTGAGAATGACCTTAAACCTCTCACTGTAGGATATGACATCTGGTACTAGGACATGGTCTCCAGAAAACCTCAGGGAAGACAGAGCTTGAACGGGCATGAGATGAGGACTCTAGAAACTGTACATCTGGGAAAGCTGTGGGGTAAGGGATCTGGTGGCAAGAAAGAACTGGGCTTCTGGAGGGAAAACATTCAAAAAAATAACAGTAAAAACATACTGACTGTATTGTATGGAACAGTTATTCTGTGCTAGGTATTTCATGTATATACTTTCTAATGCACACAGCCACCAGGTAAGCAGGGAGTTATTCTTCTATACAGATGAGGGAACCGAAGTTCAGAGAAGTTTTCTGCTCAGGGCCACACAGCTATTGAACAGAAGTGTGAGATTTCAAGCCTTGACTGGACACTGAAGTGGGTGCTCTGTCTTCTCCAAAAAGCAATGTCCTCTGATTCAGGACTCAGGGAACACTGGATGGAAGTAGATGATGGGCAAGGAGGGAAGAAGGCTGAGGTTGATCAAAGGTAGATTTCCATGAGGCCAAAGGATAACCAACTCTTGGACAGGGGCAGAGAGAATCCATGGAGTTGTTCTCCCCATGATGTTTTCTAAAACAGTGTTTACAACTTCTCATCCATGGAGGAAGAGGAGACTGGCTGAGGACTGGACAGATGGGCCTGGTGGCCTCTGATGGAGGACTGTACTGAGGTGGCCCTGATGGAGCCATCTGTGTCTGCTGTCCTGGAGGCTTCCTCTTAAGGCCGACTTGGCATTTTTACCCAGTCTCAGCCCGAGAAGCTGTCTGGATGACTAGGTGATGAAAAACCAAATTCCTGCCTGCCAGATGGGCACCTATAGCTCCCCTTGGCATTTCATGTGGAGCACTACCAACAGAGACCATGCCCCATCATTGGCTGTCACCACGAGGGGTACCTAGGGGGCTCACCAGGGAGCAGGAGGTATCCCTCCTGGGAGAGTGGGACCTAAAGTCTGGGAGAGGCAGCCCTGGCAAAGGGCAGCAATTCTGGACCATTCTGTTGTGCTGTGGAAAGGTTTTCTTCCTTCTGCCAAATATGGGGACTCTTTGGCCTAGGTCACTGAGCTATTCCTGGAAGGTAGGCAACGTGCCAGTGTTCCAGGCGGGCACTGTTCTCGCTCTGTAAATAAATGCAGTGGAGCCATGGCCCAGCACCCCCGGGGACCGGCAGCCCAGTGTTCCTCTAAGCAGGGCTCCCAGAGAGGTGAGGGTCAGGGGGACAGAGACCCGGAGTCTACCCATGGTCAACTTCTAGGTGGTCCTAGCTGGGGGTTCCAACCTCGTTCAGCCCCTTGTTGGCCCCTCATGGACAGCAGTGTTCAGGGAGGGGTCTGGCGCTTGGCTTTGGGCTCTGGAGTTGGAGGTGAGGATCTGGGTGGGCAGTGTCTGTGTGAATCTGGCCAGACCAGGTGTCTGGAGGGGCAGGCGGAGAGCTGAAGAGGAACTGGGGCCATCTCTAAGGCAGTGGGTCTCTCCTTGGCCCAGAAAGACACAACCTGAGAGGATGAGAGTCAAGCAAACTCAAACTCAGGAAGAGTCTGAGACTTTACCGTGTCATCTAGAATACTGGAATGAGAGGTGGTACCCAGTGCTGACATGGGGACCAGTCCACCTCCCCCTTACTAGCTGGGCAAGTTATGTAAGGGCTCTGAGCCTCAGTTTCCTCAGCTGTAAAAGTCCAAGGTTGTTGGGGGGAGTATCTGACAGAGGGAAAGTGCTTAGCGTAGCGGCTAGCACACATGGTGAGTGGTCCAAATGGGGAGCATTCTTTATTATCATCATCATCGGACATTTTTATTAGTGCATTTGGAGTCACACTTCTTCAGTTGGAGACTACGTCCAGTGTTTAGTTATTTTGTAAGCCTGGTGAAGCTTCTTGACCACTCTGAGCCTGGGCTCCCTAATCTGTACAATAGGGCTAATTAATAATAACAACAACAATAATAATGATATTTTTCAGAAAATTGTTGGGGTAACTAAATGACTTAATATAAAAGCAGCTGGCACAAGACGGGCTTCAAAGACATTAGCTTAGAATAAAGATACCTCATCAATCTTAAGGTCTGTTTAGGACCTTCTCTCCCCAGAGAGGTACAATTTTCCATGGCAGGGGTCACCTCATGAGATTTATCACCCCAGGAGATGATACAGACTAGGGACAGAGTCAGGAGTGTTTCACGTGCAGGTCAAGAAATCCAACCCAAATTAGCTTGAAAAACAGGGAAGACCAGGGAATTGAGCTGGGCTTCAGGCACCACTTGATCCAGGCACTCCAACAATGGCATCAGCCTACCGTCTGTCCTCCTCGAGCCCTTTCCATTGTGTTGATGTCTTTCTCAGGTAGGTTTTCTCCTCATGGTGGCAAAGCTAGCTGTGGTGGGTGCCGGATAGGCTTGCTTCAGAGGAAAGAGCTACACTGCCTCGCTCTGAGCAAGCATCACACTCCTCAAAACGACACTTTGGGTCACGTGACCGCCTCACCTACCACCACCACCACCCCCAGCCCCTGACCGGATTGGGGCTGGATCACATGCCCAGCCCTGTGGCAAGGCCTGAGGACCTTTTTGTCTGACAGGCGTACTGGAATCCGTGGAGGGGGCACCATTCCCATAAAGCAAAGACGTGCGCAGTTACCAGAAGAGAGAGGGCTGGCTGGGCAGGCAGATGCAATCACTGCTGATTAGAGTTAAAAGTCAGCTCTAGGTAAATCCCCGGATGACCTAATGCATTGTCTTAATGGGCTGTGAAGGGGAGTGGGAACACTCACAGATCTCACCCTGTGGGCTCCTCGCTGTCCTGGCAGGGAAGGAACCCTGGACTGGGCGCCCACTGGGCTCTCTGTCCTCTGCACACAGCCAGTCCCCCAGCTTGCCCCAGACCACAGCCACACCCACACCCCTGCCTGCAAGGCAGCCTTGGAGGGCTGACTGCTCCCCTTGGGCTTAGATGGTCCCAGTGGCATGAGGGGCTGAAGGCTGCAAATTCATACCTTGCTCAGACGCATGCTGGACGGGGCCTGAGTGAAACACAGATGTGGCCCTGGACTTGGAATCAGAGGCCGAGGGGCCGGTGCCATCCCAGCGGCATGACCTTGAACATGCCGCTGCCCTAGGCATCCTCTGCCCGGGAGGGGCTGGGCTGTGTGGTCTCTGACGTCTTTCCTGGTGCTGTCATTCTGGGAATCTATGAATGTTATTAAATTCATGAATCGGCTTCTTTGCCTGGAACAAGTCGGCTTAAAATACATGCAAATTGCACTAAGTATAGCTGTTTCCTTGCTGAGGAGGCAGTCTGGCGCATTTACATAGTTTGAAATTGGCTGCTGCATGCATAGGGTGGGGCGCAGTATTGGGCTCTGAGGCCTGGCTCTTCATGCAAGCTCTTCTGGACGTTTCCCAGCCTGGAGTCCCGAGTCCCGTCATTAGCAGGGTGGGGGAAGGGCGCTGCTCTTATTGGAGCCACGATCCACTCTGGGTTCTCCTCTATGACCTTATTGAATCCTCAGAGCTGTCCTTGAAAGGGAGTGTTACTGTTCCCATTTAATCAACGAGAATGCCCAAAACTCAAGCCTTGCCCAAGGTCACGTAGAGAGTAAATGTCATGTGGGAGTTAGAACCCAGGTCTGGCCGCTCCAACGTCTGTGTGTTCTTTGCCACACTAGGCCATGCAAGGCTTCATCTTCACACGCCCAACTCAGCCAGACTCCCTGCACTTTGGCTGTGCTCTTGTGGGTGGGAGCTGAGAGTCTTCATTCATTCATTCATTCATTCATTCATTCATTCTATCAACGCACGGCCAACGTCTGCTGGGTGCTATGCTCCATTCTAGCAATTCTGTAGTAAATAGGATGGACGGGGAGTTTACCTTCTAGCAGGAGTGCGGGAAAATAAACAGGGATAAAAAAAATGAAACGAATTATAGGCTGACGGATGCTTAGAAGGTAACAGAGTGAGGACACCAAGAATGCCAGGAGCCAGGCCTGGAAGGGGGGTGCTTAGAAAGGACCCGCCTGAGAAGGTGCAATCGAAGTTGAGAACCATGCTTGTGGTGAAGGCTGAGCCAGCGGCTCTGGGATCCCGTCTCGGCATGTGTCGGCTGCGCCACCTTGGGCCAGTCGCTTGCTGTGTCCAAACTTCCAGCTCTCATCTGTGAACGGGAAGTGATGATGCCTCTGTGGAGAGGGGGACCCTCCTGTGGAGAGGATTCACCTAGAATCCTAATAATGGGTAGAAAGCACCCACCCTGCAGTCTAGCATGGGAAAGACGCCACTGTTACTGCGATTTTCACTGTAGTTTCCAGTCTGGGCCTGGGGCCTGCATCACTCTTGGCAGTGAGGCTGTGGGATCGAAGCCCTTAAGAGCTAACCCCAAAGACCATCCAGCCTGGTGGGGCAGATACGGGAAACAGACCAGGAATCAGGGTCCTGGCTCCAGGCCTGGCTCTTATGCCTGCTGCTTGGTGACCTTGGTGGGTCAGGTCAGGGAACACACGAGGTCTCTATGAGTCTCCTTCCCCCCTCCCAGGATGGCTGTACCACATCAGGGTATAAAGTGCTTTGAGCAGCTCTGCCGCAATCCAGCTCTCTTGCCCAACCAGCTGCATGACCTTGACAAGTTCCTTGTCTCTGGGCCCCGGTTTTCTCACATCTGCCAAAGGGGTATGAGAATACCTACCTTGGGGTCTCGTGAGGTGAAGATGGGATGTAGAATATGACAGTATGATGGCCCATCCCTTATCCATGATTTTGTTCTCTGTGGTTTTATTTTTTTTTTTAAAGATTTTATTTATTTGACAGAGAGAGAGAGCGTGCACAAGCAGGGGAGCTGTAGGCAGAGAGAGAGGGAGAAGCAGACTCCCTGCAGAGCAGGGAGCCCGCCATGGGGTTTGATCCCAGGACCCCAAGTTCACTACCTGAGCCAAAGACAGACACTTAACTGACTGAGACACCCAGGTGGCCAGCTCTCCATGGTTGTAGTTACCCTTGGTCAGCCATGGTCTGGAAGCAGGTGATCCTCCTGACAGATCTTGAGAAGGTCAACAGTAGCCTAAGGCTATGTCCCCAGGCCCCTGTCATCGCCACCCCCCTTCATGTCAGCATTTTGTCATCTGCAGCATCACAAGAAGAAGGATGAGGACAGCATAATAGGGTATTTTGAGAGAGAGAGAGAGAGAGAGAGAGAGAGAGATGACACTCATATAACTTGCGCTGCAGTACGTTCTTATAGTTCAATTTTATCACTGCTGATGGTGGTTAACCTCTCACTGAGCCTAATTTAAGAATTAAACTTTATCGCAGATGCATACATATAGGAAAAAACAGTCTATGTGGGGTTCCTATATTGTTAGTTTCAGGCATTCACGGCGAGTCTGGGAAGGCATCCCCCGTGGATAAGGGGGGACCCCCGTACTCCAAGTGCTGTGCAGTCTAGCTTGAGCTCAAGTTGCACTCCCCCCCACCTCCCAGAGAGAGGGCATGTTGGCTGTGGAGCTGGCTGGAGCTACTCTTGAGGTGAGGGCAAGGACTGAGTCTCACCAGAGACAGCGAGCGAGTTATCCATTGATGTGTAAGTGACTGGTTGAAGTCAGTGTCCTATGTGGTTCATCCTGAGGCCAAGGGAACTTAGGTCTGTACCTATCTCTGTACAACCAGAAGGAACAGAGGAAACCCAGCCATCTTGGGGCCCACGCTGTAAACCAGTGAACCCTCACAATGCTCACATAGAAGATGGCTCAGGTTCAGAGAGGTTAAGCAACTTGCCCAGAATCACACAGCCTGTAAATGAATGCGAATCTAGTTCTGTCTGACTCCCAAAGGCTGATCGTATTTTGTGGAGCCTGAAGCTTATTCCATTTTGGGTGAGGAGGGTTGGTGGGGAGGGGACAGGAGGTGAGGGGTGATGGCACGGGGCGGGGGGGTCTTGAAGACAGACGTTTTATAAGAACACAACATGTGGTAAGAAAGTGAATAATCATCTAGAATAAAAAGAAGAAAGAAGGGGCCTTGGGAGGGCCCACGCAAGTGAGGACCCTAGAAGCTTCTCTATAAACTCGGAAAATATCATGACCTTACCGTTGCTCATAGAGATCTCTAAGGAGCCACAGGCTGGGCCTAGAGGAAATCACCTCACTGAAGCCCTTCGTCTTCCAGAAGAAGGAGCAGATGTGACTAACAGGCTTTCCCACCTGAAACCCCCACCACAGAAGGGTGGCGCATCCCAGAGAAAACACAGCTCACAGCATCCGACAATCTGGGTCTGAGCCCTGTGCAGCACTTTCCTAGCAAGGGGGACTTCTTTGAGCCTTCATTTCTCCAGCTATTAAAACAGGACCCTAATTCCTACCTTACAGGTGTGGTAGGTGGTGGACCTCCAGTTCGGATGAGCTGCTTTGTGTGGAAGAGTAGTATAAAGAGAGGAAGGACCCAGGGTCCTTCATAGCTGCATCACCTGCGAGAGTTGGGTGATGGGGGCTCATTGCTCCCCTGCTCGCTCCATCAGCTTAGTGGCTGAGCAGAGACCCTGGGGGAAGGAGCGGGAAGAAGGGAATGTTGCTGGAGGGAAGAGCTGGAGGAGACGCCGTCCCTTGGGGAAGCTCCTGAGCTCCCCAAGGGTTATCTAACAGGGGAGGAAGGTTCTATGGCTCTCTTGATAAATGATGGGTCATGGAGATAGGGCTGGACTGGAAGTCAGGTCCCCTGACTTTTGGTTTTATCAACCACTCACTTGGTGCCCTTGAACGAGTCCCTTCCTGTGTCTGATCTCCCAGGTCCATGCTTGGCCTGATTTTTTTATTTCTTCATGGCTGAGGCAGCTCACCTGAGCCCCAAGCATAATTTTATATCTGGGTAGAAACAAAAGCTGTGTCATTTTGGGGCAGCCCTGGAGGGAGCACCTGTGGGTCTGGTGGGGAGGCTCTGGCTGGAAAATCTCCATGTATATCCATCCCTGGGGGGCCCTGTGGACAGTGTGTGGCCCCATTTTAGAGATGCGGAAAGACACCAGTGTCCCAATAAGCCCATTCGGAGAATAGCGAGGAGGAGCTCAGAGGGGGGCTGAAGGTCAGCACCTCACCCCACAGGCGGGAGCCTTTCTGATCCCAGGAGGAAGAGCTGAGCTTCTCCGCGCCCCGTAGGGATGACTCTACCCGGGGCCCTAAGCAGCAACTTGTGTTGTCTTACTTCTATGCCCTCAGAGGTATGGCCTTCTCTGGTAACCGCACGGGACTTTCCTAGTCGTGGTAAGGGACACTGCTTGAGATTTGGGACTAGCACTCGGCATTCCCCCACCCCACCCTGCACCTCAGTCAGGGGCCCAGGAGGCAGGTCCACTATTTGTGATCCTCCTCCTTTCCCAGGAGCCTGAGCTGTTCAAGCCCCAGCAGGCCCTGTACCCCAAAACCCATGGCCTAGCGCTGGCCTGGCCTGCGCTCTTCCCAGACTCTGGATGGCCAGTGGCAGAGCCAGCTGGGCCTGCTGGACGGGACCCAGGGAGTGGCGAGTGAGGCTAACTCCCTCTGACAAGCCCAGGAGCTGTGCCCCAGGGCTGGCCAAGCTGAGGCCCAGGGACACTCCTGCTGGCAGGATAGCTCGTCGGATTGATCTTGTAATTAAATCAGGGCCAGTCCTGGCTGACCGTCTGGGCTCCGACCCTACTTGGGCTCTGGCCCTTGGCTCCCAGGACGGGCCAGGGTTTGCCTCTGAGAAGGCAGAGGGTTTATGGCTAGGTGGGGATGGTCCATGGGGCACCTTACGAGAGGGCTGCCGTGATTCCATCCGTGGCTTCGGAAGGCCCTTCAATGTTGCCCCTTTGTCCACAGCTAGGAGTGTGGGGGGGGGTGGCTGGAAGGTGAAGACCCTGAGATGAGCACCTTGGCATGTGGTGTCTTGATTGCTTGTATGGATTTCTCTGTCACGAGAGAGGGCAGCTCTGGGAAGCCAGATGCTCAGGCCAAAAGCTTGGAGTCATCCTGGACACTTGTTTGTCTCAGTCCAGTAGCGAACGAATCCTATTGGCTCCATCTTCATACAAGGGACACATAGGGCTAGCTCCAGAATCCACCTGCTTCTCCCCAGCCCCTCCACCACCACAGCCCTCCATGCTGCCAGCCTCTCTTGCCTGCTTTATCTCAGGCACCTTCTTGCTGGTCCTCCTGTCTCCATCCTTGCCCGCTATGGACTATTCTACACACAGCAGCCGGTGTGATCACAGAAAAACATGTCCAATCAACTCTCTTCTCCCTGAGAAGCCTCCTGTGGCTTTCCACCTTACCCAGGATGAAATCCAGAGTCCTTTCTGGAGCTTCAAGATCCTACCCATTCCCAAGCTTTGTGGTTTTGTTTGCTGCTGCCTTCCTCTGCCCATTCAAACCTGGCCTCCCAGGCGGGCTGTCTCCTGCCTGGAGCACTCCAAGCCTGCAGTCCCCTGAGCCTGGAATGTTCTTCCCACATCAGTCTTCATGCTTCCTTGAGGTCTCTGCTTAGAAACCGCCTTATCCAAGAAACCCTTCCTTGCCCACTCAGTACACAAAAGCCCCCTACCATTGTTTTCTGTCTCCTCAAGCCTCATGAGATCAGGAGCTCTCTCCGTTTGGTTTATTGATGTATATTCCCAGACTAGCAAGGAAGGGGGTTCAGTTCTTTGCGTTCCTCATAAAATCAAGGGAGGTGTTGGAACAGGATAGAGGTTTCATCCATGCTGCCTGACTCTGTGTGTGTCTCCCTTGCCAAATGCTACAGCTCCTGACTTCTTTTGTAGAAAAAATGGGATGCACTGGGCTTGATTGATCATTGACAGACGAGCATTCCAATGACTGATTTGCTGTGTAGCCTTGAGCAAAACGCTGTCCCTCTCTGGGCTTCAATCTTCTCATCTGTAAAATGAAGCAGTCGGTCTCATCCCTGTCTAGATCTGACCATCCAGGATTTTATTACCCTTGACCTCCCCACCCTTCACCTCACTCTCCATGACAACAGACGTGAGTTCTGTTTTGGCATCCCACTGGGTGTCCTTGACAAGTTACCATCTTTTCAACGTCTAGGTTTCCTCTTCTGTAAACAAAGATGCCTGCCGAGCTGGCTACCCCATACATGTATCACGAGGCTCAATAGGTGAGAAACTGCTGTGGGGTCTGGGTCATGAGTAAGAGGGAGACTTAGCAGCATGGGCTTTGGGGCTCCATGGCCTGGGTTCAAATCCTGCCACAGCAAGTTACAAAAGCTTCCCTGTGCCTCAGTTTCCTAGTCTATAAAATGGGGATAATTAGCATCCACCACAGGGGAGTCCCAGGGATGAGGTTAGTTAATATAGTTAAAGTGCTTAGAGCAGGGTCTGGCAGAGAGTAAGTGCCCTATAAACATTCGCTTTTATTACCCATTCGTGGAATTGTTCATTCCTTCTGTAATCGTTTATCAAGAGCCTCTTCATGTGCTATTTTTGGTTCAAGGTTCATGTCCATCCCTTCCCAACTGAACGCTTTCCTCCCCCTTTCCCTTCTGCGGGGAGGAGCGGTCTTACCCTGAGATCTTTTTGCACAAGGAGGGCATCTTATTTCCCTTGGATGCCCAGAGCCTCGCCCGGTACCGGGCACGTAGAGGTGCTCTGCAAACACTGGCCGAGGGAACACGCGGTGAGGAGGCCCCAGCCCCGGGAGCCTCGGTTAAATTCTGGTCACCTGTCAGGCTCCCTGAGAACAACAGCTGCTCCACGGGGTGAGGGCTACCACCCCACCTTGTCAATGAGCAAGTTGGGACTCCATGAGCCCAGTTATTGGGGCAGAAATGAGCGCTGGGACTCTGAGGCAGACCTGGCGGCCCAGCGCTGAGGCTCCTTGCTTCCTGGGCTACTTCTTCCCCCCAGAGGGGAAGGTACTACTTAGTGAGCACTTACTGTATACCGGGCATTACGCCAGGCGCCTTCCAATACACGTTTCATCCTCCTGCGAAGAGCAGTTACCCCCTGACCCCCATCTCTGGTTTATCAATGAGGAGCTGGGGTCAGGCTCCGGGAGGGAGGAGGAGGCTGGGGGAAGGGTACAGAACCCCCTAGACTGCCTCCTTTCTCTAGATCAGGAGCTGAGACTCCAGGGAAGAAGGCTTTTTCAGGAACTTTTAATATGGCAATTGCTCATTCACACCTCGCAGCCTCGTGAATCCTGTTGACAAAACACCTGAGGATGGTGAACAGATGCCATCGTACCTCGTAATCCCTAGACTTCCGGACTCTTCCCCCAAAATGCTTCATTCCTGTATTTTCCTGGAGCCTCCCCAAGACCAGAGGGCTCAGGGCACGGCGGCGCTGCCGCCCCAGGTGGTTTTTGCCACAGTGTCTTTGTGAGACCCCAGCTGGAGTTGACCCCACCAGGGGCGCTGTGGTGTCCTCGCGGGGCCACCAGACTTGGTTTCCGTGGCTTCCAGCTCTCCCAGATCTGAGTCCTATTAGGTCCCTTTTGAGTTTGGGCGATTGCTTTGCCTCTCTGAGCCTCAACTTCCTCATCTGATAATTGAGATAGTGAGAGACTCGCAGTTATTGTAAGGATTAAAGGCGATGAGGCAGACAGTGTCTCCAGCAGAATGTCTATGCATGAGCACCTTACATTTTGGAGAGATTTGTATCGTTTATTGAGTCAGCATATTTACTGAATATCCACTTTGTGGAGCCCTTCTTTGTCTTGATTTGATAGCATTCAGGGTCAAGGCCTTAGGTTAAGCTGAGAATGATCAATGCAGGCCCTAGGACTTTGTAAGGGATTTGTCTGACTATACCTGTGTGTGTGTGTGTGTGTGTGTGTGTGTAAAATCCAACCCTGACTCCAAGGTCCAGTGTCTTCTTTTTTGAAAATTTTTTATTTATTTCAATTAAATTTAATTAACCTATAGTGTATATCAGTTTCAGGGGTAGAATTTGATGATTCGTCAGTTGCATATAGCCCCCAGTGCTCATCACGTCACGTGCCCTACTTAATGCCCATCACCCAGTTACCCCATCCCCCACCCACTGCCCCTCCAGCAACCCTGTTTGTTCCCTATGATTAAGAGTCTCTGATGGTTTTCTTCCCTCTCTGATTTTGTCTTATTTCTCCTTCCCTTCCCCCATGTTCATCTGTTTTTTCTCTTAAATTCCACCTATCAGGAAGATCATATGATAACTGTCTTTCTCTGATAGACTTATTTCTCTCAGCTTAATACCCTCTAGTTCCATCCACGTCGTTGCAAATGGCAAGATCTCGTTTCTTTTGATGGCTGCATAGTATTCCTGTGTGTGTGTGTGTGTGTGTGTGTGTCTGTGTATGAATTCATCTGTCGGTGGACATCTGGGCTCTTTCCATAGTTTGGCTATTGTGGACATTGCTGTTGTAAACACTGGGGTGCATGTGCCCCTTCGGATCACTACATTTTTATGTTTAGGGTAAATATCCAGTAGTGCAATTGCTGGGTCATAGGGTAGCTCTATTTTTAACTTCTTGAGGAAACTCCACACTGTTTTCCAGGGTGGCTGCACCAGCTTGCATTCCCACCAACAGTGTGGGAGGGTTCCCCTTTCTCTACATCCTCACCAACACCTGTCATTTCCTGACTTGTTTATTTTAACTATTCTGACCCGTGTGAGGTGGTATCTCACTGTGGTTTTGATTAATATTTCCCTAATGAGGACTGACTCTGAGCATTTTTTCATGTGTCTGTTAAGGCCCAGCACTTTCTAAAGCACCAAGAGCTCTTCAGCCTTGGATTTTGGGAAGCCTGTTAGAACGCTTGAGATTCTACTCCCCTGGGAAATGGGAAGGGCTGGGCCCTGCTGTGGGGCTGGGCAGGCTTTGGAGGACAACTTCTCTGGGACCTGTGGCAGTGTGTGCAATGGACAAAGCATTAGGAGTGGCAGGGCACCCTGACCCTGGACCGTTTGCCTCCAAGGGTTCAGACCACCTGTAGGTAAAGAACAGCCTGACCCCAGAAGTGGAGACTGGAGGTTTCCTGTAGGACCAGAAAGAAATACACAAGTAAGGAAGTCCTAAACACGGCCCTATCTTTGTTGCTCCAATGACATGGATATCTTGGCCACTGCTGTGATGATGTGATGTAAATAGTCATTGATTCAATGCATGTTTATTGTGCCTGGCGCTGTCTCAGATGCTGGGCATCTAGAGATTAACAACACACTTCAGGAAACCTGGTTTAAGCTGGGAGAGAGAAGGCCCCACAAGCCAGCGACACAAAATGGCTGTGGTTTTAATTCTCACATGGTTGTTGGTAGTTCCCCAAATGATCAGTGAAAGAATATAAATCTTCATCAGAACGGACATGGGAAGAGGGTGATCTTCTTGGTATGGAAAACCACGCAGCTGGGGGATTTCCCTTCTAACTTCACTACAAATCATTAAGCATGGAGCCCTGGCTAGTGTTCAGATTGGAATAGGTAGGTACCGAGCCAAAAAGCCTTGATCTTCTTTTGATAAGCCAATCACTTGTGGAAGTGCTGCTTACGGACCTATGTGAGGGGCAGGTGTGAGGGGTGGCCTTGGGGAACAAAAGGGAGAGACAACCAGAACTGACAGATTCAGTAATGTCCAGGCCTCCTCCTGTCAAAGAGAGGCAGACTTGCCTCATTTGCATATCATTTAAATAGCACTGATTTCATATCAGAATATGAGGTCTTTTCCCCACTGCTGTGCTAATCCAGCTAGGGAAACTTCAGATCTGAGGTCTAAGTACCGCTAGAAAGAGATGACCTAAGAGTGGGTCTGGTCTATCTTTGTGTGAGCCACTAATTCCCTGTGGGTAAAGTTTTGTCTTGGGGCGCCTGTGTGGCTCAGTGGGTTAAAGCCTTTGGCTCAAGTTGTAATCCCGGGGTACTGGGATTGAGCCCAGCATCAGGCTCTCTGCTCAGCGGGGAGCCTGCTTCCTCCTCTCTCTCTCTGCCTGCCTCTCTGCCTACTTGTGATCTCTGTCTGTCAAATAAACAAATAAGAATATCCTAAGCACCGAGTAGAAAAATATTTTTTGAATAAATGAATTTTTTCTGAACCAATGACAATGACTTTGGGACAATTACTTTTTCTTCCTGGGCATTGGGGAGAAGGTGTGGGATATAACTTTGATTAATGGTTTCGACTCGTGGGGCCCTGGGCAGCTGTAGACACCATCTCTGGAAAAATGACCATACCACAACATGTCATATAATTTTGCGAGTTTTCTAGACCTTCTGAAGTCAATTCTTGTATCTCTTAGCCCAAATTGGGAACCCCTGGACCAGAAGAGTTTGAAAATCCTTTGCCTTTTACATCATAGATTTGTAAATATCCTGGCCCACTTGGGTCTCTCAGGCATGGGAATCTAAGAGAGAAGATGCATTTACTATTTTTACTGGGTTCCTACTAGGTGCCAGGTGCTCATTTAATCCTCACAAGACAAGGCAGGCAACATGGTTCCTTTTATAGAGATGAAGAACCTGAGACTCAAAGAGAATGAAATGGTTTCTCTGGAGCTGGGATTCAAACCGAAGCCTCTGGCTTCAGATCCTTTCTCTTTCTCTAAGGTTAGCTGTGTTTCTCACTTGTTCCAATACAGCTCCGCTCCTCCTGCCCAGCGCACTGGCCCCAGGACAAGGTGAGCTCACACCCCACCCCATTAAGTGACTCTCTTCGCTGGGATGAATGAGGTGGGCTAAGCCCAGAGTCTAAGACTTTGGGGTGCACCATGCACAGGGAAGGCATCCCGGCCAGGCAGGGAAGGGCCCAATGTACTCAAGTCTACACTGGAATTAGCTGAGCCACCCCTGCCACCAACGGAGAAAAGAAGAGGGGACCTTGGCATTGTAGCTTCCACACATCCCTATTCCCTTTCCTTCTTCCCTTGACGTATCTACCTAACAAAATCTGAACAGTCAGGGTCAGACAAATCTCTCTCCAGCTCCCATTCCTCCTGCCCCGCCCACTCTTCAAAGGTAAGAGTTCCATGTCTTGTAAGGAAAAACTGGAGGAGAGACTGGACCTTGGGAGCCTGATTCAGTTTCCCATTTCTTTGGGGGCCAGGAGCCCTATTAGGCACCACTGGTCTGCTTGGGGCTGTTCTGATGGCTCTAGAGCTCTTCTGGGTACCTCTGGATTCCTGCTCCACGCCCGGAGAAATGCCCATGCTGCAGCTGTTGTCCCCAACGGCTCTCATCTGTTTATCACCCTCTCCCCTGTCACTGCAGGACCTGCTGCCCAGAAACAGCACCTTCTGCAAGCGAGATGGGGGGGGGCAGGTGCTTCAGCTGGTCAGTTTCCTAGAGGCAGGGTATGGCAGATGGCGAAGGGGACATCATGGATAAGAGATGAAGGGCAGGGTGGAATGTGCTTGCTAGTGGCCGAGGGCCAGGACTTGTCTGTTGTCATACCCCATGCCATGGCTACCTTTGAGCCATCTGAATGCTGGGGAGTCCAGCAAGCGACTAGATGAGCCCTCAGAAGAAATCAGACCGATGTGCCCCAGCCGTGTGTGTCTGTGTGTGCGTCTGTGTGTGTGTGAACATCAGAATCTTTTCCAAGGAGGAGCCACTGCATCACTTTGTGGCTGGAGATCCAGGCCCCTCCTCCCCGGGAGGCAAAGGTCCTCCTTACTTGTGTGCTGAGAGTATGGTTGATCCAGACCCCTGGGCTCCAGCAGGAATGAGCAGAGGTGGGTGCGCTGGAGTTAAATGGGTCCCAGGGGTCTGACAGCCTTTGGTCTTCAAACCGGATGCCCTCTTCCCCAGCTCCACAGAAAACGCAAGAAGGACTGACCGAATGTGGGAGGGAGCTCAGATTCACCCACCCGCTGTCCCATCCACATTGTCTGGTTGGTGCGTGCAGGGCCCTCAAGCAAGAGGTGGGGGTCACTGGCTGAGGTGGCCCTGGATGCAACCAGGGGAGCCCCCTCCCGTCCCTGCCTGAGTCCCTGGCTGGGCCCTCGCAGTCGCAGAAATCAGAGTGAAGGCGAGGCGAGCTCAGGGGCATGTTGTAATCCGGTCAAGAAAGCAAGAAGGCAGAGACCATCCGCGTCTGTCAAAAATTTTATTTTTTTCATTTCACACAGAATGATGTTAAAATAAATCCTCAGTAATATATATATTTATGTACCTATGTACTTGTGTTGATATTTACAAAAGATTGTGGAGCTCTAGGAAGTCTATGTACACCCATGACCTGGTGGACAGGCGATGTTCATTGAGGCATGTATGTACACACATATGTATAACCGTATATTATACACATGTATAATATGTATACATATGTATAACCTATGTACAAACATCAGACCCTACAGACACAGGAACTCTCAGCGGCAGAAGTCCTGGGTGGGGCAATGTTGGTGGGGCCGAAAGCTTCCAGAATACGTCAACAAGAATGATCATACCTTACACACCCCGTGCAATGCACTTAAAGCTGGTGTCTCAATTTTCATGGAGCAAACAAAGAGTTAAACTCCTCCCCGACTCCCAGGAGTCTTCCCCCGCAAGTCCCACCCCACCTTCTGCTCCCATTGGTCCCCAGCCTCTTATCACCATGGAGACCCTGGTTCCCTTTCGCATCATCTTTACGAAGCTTTACCATCAGCCTTGGAGTTCCTTCTCCTATTGATCCCAGGGAGGCTTATTTATCTGCCTCAGCTTTTCAAGTTTTCAGCAATTATGAGAGACAGGGCACGGGAGGGCAGCTGCGGAGTCATGCATGAGCAGCAAGGAAGCCGGTGCAAGCCCTAATTAGAGTCTGTGCTGCATGAGCCTACCTGAGCGGCCATATTCCACATTTTATATATATATGTGTGCAGTATATAAAATCTCCAGAGACAGCCTGTATCAGCACATAAGCACACAGGTCTAGAGAGGGAAATAGCATCCCGCCCTCGGGAGCTTTCCAGCTGCGTCCCTGCTGGAAAGTGGAGACTCCTCCTTGATGGCTGGCACCCTTAATTCTGACTGGTCCCAGATTGCCCTTAGTGGACAGAGGGGTGCAGGGATGCAGAAACCCAGGCAGAGGCCAATTTGGCCTGGGCACCGTTGGCTCAGCAGGCTGGAGCTCGATCATGGGACTTTCCAGCTTCCTGGGGCCCTTCAAATGAAGGAATCATCCAAGCACGACAACAAAAGGAAACTGGGTCGCCAGATCCCACGTGAAGGCGGAACTGGGGCAGGCACAGAGCGTGTTCAGACCCTCCGGAGCCAACGCTCACCCTCGCCGGTGCCGGCTGGAGCCGCTTTTGCTCTTCTCCCCCATGTCCTAGCCTGCAGCTCTTTGCTCCTTCGCAGCCCTACCTGGCAGGGCACGACCCTTGCCCGGCACTTCACAAGCGAAAAAGGCAGTAACGTCAGCAGCAGACATGGAAAGGGCTTGGAAGCAAAGTGGGCTGCTGGATATTCCCTTCCTCCCAGCCCTACCTCTCTCTCTCTCTAGCAGCCCTTGTACAAACAAGGCAGCCAGTGTCTAGGGAATCCTTTTTAGGGAGAAGCAGGGCTTTGAGCCTCTCCCGAGGGCTGAGAAGAGACACGGGACTGAGTCCTAGCACACAGCCGCGTCTACGCCGCCCTCAATTATCTAGATGATGCAGCAGCTGTCCACGTTATTACGTAACCACACCTGCCCTGTGCATCCGTCATGGGAACGACGCAGGGAGTTCTCAGCTGCAAACTCATCTGGAACATATCTGACTATTTTTGGAGCGGAGAGGAGCAAAGAGTTCTATCTCTTTCCACGCCGAGGTTCATGCAGTGTCAGAAGTGGCCATCCAGACAGGCAGCCTCGGCTGCCCCAGTTTGCCCGCTGCTCATGCTACGTCTGGGTAACGGGCTTCTCCCACCGGGTCCCAGCCAGCATGACGACACTGGAGGGCCGCCACGGGTGGTGGGAGGTAGCAGGCACCCCTGAAGGGCCCCAGTTACCCGGACAGCAGTGAGGAATCCCTCCCACCCTTGTCCAGGTGGACTGCGCAGAGTCGCTTGCAGGACGTGAGCAGGGAGCTCGCTCCCATGGGTCTAACACGCTGCTGGGGAAGAGAGTGAGAGCGTGGTGCAGCTCAGAGATAGCTGCTTCTCCAAAGAGGCCAGTGCCTCCGAGCTGCTCTCCTGCCCAGACCCACAAGCTACCTTCCTTCAGGACAATAAAAGGGTAGGCTGGTTGCTTTCATTGCTTATCACACATCTCGCCCTCCCCAGGGCAGAGGTGTTCTCTAGCTCATCAGAAACATTACTTGGAGCTCTCCTGAAATTCAAGCCTAGGACACCACCCATGACAAAGAGAAAGCCTAACAGAAGAGCTCTGGGCCCCGAGATGTCTTCAAGCTTTCCACCCTTCCCCGCTACCCTCATGCGCCCATCCCCCCACCCTTACTGGAACCAAAAGTTTGGAATAGCTTTTTTGGCTTCAGTGATGAGGTTACAGCCAACCAGGGCAGACAGAACAAAGGATAAAGCACCCGGCCCTTAGATCCGACTTCCCTTTTATCCCTGAGTCAGGCAGCCACCTGGGAGGGAGAGGAGAGAGGTAATCCTCGAGCCCGATCGATCATCTGTTATGAAAGAACGGCCTTCTAGAGAGGTACCTCCGTAGAAGCAAGAGAACTGAACTGGAGAGGGGGTTAAGAAGGCAAAGAAAGTTCATTTAAAAATTCAAATAAATGCAGTTTATTCCTCGGATTGCCAAATTTATTCCACATTTAGCGAAGCTAAGGGGGTCGGTCACTGTATAATTTCTAAAACAACGGTATACATATATACATATACTATACACATATATACATAGGTATATGTATATATGGGAAACCTCTGATAACTCAGGACCCACGAACCCAAACCGTGATTAACGCAGGCATTACGTTCTCTTACTCTACTTTTCGTAGAAAGAGGCAAATGACAGCAAGGACATTATCTGATGAACCATCACGTGCTCAAACGGCCAACTTCCGGTAAGCCTTGCGGCGGGTGTACATTCAGCCTATCTCTTTGGTCTCCTCCTCCTGTACTTCCCTACGATGAGCACTGAGGTTTACAGTGTTGACCCTGAGCCATGCAAGGTCTTCCGTTGTCTTCAAACACTCTACTTGCTAAGGCAGGAAAGTTTATACTAACCTACTTGGGAAATGGGTTTTTGTTTTGTTTTGTTTTGTTTTTCAATAGCAAAGGTTGAACCCAGACATGGTGTCCCATTCCCACTCAAACCACCCTAATTGTAAAGCAATCAGGATGCTCCCTTCCCTGAGGATTTCCCCATCAGTTAACTGAGGTTTTGCTGTACATCTGTATAGAGCAAGGTAGATTGAGGAGTGGACTAGGACCCTGGGGTTGTCAGCCTTCCCGGATTATCTGGTCTGAGTATCTAACCTTACAGATTTTTTTTCAGGAGAGGGCGAGTCTTCTGAACCCCCCAGTTACGTGTGGAAATACTTGTGCAAGTGCACACAGTAGTGGGTGATGGGGCCTTTGTTGCTCCCATGCCATGCCCTAACCACCCACTTTCTATCCCTGTAGACCTCTCCTCCCAGTAACTTGCTTCCCTCCACAGCTCTCCTGGAGTCCCTTTTGGTAAAGCAAGTCAGCTTGTCTGCCCAGTCTACCCATCCCAGGTATGAACCTCCAGGCCTCGTTCCCCCAGCATCCATTTCCCTGGGGGAGGGGGGAGGGGGAGGGAAACAAATGGATCAAGTAATGGCTTTTAGTGCATGGAAATGATCTTCTGTAATGGCTCAGGATGCTTTATTCTTATCTATTGGTAAGTGCTTTTCTGCAGGGTTTCATTACACCCTGCCAGATTGACTGAGAGTCAATGAGATGGAGATGGGCTGGCATGAGGTCACCCAAACTCAAGGTTGCCATGCCTATGGGTTGTGAGAAGGCCCTTCGAGAGCTGGCAGAGAGGGGCAGGTGGGAGGGAGAGAGGGACTGAGGTGCACACAGGGACAGAGCGCAGTACACATGGGAAAGAGAGTGACAAAGAAAGCCTTCCCATGGACATGTGGACATTCCTTGAGCATACGCTGCACCTCTACCGAGGTTTTACCTTCCCAGGGAGGGTCAGAGCCTCGGAGGTCAGGAGCCCTGTGAACATGCGGGGAGAAGAGGGAACTACAGACAGGGGGCTAATGCCCAGAAGCCAAGGGCATTATCTGAGAATCCCGGTGCTATCACATTTCAGTCCTGAGAACTTGGTTTTGAAATAGCTATTGCTAAAGAAAACAGTCACTATTTTAGTTTATTGCACATTTCCTCGTTAAAAAAATTCAAACACAAACTAGGAGAGATGGAACGGAGTTTTGGTGGGAAGGGAAGCAGAAAGAAAGGAAAAGTGAACTAGATGAATTTGAGGAAGAGACCCAGCCCAGCTTGCAGAGGGCCCTTCCCCTCAACCGAATCCTGCTTGCGGCTTTGACGAGGGAATGCGCTGGTCTCAACAAGGGCAGACTCTGAAGCTACCAATGATGGCCCCACTAACCACAGGGACACCTCCAGCATCCAGCACCCTGCTAGTTGGCTCAGGTGGCTAACGATGTTAGAGGTTAAGGTTGTGCATTCAAACCTGGCAATGGACACTTTGCTGAGGCTGGGGGACCTCTGCTGTGTAGCCAAGGACCAGCCCAGGCATTACAGTCTATGTGGACCAGCCTCTCGGACCAGGTAGCCATCACCCAGGTGGAGGCTGTTGGGATAATAGCCCCCGGGAGAGCCAGAGCAGGAGCAGAGCTCACCATCCCCACTCCTGGGTAAAACACTCCAAGCCCATGCTTCTCCTGCCTGCCTTGGGGGCTGTGGGCCACACTCACATGCAATTTGCAAACTGTCCTAGAGTCTCCTTTGGGAAAAATCAGCCTCCACCTCCTTCCTCCCCTGCTGTGGGCCGCACTAACCCCCCAGCCAGAGGCTCTTCAGGTGGCACCACCATCTCTCAACATGGGTTAGCACTAGTGTTTTAGACTGACTCTGAGGAAGTAAGATGGGCAAAGTCTTCACTACGATGGAATGAGAGATCCAGGGACAGCAGATAGGACAAGCCAGTCCTGCAACCCTCCCCACCCGGGGCAGCCACAAGGGCACTCAGGCCCACAAAGCTCTCATGGAGTCCTTTCCACATCAAGACAATGGAGTGGAGGCACACTCCCGGTGGGCTCCTTTCAAAAGCCTTCTCTCCCGGTGACATGCCTATGTCATCCTCAGAAGCCCAGCTTCGAGGGACAGAGGGAAGAAGAGAGGAAGGAAGACAGTGTATCAGATACCACGGAAGACTCAAGAAACACAGAGCCTTCATTCTGTCCTCAGCTAGGTTTCAGCTCCTGCAAAGTTTACACTGCAATTGGACCCCTCTCTTCCTGATCATCTCCCTGCCTTTCCTGGACTTCTTTCTCTTTAGCCTCCTGAAAAGTCCCACTTACTTGAAGGTTGGAGCTCATGGAGACACCTGCTGAAGCTGAAGGGAAAATTGCTCCCTCGACTTGGAAGCGCGTGGAAGGCCGGGTGTCTTGCTCTGAACATGAACATTGGACCCCACGTCCATTCCCTGCTGCTGTTGCTTCCTCCATGGGGACGGGGAGCTGTGGCCATGGTCAGGAGGGACATGTTTGGGAGGGTCACAGGAGTAAAGACCGACGTGCCTGAGCTGATGCCTGACTTCACTTCCCAACTTCCTTCTGCGGGGATGCCTTGGCCAACGAGCACCCAGCTCTCAGCTAGTCCCACCTGTGGGAAGAAGAGGCTCTGTGCGCCATTTGAAACAGTGGGGAATCTTACAAAGTATTTAAATCCAGCCTTAGAATACAGGATAAAAATCGGGCCTTCTAAACGATTGTTGCTTGCTGGTATGGCACGAGGTTCACATCCGTATTGTGTTTCTCGTAAGCTGGATTAGCATGCATTTCCTCAAGACCCAGCAGTTGGATGGGAGGGAGGGTATCCAGCTGGAGACCCGGCAAAGGAGAGGGGCATGCTGGGATTGAGCCCCCAAAAAGGGGACTCAGGAGTTGACCTCGCTGGGCTTATGCCCAAGAGCAAGTGAGATGTCCCATGCAAGGAAAGGTGGCTCATTTGAAGAGACGAGTCTACATATGGTCTTGACTGTCTCTGACCCGCCCTTGACAAAGCCATTGAGGATGGAAGGGCAGTGAGGTCTGAGGACTGATGGAATGTTGGGGCCATCTTCACTCTGGTTTTGGGCTCAGGGCCCTACAGTTTCTTGAGCTGTCCCTGCTTTCAAGAGAATGGAGCTGAATCTAGAGAACCCAGTGTTTGGGAGAAGGGGTGCCTGGGCTAGGGGGCTGTCTATGTGGGCTTGCTCTGAAGGCTAGGGCATGGCAAGGAGGCATGGGTTAATAGGCTGCGGGCTGTCCCAGGTCCTTCCACACCCACATTTCTGGTGGGAGAAAAGTGAGTAAGTAGTTCTATGAGACTCCCAGTTTTAATCAGAGATCTGCTTAACAGCGGTAGCCCATCTTTTTGCTTTAAACCTCAGGGGTTACCTCTCTGAAATCTGGACATGGGAGAAAGAGAAGAGGGTAGAAGAAGAGGCTTCTTGAAGGCTATTGGGGGAGTACAGATGCAGACTGGGGAAAGGTGATGAAATCTCATCTTTTGTTAGTGCTGATTTATGGCTGTGGGGACAGAGAGCTCGATCTGAGTGTAGATGCACACTCCCTGTGAACTGTGTGTGTATGTGTTTGGGGTGTCTGCTGGGTTGTTGTGTGCCTCCAATGAGTAAATGCATTGTGTGTATAAACGGAGTGTGTGTGTATTCGGTGAGCAGAAATGATGTAAAGAATCCTTGCTGTACTGTATATACAAACCCATCGCGTTCGTGGGGCTTTATTCATTTTGCGTCTGAGTGGTGGCTGTGTCCTTGGATGTGGTGTGTGTAGGTCTTCTGTGATCTGTTCTGTATTGGTAAGTATGTTCTCAGTCCGTGCTGAATGTGCGTATTTTGGACACCAGTGTAGTTACGTATCATCCGTGCATGCCCTTTTCATTAACTGGCCTCTGTGCATTTGCGTTGCTCGTTTTGTATCTATTTTGCAGTGGGCATGCAGGTATTGTGCCTGCACCTGTGGGTATTTTATTGTCCTAGGTCAAGGCCACAGGGATAAGAGGTCTCCCCACTGACCCAGGCCTTGTGTATGGGTTGTTTTACCATCTGTTGCCCAAGGTCTGTGCCCTTCCCACCCCATGTCTTGGAAATTCAGCACCACCTCCCGCGAAGGAGAGGAAGAGAAGCTCAGAGGCTTCGCACTGGGCATGGGGTGTCCTGCAGATCCCTGGGGATGTGGGTGACCAGGAACTAATGAGCACCCTGGGCCTAGCACCCTGAGCTGGTGCCCCACCCCCCAAGGTAACTGTAGGTGCTAAACAGCCAATGGTAAGGCTCGGGCTGGAGCCGAGGCTGGGCGGCCTAAGCACACAACTCACTGTGTTTGGGAAACAGAAGCCCAGTCTGGGAGGCAACAGCGTCTCCACCTCAACCCATTCCAGGGCCAGCCTGAACTCCACCCACAGGCCACACAGCACTCATTCCCTTTCAGTCTGTCCCAGGGCAGGGAATGATTTTTCTGTCCAGCCTTGGGTTTCTTTAAGCAGCTCTCTTGGCCAGTGCCAAGGGGAGAGCGTTTGAGCCTGGCCATGGAAATGATGCGTGTAGGTCACCTAGCGTCTCCATCCCTTCGCCCGGGACTTCCGAGGCTTCCACCCCGAGGAAGCCCCCTTCAAGCCTAGACCTGCGGCACTGGGTCCCTGGTTCCAAGCAGGAGATCCATTCTGGCTCTTTAGGGAAAGGGCTGTTAAAGTGACTGATGCAGAGCCAGACGACAAGAAAAACCCAAGAAAACCCGAAGAGGGCAGGTGAAGATGAGAAAGGAGATGATTAACAAGATGGGCTGTAGAGAGAAGCCTGGGGCGAGTGTGGCCCAGGGCAGCGGGAGCCGTGAGGGCCACAGGCCCTTGTGCACTGGGTGAGACAAGCTTCAGCCACGGGGAACTGAAGCTGCAGCACGTGGAGGGCAGAAAGACAATTCTAACATCTAGGAATCCGTGAAGACTGGAGTGTCTGAGGCGATGGCAGCAAACCCAGTCCCAGTGGGTTTATTGATGAGATAAGTTAACCCATTAGGCCTCTCAGACAACCAACCCACCAAGCAGTGGATTTGCTCCTGAACCTGAACTCCAGAGAATGAATATATATATATATATATATGTATATATGTATATACATATATAAGTGTGTGCATGTGTGCACATACACACACACGCATATGTATGCATGTATATAACACATACACACAGGTATGTATGCATGTATATAATATACACACATGTATGTATGCATGTAGTACATATACATACATACGCTAGTGCACATAGTCAAACACATGCGTAAGTTGCCCTGTGTCAGAAATATTGCATAAGCTTATACAAGGTTCAAATGCAATTTCTTCTATAGCGAGCTAGATAGAGGAACTCGTGAGAGATATTCAATATATGCTTATATACACTGGATCCTCAAATCCGCCTGTCCTCAGGCCCAGATGCCTGGGTCAGCTAGAGAGTCATCCCCATAACTAGGTTCAGTCATAAGGTGCGGTGATGTGAGGTGTCCGAGCGCGGCTTCCCCTGCTCCCCCTTCTGGGCTTTGCAAAGGTCTGTGCCCCCAGGTGGAAGAACAGGGATGGGGTGGGCTGGGGAGCCGGAAGTTGGGGTTCCCCATGCCAAACAGTCTCTTTTTTATTCTCCTGACTGAGGGCTTTTCGTCTTCTGATTGGGGCAGGGAGGGGGTGGGGAGAAAACCAAAACCAACCAAAACACCCCCTAGCTCAATGCCACTCCGGGGCTCTTAATACTCTACATATGAATACTGTGTAGGCTACTAAGAAAATAGGTTATCTCCTGTGGTTTAAATATCGAGATTCATGCAACAAACACCCATGCAGCTCTAGCTCATTACTGGTAATCGCACTGCGGGGGTCAGCACCGCGGGCACGGCGCGAGGAAAGCAGATGTCTGCAAACTCCAGCGGAACGCGGGAGTCAGACGTTTTGTGACCCTGAAGCCTGCGAAAATGGAGAGATCGGAAGCCGAGAGGTCCCTGGGTTGGTTAGCTTCTCCCCAGCGGCCTGAGAGCCAGGGTGCAACTCGACCACTCATGTTCGGTCATCCCGACTGTCCCTCCCCCTGGGGTTCCCTCACAGCCACACTGCAGAGAAAAACCAAATGCAGCATTTTCCGTTACGAAACACAAGCCTCCGGAGCATCTACTTGGCAAGTGTAATTCACAAACCCCAGCCCGTGACACAGAGAGTCTAATTCCGATACGGCAGGCCTGCGTGTTCTTCTCAATGCAAAAATGGGAAATGACCTTTTGAATAATTCCCCATGCTTTCAAGCTAAGCCACCAAGGTTTTCCTCTGTGAAGCGGGAGGTGGGGCTCCTATGGGCCCAGGGGGTTCGGGGCCCCAGAGGCTGGGGAGGGTGTGGTGCATCTCCCAGGGAGGAGGGGAGGGTGTGCGCATTTAATTCAGAAAGGAAGGTGGCACCGATGGGGCGGGTTATGTGTCCACTAGGAGGTGGCCCCAGTGTGTCTTTCTGAAATTCTGGCTCCATAGGGGACTCCCCTGTTTGGAAACCCCTAGGCCAGTGATGAAGATTTATTTGCATGAAAGCCAGGGATAGATATTCTGTGTTCTAAATAAAAAATCAAAAGATCGAAAGTCACTTGCACGACTACTGCTTCCCATGCAGAAGCAGATGTACACTGTAGAACACGCTGACTACAACGCAGGCTATTTATGCTGTATCTGCGGGAGTTCCATGGAGCTGCGGGTGTGTTAATAGGTTTCGATCAGACATCAGTTAACATTTTGGTAATATTCACATAGTTTGTATTAGCCAAAGTGCAGTTGGCCGTTTTCAAGTTTTCCTCTCTAAAGTCCTCGTTACTGTTGTTGACCCCCTCCTGGATCTCCATGTAATCAGACTTACTAATGGTAGAGGCACTTCTACTTTTCTTCAGGTCAGGGGAGGACGGGATCTTTGGGCAGCTTGTCACTTGCAGGTACTGAGCCTGCTCCTCTCCCTCTGTCTCCCGGTGGTAGAAGTAGTTGAAGTTGGACACTATGACGGGGACCGGTAAGGCAATGGTTAACACACCTGCAATTGCACAGAGGGACCCCACGATCTTTCCCCCAATGGTGGTTGGAACCATGTCTCCATAGCCTACAGTTGTCATGGAGACGACTGCCCACCAGAAGGCATCCGGGATGCTGGGGAACTGGGACTCTCGCTCATCGGCCTCTGCAAAATAGACAGCACTAGAGAAAAGGATGACCCCGATGAAGAGGAAAAATATCAGGAGGCCCAATTCTCTCATGCTGGCTTTGAGGGTCTGCCCTAGAATCTGGAGACCTTTGGAGTGTCGAGACAACTTGAAAATCCTAAAGACTCTTACCAACCGGATGACACGGAGGATGGCCAGCGACATGGCCTGCTGGCCTTGCTGGGCGTCCTCTGGCTTCTCGGCCAGCTCCGTCCCCAGGGTGATGAAGTAGGGGATGATGGCCACAATGTCAATGATGTTCATGATGTTGGTGAAGAAGCCGGCTTTGCTGGGGCAGGCAAAGAACCGCACCAAGAATTCGAACGAGAACCAGATGATGCAAAGAGTCTCGACAATGAAGAAAGGGTCAGTGAAGGAGGTCGACTGCTGGTATCCGATGGTGCTGTTGGAGTAAGTGTGGAAGGTCATCCCGCTCCCATGCATGTCCTCGTTCTCATCCCGGAAGATGGGCAGGGTCTCCAGGCAGAAGCTGACGATGGAGATCAGGATGACCATGACGGATACGATAGCTATAATCCTAGCAGGCCCCGAGCTCTCTGGGTACTCAAAGAGAAGCCACACCTGCCTCTGAAACTCATTTTCGGGCAGAGGACGCTCTTCCTCCTTGATGTAGCCTTCGTCTTCCCGAAACATCTCCATCGCTTCTTCTCCCAGCTCATAAAACCGAATTTCTTCAGAGAAGATGTCCAAGGGTACGTTCACAGGCCGTCTCAAGCGGCCACCCGACTGGTAATAGTACAAAATGGCATCAAAGCTGGGCCGGTTCCGATCGAAAAAGTACTCATTTCGGAGGGGGTCAAAGTACCTCATCCGCTTCTTTGGGTCCCCTAAGAGGGTCTCTGGAAACTGGGCTAAGGTCTTGAGCTGGGTCTCAAAGCGCAGCCCTGAGATGTTGATGACCACCCTCTCACAGCACTCGTGGTCGGCCTCGGGGTCGTATGTGTCCTGCGGGTGCCCGGGGAGGGCGGCGGCCTCGTCCACTGGCTCTCCGGTGGCCACTGTCATAATGGGGGCTGAGAGAAGGGCCTCACACTATGGCTTCCAGCTGCCAGGCAGCAGGGAACTCAGGGTGCTGCTTACGGCCCCAGGAAACACAGAAGCATTGGCCTGGATTCCTGCAGGAGAGCCCCGAGGGCTCTCTGAGGACCAGAGAGACAGCCTCCCTTGGCTGAAAGACAGAGGCAGTTAAGGGCATGAGACCCCTCCCCACCGGCAGCCTGACCTGCGTTGCTGCTCCTTGTCTCCTATCTTTGAGCCAAGAGCTCAGAAATATCACCACCACCACCACCACCACCACCACCAAAACCAAACCAAACCAAACCAAATCAAACCAAACCAAAACAAAAAAACTTACTTTCACCTTAAACCTGGCTGGGGATCAGAGGCAAGCAGATGCCAGTCTCTCTAGAAAGTTCCAGATGGCCCTGCCCTGGGGGAAGGGGGCTGGTACAGGCCCCCTCTGCAGGGCACAGGCTTCAAGGAGCACAACCCCCATACTAGAGGATGAAAGCGAGTCCTCTCCTGGCTTGGAGGAATGTCTCCGAATACCTGTCCCCAGGGAGTTATTCACAGGGGTGGATCTTGGGCTTGGGTCTCCCTCACTGCCCCTACTCCGGTGACTCTACACATGGCTGTTATTAAAAACAGATTGATTTACCTGGCAAGGCAGGAACCGGAAGCTCTCTTCCTCGAAGAGCTGATCAGATACCGTGGGAATCCTAGATACACAAATCGGCAGCCTGGCTGTCCATCACGTCTTCTCACTTGAGCGAGAAATAATGGTGAGTCATTCTGGGCAGGAGGTCGGGCTCCAGGTTCTGGAGGTGAGCTCCAAAACTGGGCTGGCCCGGAGGGGCCGTGGAGCGTCTGGCCAGGGGCACGCGGGATTCGAGGATGTGGAGCTTGGGTCTGGAGCCTTTGGAAGGAAGAAGGCAAGATGCAAAGCTCAGCAGAAGCCAGAGTCCTCCTGGCTGTCCTCAGGAGGTGTGACGTTGCCTGGAAAAAACAGCAGCAAGGTGGAACCAGGGCTTTCAGGGGGCAGGTGCCAAGATTTAGGAGGGCTCTGGTGGCTTTCCTTCCATGCCCACCTTCCATGCTGGTGTCACACCTGAGAACTACCCCTCAGCCTCCTCGCCTCCTCTGGGCAGGCTTCCATCAGCTGGCAGCCTTTTCTCCCAGGCAAGAAGCCTTCAGGCTGGGCTGGGCCTGTCTCCTCCAGGGGCCTCCCAGGGCTGAGCCAGATCTCCCTTGGTCCCCAGCAGCCCTCAGGAGGGACGCTGGGCAAAGCCCTCCGGCCCCCAGGTCAGGATGCGGCAACTCCCAAGAGGGAGGGCTTCCTGCACCACAGCGGACTGGAAGCTCTGACCCCGGCAGGGTCCCGGAGGAGGAAGACCCCCTCCCCGGCAACCTCCCAGACGCACACTCCGGAGCCCTTCTAGGGAGACTCCTCACATGGAAAGGTCGACTCTACAAAAGCTGGCTGGCTTGGTCCCAAGACTTACTCTCCTCCGGGGATCCCTGGGGTGGAGGCTTCCCTCTGAGCAGGGTGGCATGTGATTTGGGCAGGCGCTCGACCACCGATTTCTCCCCCAAGAGAAAAGCCCTCACATCTCCTCCGCAGGGAGCGCAGAACGAACGCTCGGCCACCCTGGCTGCAGGCGGCTCCGCAGCCGCGAGAGGGGGAGCCTGGAGGAAGCCGGCTTCCGGGCTGGCCCCCTGCCGGCCCAATTCCGCCGGCCGCAGGGCGGGGAGGGGTCCGGGCCCTCTCCCCATCGCCCCGACCCCGGCCGGGATTCCACCAGGCGCGCTCCGCGCTCGGTTCCGCGCCGGCGGACCGGACCCACCAGCAGCTGGCAGCCGCGGGCGAGCGCCGCCTTAACCCCTTCCTGCCGGGCCGCCGCGGGCCCGAGCGCAGCCCGGCTCTCTCGCCCTTGCGGGGTCCATCTCCTCCACCCCCCACCCCAACAAAAACCCCGGAGCCCGAACTCTGGGGGTGGGGAGGAGGGTGCTGCCCCAGATCTCCGATTCCTCCTAAGCGCCGGGGCTCCGCCGCAGCGCACAGCCCCGGGGAAGCGGAAAAGCCCTGCTCCGCCGCAAAGCGGTTTTGAATCGGAACCGAAGAGGGGGATGCAGGCCGGCGTCCCAAGTGGTTCGGGTCCTACCAACCGGCGCTATTCACCGGACCCGGTTCTGCCGTCAGCTGCATTTCCCATCACCCGCAATCGCCTCGCTGCGCCCTCCGCCCGCGCCGTGCGCAGCCCAAGGGTCCCGAGCCTGTTCCGTGCCCTCTCCCTCCGCAGGGCGCCAGCCCCCGTCGCCCGGCTGGGTCTCAGCCGGAGCCTGCCGCGCTGCAGGCTGCGCCGCCCAGTGCCCCGCAGCCCCTCCACGCGCCGCAGCCCGGGCAGGGGAAGCGGCACGCGCAGCCCCACGCCCCGACACCGATTTACCCTTCCCGCTGGGCACCCGGGGCTTCCATGTTCCTGGGTGACCGCGAGCGCCAGCGGAACGGCGGCGGCGGGCGGCAGGGGTGCGGGCGGCCAGCCGGGAGCCGGCTCTGCAGTCCCGCGGGCGGCGCGTACGGAGCGCCCGGCCGCCGCCCGCAGCCGCACCGCGCCGCACCGCGCCACGCAGCGCCGCACCTGGCCCGGCTGCGAACTCGAATTAAAGGGGCCGGCGGGGACCAGAGCCGAGCAGGTGGCCGCTGAGTTGGGCCCCCAGGACCTGGGCCCCCACCCTATGAAGAGAACACCCATGCTTTGGCAGAGCCCAGCTTACTAACCAGAACCTCGTGGAGAGCTCAGCTGGGTGCCGCCGGGGCCGGGGAACCGGGGACAGAAGTTGAGGGGCGGTCGTGAGAGGCTCCTGCCAACATAATGAAGTAGGCGAGGAGGAAACAATCGATAGGCGCTATCCCAAGCCCGAGGAGGGCTTCGGCCCCCGCGCGAGATGTGTTGCTATTATTACGATGCTGCCAGACACAATCTGCAGACCCCCTCTCGCACCGGCTCGCCCTTTCCTCCAGCTCTGCCTCCCCAGCTCTCTCTTACCCAGCCGAAGCCCCGGCTTCGCAAGGGAATGCAGCAGGTACGGCCCCCGCAGTGTGGCTGAAACTCGAGGCTGGTTTCCTGCCAAGGAGCCACAGGAAGGGGCAGAACTGCAGAGTCGGCCCTCTGGGCTCCCCACCCCCCTCCAGGGTCCAGCAGGGAGGACTCCAGGCCCTGCAGCTGCCCTGGGGAAGAGCCGGTCCCCTCACAGACCTCAACAGAGCCCACTGGTCCACCGAGCTCAGAAATTAGGAGTGTAGCTTCTGCTGCCCTGGCACCACGGGGTGGGCAGAGGCGGATGTCTTTTGCTTTTGGAAGAAAGTACGTGGGAAGCCCGATCCGCCCTCTGCCCAGACGGTGGATCTAAGAGGGTCCAGGGTGCTCTTGGGAGCCCCGTGACAGCCCCCTGCTCCTGGGAGTTCTGATCTCCAGATCTCTGTCCAAATCTCAGTTCCCAACAGTGATTCCTTGAGCCCAGAGTGCCCCAGACACAGAGCCTAGATGCCCAGGGGCTCCAGTCCCAGGGAGACTCCTGCTGGGTCTCCTTGCTGAGACCCTTCCTCTCGAGGCCTGTAGCTTCTGAAGGAAGTTCTGAGAGCCTACAGGGTCCAGCTCTGTGGATTTCTGCATTTCATCAGGCTAGTCTGCTGGGTATGGTTTAAAACTGGGGACCTAGTCAGAGTGCAGGGACAGTCCAGGAGGACAGTGACCGTAGTGAGCTCTGGGGATGACAGGTGACTATAGAGCAGAACTTGTTTAGTCTAGGGCTTCTAGAAGCTAGCCTGTCAGTGTCCTAGCCTGAGCACGGTCTGGGTGTTTTGGAGTTCTAGGTGAATTAATTCAAGTCTCTGGACCTCAGTGTCCTTGTCTGCAAAATGAGGCTACTTCACGGGCTGTTGTGAGGATTTAAGTTGCTCATGGGAAGAGTTTAGTCCCTGGCAGGCACTCCACAAATGATGGTTTCTCTGCTCTGCTTCCCTGTGAAAGTCTGTGTGACTCCCAGCCTCGAGCTTAGCTTCTGGCTGCTTCTCTAGGAGCCCGATCAGCAGGTTTGGCTGGCCCTTTCTCTCTGCCTCCCAGTGTACCCGACTCCTCACTTGCCCTGACATGGCCCTCACAGCCTTTCCTACTGCCTTCGGCAAACTGTCCCCCAGTCTCTGCTCCACACGCCTTCTGGAAGCCTCCCTTGCCCAGTGCTGCAAGGCTGTTTCTCCTTCTGGCCACATCGGGTCCTCATGTCAACAGGAGCACAACGGACATCCATTTGATAACACCTCTACGCGTTCCCTGCCCTCCTTTGTTAAAATGAAAGCCATGGACAGAGAAAAGCTCTTGGGGGAGAATGAATAACTAATTGGTAACATGTGCCTACTATGTGCTAAGAACCTCCAGCCTGGTGGGAGACTCGATCCTGACAGCTCTGTGAGCTAGTTTCTACATCAGTACCATTTCGGGGGAAAGAAAACTGAGGCAGAGACAGGGGAAGCGACCTGCCTAAGGTCACTAAAGCCGTGACTCTGAGACATGAATCAGGTGTCTATGACTCCAGGACAGACACCCTTCGCCCCCACGCCATACTGATGGGGTTCAGAGAGCAGACCCTCAGTTTCATTTCCAACTTTGGGAATCTTCCCCTGACCCCTGTCCTGTCTGATGGGCCTCAGGGCTGTGTCATCCTACTTCCCCTGCTTTAAGGCCTGATCTAACTGTGAGCAATGACTGGAGAGAAATTAAGGAGAAAAGGAAAGAAAGAAAAGGAAACCTAACACCCGCTCCTCAAGGGCCCAGGGTGTGGGTCTCGCCCTGAGAGCTCTCTCCTGGTTCCATGGTGTGTGTGAGAAAAAGAGCATGGACCCAATTCCCACCTCTGACACTTGCTAGCTGTGTAAACTTGGCCAAGTTATTTGAACCCTCTGAGCCTCAGTTTCTAGTTTGGTGTGTGGGACAGCGGAACTACTCACAGGGCGGTCAGAAGTAAATGAGTGTTAGTGGACAGCCAGCTAGCTTAACCTAGCTGTTTCAGCACTGCTAGCTCCCTCCAGCCCTAAAGAGGTCACCATTTCTTATTTTTGGCCACAAAAGAACAGCTGGACTGCCCCCTTGATCCCTCCCTGGGGGCGGATCAAACCCATAAAGACCACTCCTTTGCCCTTCAGTCAGGCTTCCTGCTTGGGGACCCTGCCTTGTCTTCCTCAGAGTGACTGAAGTTGTCACTTCCTGCGCTCTGTGACTACAGTCACTGGAAGGAAGAGTTTATGACAGGGTGTGTCCATGCCCTCCCCCCACAACCCCCAACACACACACCGAAGTGCTGCAGGTACAGGAAGAGGGGGTCCTCCGGTTTTTCCCACCACAATTCATGAGCATAGAGGACTCCATGAGCTCCGTTCTAGGGTGTCCCTCCCAGAGCAGTGGCTCTCCTTCCTTGCACGACTGTCATCTCTGCTGATGCTTGGTCCCCCACCAACCTGATGGCACCCTGGTCCACAGGAAGCAGGTCAGGGAGGCATGGAATGTGGGTCCAAGTTCTGGGCTGACAGCTGTCCATAGGTCATTTGATTGAACCCCTGGCACTACATCAGGGGGAAAGATGCCATGATCTCTATTTTATAGATGAAGATACTCAGAAAGGACAAGTCGCTGTCCAGGGTAATTTAGCCGGTAATTGGTGAAGCTGGGATGGAACTCAAGATGTCTGACTCTACAAATCACTGTTCCATTCGGCTGCCCACTTCGACCGGTAGTGGGTGCCAGTCCTCTGGGCTCGCTTCCTGGTCTGAGGATCATGGCTTTGGGCCAGGGGCCCTTCCAGACCTGGAGAGCATGCTGTGGAGGTGGCCCAAACTGATGGGAGTTTCGTTTTAGAAGCTGAGTGGTGGTGGAGTCAAGACTCGGGACCTGGAAGTCTCCATTCTGTATCCTTACCTGAAACAGCTCTACTGATGCTTGTCACGTCCGTGGGGCCCGGGGCTGAGCATCCCTCACCCCGGGGCTTTTGTCTTAGCATTCAGAGCTGTGTGACCCAAAGTCACTCGCTCGACCTCTCTGTGCCTGAGTCTACTCGTAAGACGGAAAGGATAGTATTTGTCCCCTGGTTCCCCTTGCTACACAGGATTTAAAGAGAGAGTGGAAGGAAGGAAGGGAAGAAGGAAAGACACTAACATTCATTGTTAGTATGTATTAAAATCTCATCTGTTCTCATTGAGGAGAAGAATTCATGTGAAGGCACTTGGGAAAGCGGGAAGCCTGGTCAGTGTGGGAGAGTCCCCTGGTCTGTGACCATTGCTGCTGTCCTGATTGTGCCCTGCCAGCCTGCATCCTGTCTGACGTCTGAGGATTTCTCCTGGAAGTAGAAAGAGCACCCTAGCCCCATGCTTACCTGAGGGCTTCTTGCAGGAAGCCTGAGATTAACTCCTGCTGTCTCCAAGGAACTCCTCTGTGGAGGTCTAGGCCTTGGATCCTGTACTGCAAGTCTTGGCCCTCCGTGCCCCCAGAAGAGGATATTAAGGAATGATTGAAGGGGGTGGACCTTCCTTTGCCTTTTGGAGCCACTATTCTGGCACCATGCTGGTGGTCCCATCTCTAGTCCCTGCTGATAACAGGCAAAGGCGGAATGGAACAAGGCCTGGATGTTGGTGACAGTTGGGGGGGGTGCACCTCTGAATTTCCCAGCCTGCCGTCTGTAAAAGGGACATTTCCTCAGATGGCCCCCATCTGTATGGAGCTCCGGTGGCTCAGAGGTGACCAGCTCAATCACGTGAGCCGGCTGGTCATGTGATTGAGCTTGGATCAGGTCAAGGTCCTGGTCCAAGTTTTCTCAGCCAACTCCTTGCCCCTGAGCTCCAGGCAGCTGAGCTGGCTCCCAGGCCTGTCTCCAGAACTGTAGACTCGCCAGCCTCGCTTCCCGGGACTACGTCTACCTCACCCGCCCCTGGTTGGGAGAAAGACCCCCCTTTCTCCCATTGCCCAAATCAGAAACCTGGGGTTCCTATCAGCTCTCTTTGCTTACCCCACTCAGACGGCCTCTGCACTCAGTCTATCACGTGGCCTTGGCAACTGTTCGCTTCTCTCTGATTCCCTCCCCCCACCCTGCTATCCTGGTTTCAGCCACCAGCAGGCGGGGTCTGAGCCACTTCTGTTCAGACCAACTCCCCCTGGTCCTTTCTCCCCACAGTTGCCATAGTGATCTTCCTAAAGTGCAAATCCAATCATGTCACTCACCCCAACTCCTCGTTGGCTCCCTATTGCTGTGACCCAGACTACACGTTGTAAAACACAGGCAGAGCCCTTCATGATCTGGTGTCCCCCTCTGTCCCTTCCCTGAGGTCCCCATCTTTAAAGTCTATACTAGCGTTAAATTAAACTACCATGATGGCTCTACCTGGCTTCAAACAGACATATTAAATCGAGGTCTACAGGCAGACAGACCTGGGGTTGAGTCC
This sequence comes from Lontra canadensis, assembly GCF_010015895.1. Lineage (NCBI taxonomy): Eukaryota > Metazoa > Chordata > Mammalia > Carnivora > Mustelidae > Lontra > Lontra canadensis. Next base: position 8,807,550 of record NW_022631069.1, on the reverse strand, counting down.
TGGCTCTGCTCCTCGCCACTCAAGTGACCCCAAGGTGGGGTATTTTTCCTCTCTGAGCTCCAATCTGTAAAATGGGACTAATGCCTAATGCTTGTTCTGAGGACCAAATGAGATAGTGTGTAGAGAGTGTTTATCAGTGCGTCACCTGCAGGATGGGCTCAAGAAATAAGAGCTTCCAGATGGTTCTAGGTCTTCCTGGTTTGGCTAGCAGCCTCTCACCTAGAACACCTGAGCCAAAGGCAGACGCTTAACAACTGAGCCACACAGGCGCCCCCCTTCTTTCCTTTTCTTTCACCTTCCTTCCTTCCTTCCTTCTTTTCTTTCAAGAGAGAGAGCAAGGGCATAGCATTGGGGTGTGGGGAGGAGAGGGAAGGAAAGAGAATCCTCGAGCAGACTCCCTTCTGAGTATGGAGCTCAATCTCAGGACCCTGAGATCATGACCTGAGCTAAAATCAAGTTGCCCCCCCCCAGTGACTCCTTTTGTAATATTTAACTCATGTCACACCCTCCATGATGCCTTTCTGAACCCATTCCCTGGTCTCCATCCATCAGTGCAAGGCCTACTGGCTGCCCAGGGCACAGACCCATCACATGGAATTCTGGGGGCTGGTCACCACCCCCATGCTATGTTCCACCGGGCAGGGAGCATCCTAAGGGCAGGCGCATGCATCTTCTGCCTACTTCTGTGTGTCTGGTCCAGGCCAGGCTCAGAGCCATTGGCCCAGCAGTGTTTGTGAAGCAGCCAGACTCTGTGGCACCCCACAGCTTAGCCATCCCCTCTGCCTGTTAGCCCCAAGACTGGCATCTCTGGAAGGCCCCTGCGTCTGAAGAACCCTCAGGTGCCACAGGGCCAGCCAGGAGCGGACTCTGGCCTCATCCGCTGAGAGGGGTCAAGGAGAGGGCTGGCCTTCCAGCAGCCCCCACCCTGGGGGAACACACCTGAGCCACTCCTGCATCTGTCCAAGGAAGGCCGAGGTGGCACAACGGTTCCCCAGTGGGGGGTGGCTCTCCGGCTGTTTCACAGAGAGGGTAGGCAACTTGCTCAGGTCACACAGCTAGTCCAGGTAAGAGCCAGGGTTTGAACTCAGGCTCCAGGAATCCTGCTCATAGCCATACTGCTCTGCTCTTTCAGGGGCTGGAGGCTGCCCTGGATCTCGTCCACCTGCTGCTCTGTGCTAGAAGCTCGACAAGGGTTCCTCAGGACCCTTTGACTCATGCTTTTCCACCTTCTGGCTCCGACATGCCTTCAGGGACCAGCACTCTGGCTTCCTACTGTGTGTCATTCAGACTTTTCCCGGCCTTATGTGCACCTGGAATCTTCCCCCCAAGCCTTTACTCAGGGGTCTTCATTCCACCCATGGCTAAAACGCAATGCTCCTCCCTTCCCACCCGTCCCCCCTCCCCACAGCACACATCAGCATTCCCGCAGCTGAAGAGAGTGGCCAGGAGTCCCACAGCTTCTCTTCTCTGAAGCCATCATCCCCAGGCCCCCCCCGTTCCCCTTAACATTCCATAGCTTAGGGCTTTGCCTCTGGGGCTGTTCTCTTGCGGCCTTGCCATTCTCTGAAAACTACTCTAAGTTGCAAGTGTACCTCACACTGAGGTCCCCAGGGAAGAGCCTTTTGACCCAGGTGTGGCCCAACCAGCCCAGAGCAGGGGTGGGGGGGCAGGGGCTGGGAGAGGTTAGCACCCCTTTTGCCACACGAATTCAGCCTGGCACCCACTGATTCCTTAGGGTCCATGTCCCGTGGCTGGATCTTCTGGGCCTGATTGTTACTCTGACCCCTATGTCCTCCTTTCCACCTCTATACGGCCTTTGTCCATGGATCGGGGGGAATAGAGCAGACAAGCAAGAAGCAGCTTACTAAGGAAAATCCACTGGCCTGGCTGCAGCCCCAGCTCTGCCATTGCCTGGGTGACCTTGTGTTTTTGACCTTGGGTAAGTCACTTCCTTTCTTTGGGCCTCCACCTCCTCACCTGTAAAATGGGAAAGCTGGACAGCATGATATCTATGACCCCCTTCTTGTGCTAGGACTAGTTCTTCAACCTCATCCCAGCTAAGGAATGGGAGCACTGTGCAAACAAATGGGCATATGTCAGGAACTGGTATCGTAAGTGCTCCTCGGATAACTATTTTTCTGAGAGGACATTGAGGCTCAGACAGGCATGTGACCTGCTCAAGGTCACAAGGCTCACTCTAGATAGGCTTCACGCCCAGGCACCTCTTACCCCCAAGTCAGCAGCCCACATCACATCTCACTGCCTGCTTAAAAAGGGAGGAAGGAATTCTGGAGATGCTAAATCACTTTGAAATGAGTCCTGAAAAAATTCAAAAGAGTGCAAACCTGATGCTCAGTGCATCTTAATGATGTTCTCTAAATCCAAGAAGGGTCATTACCAGGGGAACTCAGGGATCCTTCAGCTTTGAGGCCCTACGGTGAGAAAATGGGGCTGACCCTGCTGGGAGAGAGATCAGGTAGACGGGGGATAACGACGGGTCCGATGGACGTTTGACAGACCAAGGGACCCAAGGAAATCATAAAGAACAAGGCAGGGGTCTGACTGCCACACAGTCAGGTGTGGCCTTCCTACTAGTGCTAAAGAGGTAGTGTCAGGGGAGTAAAAGATTGGATAGGAGAGTATCAGGTGGCAAATATGTTTGTTTGTTGAATGGAATGAGCTCTGGTCTGGAGAGGCAGCCAGGCCTTGTCCAGGGAGCTCAGAGCTGAGGTTCTGGATGACTCATCCTCCCTGACCCAGCTTTGAATTAGGGAAAAGGGAAGACGGAGAATGCAGGTGATAGAGCCATCTCAGCAACTTTGCTGGTGTTGCAGAGCCAGGACGCACCCGGAAAAATGAAGGGAAGTGGACAAAGGCCTAGGGAGGTGAGAGAAGGCTAGACAGAGGGACAGGGAGTTGCAAAAGGTGTTTTTCCCTGCCCCTGCAAACTCCCTGCCCAGGCTTGGCTTTCCTTCTGGTCTCCGGAAATTCCGGGATCATCCAACAGTGCCACCCAGTGGCCATGTGGGAGAGGTGCAGAGAGATGCGGAGGAAAGCCGAAATTAGATGGGAGAAAGGAAAAGTACCAGGCTCCCAGAAAAATAGAAAGCTCTGTGTTTCTTCCTCCCTTGAGGATGTGGCACAGGACTCCCCACAGGTTTCTGGTTCTAGGCAGAGCTGTCCTGTCATGGTGCACACACCCTGAAGGACTTCCTCTCTTCTCTCAACTCTGGAATTTAGAAGCTGCTGGGTTAAGCCAGCGCTCCCCTAATCCACAGGTCCCCAGGCCCCTGGGGAGATAAGGGTGTCTGCAGCCCCTTCCCTAGGACTCCCCTTTCTCAGATGATGAAAGGATGAGAATGGAGCTGCCAGCTGGCCCTCCCGCTGGGTTGATCTGGTCATGGTCAAGGTCATGGTTGTAGTGAGGTTAGCACAGTGGGGTCTCTGAGCCAGCAGTTGGGTGGGAGGTTGCTGAAAGGCAGTTCACAATGGACTGCATACCATTTCTCTTCTTCTCAGATTTTCTGAGGTTCATGAGCTCTGAGGAAAGAAGCAGAGCTCTTTCTCTGAGCTCTGGACCCCAGAGGCCGGACCCCAGAGTTTGATCGTAAAGAAGGTGGCATGGTTCCTAAGAAAAACACGATAGAACATGGGAGTGAGGGTCTCAAAGGAACCTTTCTGCCCAGGATTGTGTTAAGGATAATACCTAACAGAGGGGGGTCCTATGTTCATTCCCATTCTACAAATACAGAAACTGAAGCTTCGTGAGTTTGTGTAACTTGCCGGCGGCCACACAGCTAGTAAGCAGGTGCGAGAGCCAGGAGATGGGCTGTGGTCTGCCTGACTCACCAGCCCCAGCTCTGAACCAGGCCCCAGGCCTAGCACCACTGGGGAATGCTCAGGGCTTTACCTGTAGGAGGTGCTCAGCAAACATTAGGAGAAGTAGATCCTTCCCTAGAGCTGGAGAGGGAAGGAGATTGTCGGCAACGGACTGACTCAGGACAGAATGGATTGGTTTCAGCTGAAGAGTGAAGTACGAAAGTGTATAAGACCAGGAAGGCCGTCATAAAAGATTGGTGTTTGACAGGTGTCTTCAAGTCCAAGGGCCTTGAAAGGGGTGTTGAGGGGTGGGGTGGGGCTTTCTGCATGGGAACGCCTGCACACTTCACCCCTGCACTCACTGCCTGCAGAAATGGTCCCCGGACCAGCCTGTCTCAAACAGCCGCCCCCTGCCCTGCACCTTATGGTGCTGTATTTCTCCCCATAGCACTCAACTCTACCTGTCGATTAGCTATTTACGCCTCCATTTATTTTGTCTTATTCCCTTCTGCTAGAATACAAATTCTGTGAGGAGTGATTTTGAAAGTTTTTCTCGTTCTCGTATCCCCAGTGCCTGGGATGCTGAAGCACGAGATACAACTTTGTTAAATCCATGCCTAAACAGATGAGTAGACTCCAGGATAAGGGGACAAGAGGTACAGAGTGCGGAAGCAGGATCGCATGTCCCAGGAATACCAAGTTATACAGTAGGACCGGAGCGAGCAGCATGGAAGGACACAGTGAGACCCGAAGGGTCCTTTGGAAAGACTGGGGAAGGCCTTGAGTGCCACACTGAGGAGTCTGATTTATTTTGTTCTATAGATGAGAGTGAACCTTGGAGGGTTTTGTGTAGGAGAGTGACAGGATCCAGCTGGATTTTAGGAAGATAACTTAGGAATGTAATAGAATTCATAATGAAATTTGTCATGAAGATGTCGTGTGGGGGCTGATCTGAGAGCAAAAGCAGGAACCCTGTGAGGAGAATGCTCCTGCTGGTGTAAGGTGACAGGGAGGGAGGGACTGAGCGGTGGCCAGGGGAGTAGAGAGAAGAGATCAAGGGGGAGCCACTATAGGGGAGTCAACAAGAATGGGGTCAGTGAGATGGGAGAGGGGGAGGGAGAGCGGCAGGGCCTTTGGCCAAGCCAGGGTATGTGTCAGCTCATGTGGGTGTTGCTGGAGGTAGCCCATGGCCGGGGCAGTCTGGCAGACGTGGGGGTTGTGGGGCAGCTATAGCTAACCTGTCCTTGGCAATGAGACAGATGAAAATGCTGGCCTGGTGCTCAGGAGAGAGGCCAGGGGCTGGGGCAGGAGAAAGAGATCCTCCATGATGAGAGTGTAGATGGAATGAGAAGAGAGGAACACCCGTATTACGGGAAAAGGAAGAGAGAGGAGGGGGGAGGAGTCCCTAGAGTTGTGGTCAGAGGGGTAGGGAGAGAACAGTGGCCCAGACAGCTACCCATGGGCCAGGGGCTCCCTGACATGTTCACCCCGCCCCCCACCACGGACACGACAGCCTCGGCTTCTGAGCCCCATGGCTCGCTCCCTTGTTCCAGCACGGAAGCGTAGGGCATCGCAGGGTCTGACATCACTGTGTCCCTACTTTGGGTCAATGTTTGTGCCACTTTGGGGCCAACGCTTCTGCTTCAGGAGGAAGAAATCATTTATTAGCGGCATCTGTGGAGGTAAACCTAATGCATGTTAAAAAACTGGCAAAGTCTCATTAGGGTTTTCTCCAAAGTAGACCTATCCTTCTCATTCATCCTTTTGGAATGGTGGACTGCCATCTTGAGATGGGACCCAGGGTCCAGATGTTGGTTTGTGTAACGGGGAGCCCAGATGAATTTTGAACAGGGTTTGTGACTGGAAATACCTGATCTCATAGAGGACAAGTTGGGGGGGCAGGCTGTGCTGGGCACTGTGCTTTCAGGGAGACGTGGTGGCCGCCTCCTTCACATGGCTTGCTGATGGATAGGGGAGACAGAGTTGCAGAAATCAGGTGATGGGTGCAAATCTTTGCAGGAGATGGTTGGAAACCATGGGAGCTTGAGTCACTCTGCCATGTGGCTATGGGAATGGAGACACAGAGAGGACTCAGGAATGAGTGTCCCACCTGCTCCCTGCTGGGGTCCATGAGTCCACACTCCCATAGTAGGATGGGCTCAGCCACATGAAGAGAGACCTGCCAGCTTGGGATAAAAGGGTTTGCTCCTCTTCTAATTTTCTTTTGGAGGGTCTGAGAGGCCCAGAATCTCAACATTTACTCTGGCTTTGCCATTTAGTTGAGGTGTGGCCCTGGAAGGCCAGTGATGCTCTCTGCTCTTTCTGTTTGGAATAACTGCTCTGGGTAGACTTTCCTTTTGGGAGGAGGGATGGAGGATGTGTGGCCCTCCAATGGAAAAGAGACCCAGGGGGGCTCTGAAAGAGACATAATGAAAAGAGGAAAAGGATAGCGAGCCCTGCTCAGATGTACTTGATGTCATGACCAAAACTTCCAACAGGCAACTCAAACTTGGCTTGTCCCAAAGGAATTCTCCTTTCTACTCCCTCGCCCCTAAACCTGACCCCCCCCACCCATGTCATTACCATTGCCCATTCAGTTGCTCAGGTCCAAACCCTGGAGATGGACTTTTACTAAGCTGTCAGCAAATCTGATTGTCTCTACCTTCAAAATATATTCTGACTCTGATGTCTCCGCTCCCCCAAGGAGCAAGGCAGGTGCCAGACACTCCCATGTCTCACCTGGGCTCCCAACAGTTCTCTCTGCTTCCATCCCTGCTTGCAGAGAAGCCAGAGTGAATTTTTTAAAAATGTAAATCAGGTTGTGTCATGCCTTTGTTCAAAATCCAATGGTTGTTTACTGGCCTTAGAACTAAACCTACAGCTCTTCTGTGGCCTGGAAAGCTCTGTACCATCTGTGCCCTGGATACCTTTCCGACCTCATTTCCAACCACCTCCTGTGTTTGCTCGGCTGGGCCAGCTGCCTCCTCGCCTATCCCCAACCCCAGCCAGCATATCCCCGCCACAGGGCCTGTGCATTGGCTGTCCCCTCTTTCTGGAAGACTCTTACCCCAAACATTCTCAGGATTTTTTTCCTTTATGGGTTCACTGCTTACGTGTGATTTCCTAGGAAGTGCCTGGCACATATCGAAGGTATGAATGAATGAATGAATGAATGAATGTATTAGCCCCGTGCCTGGCACATAGGAAGGGCTTAAAACTCGCATGGAATAATTGCCTGGCCTAAGCTCTCTTGTCTTGGCTACCAAATCCGCTCCCAACCTGCACAGAAGTGGAAATCAGCTCTGCGGAAGGACCAGATGCAGGTACTCGGAATGGCCACCAGAGGGCGCCATACGCAACGGTAAAGGCACCCTGCCGCACAGGCTGAGTCTGCGGCAGCCTGGGGACCTTAGAACGCCCCTGCCAGACCGCCCCCCCCCCACCCCGCCCCTCCCAAGCCACGCACCCCCAGCACGCGAGAGATGGGAAGTGCACATTCCGAACCAACACCTCCCTGCATACCTGCTAACTGAGGTCATCTTGAAAAGAGGCAGGTGAGATTTTGAAGGTTAAAAATGTTCTTCCCCACTTGTTTATGTTATTTTATTCATTTTGAATCAGGATTTCCTTTATTGGCAAGTGGTTGACCATGGTTATCTTTAGGGGTGAGGTTTATGACAGGAAGGAGGTCTGACGGCACTTTTGGTTTTTCCTCCTCTTATTGGTCAAACCCCAAACCCTGGCAGCTCCAGTCACTTGAGGTCATGTTACTGACTGTAATCCCCCCCTACTTCCCATCCTGCAAATAATGTCCAGAAGTTGGAGCCTTAGTGTGGTTAAAGAACACAAACCCCTCTGCCTGACAAACCCACTTAAGCCTCCACCCCTCCTGGAGCAACTGAATGAATGATAATTGTGTGACTCTCAAAGAGACAAGAAGGAGAGAGACAGGGAGACAAGAGACAAGAGGGAGAGAGAGGTTAAGCACTCACTTGGTGAGTTACCAGGGCCAGGAGGCTCTCCGACTTCTTGGCCACCAGACCAAATTTGACATCCCTAGCATCCAGACTCACACCATGTCCTCACACTTACTGTCCATCCCCCAACCCCTTCCATCCCCTCTGGGCGAATCCTGCACAGGCAGGTGAGCCCACAGGACAGTAGTGTCTTAGAAGTAACTCACCACTTCTTGGGCCCCTCCAGCATACTGGAAACCCACTGCTCACTATCCCCAACCCCATCCTAGGTCCTCAGGTGTGGTTTGGCTCACCGGGATCGGTGGAACGTCTTCCTGATGGTAAGCATACTCTCTCTTCCAGGCAAAACTGCCCATGATCTATCTTTCTCGCCTGTCTGTCCCACTGCTCCGTCCCAGGGGCTGAGCGTTGTGCCAGTGAGACTGGGGTCTTCACTTAGCAGAGGGCCAGAGAGTGGGAGTGGGCAGGCAGGATGGGGCAGGGAGTGAGGGGTGAACTGTGGGTCTTGCCAAACAAGGTCCTGAGGTGAGGATGTGGGCGGGGGTCGACTGAGGGATCGGGGCCACGCAGCACCTGAAGCGGGCTTAGTCAGTCTCCCAGCTGCTCTCACCCTTCATAGCTCTGCTTTTTGGTCATTTCCACTGAAAACTCCTTTTAAAATATCTTTCCCACCCACCCTCAGGAACCCCATGTGTGGGATCATTCTGCCTGCAAAACAAACTGCTTGTATTATGTAACGATGAGTGTGTCTATCCACTGTAAGCAATGGAACATTTATAACAACCAACAAGGCTTCTGGCCAGCATGAGAGGCTGCCGACTTCCTCGCTCCAGTGTGAGAATTTAGCCCGAAGTAAAGCCACTTGACATTCTATTTTGCCTGGGCAGCCTTGTTACAAGGAAAGGTGTGACTTTTCCTCGGGCTTTTTGAAATTCTAAAATAACCAGAGGGCAGAGGTATTATCTCCTTGGACACCAAGTCTCTAGTGATTCCTGAGTATGGCCCCGGGCTTTGGCAGCTGACGTGATTCGTCCTTCAAAGTCCCACTCCTTAGAGTGCTGCTCTTTGGTGGACGAGTAAGGGTCCCGTTAGCTAATTTTTCACAAGCTTCCATAAAAAAGTGGATGAGTGGGCTAATTTTAACTCTAGCCCTCCCAGGTGGCATAATGTCTTAGTTCAGTAACAGACGAGGGTCTCAGGAACATAGAAGTAGAACTCCGTTAAAAACAACAACTGGTAAGATTCCCAGCTATGGCAGAGTGAAAAGGTTGGCAAATCCTCTCATCCAAAAATAATGTTAAACTGGACAACACTATCAGAAACAATCTGCTCTGAAAATTGATCAAATAGAAAATAACACATTGAAAATTGTTTATTCACACACACACACACACACACACACACACACACACAAATTGTTGAACTCCTGGTCAGAGTAATGGGAAGCTGTGGAGTTCCTGCTCAGATCTGCCCTCCTTCCTCCAAAGTTGGGAGAGAGAGAGCTACCAGAGTGTGGCTAGCTGTGAAAACTGACAGTGTCATCACTGGGGGAGGCTCTCTTGATTTGGAGAGGAGGGCAAAAGTCCCATGTTCAGCGGAGTTTTCAGAAGAAGTAGTAAATGTGGAATGAAACCAATGGGAAAGCCCACAGCCCTGATTGCTTGAAGCTTCATGCTGCCTGGGGTGGGCAGCAGACCAGTAGAGTACTCAGAAGTTTAACAGGAAATTCTGGAAATAAGATAGTCACAGAAGGACTAGATAAACACTCCACACGTCTCTGTCTGACTAGGAGGCTGTGCTCACACACAGACAAGTTCCGGGAGGATCCAATGGAAAATAAAAGCTGACTTAAGAATTCAAAGCCTGAGCTTCGAATTCTCTCCTCAGCCCACACTCAGACCCACAGGTAAGGGCTGGAAGTTTTACTGGCTCAGGTGCTTGAGTATAGTCAATGACCAATCATTGGCTGACCATTAAGCTATGCAGACCAAGGGGAGCCCTTCCAAAGACAGGCTTAAAAAAAAAAAAAAAAAAGGAATAAGGGGGGAAAAAAAGAAAAAAGCAAACAAACAAACAAACCAAAACAGACCCATCAGTGAGGTACGTTGTAGAGAGACAAATAACCACAGATTAAACCCAGGCAAGTTACTCAAAAGACAAAAGCAAACCAAACCGAAACAGTAAAAATTCTCAGAGGAAAAAAAAAAAATCAGAACCCAGAGTTGCTACAAAATATTATCTAAGAATTTCCAGTTTTCAACAAATTACAAGACATTCAAAGACATAAGAAAATGTGCTCCATACACTCAGGATACAAAGCAGTTAAAATGGTCCTCAGTGGGCCCAGATTTTGGACGTAGCAGAAAAAGATTTCAAGGTAGCTATTATCAATGTTTAAAGAATTAAGCATGTGTAAAGAATTATAGGAAAGGGGCACCTATGTGGCTCAGTGGGTTAAGCCTCTGCCTTCAGCTCAGGTCATGATCCCAGTGTCCTGGGATCGAGCCCTGCATTGGGCTCTCTGCTCAGCAGGGAGCCTGCTTCCTCCTCTCTCTCTGCCTGCCTCTCTGCCTACTTGTGATCTCTGTCTGTCAAATAAATAAATAAATAAATATTTAACTCCATTAAAAAAAAAAGAATTATAGGAAAGTATTATAAAAATGGTTCAACAAGTAAGGAATCTAAATAAATAAAGAGAAATTCTAAAAAAAGGACCACGTGTTTCAATACATAGGCTTACCAGCATATTTGAGATGTCTGAAAAGTGGTTAACATAAACGAAGTTCAGTAGAAATCATTCACTATAAGGAACAAAGACAAAAAAATGGAAGAAAAGTGAACAGAGAACTATGATATATTTGTGACAATAGGAGATGTGCCCCCAAAATGTGTAATGAGACTCTCAGAAGGAAAGGAGAGAAAAGAACAGAAAAAAAATATGTGTGAATAAAGTGCCTGAAAAACTCTCAAATTTGAAAAGAAACATTAATCTCTAGATCCAACAAGCTCAACAAACCTCAAACAGGTTAAACACGAAGAGACCCACACCCAGATACAGGATAGTCAAACTTTTGGCAGCTAAAAAGAAGAGGAAGTTTTGAAGCAGCAGGAGAATATACTTCTTCATGTTCAGGGGAAGACGCATGTGGTCAAGAACTGACTTCTCCTGAAGCAATGGGAGTACCAAGGCAGTGGAATGATATATATTCAAAGTATGGAGTAAGGGAGTCAAATGGGAATTCTACATCCACTCCACATCCTTCAAAAATGAAGTCAAATGTAACTAAGAATATTATTTTAAAAGAATAACACAGGGGCGCCTGGGTAGCTCAGTGGGTTAAAGCCTCTGTCTTCAGCTCAGGTCATGATCCCAGGATCTTGGGATGGAGCCCCACATCGAGCTCTCTGCTCAGCAGGGAGTCTTCTTCCCAACCCCCGCCTGCCTCTTTGCCTACTTGTGATCTCTCTCTGTCAAATAAATAAATAAATAAAATCTTAAAAAAAGGAATAATACAAATTAAAAAAGGAAAGCCTAATGCATCCAAATTTGTGGGAGGCTATAAAAGCAGTGATTAGGGGAAATTAATGGCCTTATAGGCCAATATTAGAAAAAATCTCAAGTCATTGACCTGAGTTTCCACCTTAAGAAACTAGAAAAAGGGGGAACAAATGAAGCCCAAAATAAGCAAAAGGAACGGAAAAAAGAGTAGGATGGAAATGAATACAATAGAAAATAGTAAACAGTAGTGAAAGGATACACCCTTTCACTCATAATTAAGAGGAATTGCGTATTAATACTACACTGAGACATAATTTTTTTCCCATATCAGTTTGGCCAGAATTCAAGTTTGACTATGCACTTTGTTTTCTGGGCTCTGAAGAAGCTGGGACTCTCATCAGTAGGTTGTTGATAGCGGTGCTAATTGGTTTGACCCCCCATGGAGGGCAATTTGGCAATAGTTTTTAAAATTACAAATGCATTTACTCCTTGAGCCAGCAGTCCCATCCTAGGAGTTTATCCTACAAGTATACCTGTGTATATCATCAGAATGTCATATAAAGTGAAGAAAAAAAAAGCCAGGGAAACAGGATATTTAGTGCGCTACCATTTGAATACAAAAGTCGGGGGAATAAAAACATACATTGGCATTTGTTCATATCTGCTCAAAGAAGTACTGGAAGGATGTGAGATAAACGAAGTGTTATAAAATGAGGTGGTCAGGGCAGAGTGCGAATGAGACTTTTCAATGTATACCTTTATTATTTTGATTTTGATCTATATGGAATGTTACCCTTCAACAACAAATCCTATTTTTAAAGGTCGCCGTTAGTGGATGTTATAAAACACATACACACACTGCTTTGAGACACCATTGCCGTGGTCCATAGGATCACGCACGGATCCTAAGCCTATACTCCAGGGTCTCCATTTCCCAGCTTCAACTCTGCCTCCGCCTTGCTTGGACCTCAGGCTCCAGCCAAACTAGGTTGGTCCTAAATCCCTGAGATCACCTCGTGCTCTGGGGCCTGAATCTTTTCCTTTGACCTCCCTGCATGGAGTGCCATACCCTTCCTCTTAAGCAATAATGTCTTGTGCCCTCTCCTGCTTCCCTGGGAGGCTTTCTTAATACAAAGAATGTAACAAGGATGATGACGATGATGATGGTGATGATGATGATGGTGATGGTTGTAACCACTACTTACTAGGAGCCTTCTGTGTGGGCACTGTGGTAGGTGTTCTTTTGCACCTGTTTTTTTTTTTTTTTTTAAGATTTTATTTATTTATCTGACACAGAGAAAGAGAGAGAGAGAGACAGCGAGAGCAGGAACACAAGCAGGAGGAATGGGGGAGGGAGAAGCAGGCTTCCCGGCGATGTGGGGCTGGATCCCAGGGATCATGACCCGAGCCAAAGGCAGACGCTTACCAACTGAGCCACCCCGGCACCCTTCTTTTGCCCCTCTTTGAATCTTCCCACCAAGGAAGGAGGAATTGTTACGTCACACACAGGAAACTCGAGCCAGAGATGGCCCCGCATAGGGACCAGAATCTTAATCTTAGTGTCCGGGGTCACATGGGCCTGGGCTAGACTCCAAGCTCAGCTCCTTCCTGACTCTGTGATTTTTGGAAAGCTACATCATCTACAGAAGCTTTAATTTAATCATCAGTAAAATGAGCATAATAAAAAGTTTCTACTTGAAGAAGTTGTTGAGGATTACATGAGACACCGGGAAGAAAAAATTCCACACAATCCTTGGTGCAGAGTAAATGTTCAGTTAGTGTCAAGTCACAAAGTGTCTGTAGTTCCAGACTTCGGCTACTACCCCATGTAGAAGCCTCCCTCCCTTGAAATGCGAAGTCCTAACCACCTGAGCCCTCTCTTATCACCAACATCACACCAGCTAATGCCTTGTTATCTCTACCCACTTCCGTGTGTCCTTATCAGTTGGGTTGTAAGAGATCAGGACCAGGACTAGCTGGGCATTTCTCTGTATGGACACTCCATGCATGATCAGACCTGAGATGAAATAGATGTTCATTGAAAATTTGGTGATTAATTAAATCTGAAGAAAGATAACAGGAAGGGGAGAAAAGGTAGGAGAAGAAAACTAAAATAAAACTAGAGATATCTTAAGGTTTAAATTAAAGTTTAATTATAGAAAGCGTTGGTGCCAGATTTGGTTTCAGGAGGAAGTGAGAGAGGCAGGAGCCCTATGGGGTGGACAGGAAGTGAAACAGCAAGGACAGGAATGGGGAAAAGAGGTGTTGAAAGCAGTGCCGTGCCTTGAGGAAACATTTATATTTAGAGAGGCTTCTCCTGGGCAATGCTGAATTTCTGCTTTTCTTGAATTCAATACAATATGGATGATTGAAATGAGATTCAAAAGCCACTGCTAGTACCCATGTGCCTTACTCAATGAAACCTTATTGTTTCCAGGAGATGGTGGTGGTTGATGGGGCTTTTCACTAATCACGGGCTACTTGTGTGCCCGGATGGGCAGGAGAAGGCAGTGTGCAGCGGGAATGTTAGTGGGCATGGGTTGTGCCAGGCCAAGAAGCAATCCCCAACTCTGTCCTTCACCTGGGCATGTCCTGAATCTAGCAAAATAGGCGAGGAGAAGTGAATTGTTTTCCACTTCTTCCATGTTCACCCTCAGAAATCCCACCCATTTTTTTTTTAAGATTTTATTTATTTATTTGACAGAGAGAGATCACAAGTAGGCAGAGAGGCAGGCAGAGAGAGAGGAGAAAGCAGGCTCCCCGTGGAGCAGAGAACCCAATGTAGGGCTCGATCCTAGGACCCTGGAATCATGACTTGAGCTGAAGACAGAGGCTTTAACTCACTGAGCCACCCAGGCGCCCCCGGCCCCACCCATCTTTTAAAGTTTGCCGCAAAGGATCCTTCAAGATGTCGGAGCTGACCTGGCCATCCTCCGTGTTCCACAGCATGTTTTTCTACTCTGTGACCGGGTTTACCCCAAACTGTTTCCTGTGAGAGGAATGAGAGAGAAAGACTTTTTTCTCTCTCGTCTGTGAAGACTTTGAGGGGAGGAATCTATCTTCTTCATCCTTGTACTGCCTCAGGGACCTCATCCCCTGCCTGGCATCCCCTGTATATTTGTATGGGCCGAGTTCTCTCTGTAGAGGGCTGGAAAATAGCAGATGATGTAAAGGACAGGGAGCCCAGATTAGATGTCCCACCATAGTATCCCTGTGGTACCCAGGACATCTTTTCAGCAATCATACAAGATTCTCTTGTTTGTTTTAGACCCATGTCCCCAAACCAGATCCTTGAGAGCAGAGTTGGACTGGCTTGGGCTCAAAACAGGCACCAAGTGAGTGCAGAATGACCATTCAATGATTGTTCAAAGGTGGACATCCAACGACTTAGAGTCCATCAGAGCCATTTCCTCTGGGAGTCATGGTCTTGCCCTTCAAACCCAGGAGCGAGTCCCTGGCGGCAGGACCTCACTTGCTCTCCTCAAACTCCCATCTCCATTTCATCCACCTTACAGGCCAGATCCATGTTGATCTGCAAGAGTGGTTCCCAAACTTGTGCACTAGAACCTCCTGGGGGAGTTTTAAAAATTCCTGGTATTCCAGCCGCATTTCAGATCAACTAAATAAGAATGTTTGGGATGGGGATGCCTGGGTGGCTCAGTGGGTTAAGCCTCTGCCTTGGCTCAGGTCATGATCTCAGGGTCCTGGAATCAAGCCCCACGTCGGGCTCTCTGCTCAACGGGACGCCTGCTTCCTCCTCTCTCTGCCTGCCTCTCTGCCTACTAGGGATCTCTGTCAAATAAATAAATAAAATCTTAAAAAAAAAGAATGTTTGGGATGGGTAAGAGCCTGGCATGAGTGATTTTTAAAGATTCCCAGGTGATCGCAAGTGCCTCTCAATTTTGGAACCACTTGTTTGGGAGGTATTCCAATAAAGTAGAAAGTTAAATTAAGAAGGACACCCAGACCTCTGGCACAACATAAATGGGGTAACCATCCTAGGACATTTATCAAAGAGCAAAGCATCTGCTGTGACAGGCAGAAATTACAGATCCACTGGAGAAGGCTCAGGAACCTCGGCTGCTCTCTTTTTCCTGTGTTCTTATTTAGTCCTGTGATTGTTTCTTGCCATGTTTTTGCCTTCACTCGATCATGAACAACTCAAGAGCAGTACCCATGTCTTTATAAGCACACCAGGCGCCTGACCCATGTTGGACGAGTGAAACGTGTTTGTGCAATCATCATGTCCTTGAGTTCATTCATTGATTCATTGACTAATTCATTCATTTATGCAGGCACGCCGTCACCAAATGGTAATAATGGCAGACAGAAGGTAAAGCATGAGCAGAGAAGTGGATTTAATTAGGAAGGGAGAGAAAACAATACAGAGTCCACGAGGAGTAGGGGAGTAAGAGCCAAAGAGGAAAAGAGAAAAGAGCATTCATTCATGCAGTGCAGCAGCATGCAAGCCAGGTGGGAAGAAACTTACATTTTTTAATCAAATAGACTCAAAAGTTAGTTACCATCTGAAAGTACTCTGTACTTTTTCTCCTTTTTAGTCTGTTAATCACAGTAACATCTATTAATTACTACGGTGTTATTTGCATAATGTCTTTTTCCTCCTCCAGGCTGTTAACTTCAGGAAGGCAGACCTTACACATGGCACTCAACCCTGTGTCCCCAGTGCCTGGCTCAGTATGACATACGGCGGTGCTCAGTAAATATTTACCAAGTGACTCAGCAGATTGGTCATGGCTTCAGTTCTTTCTTGTATTAAAAAAATCATAATATACTTATCTCAGGGTTGATAAAAGGAATAGTTAAGATCATAATATATCTAAGTCCCTGGTGCATGGTAGCATTCCATAATTGTTCATTCATAATTATTATTAAGAAATAGGAAATGCCTACTCTGCGCCAGCCACTGTGCTAAATAATGGCCAGAAAGAGACAACTCAAAGAGCAAAGCAATTGCACCTTTTAGAAAGAGTAAGGATTTCAGGACCCCTATGTCACCACCTTCACAGCTCAAAGAACCTCAGCAAACTGCAGCATCAACACCCTCCCTGGCCACCACCCCTCCCTGCCCCACCCCGCCCCCCGAAGTGACTCCAGGAACCACGGAGACTGTTCTTCCACTCCACCACCACCAGATGGCAGCACAAAGCCCACTGACTGCTGGGTCCAAGACAGGCCAGGGATGGGTCCACGCCTGCACATGGTCTCCTTCTGAAACCCCAGAGAAGGAAGGGACTAACCCTTGCCCCTCTGTTCTTGATGTGCTGTTTGGGAGTTACAATCGAGGCTGTGGTATTGGCCTCTTCCTTTCAATTTTCAATCTCCAGATCCCAGCCTATTGCCCTGAGGTCACCTTGTATCTGTAGGATCTTTATTCAGAATTCTTCCCAGAAGGCATTCCTTTCACCTTCATTCCACTACAGGCCCACATAATGATTTTCATGAAGGCTCAGAAAACCCTTTTTGGCCCTTAAGATGTGTCCCTGTCAAAGTTCACCATCTTATGCCTATCGCTCTTCAATATGGCTCATGAGGCCTCTCCCATCCTCTCTGTACTTAGCTCACATCGTTCCTTGTCTGTTAATACTCACCCATCATGTTCATATTTGCTGCCCCTCTTTTTCTCTCACCTCCTTGAAGACCCAGCCAAAAGCTCACCTCTAGGAAGTCCTCCAGTCTAATACCAGATGAAGGCCTACTCTGTTGACTTTCCCATCAGCATTTCCTTTCTTGGTAAGTGCCCTTTGGGTTTCAGGTTTGGTGATTTGACCTGGTTGCATGATATTTTACCAACAATTGCCAGGTGTTTCCTGTCACCCCAGTAGGGGAGGGTAAGAATAAGTCGTTCTCCTCAAAGGAAAAGAAGTCCTTTTCCCCTCCTCTGGCCTGTGCCCTGCATTCATCAAGCCCTTAATCATCACAGATGAGCCGATGAGAGAAAGAAGGAGGTCTGTGAATGATGTGTGGGGGATGAGAGCAGAGGGTACTCTGGAAAGAAGCTTTGGGGAAACCATCTGGATCCCCATGGGAGCCCAAGGGTCCTTGGCAAACAGGATGGGAAGGACACTATAGAAGCCAAAAGTCCCAGGGAAACTGGGTTTTTATTCTTCTTGGAAATCTAGTGCCTTCTGAGGCTCACTGAGAAAATGCCATCTCCTCATTCATTGATTCATTTATTCAGAACAACGTGTTGCACACTGACTGGGCTGTAGGTACTAGGAACACAGGGATAAGACCCAGTGACTGTCCTCAAAACCCTCAAAGCCTAAGGGGAACACAGGTTAGTGAACAGCCAATTATTGTGGAGCAGAAGTGCCGTGAGGGAAGAAAGTGCAGGGTGCTGTGGAAGCACAGAAAGGGAGGGACTGGGTGAGGCCATGGAAGGTTCAGTGACTAGGAGTTGAGCACCAAAGGGCCAGTAGGAGCTAGTTAGCCATGGGAAGAATCAGGAAGAGGAATCAGCACTTGGGAAACCATGAGGGGAGACAATACGGAAGGGCCAGGGATCTATAAGCAATTCATTATGACCAGAGTAGCCCACGCAGGAAATCACAGAGAGGCGCATGGTGAGGGTAGCAGGAGCCAGATCTCACTGTGTCTGTCCAGAAGGCTCTGCAAAGGCCATTTGGACTTTTTGTTGGAGGTAGATAGCCTGGAGGGATTTTAAGTGGAGGGGCGACATGGTTGGATTTTCCTGTTAAGGACATTCACTCTGGCTGCAGAGAGACAGACGGGAAGGAGTGGTGCAGGGGTGGGGAGGTCAGTGGGGAAGCTACTGCTTGTCCCCACAGACACCATGTGGGCATGAACTGACAGGTGCAGAGGTGGGTCATAGGCTCAGTGACCTGGGTGGACCTTGCAGAGTCTGAGGGGTCCATGGCAGGCCTGAGTGGGGTATGCAGTGGGATTTAGAGATTGGCTGGAGCTCAGGGGCCGGATCCTCAGGGAGATCTGGAGTCTTCACGGATGAGGCCTCCAATATGGATGAGATGACACTAGGAGCAGTGGTGCCCTAGAGAGGGAAGCAGGGACATTCAGAGACCTAGAAGAAGAGCTGCCAGGGGAATAGAGAAGGCAGGTCCAGAGATTAGGAAGGTAAGTTGGGAGCAGTGATGATGGAGAAGTCCCAATAGGGGCAGACGGCAAAGTCAAAAGTGGCTGAGCTAAGTCATTTGGAGACAGCAACACAGAGGTGGTGGTTTCAGTGGGACCGTGTGGGGCAGAGGCCTCGGCCGTGGGCCAGGCTATGAGGAGGCAGGGAAAAGGACTCAGAGCTACCCTTGCAAGAAATCTGAATATAAAAGAAAAAATTTAAATGGCAGTGGTAGAAGGGGCTGTCAGAGTCAAGAGGAGTCTTGTTTGTTTGAGGTTTTTTGGGTTGGGATGGAAGAAATGTATGGAGGGAAATGGCTACAGAATGAGCAGTTAGGGGTGCAGGAGAATAAGGAGATAGAATTCCCAGGGGGAGGACAAGGGGAGGGAGAGCCATCAGGTGAGGCCGGGGGCACTTGTTGAGAGAGAGGGCGGTGGGCTTTGTTGAGAGGCCGGCTGGGTGGAGTCGGGGTCTGGAGCCTGGAGCAGAAAGCTGTTCACTGAGGCAGACTGAGCTCTGTCCAGAGCGCAGTGGGAGGGAAGTCCTCTACCCTCATGACTCTGCCATCTTTTAGTCTGGAGAAAGGAGTCAGGAAGCCACCGTGGCCTCCATTCAGTTCCAGCGTGTGATTTGCTGGGGAGGGAGGGTGAGAGCAGTACAGTGAGGGTTCTTAGAGTTGACAGTTCAGCAGGAAAGTACTTAAAGCAATGATCAAGGGCTCTGGGTCACTTCTTGGTGGGAGTGAAGACAGGAGGAGGTGGGTAAGATGGGGGAAAAGAGAGCGATCAAAGGTGGGAGGTGTGGATAAGGTGTCCAAGCCAAGCAGAGGGAGTCGGGAGAGCTTGAGGCCTGGGTGAGATGGGGTGTGAGAGTTTAAAATTCCCAAGAAGTAGCAGGTCTCATCAAAGTCCTGGATGTGACCCTGGGTGGGAACCCAAGTGGAATCAGGATGTGGGATTTGGACTGGAAGAGGGAGAGGAGCTGGATGGACAGAGCACAGGAGCCTGATGTCAATGTGATGCTGGACTTAAGGGGCAGCGTTCGGGCCAGGAGCCAAGGCCTTCCATGCCTGGAGAGGGGCCGGGTTCTTGACAGACACCAATGAGGAGGGGAAGCTGGTGCTGCAGCCAGGTCCTAGGATCTTCATAGAGCAGGGATTTTATAGAAGGGCAGGGGGTAGTGGCTTTGAGAAGAAGGGCATGGGGGACAATGAACCATTGCTATCTGAAAGGGCTGCAGACTACGTGGCCGCAGGGAAGAGTGAGGTTTCCTTCAGGTGAGGAGTGCAGGCAGTGCTGGATCTAGCTGCAGCCTCAGGGCAGCTGAGATGCAGTGGCTTGCCTGAGGACAGACAGCTAGAAAGTGGTGGAGACAAAATTAAAATGAACCTAATGTGTGTATTCACTTACTTTTCCCACCCGCACGAGCGGTCCATTTGTACAGCTGTTTTGATTCACTGAAAGTATGGTCTGGCTGAATTTGTAACATGGATCTACCATGTGACCTTGGGAAATGCATGACATGCTCTGTGGACCTCTGTACAATGAGGGCTTGAACCATGGGTTCTCAGCTATGTCATGTGGAGCCCCAGGGACTCAGTGGAGGAGGCTGAGGGGCCCCCAGGGACAGGATTACAGGAAGTCTGAGTGGGGATGGGCCCTACCCTGGTGTCCACCCACGCAGTTACCCTTGGATCTGCCTGAATACTGTGGTTCTGCCTGAGATTTTGTTCAGAGTGAGGATTCAGCTGTCCAAAATCATGTTAAAATTCGGGGTCTCACTTGGGCCTTACCCTGCAGGAACCTTTCACAGTCCGGTGCCGTAGGGCGTGTCCTTGGTCACGTGCCCTTATCTTGGGGCCATTGTCAGTTTGAGTGGTGGGCAACTGGGCAGCTCCTGGACCTCTGCACTGAGCTCACTGAAAAGCCAGTGCTCTTCTTCGGTGGTCGTGATACCCTTCCAGAAATCTGGTTTTACTAAAGTATTTGTGTTGGCCTGAGGGCTCCAGAGCTTCACAGTAAGCTCGATGATGAATTACATCCTGAGTCGAGCAAGTGGGACAGACAGGTCCCGTATCCAAGGGACAAAGCCTGGACCTGTTCTTCGTCACCTAGCACCAGCTGGGATCCCTTGTCGCCAAGCTGGCAGCTGTGAGGGATCACTTGGCCACCAGGAAACCTTCCCAGCTGGGACCTTTTTGAGAGTCTGTGCCAGAGAAACGACATCTGAGTCATTGCTCGGGGGAGAGGGGGGAAACCCAGCTGCTCTATTCAGTTCCGGCCCCAGTGGCCATGGGGAAGGGCCAGCAGGCAGAGCAAGAGTAGAAGATGGGCCCCTTTGCTATCCTCAGTTTTCTCAGCAGATTGCCGGATTTGCATTTCCCGATCTCAGAAGGGAAGTTGGGAGGTGGGACTAGAAGCAAAGAGGCCCCCCACCCTGTGGCCGATGGGAAAGCCCACAGCTATTGAGGGAGGAGGGTTTGGGTGGAGCCATTGGAATTACTCCTCGGACCCACGGGCTTCTCACCATGGACTCACCCGCTTTGTTTCTGACTGCATGTGGTATGTTCCGGACAGTGAGTGTCAGGAAATGGGGGTGCATCTTAGGGTGTGCATGCTGAGTCATGGAAAAGTCCCCCCAGATATCAGGGGAGAGGAACTGGGAAGGAGGAGGAGGTTTGCATTACAACACAGAGGGATGGATCCTTGGGGCCATGCAGTTTTCTCTGAAAGGAAAGTCAGCCTGGTGTGGGCCCAACCGCCAGAGGTGTTAGCTTGGCAACTCTGGAGCAGACCCTGCAAGGACTGGGGTCTTGTTTAAGACTCGGTGGGAAGCGCTGCTGACAGGGGCTGTCACTCCCCACAACAGTGACAATCACCTATCCCTTGGGAGACTGAGAAGCCCTTCACAGGCGTGAAGACCGGAGTCTCTTCACTTGAGGCAAATCTTTAGCTCCCGACAAGCCGAGAGGCCTTGGGTTCCATTCTTGGACGAGTCTTTGTGGGGTAGGGAGCCTGCCTTGCTCTACGGGGCACACATAGACCTCAAACAGAGGGCTTGGTTCCAAGCAGTGGATCTGGAGAGTCGTGTGAGCGGGTGGGAATGGGCCTGGGGCATGCCTGGAGGAGCAGCCAGTGTGCAAAGGTCCTGCAAGCTGACCGGGAGGGGAATGCTTGAAGATTTGGGGGACGATTAGTCTAGAGAAGAGGACAGGAGAAGAGTGTTTTGGAACTCCTGTTGCTTCAGATGGCAGAACTGAGGCCAGCAGATGGAAATGACAGGAAGAAATGCTGCGAATCGCCAGGAATAGACCAATTTAGTCACTTTAACACAGTAAAGCCCAGGGGTTAAGACCCTGGGCTCAATGGGCATGGTCACGAATCTGCTCACAAATGTGGTTACAGGATCCATCCAGTGTTGACCTGCACCATGATTTTTTAAAAGTTGCATTGGTAATCGATACAAAATGGGAACTTATGCTCATAAATCTACATTTGTAACCTCTCTTGAAAAAGCTGAAGGGCTAATCCCTCAGGTGCGTATTCTGTTCTGGAACAATAAACCTGAATAAGGCAGTTGCAACCCAGTTCATCACAGGTGCCACCTGCTCCCACCTTCCTTACACCTGTACAGCTTCACTGATCCACAGGGGCCCAGCCCCTTGGAGGGACTTAACCCTGCTCTAGTTAAGAGCTCAGGGTTTGAATCCTGCCTTTGCCACTTTCAAGCATTCGTGATCTTAAACAAGTGAGCCGACCTCTCCAAGCCACCATTTCCTTTTCTGAATATGGGAGTCATAGCGATACTGACCTGGCAGAGTTAGAGACATGGAGTTAGAGACATGGACAGTGGCTAACACAGTGGGACCCTTGGTGAGAGCTCGCCAACACTTAGCTGCCTGGGACCTCTCCAGCTGTGGAGGGACAGTCTCATAAAGCCTTGGGGCTCCATCCCCAACACCAGGCCTGCAGAAACCAAGGACTGTGGGAGGGGAAAGCCACCAAAGATCTCTGGAATAAATGGGTCATGCGTCTGTTCTCTCCTTCGACCCTCCCCAAAGACTGACTCAGAGGTATTGGTTTAGGGCTGCCTTTGATGCTCATTAAAATCAGATTTTGTCTGAAAGGAACTTCGAGGAGCAGGAAAGAATGTGTTACCTTGGGACGCCTGGGTGACTCAGTCGGTTAAGCGTCTGCCTTCGGCTCAGGTCATGGTCCCAGGGTCCTGGGATCGGGCTCCTTGCTCGGCGGGCAGCCTGCTTCTCCCTCTGCCTGCCACTGCTCCTGCTCTTTCTCTCTCTCTCTGACAAATAAATAAATAAATTCTTGAAAAAAAAAATAGAATGTGCTACCTTGAGAAACTTGCACCTGCTTGGGCAGCTGTGGAATGCTCCGAGTGAGGCGGGGTTCCGGCCCTGGCGGCCACTTCCTTTTCTGCTGCAGAACGACTTTGTATTCACTGGCAGTATTTCCTCCCTCAGTAGCTGGCACAGGCTCACCAGTCAGCTCTGCAGACTGAGTGGTCCCAGGACAGCCAAACCCATCCATATCCCTTAGCTCTGTCACGGAGCCTTCAGGACAGCAGGACCTGCCTGGGATCTGGGTCTCCCCCTGGGTGGGGCCTAAACACTACAGTTGAGGAGCACAGAAGTACAAGGGAGACATCCCACGTGTAACCCATATGTCTGGGCAGAAGCTTGGGAGAGATGGGGAGGGACCTCCAGGTCTGGAGGACACAGGAAGTCAGCCTGTTGGGATTAGAAGATGGCGGCTGTAGACATGGGTGCCAAGGATGGCAGGTGAAGTGGGCTGAGTTGAAGGAGTGGGGCATTCAGTCTCTGAATCTCTTTCCTCCATTGCTTCTCCATTCCTCCATTCTTCTTCCCCTTTCCTCTTTGGCACTCACGGTGGCCCCAAAACCTACAGATGGTTACAGCCAGAGGGCAGCCATCAGGAACCTGCCAACTTGCCTCAGCCCTTGGGGGCACTTCCTGTGCTTGGATCTCCCTTCTGGCTGGCCTGAAGGGCAGGAAGCAGCAGGAGGCTAATGCTGGTCCAGAGCCTGGCCACCTGCAGAATCTTTAGGCCAAGCTCTGACCTGCAGCCTGACTTATCCCATGTCAGGATTCAGGCTCTGGTTCCTGTGCTTGAGCTAATCCATCTGGTTGGAGAAACATTTCAGACTCTGCCCTCTGGGCACACAGGGAAGCTGCCCCTCATTCCACCTTGGCCTTTGGCTGGGCCTCCATAGCTTTTAAGTTATCATTCTAAGTCACATCTTATGGCCTCTGGCTTGACTCTGGAAAGCTGAAAATTTGTTCAGACAGTAGAGTCTAAATTAAGTATTAGATCTGAGAGGGTTTCACATATTTCATAGCATGACCTCATTGGGGTATTCGTTTGCTGTTCTCCTGGTTCTCCCAAAGTAATAATTGTGTAAACTCCTGTTTGGACATTCAGAGCTGGTTTGCTTGCATTCTGCTGAATGGCACCTGCTCTGTTGAGAGGGTGTGTGTCAGGAGGCTGGGAGAAATGAGGGCAGACAACAGAAGCTTTAACAGAAATGCATGGCATGAGCATTTGATATCTAAAAATAAAATTTGATCCTAAAATTGTGGGTCACCTACTATATGACAAACCCTGGATTAGACTCCAGTGGCAGAATAAAGTCACAGATGGGACTGTCTTCTCTTAGGAAGTTTGTGCTGGACATATAATAGCAAATACACAGGCATCAGCTGAAAGCAGAATACGAGGACAGACATAGCCCTCCTTCCAGTGCACACACACTCACAATCAGCTACACACCTGTACATACTGGGCCACACATGGGAAGACCTCCCCAGGCTGTGGATTTTGAGATTTTGACCATCAAAACCTACAAGCAAAATCTACCCTTTTTGAATCTGCATTTCATTATAGGGTTGTGGTCTGAGTTGGGCTCTGGAGACAGAGGGTCTGGGTGAGAATCTGGCTCCCTCCATGCTAGCTGTTTGAATTTAGACACACCACACAACCTCTCTGTGCTTCAGGTTCCTCGTCTGTAAAATAGAGATTCCAGTGTCCACTTCACAGGGCTGCTCAGAGGTTTAAAGGAAGGAAAACAGGCGCATGCTTAGAAAAGCACGAGACACATGAGCAGTGCTCAGGCCATGGTGGGGAAAAGGAGGTTCATTTCTAGGATGGGGACAACTCAGAGAATATTTGCCTCATTTTAGGAGAGGAAAGGGTTCTGGCAACTTGGTGCTTTCCACGTAGCCACTGAGTCCCAACTCAGTTCCACTCATCCAACCTATATGGGAACCTCCCATGCATACGTTATGTAGGGTTGTAGGAAAACAGAGATAGTTGAGGCGTGGAATCCACAGTCTACTTTAGGAGGTGAAACAGACAGGTTAAAACAAAGAGTGGGCCATGAAAAATGCCACAAAAACTTAGGAAGACTCCTTAAGGGGTGGGGAGGGAGGTCAGGAAAGACTTGTATGTATTGGAGAAAGCTGCTGCAGGTGTTAAGAACAGCAGAGATCAGAGGAGGCAGGAAAGTTTGACATGTATTTGAGAACAGGGCAGAACTGAATTTGGTTCTGGAATAAGAAGGGTGGGTTTGGGCTACCCATGGAGAGAGGAAATGCAAAGCCAAGGTTGAGACTTGGCACTTTGTCAACAGGCAACAGAGGGCCATTCGACGGGGCAGTAATAAGAGATATTGGAGTTCGAGTCTTTCTATATTTTGAAACTAATAGCATATAGTGGGTCAGGAAGATGAAAGAATCAAAGATTACAACATAATTGTCTACCTGGGTGACTGAGGGCAGGCGATATACGCTAGAAATGGGGAAGTCAGAAGAAGGCACTGGTTCAGTAAAAGGCAGAAATGGCTCTGCTTAGACAGTTTGGGTTGAGAGTGCTGGGGAGTCATCCCAGTGGCAGTGACCTCCAGACCCCTGGAAACGGAGGCACTGAAGAGAGAGCCTAAGGATAGGGAGACGGATTTGGGAGCTAGCTCCAAAGAGAGTCACACCATGGGAATGAATTATGGCCCAGGAAGGGACTATAGGACAAGGAAAGAGGACTAAGGCTGTACCTTGGTGACAGAACACTGACAGGACTGGTGGATGAAGAGGAGCCATGAGGAAGACTGCAGAGGAATAATACTAATGAGGAGGAGCAAAGCGGTTCAGTGTCATGGAAACAAACAAACAAACAAAAATGGAGAAGTCAAGGGGGTAAGACGGGAGAAAAGGCTCATTGGAGGCTGCTGCTGACCTCTGAGAGCCATCTACATACAGTTCTGGGATGGGGCCATATAGACAGGGTCCAAATAATTGTTGGTTATTGAAAAAGAACAGACTCTGTGAGGACCGAACGTTTAAGAGTAAGGGAAAGTGAGGAGTGAGAGAGTAAGGTAGTGCAAGGAAGAGGCGGTTCAGAGCGTTGTGGGAAACCCGAGAGGCTTTGTAGACTGAAGGAAGAAATGCACTGCTGCGCTCACCCTGTCCCGCCTACCTTCCTAATGCAGGAAATTAAGATTAGGAAAGAGAAAAAGAGAAGATGGCTGTATGGTTGCTGGACACCAGACTATGAAGAAATTGATGTGAGTGGCAGAAATGGAGAGTGGAAGACTGCATTTACAAACTCATCATTGTGAAAACAGAGATTACTTACAAAATAGAATTGCCCAATTATGAACTGAATATTGAATCAGTTAGAATACTTTAATATAAACACTTATTCTTAAGGAACACAACTTAGATGATATCAAATATATTTAGAATGCTGGACAGGCAAAGGGGAAGCATTTCATGTTTCTCCAACGCTGTCCTTGACCAGCGTTGTGATTTTGGGCTACCTATGGAGAGAGGAGATGCAAAGCCAAGGTTGAAACAGATTTTCATCTGTATAATAGGGAAGGTAACATTCCCCAAGGTCGTCGCATTGTTGTAAGGATTGGATGAAATATTCAGGAATCCGGATGTGTGAGAGCTATTACCCCCGTGCTTTCCATGATGTGAGCAGGTGCTCCATAAATACCGGTTATCATTACTGTAAGCTTTCTTTGGCAGTCTTGTAGGGAATAGTTGGGCAGTCAGGATCCTGGGGTTTAGCTGGGCAGATGCTAACACTTGCCCTGGGTAGATAAATGCAGCTGATGTAGAGGGGAAAGATTGCGTGTGACTTCACAAAAGGAAGAGAAGGGGGAGATTGGGGAAATAACAGAAGTACACGTGTGTGTGTGTGTGTGTGTGTGTTTAGGGAGAGATGACAAAACTAGGGGCAGGCAGCACTTCATGACTGGTAGAAATGGATTCCACCGCACCACTGCACGGCTGACTTTAGTACAGGAAGCCCTCACCGAGTGGGGCTTCCCAGTTTGCACTTGTGAATACTGGTGCCCCCTTTCAACTCCCCAGCCAAGCCTGCAAATTTATGGTCCAGAGCCACAGGGTTCTCTCATTTTGACTTTTTAGCAATGCTGTTCTTATCAATGATTATCTATTCCCCTCCTCCCCAGTCCCTACCTTAAGAAATGAAAGGACTACTGAGAGTATCAGACCCAAAGATTTGGGTTTCCTCTCTGATGATGAGCTACTATGCACCATTTTGAATGTCTATGGACTTAACAACACTTAAGTCTCCAAGTATTTGGTACTGGTGGGTGCTCTTCTAAGATAGGGTGCTCAAGTGTTCATTGATGTCACCTAGAACCTTCACTCTCGTGCATCATTTTTTCCAGTCCGAGGACCCCTTACTCTGCCTGGGGAGACAGCTTTACCGTCCGGCAACCTTCCTCCCTTCAGTCACAATATCGGAGTTCCTGAGCCCTGCCCCATGTGTGCACGGGCTGACCAGTGAGAAGGCGGTAGAATGAATACTGTACCCCAGCGGTATGTGGCATGGCTCGCTGCTCCGTAAGGCAATCTGTGGGTACCCAGCTTTTAATCCCAGACTACTCTCCCCTTAACCAGCTTCCTCTTGCGATTTCTTTCAGAGTGCCTGAAAGAGGGGTGGGGCGGAATGCAATCTCACTTACAAATTAACTCAAACATCTGCAGTGGCCTCCACTACAATATATTTCAAGCGTTTTGAAGTCTTAAAAATGACTTTTGGACAATCTTTTGTTTACCTCCAGCATTGCTCCTCTCCAGGAGCTGCTTGTATGTATCTACATGGACATCTCTCTCTCTCTCTCCGCTGACCCATTCCAGCCCCAACCCCACCATCCTCCAAAGCGGAAGTGTTAATTAGTGGGGATAGTGCATGGTTCAAGCTGTCACAATGTGAGATGAAGGCGGATGATGATGTAAGCCATCAGCATTAATGCCATTCTCCTGGAGAGATGGGAAATTCTTGCATGCAAGAGAGTGTAACCACTTTATTTCAGCCTGTGCTGCACACCGAATTCCACGAGCTACTGTAGGGTTGAGGAATCCCAGATTGCTGGGGTTGCTCTCCCATGCATCAAAAGAATGTGGGAGTACTCGGTAACTTGTGCAGTGCTGAATCAAAGTTATTCTTTTATTCTAGTTTCCTGTAATAATATATTTTGGATACATTATAAGTGGATTTATCTAATGTCTAATGAATGAGTGGAGTCCTGGGCAATCCTGATCTGCCTGTAGTTGATCAGTGACCTAGGACTAAGTGGTGGGGATGAGGCATGGTGGTTCCAGAGCCAGTATCTGAAAGTATGCACAGAATTCATGGGGGATAGTTCTCTGAAGGATGGCAGGAGAATTCCTGCTTCTTTGGGAGATCTATTCGCTTATCCATAAATCATCTATCTAGGGCTGTGTTGCTTGCTGACCTGTGTGGCTGAGTCGTGTGGTAAAGCTGATAACACAGATATACCTCTGCTAGCCTCCTTGTACATCAAGGAAGGGGATCCCCTTGTGAGGCTCACCCTCTGCTTCCCAGCTCACCTCTCAGTCTGAAACTCGTCTCTGTCTCTCCCGATCTGTCTCATTCCATTTGTGATCACGTGCCCCCCAGACTTCCTCTAGCTCCTTTTCTCTATTTACTATTTCTTAGTCTCCCCTGCTCGTTGAAAACTGAGGGAGGGTTGAGTTGCTGTGGCAACCCCTTACCCCCACCTCTTTTCTGTTTCTCAACAACTTTGCCACATTTTAATAAAATCACTATTTATAGTGCGCAAATCTTCATTCCCCTCCACCGCTGCTCTGCAAGTGAGGTCTCCTGTCTGACCAGAATACTAATGACTAAAACATGGCTTTCTAGTGAGGCAGCGAAGGGGCCCTCCAGGACAAGCACTTTGGTAGATATAAGCATTCTGGACCAGGGTTTGACCTGTATACAGGAAGAACCACAGGTGGGACAGGGCTGAACACCCAGGCTTGTGAAATATACCATGCTAGATGCATATAAAATATACACATTGTTACACTGACAGAGGGAACTGAAGTCTTGGGGTCTGATTGCACCAAGCTGACACAGAGCCAGCCTGTTTAGGAATGCTTGGGATTTGCAGAATGAAAGGTGGTTCAAAGCTAGCGTGGAAACATGAGGGAGGGGAACACAGAGACTTTATCATTTACCAGCTCTAAAACCTCAGTGTTCTCAACTGCATACTATCTACCTTGTAGGACAGCTATGAGGGGCAGAGATATCATACCCCAGGCATTTGGTGATTATAGGGTTGTGTGGTTAAGCATCAGGGCTCTGGAGTGGGCTTCAGATTCCAGCTCTGCCAATCTCTCACTTTATGACATGAGGCAAGTTACTTACCCTGTCCATCAATCAACTTCCTTATCTCTCATATAGGGACACTAATCATAGAATCTGTCTTTTAGGGTTGTTTTGAGAATTCACTAAGTTAATATGGTAAAGACTTGGAACACTGCCTGGTAAAGTGTCTACTGTTGATTATTGGCATTTGATACACAAGAACTACTGTTTTACCAGTTTATCAACACTCATGAAACACAGGACTTTACCAAGGGTAAACCCTTTACCTATCTGTTGAGGGATAGGTTTGGCAGAGGGCCATTTCGTTATGAAATGAAACATGTAGACTGCATTAAGAAGTAGAATCTGATCGTAAGTGGAAAAATATGGTAGCTTTTCTACTCCTAGTATTCACAAATGAAAATATCATTCTTCACCCTGGTGTTTCTGGACTCGATAAAAACAAATTTATATAGAAGCAAGGTGGATTATTTTAGCTTAAATCTGATTTGAATTTAGGATGCTGTTCAGCCTCTCTGATGGCTCACAGGTGGAAAGTCTCCAAACGAGGTGTTGTAGAAGCACTCTGAGAACAGTGCTTCTTAAACTCTGAGGTGCCTATGATTTTATTAAAATTCTAATTCTAATTCAGTAGGTTTGGGGTGGAGTCTGAGATTCTGCATTTCCAACAAGCTCTTCGGTGATGCTGAGGCCACTGGTCCTCAGGGACCATTTAGTACCGAGATGATGAGGTTTTTGAGTCCAGCTCTTCCCAAAGATGACTTTTTAAAAAAATTTTTTTTTTTCCCAAAGATGACTTTAAACAGAGGTATAGGTTTAAAGGAAGGGATTCCTCCCATTTCTTACTAACATACAAAGCTGAAATCATCCCATATTACTAGGGCTGGGTCCTCATGAAGGGATGAGATTAAGAATGACCAGTAGAAGCTAGAAGTCTCTTTTTAAACTGAGATCTTTTTGACAAAAGAGGTCAAGTAAAGCTGTATGCAATTATCTGGTTTTTGGCCAGAAAGCTCAGAGGTGCCCTGGACTGCATTCTTTAAGTGCTTTCCTCTTGCTTTACAAGTGTGATGACTCCCTTTGTTTTGTTCTTGAAGTCTTTTCAGAATCCAACAAAGCCCATCATTTTTAGGGTAACATTTTAGGAGGGAGGGGGGCATTGCTTGATTTTTTAGATTTTATTTTATTTTTTATTTTTTTCTATTTCTTTTCAGTATTCCAGAATTCATTAAACACCACACCCAGTGCTCCATGCAATACGTGCTCTCCATAATACCCACCACCAGCTTGATTCAGAATATTTTGAAGAGATGATTGTTGGACTGAAACCCAAGTGAAATTGAGCCAAATAAAAATATAATTATTAAAACATTAGCTTGAAATTTCGACTCCTGCTTTAAAGCACGGCTTTCCTACTATAAATCTCTAGCAATCTGTTATGTCAGTTTAAGCTTCATTTAAAAAAAAACAAACTCAAAACAAAACTCTTGACATGCTTGTAACAAGTGAAAATAATGGGGATATGTAACAGCTGCAGGCTGGCTTCTGAATTACCAGTGGAGGATTTAAAGGTCCGTGGTATAAGATGAGAGGTTTAGCTACTTTATAAGATGAATCAGCCAGTGACTCACAATTACCAGTTGTGTGATTTAAAAATCCCAGTAGCTGTGAGCTTCACTTTGGAGATGGGCAATCTTTGAAGAGATACGTGACATTAGGGAAAGAAATGTGAAGTATACTTTAAATTCAAGATTGACCATAATTCAAAAGATCATGGTAAGACTACATATGCTCCTTTCATTAAAAAGTTCATCTCAACTGGATGTAGGCTTTTAGCCATGTTATCTACTCCTACTAGTACTATCTACTATCTACTCCTACTCCTACTATCTGCCTCATCTCTCCAAAGAGCCCACAGATTGGGGCACCCGGTGATGCAGTTGGTTGAGTGCCAAACTCTTGGTTTTGGCTCAGGTCATGATCTCAGGGTGGTGAGATTGAGCCCTGCATCAGGCTCTGCACTCAGCAGGGAGTCTGCTTGAGTTTCTCTCTCCCTTTTCCTCTGCCTCTCTCCACTTAACTATCCCTCTCTAAGACAAATAAATAAATCAAAAATCCCACAGATCAAGAGATGTTGATGCCAACCAAGGATGAATTGTTTCTTTAATGTCAGATGTAACCCTTGCAAGTGCCAACCTGGTCAGGAGATGGGCAAATATGGCAGAAATGGACATAATATACATTTCAAAATACAAAGGGTTTTATTTTTTCAGCATTAGATGTTAAAAGTCTTTTCAAATGGAAACCACACAAATAGGGATTCCAGATTAAAGTCTCCTCAGTTCACATATAACCACCGGTAAAAATGAAATGAGATTTATCTGAGAATTGCTATTATGACCCATCTTTAAAACAGAAGAGCTTTGTTCCTTCTGAGCTAGAGGGAACCTGTTACTGTAGCAGCCTTATAATTTGTCAGTGAATAAGTCACCAACACCAAGTAACATTAATTATATCTTACTCTTTGGTTCCCTAAATTCCTCTTTAATAGGCCTGAAGGAGTTGCAATGAATAATATGGATTGCGACCCATTTGCAACATTTAGAGTTAGTTTTTCCTTTCCAGTAAATCTATAGCCTTTCTCTTTTATTGCAAGCAGAAAAATCCATATTTAAAGTTTTGTTAAGAAGTTTGTTTGGGATTATCAGTAACTAAACTCTTGCTTTAAGTGAATGGTGCTTAGTGATTGCAATGATCTGAAATTTGGTGCCTTCTGTAGGCTTGTTTCCAGCAGATTCCACATGAATAAGAGAATGTGTATATATTTTTGAACTGGGAATCATTCTGACTGAGGGTTTATAGAGATATCAACAGGCAAATTCTGTACAGTTTAAACACAAGAGCTCTTGTCCAAGTGGAATACTTCAAAGGCTCGGAGATTGAAGTAGCCCTCTCATGAAGTCTAGAAACTACTGGAAATGTTTAAGTGTTAAGGTTAAAATTACCCTAGAGATAAAATCTGATTTCCTGTTTCTTAGTCTAAAAGCTTACAATAAGGACCTTGAAGGTTCCTGGAATAATAAACAGATCTTCTAAAACAGCAACAGGATGAGGTAAGTGTGGCTGACTTGAAAGTACAGATTAAGTTCCTCAACACGACTCATGTGTTTCAAAATTAAGAGGGAAAATTTCCAAGAGAGAGACGTATTTGGAGTTACATTGAATCCAAAATATTTTTAAGTACTGCAAAAGTTTGACATGTTTTTTAAAGTTTTTTTTCACTGCTAAGACAACGATCTCGTTTCCTCGGAGTGCATTTGTCTTACAAATCTAGAGTTGAGAGCCTCTCAACAGCGGTCTATAGATGTGTAGCAGCTTTTGCAATATGCACAGGACAAGTAGCCTGGCCAGGGCTGCAAGGAGCTGAACACACTTCCCCCTCTTCATTTGCTTCACTCAGTTCTTTCTACTTATTTATCACCCCCGAACTTCTGTTTTCCAGAAAGCCCGGGAGCTGAGTTAATGGTCCTTTTCTTCTTTCTCCTAGTACCCAGAGCCTACCTGGTATAGAACTTGTCACCATGCCTTAATCGTAGGCTTTCTCATTTCCCACTAATACTGTGAGGTCTTTGAGGACAAAAATTCCATCTTCTCAACAAATGTTTATTTAGCAGTCACTGGATATACAGTGATGACTGGGACAAAGAGTTGTCTTTCCAGCTGCTTGCAGTTTTGAGAAGGAGACAGAAGAGAGGACAGTTATAGTTTGTGTTAGGTTCTTTGATAGGGGTCAGTTGAAGGTACATCAGAAAGACACTTGCCCCAGGTCTTCCAGAGGAGATATCACTTAAAGTCAGCCTTGAAATGTAAGTAGCGTTTGCCCTGCTGAGGAAAACAGCATGGATGGGTGGCGTGGGGCAGAAAAGCATGTGGGCAGAGGGAGCAGCAGATACGAAGGTATATAAAAGAGAGGGCATATCGCACACAAGAAATTCACAGTAACTTGGGGTGACTGAAGCAGAGAGCACCTGATACACAGTGAGAAAGGATGACGTGAGAAAAGTCAACAGCAGCTAGATGATGAAGGGTCTTGGATATAATACTAAAAAGTTTGGGCTTTCTCCTGAGAAGCTAAAGGACAAGTCACTGCGTTTTAGCCAAGAGAGCTATCAGCATATTTTTGGTTTCCAGAGATCACTTAGGCTATAGTATGAAAAATTTACAAGGCTACAGGAACAAAATAAGCAAAAATTACAAGACACAGAAACAACTCAGAGATGGAGGGGGTGGAGAGAGTTGTGGCAAGAATTTAGTAGCTGTAAAGAGTGAGTGAGAAGAAGAAGTCTGAGATTAGATGATCTCAGAGTTCTAAATAATAGCATTAAGGAGAAGTGGTTCCATTCCCTGGATTATGAAATACAGTTAAGGTACAATGCGGTGCTGAGTGTGGGAAGTGAGTCACTCTGGGTTGGGCATGTTGACAGTGAGGTACCTTGGATAGCCTGGAGACCACCCAATAAGATATTTCTAGCAAAGAGATTGGTGTACAAAAGATAAATTGTGTGGGTCAGAAAACCCCATAAGGCTGGCAAACAAAATATTGTCTGTGGGAAGGTTGTAGACGAGTCTCATTGAACCCAGGGGCAGTGGCTAGAGTCGGGGCTCCCATAGACTGGAAATTTGTCTGTAGCTACTATGTATCTTTCCCTGAGACAGTCCAATCATTCTGCTTTATCTCCATTTCATTCTCTTTGCTTCTCTACTAGGCTTAGTACTGCTTCACTAGAACGTGGATTACATGGATTTAGGGTTGTCAAGAGACTGACCTTGGCTCAGCTTCACAAGACCTAGATCTCTGCTTAATTGCTTCTAAGTCTTCAAGACTCAATTACAAATTCCAGGGAGAGAAAATCTACTGGCTCAGTGTGGGTTAGGTGACCACTGGTGGACAGAGAATGGGTTTATGTGGGTTCCAGGGCTGTCCCTTGTAGACTGTGGGTGGTAGGTTCTCAAAGAAGGGAATTTGGACAGGGAGGAAATAACTGGCTGGGAAAGCAACCAATACCTGGATACAGTAGGGATAGGACTCGGGAGCTAGATCTGGGCTGGAGAGAAGGATTTGGGGAAGCAGTTAAAACTAAGGGATTGGTTGATATATCCTGGGGGAGAGTTTAGACTCTGATAGGTCAGGGCTGAGATCAGAACTTTGGGGAGTAGCAGGATTTAAGAAGTGACAAGATAAAGACTGGTCAGTGAATGTGACTAGGAAGAGATGGAAAGAGAAGTAAGGAGGAGGACGGTGTCACAAAACTGAAGGAGGTAGGGGTCAAAGGCATCAAATTCTACAGGGATCGGGTAGGATGAGAACTAAACGGCGACAAGGAAACCGGAGAGAGGGGCTATCCAGTGAGGAGGTGGAGACAGAAGCCAGATGACAGGGGATGACGTGATAGTAGAATGTCAAAGAATTGAGGGGTGGGGAGCAGAGGCAAGTTCTGTCTAAAAAGATTGACTTTGAATGGAAAGGGGGCAAATAGAGCTGAGGATGGACACATGGCTGAGGAAGCATTTTCGTAGTAATCCCACATCCCAGCGTGTGGAGATACTGAGTCCACGGCCAAGCCAGACAATATTTGACGTAGTCAAGTCTGGGATGAGGTTGAACGGGGGATAAGCCAGAGCTCCAGAGGTCGAGACACCATTTTCACTGAAGTGAGAGGGGAAAATGGCATAGAAGAGGCACTGAATAAACATGTCTGCATCATAAATGAACAGACTCATGGAGTGGTGGTCTAGCCGGTTTGCAAAGCTTAGGGTGTTCATTCCCTTGGGGGGGTCTCACTTTCAGGCAAGAGGACTCTCCAGACTGGGTCTGGAGAGCACGCTGGGCAGCATGAGGCTTGCCAGCTAGAATGCGTGTAGGACAAATACGGTGGAAAGCCTTCCTTTAGATACCCTGACGATGACTCCCTCAGCTGCCTCACTCTCAGGGAAGCCAGAATCTGAGCCAGGAGGGGTGACGAGGGATGGGGAATGTGGCTGTGCACGAAAACCCTCTGGATCAGGAGTCTGAAAACTTGGGATTCTAGTCACTTTCTGAAATGTACTGATCATGTGACTTTAGACAAATCACATAACCATGCATCTAGTTTCCTCATTTGTAAGAAGTGCGATAGTACCTTCTCTGCTTATTTTATGGACTACGGATTTTATAGATTGCTTTTAAACATAAATCGACCTATATCTACTTAAGATACTGTGAATATTGTAAAGCCCAGGACAGCAGGAAGGCCCCATTACTTTATACTCCAGGCACGCAGATGTGGGTTGCCTGTGCGGCGAGCTGTCTGATGGTAACTACACATACATGTGGAGCATGGCCTCGGAGTACCATTTGCCATGTTCCTTCCGGGAGACTACACGTATTGAGAGCTCGGCCAGAGTGCAGTGCCTTCCTCTCTATGGGTGTAGAGAGTGCCTGGAGGGAGAAGCTTATTAAAATCACAAACTCATTACTTTCTCAAGAGCAGACATAAAGTTCAAACAGCTCTATAAATTGCCTCCAGAGATTCTAAGGCAAAAATTAACATGGCCTCAAAAATTTGCATCTGCGTTATGAACGTCACTTTCTCCTCTCTCTTAATGATGTCCATCTCCATCACCAGAAACCAAAAGGCAGTACAAGCATTGTCCTCTGAGGAGCTCCTCAGCATCTCTGGAGAGACACATGAAAGCTAAAGACATCGGGTATGCTTATCATCGAGCCTGGCTTCCAGATTCCTATTGGGCCCTCAGATGAACTTCCCTCTCACAGTCCCTGATTGCTTTCAGATTCAGGTCATGTGGAAATGATTGTTTTTGTAGCAGGCATAATAGGTATAAATTAAACCAGTGGTACCTGGCATCTATTTCTCACCAACATTGTAAAGGTTAATGAGATGTGCCTAGGAATCAACTCGTATTCTTCATCTTCATCGAAAAGCATTTATTTTGGCAAATTGGACCAGACATGGGTGAGAGACTATCTACATACACTCATTTCCTTGTCAGTGGTATGCTTTGAAATCAGATTTCTGGGTTACTTGCCTTGTTTCTCCTCTTGTGTCTTCATTTCCAAAACAGTGATTTCACTGACCTTAAATTTTAAAAGACAGTGTCGTTCTCAGAAGGTTTAGTTCTTCATTTGGCTTTTTCTCTTCTGCCATGACTCAAGTCATCAGGTACCAGTTAGAGAAAATGAAGAAGGATTGAAAAAAAAATAATGTGACCCATTTGGCTATGATGAATGAACTTATAAGTGCCTGATAAATGGGCCTAAGGGAGAGAAAGGCACAATATTGATAAAGGTTATAATACAAAAGAAAGTACAGGAAGGGGAACCGAGAACTGAGTGGGCCCTAACCCATAGAAGGTACGCAGCCGTAATAATTATGTAGTAATTTGCTCCTGCTAAGTCCAATAGAAAAGTGAGAATTCTCTTGGAGGAAGGCATAGTTCAAAGAGGGTATTTGTAATCCTGCATCTCTTAATTCACTCCGTAAATGTTGGCGAAGGATTTAAAGATTTAGTTCCTTAACATGAAATACAAATTATGGCTCATGGAGTCCACCACCAAAACTGCACGACCAGAAAGCTTAAAAACAGTTCTTTCTTGTATTAACCAGAGGCTTAGAAAAATATGCTTTGCTCTTTAATAGCTAATTACTACATGTGTAAGGCGCCTAAATCTGCACTTTTTTTTTTTTTTTTTTTTTTTTAAGACAAAGTAAGATTCCAGATGGAAACAAGAGGGCCTCTGTTTTGGTGATGTAGCATGTGTTGACATTCCGAAAGCACAAACACGTTTGAGTAACTAGCTGCTATTAGGAAAAAGAATTAAGATCCACATTGCTAAGCACAAAATAAGAACAATGGGTATGCACAGGCTGATTAGTAGAAATTATAGTCTGTCACGGTGCAAAAAAATACTGGACATAATAGTGAATGCACATCGCAAACAGCATGTCCTTATTTAACACTTGACTGTTCTGGATCTAATAGTGAGAATCCTAATCTACAGGCTTAGAAATATGTCTATATGTCACCTATTAGACTCGAAGCTGTCTGAGAGCAGGGGCACTGCTATATCTACCTTCATACATTTGCTTTGCTTCAATTTTCTCATATAACAGACACAAAGTATGAAGGTACAGGCTTATTACAAATACTTTTTTTCTTCCATGAGCTTCCTCTGGGCCCTCAACAATGTATATGATAGGAAGCAAGGGAAGAAACCCAGACAATGTTGGCATCCCCAAGACTCGGTAGGTGTAATGCCCAGAAGTCCTCCCAAGACTCACGTGGGAAGACAAAGAACAGTCCGCAGAGATTGGTGATGCTTACGCTACTGACAATAGTCCCCATTTTGATGTTTCCTCTTTTGCAAAAGTAAAACGGGAAAAGGCAGATAGGCAGACAGAGAGAGAAAAGAAAGAGTTTGGGACTAATTCATATGAGGGATGGGATTTTTTTTTATTTTGTTGAATTCTGCACATATTATTTGCAATGAAAACACTTTAAAGCCAATGACAAGTTTTAAAATGGATCAGATAAAAATATCACATAATCAACTCACAGATATTTACTGTATTTACTTAACAGAAGGCTCAAATTTATTATGACAAGAACATTAGAGAATACGGCATAATAATTTACTTAAGCTTTACATTAATAAGTGATAAACTAACATAATTCAATATCGAAAGAATATAGAAAAAAGTGTTTGATTTTACATTTTATTCAGAATTCCATTATTTATTATGCCATTATTTGAAAATGACTATTATTTCATTCCATACAAAATAATACTTGTTTGACTTAGCTGTTTGATAAAGAGAACTAAATTTAAGGTGAGAAAATTGTAAATTCCGACATCATATAGCATATGCTCCACTTAATTATGCACAGTAACACTGCATTGCTAATCAGTAAGGGTACAGAACGTATCACAGAC
Organism: Lontra canadensis; assembly: GCF_010015895.1. Lineage (NCBI taxonomy): Eukaryota > Metazoa > Chordata > Mammalia > Carnivora > Mustelidae > Lontra > Lontra canadensis. The sequence goes on along the minus strand of NW_022631069.1, from coordinate 8,769,449 downwards.
TATTGATTTACAAGGGAAAGCAGTAACAGTGCCTCTCTGTTGTTTAAAAAAAAGAATTAAAGTGTGGTATTCTGTCACGACTTAACACATGAACCTTCTCCACGTTCAAACTGAGCAGTCGTCAGATTTTAATTTTATCTGTGAAATTACCTAATTTTTAAATATGTGGATGAACTTTACCGCATATTCAAATTATGGCTAAGTGGTACTAATACAGTTATCTAATATTTGATAACCAATTCTTTTTTAATAGTTTTAAGAAATAAGGAGTTTATTTAAAATGAGGACAGTTTTTCTGCCCGCTCCCCCCCACCTGTCCTCTCCTCATTACAGAACACATGGGATGGGCAACAACAAGCTGAGAGTCGGAGCCACTGGTCGGTCTGATAGTGTGTTTTCCCTGAATCAGAATGCCTGCTGTTTCTTGGGTTATTGCTTCTTTCAACTGTTCCATCATTAGGGTAGGTGACAAAGATAACTTTTCAGTCTAGCATTTGACATCACATGGCTTTGATGTCTGTGGTCAGGGTATGCGGACTTAATATGTTCTAGATGGAAAATGTTTGGCTCTCACCCTGTCTTCTGGAAGTATCTAAGAAGGGCTGACAAAAGCAAAAAATACCTTGTCCTCCAAACCTGAAATTTCCCAAAATATAATTTAGAATAGATTTTAATTAAAGTTTTAAAGATATGGCAGTTATGGGGGCAAAAGAATATGACAGAAGGAGAACAGGGTAAAAAAATGAGATTTGGAGCCATTTGTTGGCCATATGATCTTGGGCAGGTCACTTGATCTTTCCATCTGTTGTTTAATCTCTAAACTTCAGATTGTATTATCACTTTATATGCATATTTAAAGATTAAGATATGGAGGATCTTTACAAAGTCTGACATAATAAACAAATGTAAGACACGGCTATGAAAAAAACTGTATTTGGATATCTGCATAATTACTATCTAAGATTTCAAAAACGGACTACTGTTATTATTACATTAACATACGACCTAGAGATACTACATACACTGTTTGCTTTCCCTTGTAGGAACTTATAACTGAAATTATACCATATCATGGGGTAGTTCCAAATATGGCCTATACTGAAAAAAAAGTAGAGTATATTATTATTTGGTTTATAATCATACAATTTTATGGCATATAGGAAAAACACTTTGACAATTAGTTTTAAATAAACTAAATGCTTAACCTTCCCACCCCAAACCCAGTATTAAGAGATCACATCATGGATACAATTTACTGGAAGAGATACTACTGTGGTTTGTTTCTGTATGGTCAGTTCACAAACTGTTGCAAGATACAATATTAACAGAATTTGCTAGAATCACCATTGAGCAAATTTCATCAACTTTAAAAAAATAGATAAAACTACTTTTCACAAATATCACTAACACGAATATATAAGAGACTCAATTACACCTAAACTGAATTCACAAAACCAAAAATCATCAGATTAAATGTTTTAATGAACTGCTCAGCTAGTTAAAATATACATTTCCTATTATGATAGAGGCCTTTAAAAACTGCCCCCTTTTCTGAATGGAAGGATATAAGACTAAAACCTCTGGACAAATAATCTCATTATGACAAAATATTTCTGTATTACTCAAATGGACTATCATTTTAACAATTTCCCTAGTGTCCATATTTTAGCATCTTTCTCTCCTTATCTCTTTTTACCATAAAACCAGCAACCAGAATATACTCTTGTTTTTCAATGGGTATAGTTATCTCTTATCTATGTTGTACAAAAGCTATAACCGTTCTTTTCCCAACTGTCCACAAAAGCCAAACAGAAGTGTTTGGGTTATCCCTGAATTTTGTTTCTCACTCCTGAGCAAAATTAATTACAATATGGCTCTATCAGGCCTCTTTTGTATTCATGAAAATTTACAAAATTTTGTGAATGTTATTTCAAATTATAGCTATTGATTCTGGGACTAAAACAGCATTACCTTCTTAATGCGACAAAAATGCACCTTGCAATCGGCTACAGTTCATTGGCAAGCCTAATATACTTAATTCTGGTTTGCTAAGTGTTTATTAAGCTACAAAAATTTAAACGGAAGTTTCACTGGAACAGAAATTTTGTTTCAATTAACTCAACATTCAAAGATGAAATGGTAAGTCATAATAGGTAAGCCACGGTCAAAATTAAAAGTTACTTTTTTTTATGTCTTGCTGAGGGTCCATTAGAAATAGGAACAGCTGGATTTGCAGTCTGTTCGGTCATGTGAGCAGAGATCTGTGGCATCTTAGTGCCAGGAGAGGAGCAACGTGTCCACGTATATGTGTATCAGGACATTCTGAAAATGTTACAGACTTTTCAAAGATGTAGAGAAACAGACAAATTACTAAAGTCTTCATTGTACAGATAAAGAAATTGGGGATCAGAGATGTCAAAGGTACTTTCCCTAGGACACCTGAGTTATCAGCAGAGTGAGCACTAAGGCACAGGCACCTGCTTAAACTCTACCAAACTGCCTCTCGTGCAAAAAAAAAAAAAAAAAAAAAAAAAAATCAATCATAAGGTAAACACTCCCATCCTTCTAACCTTTCCCCACGCTTCTGCTCTGGGGTTATAATGTTGAGTGTGTAGTAAAGCTCTGGCACTGTTTTTAGTATTTCACATACAATTTCAAATCATATTGACATCTAATTAAAATCAACAAATAATCTCCCCTCCTTTCCAGCAATTTCATTAATCTGTTTCCATTCTGCAGAGTGGTCTTTCTACTTTTTCATGATCCCATTAGAGGCCAGTGACAATTCTTGGAGGAGGAAAAAAAATCCTATTTCCTCTTCTCACACTCAATTTGAAGAATGGTGTATTTATGACACTTTCAAGGTTTAAATCTTATTTCAACGTAGTCTTTCCTTCTGAGGTGCATAAGAAAATCTGAGTACTTTAAGTATTCTTCAAAGCCTTTTCAAATGTATATAAATGAGGATTTGGAGGCTGGGAACGGGCTTTGGGGATTATTTAACCCAGCACACCCACCTTGCAATTCAGGAAACTGTAGCCTAGCAAAGGTGAGTGACTTATCTAGCGTCCCACAGGTAGAAAGTGGGTAAGTACTCTGGTCTCATAATATCTAGACCAATGCTATATTTTTGCTACACATTCGGGTGAACCGTATTGGATATGACAGTCTACTCATCTGGTGCCATTCTGTGCTTTTATTGCAAAGTCTGGGCTTTGTCTTTGTTTGAAACTGTGGCCTGTAATAATAATAATGCAGACATGATATGAAGTATACATAATGCTTAAAGTTGTGTCATTGGTGTTTCCTGAAGGTGGTACTTATGTCTATATTTGTAATGCCTACTGATCCTTACTGAAACATCTGAATGTCAAAGACCTCTATGGGACAGTTAATTGGTTTGTTTCAATCATGCCAATAGCTGATGTGAATTACTTTACTGTTGACCAGTCTGGGATCATCAGTTATGAGTATTAGGTGGCTAGAATGGATTGACAATTCCCTGGGCCAGTGTCTCTCGTATGTGGGCTAACACAGAACAAAAACATGGTGGTGGCTTTGGCTATGTTTTCACTTGAATCACAAATCACCCAGATGGGAGGTTCACATAGCTCAAATCTGAGATACTTACCACTCTTTTACTTCACTTTTTCCTAGAGAGATCTGGTCTCAAAATTTTGACCACAGAAAAAATACCAGCAGATTTTACAGAATTCATTGTAGACATTGCCTCAAAGAAAGTTACCTGGATTATATCTCCTACCCATCTGTTGCTGCTAATAGCTATAAGACTGTTTCAGTTACCTATTCTTATGTATTAACAATGTAATTCATCACCGTATTTCCTTCTACATGGCATCAGAAAGTATTATAATCTTGGCTTTGCTACTGGAATACTTCGATAGTAATGGAAATTCTACAAGCCCTCTTATTATAACTTAGCATCGTTATGTACTTGAATAACAGGAAATTGGTTATTTATGCATTTGTTCAGGTATGTTTCAAAAATAAAATATGAAAATGAAAAAAAATCTTCAGTATACCAAATGTTCACAGTTTGACTTTCCATAAGGCTTATTAAATAATATACAAATAGCTACCATTCTGCTGAAATGTCACAGTAAATACATTAATAATGGCACAGAAGTGAAATATCCCCAAATGGGAAATCATCTTCATGACCTTCTAAATCTCTTTTCCAACTAAAACTTTGCTTTTTTTATTGAAAAAGTTCCATTTCTAAAGGAATAAAATACAAAAATAGAAAATGAGTCAAGAAACCTTTTACAGATATAATCTGAAGGAAATTCTATAGACATTAGATGAAATTTTCTATCTTTAAGAATGTGCTTTGTCTCACCACACCAAACATCACATGAAAACTAACCTGAATGAGTGTATTATACATGAACTGCTGAAAACTATAACTAAATATTAAAATTTCAGTTAAAATAGATAACTTAAACATATAAGTACTAATGTATCTTTAAATTTATGTTCAAGCTAAAAGCTACCTATGAGACTAATTGCAAATCTATCATTTTAAATCAAAAAATAAAAGGATGTTTAATCAAGCAAGGCACATTTCTTTTAGGCCAGTCTGTTTAATACCATTCATCTGGGCACAGTGTAGACTTCACTTATTTACGTGTAAAATGGGCCAGTCTATGTAGGAGAGCCTTTGGTACAAAACACACCTTCACAAATAAGGTTGCACATCACCCAGAACATAGAAGATAACATTGCTATATCTCAGGATTCAACACAGTCCAGTGATTAACTGAAAGAGGGAAACAGTACCAGTTGGCTTGTTACAAACAGACATTTAGGTTTTCTTTATCGGCAGTACTGATTAGTTTTTGAGTGATCTTATTTCATCAAGATGTCAAAAGGCTGAAATGATCCCTTCATATTTTTTGATGTTCTTCTTTATCTCTTTATTACTATCTTTAATACTGCATACAAGTTGAAGAGAATCCTTGAGCTTTAGAGCTGTTTCCTTTATATAAAGCATTTATCAGAGATAGGTTTAATGTCAGCTAAAACAAAACACGTGCGGGCAGACAGATCACCGCTCATCAGCAATAGAACCAACACTGCATTCTTGATGGAGGCAATCTAAAAATGAGAATCCTACTGGTGGTCAGTGCAGCTCCACGGTTCTCTATGTGGGACTCCTCAGGTATCTGTTGGGCAAAGCACAGTGATTTACTATATATTTAGCATTTTAAAAAACTGTAGACTTCATGTCAATATAAAATATTCTAGTCACTATACTTTTCATAACTTTGTGTTTTTTTTTTGTTTTTGTTTTTTTTACTGGTACCCTGAAAGTTCAACCAATTTAATTTTCTGAGCTTATCAACCACATATCAAAGCTCTTAGTTTTATAAATTAGAAAAAGTTTCTGAGTATGCTTAAAGTATGAACTTTTTGTCCTTACTAATACCCACTTCCAAATGTAGTCCAAACCAATGTCATTGTTTGCTTTTTGAACATAAAACTTTATCTTCACCTTTAGAACCATCTGAAACATTCTGAGTGTGTATTGTCTTTTAGATAAATATGTGTGTTAATTTTCTCAATGTATTTCCAAGGATTGGTTTCTTTCCTGGCAGTACATCTCACTGTGGTGACCTAAGATGAGAACTCTTGAAGTGAACAGTAATCCTATGCTCAGATAAGTGTAATAGAAAGTGGAGAGGGAAGGAGTGGTGGGTGGGGCACCGGGGGGCAGGGAGTGAAGGAGAGGGGCAAAGAGAGATTGAGAGAGAGGGAGAAACAGTCTCACAATGAATATGGTGAAAACTGTGTTCTAGTTGTCATGCCTGTACTTTATCTTGTCATTACACAAATAACATTCAATCGGTTGGTCCTTTAAAATATAAACTCTGCATAGTTATGCACCACTTCAAGAAATCACAAATTAAGACAGTAACTGCTTAACCAGGGTCTGTGGAGAACCAAGAAATAAAAGTTCAAGGCTTGGTGCTTTCCTCTGCCAACTATGACTATCTTGTTCACTACTATGTCTAGAGTCTAGAATGGTGGCTGGACAGAGTAGACAATTTGTACATTGAATGAACGAATACATCCCTGTCACTGTGCACCGTGCCTGACACATAGCAAGTACTCAGTAAATATCCACTGAGTGAATAAGGGGATATGTAAAAATCAGATTCATGTATTCTAGAGATTTACTAACAGTAGTAGAAAGGAGACTTCTTAATACAGAAACAGAAAATGCTAAACTCGTTCCAGGTTTCAAGATTGGAATACTATCCATCATAATACATAGAGAAGACTGATTCCTATATAGTTCTGGTTTTGGCAGGTATCTGAAATTCAGTGGTAAATGCCTACTGGTGGTGATCTGGAACTTGAATGTGCTTTTTGCAGAAGAATCATCCACTTACTAAAACTAATGTTGTATCCCTACTGTGTGCTGGGCAATCATCTAATAAAAAGTTTTCCTTATTGGCCTGGAGGATACTTGATCGTCCTTTATGAAAGATACAACTTCTTAACACTAATACAGCAGGGGTATACTTTTGCATCACAGCGTTCTGAATTTTCATTATGAGAATTTTAAAGTTACAGTGGTCGAGTAGCTAGTAATAACTACTGATTACAAGAAATTACGAGTAACATGAATGATCTGGCACCCATTTCATTTCCTAAGTGCCTAGCTGCTGCTCAATGCTACTGTAGCTTTGGTTATCTTGAGATGGTTTTATTAAGCTGTCCTTCTCTTGCTACTATTACATCCTTCTTCTATAATAAGCTGAGCCTTTTTTTTAAACCTCAGTGTGTCAGTCCCTGCCTCAAGGCTCTTGGACTATTAAATAAGTATGGTAGAGCTCAGCATCCTAATGGACTGTGGGTGTGGAGGGAGTTGCAGTTTAACAAAACAAGAAATCAAAGTGACATTTGAATGGTAATCATGTTTATATTAGCAGTTAGGAAAGAGCTGAAGGGCTTAGAAGAATGGACACTGACTTAAGTATGGAAATCAACTCTACAAAAACAGAGGGGTAAGTGTAATAGAAAATGGTGAGACCTAAAATTGAAGATATTTGACCAAATAAATTTTCTAACATATGAAGCAAGAAAAAAGCACAAGAACGGTCAAATTTCTGTAATTATGAAGCTTGTGAAGAAGTAAGTGGCACCTCCACCAAGGCCTAAACAAAAGAGATATAGACACCCAGCTTACTTAACTTCATATTTGGTGAGGGAAGGGGTTACAATCATTCCACAACATGGAGTATTATGGGAACTTTGTTTTGATGTGTCTGTACTTCGACATCTATTAAACAACTTAGAGTTGGCTGCACACCAACAACCTCTATCATTTCTGCCAACAAAATGGTAATGCATTAACCAAAGGACTAGAAAAATTTCTCATTCAATTATGTACACTTTCCTGATTGGCCTCTTGGAAATTATATACTCTTGGCACCTCCCCCAAAAAAGTTTAAATTCACTCAGTAATTAAAGTTGGTAATGTACTAAGATATGAGCTTTGTCAAAAATCTAGAAAGTCATGGAAAAATGAGCTTGAGCTGTAATCACTGCTACTTTGAGCAGTATTTAGGTCTATTAATAATAAATATCCTTAATTCACATCACAGTCTGATAAAACAAACTGATCTTTTGAAACAAGTTAAAATGTTGCAGGTAAAAGATTTTTAGAATATAGGTATAAGGAAATTCAAACAGTTTTTACCTGGAGATATTATTCTGTCTGTGGTTTTTAGTCACCCACTACATTTTGAAATCCAGCATAGAGTCACTCTTGTTTAACATGCTTTTTATTATAATTTATTATAGAGGTAATCTATTGGTGAATAACTGAAATTTTTTTGTCCTATAGTCATACATGAGGTAAATATAAAATGTAATGATATGTGAGGCTGCCTGTTATAATTTCTAATACCTTGAATACTCCAGTTTATAACAGAAAATCCAGTAAAACCCATATTGTGTTAAATAACAAAAATAAACAATGTAATGATTCTTCATTCCAAATCAGAAAAAAAATGAAAAAATAAGAAATGAAAATTATTAATTTCAGTTCTCTATTTTGTGACATTCCTTTAAAAAGTCCTGACAATGTGTCCTCGGAAGAGAAATGATCTCTGTCCTATGTGGGCTTAACTGTATGAAGTGATGGAAGGCAAAAAGTGTTTCTAACTTCTGTTGGTCTATATATGTAATCTCAAGCACATGCTTCAGTTTTTTTTTTTTTTTTAATTTGGTGGCATGTTTCGTAAGGAAATTGTTCCACTTAGATGTACAGAGGTAACACACAGTCAAGGTCTGGTCTGTTGTGCCTGAGAAACCCAGGGAAAGGAGAAAATTCAGAAGGGGTGTAGAAAAGGTTCCTTTCTGTTCATATGTGGAGTACCTGCATTTTCTGCTGCACTGTTACGATATTACCTAAAGTGCATCTATTATGATATTACCTAAAATCACAGCAGTATCTGCAGTCTTCTTTTATATCAATACTCCAGTTTAGTCTCAGTAGTTCCCATACTACACATGTCAGTTTTTCAAAGCTTCTGGAAACTTCCCTATACCAATATATACCAACATATGTTCCCTATACCAACATAGGTGCCCCTCACCTATTTTATTTAGAAGTGACCTAAGTTTTACCATTATAAAAGTCACTCTGAGAATCTGCTCTTACTGCTTGTGGGTTCAATGTCCCCCTCTTCTTTAATACATGAAAAAGTCACTTTAAAAAAATTACCATTTTTTGTGATCTTCCCATATATCTTGATGATTACATAAACAGTTAAGTTATTTTAGGGGTGCCTGGGCGGCTCAGTTGGTTAAGTAGCTGCCTTCAGCTCAGGTCATTATCTCAGTGTCCTGGGATTGAGCCCTGCCTCGGGTTCCTGGCTCAGCGGGGAGCCTGTTTCTCCCTTTCCCTCTGCCCTTCCACCCTGCTTGTGCTCTCTCTCTCTCTCAAATAAATAAACTCTTTTAGAAAATTAAGTTATTTTGTAAAAGAAATCATTTTATTGGGTAAGGCTGTATCTATAGCAATATAATTCTTTGAGGTGATTCACTGATGAAATATCTAATGCCTTATTCAATTAGCGTCCATAGTAATGAAAACCCCATGGATATTTTAGGACTCACCATTAACTAAAACCAAGACTGTACTTACAGCAAAGTTCCTTAGAATGTCTGCTAGATAGGTAAATTCCCAGAGATATCACTTATTTGTTCTGATTTTTGCTGTACTACATAAGCCAATCAGTCAACAAGTGTATATTGAGTATCATATACAAATAAATAGTGCTTATTAGCTGCTAGGTAGGAAACAGTTTTTGTGAAGCATTCTAACTCCAGGTAGCCATGGTGATTAGGAGTGATATATAATGTTATTTTTAAATTATTTATGTTAAGGAATTCCACCCCCATAATTGGATAGCACTTTGTGGGGGAAAACCTGCTGCAGCATGTTTTACCAAATGGAAACCTTCTCCCGCGAACCAGGTATAGGAAATTTTATCCATAACAGCAATGATGAGGAGTATAAGCCTCACAGCGATAGAATGAAGCATAGATACATGACATGAAAATTTTGCTTATAGTTTAAAAACATCCAAATCAGAATTTCCTTCCTCTCATCCCTTCCTTGAGTAAAGAGTTATAAAGCACCAACTTTACTCCAGGTCTTGAGGGATGTAATAGCAATGAATAGACAAAAATTCTTTATTCTCATGGAAGGGAAGGGAAGATGGACAATAAACAAAGTAAGGAAAATATCTCATGTTAGAGGAGAAAACAAAGCAGAAACAGGGTAAAGGAGAGTGCTGTGGGGGCTGCTTGTTTAAACAGAGTAGCGAGGGAAGGCTTCAGTGAGATGGTGACACCTAAGGAGGTGATGGGGCGAGCCATGCAGGTAGCAGATGTTAGAGCATTCCAGGCAGGTGGAACAGCAAGTGCAAAGCCCTGAGGTAGTGCACGCTTGGTCTCTTTGAAGAAGAGCAAGGAAGCTGGCACAGCGGCTGTACAGGGTCACACGGGAGAGGAATCAGAAAGGAGGTCAGAAGGGTAAGGTGAGGTTGAGTAGGTAGGGCCTTGCATGCCATGTGAGGCCTTTAGTGTGTAGCCTGTGTGAAATGGAGTGCCAAACGGGTTTTGCCGCAAAGAAGTGACATGACCTGACAAGTGCTTTAAAGGGTTTTCTCTGGCTGTTATGTTGAGAATAGACTCAAGCAGGGGAAGGGATGGAAGTTGGTGGACCAGTCAGGAGGGTACTTTAATAATCCAGGTGAGAGATAATGATAGCTTAGAACTGGTGTTTGCAGAACTAAGACTGGAAACATTTTGAGATGGAAGCCAACAGGATTTGACAATAGCCTGGATAAGGGGTATGACAGAAAGAGAGGAATCTAGGAAAATTCCAAGGATTTTAGCTAGAGCAACCAGAAAACTGAAGTTACAGTGATAGAAAGTGGGAAAGGGGTTAAGAGACATAGGTTTGGTGGCAAGGGTTGGAGAGGAGAGGGAAGCTCAGTTTCAGACATATTAAGCTCAAGATACCCATCTGCTATCTACGTAGAGATGTCAAGTAGGTAGTTGGAAATTCAACCTGAAGTTCAGGGGAGAAGTCCAGGTAGGAGAGAGAAATTTACATATAGATAGTCTAATGCTATGAGAATAAGACCTAATGCAGAAAGAAAAGAGGTCTAAGGACTAAGCTGTGGCCCATGGGGCTCTCAAACATTAAGACTCAGGGGAGATGAGAAAGACTCAGTAGAAGAGATTGAGAAGGAGGAGGAGCCAGGGAGGTAGTAAGAAAATACAGAGTGTCATGCCCCGAAGTCAAATGAAGAACTTCTTTCCAGGAGGGGAGGAAGTATGTCAAAGCACCAAATGCTTCTGATGGGTCAAATGAAATGACCACTGGGGTGAGCTATAGGAGGTCACCAGTGACCTTGAAAAGTATACACTTGGTGAAGCGATGGGGCAAAAGTCCGTTTGGAGCAGATTTAGGAGAAAATGGGAAGGCATTCAATGATGAACAAAGAGTGATAGAGTCCCTACTCTCATAGAAGAGACAGGCATTAATCATATAACACAAATAAATACAAAACGACAGCTATGTCAAGAGCACATACTATATTCAGTTCATTCTAAGACACACTTTTTCAGACTTAAGCATCTATGAAATTGGGATGTACCTTAAAATCCCTGGTACTATCCCTTAAAATTGGCAGCTTTTCTTTTTCAGTGGCACATAGAATAACAGTTTTCCTTATAATGGAAAGCTCCTTAAATTTGATGAAATGTACCATAACAGGGAACTGATAAAACCAGTCATGAGAGATATCCTGGAGGGAATACTGAAGTAAAGTATAAGGTAACAAAGTGAAGAGGGGGCTGACAGGGGGAAGGAACATCTACAAGGATCCCCCACAGATTAAGGGTGAAGGGTAGCTTAACCCCTAACTAGAAGATCAGGGCCTAGACAGATCATGTAGGGCCATGAAGGCTGTGTTAAGCATTTGCGTCTCTATCCCAAAAAAAAGGTAAAGACCTTAAAAGAATTTAAAGCAGGGGCAGGTGATGCAATTAGGTTTGAGTCTCAAAATGATGCTTTTGGTTATCAGATGGAGAATGGGTCAAATCGGCCATAGCAAATGTAGCGAGGCCATTTGAAGAGACTTTCACACCTATTTTGGATAGAGATGATAGTAGTGTAGATTAAAGTGGTGATGGCAGTGATGCTGAGAAGTAGATTATTTTCAGGGATATTTAGGAGGTGAAATGACTAAGCTCAGTGATAGACTGGATGTATTTACTACTTTATAAATCTATTACATTAATAAATACATTGATAACACTAGGCAATAAATCTGCATTGTAAGCAAGGTTATGAAAAAATAAAAATGCTTTGTAAATGTCTATGCACCACATATGAATGAAAACACATATTTTGGAAATTCACCAATTTTAGACTGTTTAGATCTGTAGACAAAGTAAATATATCTTATGATAGAAAATAACAGGTGAGGGGTTTGTGTGTGTGTGTGTGTGTGTATGTGTAACAAATACCCTCATTGGTTTTTCTTCCAAATTAAGTCATATGTTTTAATTTAAGGAACATGTTTAAATGTATAAAAAAAAGAACCTTACGATTCAGAGAATTTCCATAAAGAACAGGAGTTTAAAATAAACTTTAACAAAAAACCAGTGAAACAGAAGTGATGATTGACATATAACATGTAAGTGCAATGTTAGCGTTCATTCTAAAAAGTTAGTGGGAATCTCAATAAAGATTTCCAAGAGCCTTTGTACTCTGATGAAAGGGGTGGGGGTTATGTTGGGGGCTCAATGGAAAAGAAAAAGATTCTCTCCACTCTTTATCACCAGGCTGGGGGTATGATCCCTGTATCTGCAAAGTCAGAGCCCTATATGCACAAATTTATTCTTAATGTTCTTCAGATACAAGAAAACATAATTTTTTGCTCATTTAATGTTATCTTACTAACAACCAGAATCCCAGGAATTACTTTTCAGGCTAGAGCTCCTATTCTGCACTATTTAGATTGCAACAATAATAAAATGGCTTCCAAGAAAATGATGGAGCCGATTTTCCAGATCTCCTCTTTAATGTATTTGATAGTTAATGGTGCAAAATTTGAAATGCAAGGAAAAACACATTCAGTACAGAAAGCGGCGGGGGGCGGGGGGGGGGGAGAACCACAAAAATGTTTCTTCGTAAAATGCTTTTTTCTTTATAATTCCAAAGACAGAATTAGTTTACAGCATCACTGAAAACAAAGACAAATATTTGAAAACTTTCTAAGCGTCTGAATCATTTAAATTAAATTTGTAAGGTGAATGTGAGCATATAAAGAATATTATTATCATATACTCTATAGCAATGGCCATTTTCTGGCAGGAGGTTAGGAGCTGAGTCATGATAGCACAGGGTTTGGGCTCTGCATGGCTTCCCTCCCTTCTTCCTGCCTCCTCTGATCTGCCCTCTCTCAAAGGTTTTCAACCATTCCCTGCAAGTTATAGAAAACAAATGACTATTAAAATACTGTCAAACGAAATACAGGAAATTAGTAGCATGGAAATAATAGTCTTATTCTCATTTAAAAGGTAAAATAAAAGACAGAAGGAAAAGCCCCACCCTAAAACTCAAGCCCTAAATATCCTCTGCCCCATTCTTCTGTTCCTCATCTCTATCTCAGTGTTCCCATAAGTCTTCAGACTGGGGGGAGGGGGGCACTTGTGCTTCTTTGCATTTCTTAGTGGGAGGGGTTATCACTTCTTTTCACAGCTGAGAGGTGGGAAGGACTTGGAACTGCTAGAGAAAATGTTGAAATTTTAAATGTATGGAAGTCATTAAATTACAGTCATGGTTCTTAAAGGAAAAAACTATTGGTATTAGATACACTGAATTTATATACTTTGACCAGAGCAGTTGCTTGTGTACGTTTTATGCCAAAGAGGTAAATAACAAATTTTATGTCAACAAACCATAACTTTAAATTTCTTCATATTCTGCATTTAAAATTTCAATCCCAGAAATTTTGTCTCAAAATTTAGAAATCACTGATATAATGCTGACTTTTATGAGTAGCTATTTGTGATTATGTCACCATAGTTGGTGGGTACTAAAATTTGGTATAATATCAGTTTAAAGCACCATAAAAGAAATAAATAACAACATTATTTTCATCTCTGGATTCACCAGCTCTAGGGTAAATACATTTTCCCCAGGGTTTTGATAGACATGCACAGCACCAGTCACACCTCCTCCCATGAATCTTTTGTACCCACAGACATATGTATACCTTTCAACATCCAAGATGTACAGTTGAGCTCAACAGTGAAGTCTTTGTTTTGGCAAATCTAAATGATATGTGTAAACTTAGGCTCATTTGCATTTTGCTGTAAGCCCAAATCACTATGCATTTTAGTTTTCTGAATGATTTAGGACCTTAGAGAAGGGGCTACAGCCATTATAAGGGACAGAAGTATATTCTAATGTGTTTTTGAGCACAGATGCTCTTCAAAATCCATGGAGTGACTGGGGAAGGCAATAATGTCACAAATTTCAATGAGGTGGCAATCTCCTGCTTTCAGTCCTTTTGTTCTAAGTAATTTCTCCTTTCTTAATAAGGGGGAGTCAAAATATTTACACTATTTGCTGGCATGGTTACTGGGTAACCTAAGCAAAGTATAAAGAGATGGAAAAATAACAATTTGCATAATGCTATCATCCACTGTAGATTAAACACATGAAAATAGGAAATTAATCTTAAAACTGAAAAATATCTATTGTCCTAGCAGGTTTCACTACTATGACTGATTATGCTTTCTGGGTATAATATTAAATGCAGAAAAATCAATCATGTAGGAAAATAATCTTTTATTAGTAGGAAAGTTGATCTCTTTGCTCAACTTAAATACCTTATATTTAATCCCTATGGTTAAAAATCCCTGATGATTAAGAAAGGGTTAATTCTCAATATACTGCCTAAGGTAGGTTTCTGGAAATATATTCACTACAGGAATTCATTATTTAGTAACATGGACTGAAGTCAAACCTTAAAGCATAAGAGATTTATTGTTTCAATCTCTTTCAAGTCACGCAATTAAAGGAACATGAGTTTGGGGGCCAGAATGACCTGGCTTTAAATCAGAGCTGGGTTTCTTGCTAGCTGTGAAGTCTCTGGGAAATCACTTAACCAAAACTATCTATTTATTACCCTCCTGAAGTGGGTGAATACCACTTACCTTGCAGAGATGAGACATGTCCAGGACACGGTAATTACATGGTAATTATTATAGTTACACAGACAGTAAATAGGAAGATACTGATTTCTTATGTATCTCATATCATTCACAAAGCTCCGTGTTAATTACACAATGCTTGTAAGTAAGGATCACAATAATAATGTAACCTCTTGGCAAAATCTCTGCTGCATAGCATGCAAGTATTTTTTCTAAGTATTATACCTGTAGCAACATTCAACATTCACCAAAACTCTATGAGATACTATTTATTATTCTCATTGTACCAATAAGGAAACTGAGGCACAGAGAGGGTAAGTAATTTGTTCATGGAGAAGAGTCTGGATTCAAACCCTGGCAGTATGACTGCAGAGCTAAAAACCCTGAATATAACATTAATGTAAGATTATTGCCATTCATTCATCAAGTATTACTGAATACACACAAAGTGCCACACGTTGTGCTAGGCGCTAGTGTCCAAAATCTGTATTTGTCAAAATACAGAACCTACAACCTTTACGGAGCTTATAATTGGCAACGGAGGCAATTACACCACCTCAAAGTGATGACTCAAAAAGCTGTATTTCTCTGGATTTGAAAAAAAAAAAAGGTCTTCTTCATATTACTATTAATAATCATACAATTCTAAAAATTATGGTACAACCATAACTTACTTATAGAACTGAGCAGGATTTCTATATCTTCTAAATAAAAGTGAATAAAAGTGTCACTGTACTTAGTTCATCTTCCCATCAAGATCTTTTAGGAACAGATAGAAAAATTGTTCTTAACATTATTACTATAGTGTGTTTAACATATTACCACCAAAATGGGTTACAAAAAGAATGGTCATTAAGAATACCAAGAATTTGGGGCGCCTGGGTGGCTCAGTGGGTTAATGCCTCTGCCTTCGGCTCAGGTCATGATCTCAGGGTCCTGAGATCGAGCCCCGCATCGGGCTCTCTGCTTGGCGGAGAGCCTGCTTCCCCCCTCTCTCTCTGCCTGCCTCTGCCTACTTGTGATTTCTGTCTGTCAAATAAATAAAAAATAAATAAATAAATCTTTAAAAAAAAAAAAAAGAATACCAAGAATTTGATCAAAAGGTAGATCAATGGTAAAAGTAACTCAAACAAGTAGCAAAGGACTACATATAAAATAGTCCTATTTTGATGCACATAGAGATAAAAAAGCAGGGACACCATGACCAGGCATACAGATCTCCTGCCTCTATTACCTTTTTGTCTTTTCTTTCCTCTCCCCTCACTAGAAGTCTTCAACATTCTTTTAAACTGTATTAACTACACAAATAATAAAATAAGTAGGCTTCTGATTACCTGAAAAAACTTTATGAGCTTTAGAATTAGGGCTACTCTCATTTCCTTTAGGACAGAATAATTATACCCTATCAAAATAAAAAAAAAAGCTGTGCACAATGTATAACTGAAAAACATAGTATAATACCTATAATGTATATAAAATAAAATGATTTCATTAAAATACAGAGTTACCCTTGTAAGTTTAACCATTTTTGTTTAAAACGACTGTACTACTGCATACTAGTAATTATGTAAATTAAAATTGGGCCAATAATCTAACAGCAGTAGGTTCTGCCTTTTATCCTTTTTTTTTTCTTTTTTTTTTTAAAGGGGAAACAGGTTGTTCAGAAGCCAAGAGGGTTAGTAAAAGGAATGGAATCATTTTCAATTCCGTTTTGGTGAAGGTTATTCTAAAGAGCAATGACTCCCCCCACACACCCACCCTTTTGTCATTAAACAATAGAAACTAAAGGTCAGTAAACAACATGGAAATCAAAAGGAAAAGATGGTGTAAGTGATCTTTAAAAGGCACCTGCATGTAATTAATATAAAACTATTGGTTTTGCAAGTATTGCCAATCTAGACAGGAACAGCATTTTCCTAGTTCTGAGTCCAAAGAGGGAGAGCTAGAGCTCTCATACCCCCAAACAGTGCTCACCTGATTCTGTTTGTCTTCTGGCAACCCCTGGTATATGGCTGAAACTTGCAGGAATTTTCCCAAGATGTGGTTACTTCCCGTCCCTCCTTTTTATTGATTGTCTGCAATTCCCTCAGTTAAAAAACAGGCATCCTTCATATTTTTAAAGTTTATTTAGCTTTTCAAGTGCTGTTTGTGGTATCTGGAACTTTTTTTAAGAGGAAGTCTGAAGGTTCCTTGTAAAGTTTCAGGTACATCGACTGAATCTTTCATTTGCTTATGTACAGAACACTTTTACATTTGCTTTTAAATTTCACTGTTTGGCTTGAAACTTCTTGGAGGAAGAAAACAGTATCCTTTGAAGTTATTGCCTAATTTTTGGCATTTAATTCAAATCATGCCTCACTGGAGTGTATTTCTAACATTCCAAAGGCATATTTCCTTCCCGATTCAGTCATTATGAGATGATATCAGTGACTTTCTGTAGTAAAAAATATGCATTTTGTGATTCATTTCGCCACCTCAGATTCTCAGACATAACCTTTTTTGTGCGGTTTATTCAAACAGTGGTTTTCCTTATGAAATCCTGTAAGGAAGAACCATCTGGAAAGGTTACTGTGGAAACCGCAGGGGCTAGGGGGTGGGGCTAGAGAGCAAGAGATGCCATGACAACCTTTTTCGGGTTTCCCAGGAAACAGGGGTTGCTATGGGAACTGCATCAGTCAGGTCCGAATTAGTAACTTCCGCTGGAAGGAGTGTCTGCCACTTTAATCTTCTTGTGATACTGCAGAAGCTTATCTCCCAGACGCATTAGGAATTTTGTTTGTTTGTTTCTCTCAGCAGCACTGAAAACATCTGTTTCTACACTTTGATAGATGTTGCCAGGAACACACACACAGAAATTCATAGGAATCTGCCTGTCTGCCCCCCTTTCGAAATGCTTAACAAGCCCCAAAGAGTTCAAATGATTTAGTCAGATCAGGACACCTTGGGCATTTCCCTTTGTTCAAAATGGTAGAAATGTTTAAAATTCCGGGAGGGATTCCAAATAGAAATTCCAGTCAAAAAAACAAATAAACTTACGGTGGGTTTACAAGTCATTGTTCTAATTAGACTTCTCATACACGTATCCACAGCGAAGGCAACTGAACTAAATATTCAATAATGTTAATGGGTCCAGCAAAGAGAAGCATCCTTTAAGTATGTGCCTTCTTTACTTAGTAAAGAAACAACTGTCTTTTCAATTCTGAGGTTAGGCAGTTATTCTAACTGTTCTTTAGTTTCATTTCCTCCCAGGATGTACTTTTTTTTTTTTTTAAGAGGGTGTGTACTAGAAATGAAGTTTACAGTAAGTTTGTTCTTTGCGATATTACAGAAGGGGGAGAGAAAAAAAATGGAGAGCTGAGAGAATGCAGCCCACTTGCAAAACTGACACCTGTTTCAGTATGAAGCAGTAGGGAGAGGGAAAATGAAGTGTGCTTTCCACTTCTTCACGTCCTTTCCTTGATGAATGGTCTGGAAATGTATAAAACAAGGGCATACACAGACCAAGGGGGCACGTTCCACACAATACTGAGCACAGCATGTCACTTGTAACATATATTAAACATCAGTAAATATCTTTTTGATGTTGACACAGGAGTTGGGATTATTGTTCGTGGTGCAGGTGGCCGTGGAATTGCCCGTTTTGAAAGGGGTCTGGGGGAACGCGCTATGGTTCATGCCCCCCTCTTCGATCACCATATACTCCGACTTACTCAGAGTCGAGTTACTCCTTGCTTTTCGGAGCTCCTCGGCCGAAGAGGAGAGGTGCTGGCAACTTCCCACGTGCATGTACTGGGCTTGCTCTTCCCCTTCTGTCTCCCGGTGGTAGAAGTAATTGAAGTTGGAAACAATCACGGGTACTGGCAAAGCAATGGTCAAGACACCAGCGATGGCACAGAGCGACCCCACAATCTTACCCCCTATGGTCACCGGGTGCATATCCCCATAACCTACGGTTGTCATGGTTACCACTGCCCACCAGAAGGCATCCGGGATACTGCTAAAACCAGAAGTGGGGTCGTCTGCCTCGGCAAAGTAGACCGCGCTGGAGAAGAGGATGACCCCAATGAAGAGGAAGAAGATGAGCAGCCCCAGCTCCCGCATGGAAGCCTTCAGCGTCTGGCCCAGGATCTGCAGCCCCTTGGAGTGCCGGGAGAGCTTGAAGATGCGGAAGACCCGCACCAGCCGGATGACCCTCAGGATGGCCAGGGACATGGCCTGCTGTCCATTGCCCTGTCGCTCAGCCAGCTCGGTGCCCAGAGTGATGAAATAAGGGATGATGGCCACGATGTCTATCAGGTTCATGATATTTCGCGAGAAGGTGGCTTTGCTGGGGCAAGCGAAGAACCGCACGAGCAGCTCAAAGGAGAACCAGATGATGCACAGGGTCTCCACTACGAAGAAGGGATCCGAGAAGCTGGAGGCTCCAGCTGGTGCCCCCGACGTGCTGTTGCTGGCCTCGAACTGCTCCTGCGACGACGCGGCGGGGTAGTCCTTCTCGTCGCGGAACTCGGGCAGCGTCTCCAGGCAGAAGATGACAATGGAGATGAGGATGACGAGCACGGACACGATGGCGATGCCCCGCGCCGGCCCGGAGCTCTCCGGGTACTCGAAGAGCAGCCACACCTGGCGCTGGAAGTCGCGGCGGGGCAGCGGCCGCTCTTCCTCCCGCAGGAAGCCCTCGTCCTCGCGGAACTTCTCCATGGCCTCCTCGCCCAGCTGGTAGAAGCGGATCTCCTCGGAGAAGATGTCGATGGGCACGTTGACCGGCCGGCGGATGCGGCCGCCCGACTGGTAGTAGTAGAGGATGGCGTCGAAGCTGGGCCGGTTGCGGTCGAAGAAGTACTCGTTGCGGAGCGGGTCGAAGTACCTCATGCGCCGCTTGGGGTCGCCCAGCAGCGTCTCCGGGAACTGGCAGAGGGTCTTGAGCTGCGTCTCGAAGCGCAGCCCGGAGATGTTGATGACCACGCGCTCCCCGCAGCAGTCCTGCTCCCCGGCGGCCGGCAGCGCGGGCGGCAGCGGCTCGTAGCGGTCGCGGTCGCAGCCGCCGCCGCCGCCGCAGCCGCCCTGAGGCGGGCCCCCGCCGCCGTCGGCCGCCTCCGGCTCCAGCAGGTGGTCCCCGGGCACCACCGTCATGTCGGGCGGCAGCGCTGGGCCTGCGGCGGGCTCGGCGTAGCCGGGGTTCACCAGGTTGTGGGCGCCGCCGCCGCTCGCGGGGCGCTGGGGAGGGTGGGCGCGGTGGCGGGCGGAGGGCGGCGGCGGCGAGCGCAGCAGGCTGAGGTGCTCGTCCATGCGGCGGGAAGAGGCGGCGGCGCGGACCGCGTCGCTCCTCCTCGCGCTCCCCGCCCCTCTGCCGCCTCCGCGCCCCCTCCCCGAGCCCGGCCCGCCGCCTGTTGCTGCTGCTGCCGCCGCCGCCGGTGTCGCGGCCGCCGCGAGGCTCAGAGCGGAACTGGCGCGGTCCGCCGGGCTCCTCAGGGGCGACGCCTCCTCGCCCGCCCCCGCGCTGCCCCGCCCCTCCCCCGCGGAGCGCGCGCTCGCCCGCCCCTCCGCGGCCCCTCAGGATGCCCGCCCACCGCGCGGGCGCGCGCCCGGCTCTGCCGCCCGGCGGCTCAACGGGGCCGCGGAGCCCGGGCCCCCGCCTCCCGACCCGCCGACCCCCTCTTTCCGCCGCCGCGGCCCTCTGGGCCGCCCAGGCGCCCTCGCTTTGCACTTCGGTGTCCCCCACGAGCCCCCGCCCGGCCGAGACGGCCCTCGTGGAATCCGGACCCGGACCCCCTCCACCGCTGGTCAGCCCCTCCCCGCCCCCGGCCCGCGTTGCTGCGTTCCGGCCCCGGGGCTTCTGGCCGGGCCTGGGCCCTACCCCGCCGCCCGGCGAGCGGCGGCCGCTTCGCCCTGCACGCGCCACCCGGGCCCGCCCGGGGAGGAAGGCTCATCGGGGGCCGGGGCGGGCGAGGAGAGAGGATGGGGATGCGCTCTGGGCAGGGAGCTTGGTCGAAGGAGGGAGCGACTGGCCGAGTGGGCGTCCTGGGGAAGGGACCCTGAGTTCACTGAGGCTGGGCGACCGCCGGGGCGGGAGCGCTCTGAGCACTTCAGCTCCCGTGCGCAGAAGCCCAACGCAGTAATGGGTTCCGACGACTTTGGCACCCGGGGTCTGAAGAAGATGGGTCATGAAAGGCATTCAGGGACTTTGCTTCTGTAGCGAAGAGTTCTCACTAACGTTCGTGGCGGAGATGCGGGGGGCGAGAATCAAGGACCGAGTTTCTGGTTGGGATGGGCGAGGGCAGCCTGGTCTTTTCAGAAGAGCGAGGTTTCCCGTCGGTGGGAACAGGAGAGGGACATGAGAAGGGAAGTGCACATCTTGTCCCAAGTCTGTCGTGAGAGGGACTGGAGAGCGACCGGCACCCAAACCCCGAACGTTCCACTGCTAGCTTTGTGGTAAGGTTTGCCACGCTCCAGTTGTGAAACCGGGAGAACATTCAGCCGGCAACTTGTAACATCTCTTGCTTGACCTGGGCCTGGAGATAACATTATCCCCTTGGATTCTAAACGGTTTCTTCAAATTGTGGTCCTTTTGACCCCGATTTCTGTGTCTAGACATTTTAGCAACTCCGATTTAGAGCCTACCCTAGACTTTATAATGCATTTCCTACTGTATCATTCAAATCATTCACAAAAGAGAAACTGTTGTCTGGGCTACTCCCTCACCCATCATCCCTTAGCTGACAATTCAACAGGCACCCCACCCCAACCACCAACAAAAAAACCCAGCTTTTTTCCACCCCCCCCCCCCCCGACCCTCCCCCGCCCAGCACTGGCAACCAAGGCTTTCTAGGGCAGAGTCCAGGTCTTACCCAAATTATATCCTGGAAAGTACCAAAGTGCCTGAGAAGTAGTAGGAACTCTGTATGTTTGTCGAATTGAGTTCCCCAACAAGGGAATCTTTGCATTTCTATCTGCTCTGGAGCATCAGGCATTTCTCATTTCTGAACCTGGAACCACTGGGATTCCTGGGATAGAGTGAGAGGAAGCACTTCACAGTATGTACGTTACTCTTTGCTCGGTTATTCCACCTTGCCCTTTTGTGGGTACAACAAGCACTTACCTTCTTTAATGTCCTTTTATCTTTTACTTCGCCTCTAGGTCGGTGCCAGGCACTGCAGACGGTAACGTGTTGTAAGATGGAAAAAGTAGACAATGATGTAAAACACTTTCACAAAACTGAACACTGTTTTTGAGCTGATGATTAGGGTAGCAGTATAATCCATCATTCATATATTTAAAGCTAAGAATAAGACCGTCGGCTTGCTGCAAGGCTGGTGCATAGAAAGGCAAAGACCCTATTTTTAAAGACCAAATGTTTCGTGCACTTCTGTGACTGATCTAGAAAGTGATTTATTTCCTCATTTGCAGGAATTAGTACTGGAATTAATATTAATCAATGGCAAGGAAGAGCAGAACAGAGGATGGTCCTGTGATGGATGGTCCTGTGAAGTATCTTTCCTTCAGAAATGACTCTTTCCATTCCTTTCATGTATTTGCCTTGTCTGGAAGACTGATTATGAGCTTCTTAGGACAGCCTTCACTTTAGATTTGAGGCCCAGAGAAGTTTAGCAATTTTTTCAAGCCTACACAGCTGGTTAGTCGCAGAGCTGGGCCTAAAATCTTGGACCATTTCCAAA
Organism: Lontra canadensis; assembly: GCF_010015895.1. Taxonomy (NCBI): domain Eukaryota; kingdom Metazoa; phylum Chordata; class Mammalia; order Carnivora; family Mustelidae; genus Lontra; species Lontra canadensis. The sequence continues at coordinate 8,746,995 of NW_022631069.1, read as the reverse complement.
TCCAGTGTTTACTCTACTGTATCACACTGTGAAACTCTTATGTTGATCACTGTGAGTGCTTAATAAATATTAGATTTCTAACAGCAGCCCATTTGCTTCTGATTGCTGACTAGTTCACTTCAATTCATATTTATTTTAACTGAAAATCATTGCCTTCTGACAGCTAGTCTATTGTTTATAAGAAATGAGTTGGTGGGTGAATTCCAGCCCTGTTGGACAGCAGAACCCATCACAACAAATCAATGTCAAAAATGGTACTTCAGGAGGAACACATACCATTTATTTAGTACCCCCAGTGGAGTAGCTCAAAGTAATTTGAAAATATCTCATTAATCCTCATGACACCCCTGTGGGATAATAATAATATTATTATAATGTTTAAGCATAGAACTGTGGCAAAGCCAACAGCTTCTCTGAGTATGTGCAGATTTTATTCGTATTTCAAGTCTTCACTATTAGAGCGTAAGTCAAACCATCAGCTTTGCAAACAGCAAGGGTAAATCTTGGTTTGGGCATTCTGTGTTGCTCTGGACATCACCTGAGTTTCTTACTGATCCCAAGAGACTTAGAAGTAGCTCGCCAATGACTTGCCAGATGCTTTGCAGCTCCTGGAATAGGTCCAGAAGTGTTTGAGAGTGGGACAAGGCAGGTCTAGAAGTAACCACTATTTATAACGATAGATAAATGAGTGAAAAAAACCCACCTACTATGTGCAAGGTATTGCTCTAGGTGCTGTGGGAGTACAGAGTCTGAACGTAGACTTACCCCTCAATAAACTTGCATGGAGCTGGGAAGACAGGATACAAGTCTGTGAAAATCTTTACCACACATTAGTTAACAAATCAGGGAATAGTTCCAGAAATGTCACAAGATGCCCCGTGACTCTTTGGTCTATTCTCGCCAAGTTGCTACCTGCTGTTTCTCAATCATACTAAACTGGTTCCTACCTCGGGGACTTGGTGCTTGTTCTTCCCTCTGCCTGAAACACACTTTCTCCAGAGTCTCACGTGGCTTTCTCCATCACTTTAGGTCTCTGTTTTTTTTTGTTTTGTTTTGCTTTAAGATTTTATTTATTTATTTGACAGAGAGAGACACAACAAGAGAGGGAACACAACCAGAGGGAGTGGGAGAAGGAGAAGCGGGCTTCCAGCCGAGCAGGGAGCCTGATCTGGGGCTCAATCCCAGGACCCTGCGATCATGACATAAGCCAATGGCAGATGCTTAACGACTGAGCCACCCAGGTGCCCCTAGGTCTCTGTTTAAAATGTCCCATCATCAGAGATAACTTCCCAGACTGCAACCACCTGATTTCAAAGAATTCCCCTTTCTCTCCCCCTTGGTAACTTTCTAACCTCTGACCTCCTTTATTTTTCCTTATTGTGTTTATTTATTTGAAATTAGATTTTCCATTTATTTGGTTACTTGCTTACTGACTATCTCCTGCATTAAAACATAAACTCCCCGATGGCAGGGTTTGACTTTTTTACTTGTATGTCACTAAAATACTTGGCACATAAGAGATGCTTAATCAGTATGTGGTGAATGGTGGAAAGGGAAGGTGTGGTGTGAACGTACATGGCATATTAAGGTACGGTGAGTGAACCAGTTTGCTGGTGCAGAGGGGTTATTCTGGAGAGGTCTTTGTCCAGTTCTGGTTCTGTCTCCTAGAACGAGCTAGGCTGTACAGATAGGCATAAGTTGTTTTTTAAAGTGTCACTTCCTCTTTCTCTACTTGCCCTTCCCCCACACTCCTGAATGGGTCTCTCCTACACTCCAGAATTTTACTCTCAACTGCCCACTGGGATATTCTTATATCAAGAGACCCCAAACTTAATATTTATAGCACTGAACTCATTATCTTTCTCTCCAACGTTGCTTCTCTTCCTGTTTCTCCTATTTCATGCTAGAATACGAAGTCATCCCTGAATCACTCCTCTGCCCCCCACATCCAGTCAGTCACCAAGTGCTTTTTGCTCTCCCTTCAAGTCCCTCTCAGTTCTGTCCTCACCACTTCATTCTTGCTGCCTCTGCCCCAGTTCAGGCTGTCATGACCGTGTCATAACAGGCTCCCTGCTTTCAGACTCTCTTTTATGTATTGGATCCGCCAGGAAGTAGCTGAGTTATTTCTGTAAAACATCGAGTTGATCACATTGCTCTCTGGTGCCGCATGGATGGTTGAACCCTGGTGCTGACTTGACCTTCTGGCAGGAGCTTCTGTGTTCTTCCCACACCACTTACTGGTTCCCACGCCATGCATTTGCAGACTGTTATGCCTCTGTTCGTGCTAGCCACTCATGCTCTAGCTCACTGGACACCCCTTCTACCTTCTTCCCACTGGAGAATTCAATCTTCAAGGCCTAGCTTAGATGTCACCTCTTCTGAGACCTGCCTCCACTCCATGAATGTCAGCCATGATTACCACTGCAAAGAAAACTCAATAAAACTGATTGTAAATGATTTCATGATTTTTCCCCCCATCGGAAGTCCTATAGCATTTTGTTCAGAGCTCCATAAGAGGGCTTTACTGTACTATATTTAGTGTGAATGATATGATCTATTTCCTTATGAGAGTGTGAACTGCTTAATACTAAGAGCTAACATATTGAGCAGTGAACATGCTGTGCTCAGCCAGGACTGTGGTAAGTACTTCACATGCAGTAACCTCCAACCTACCTACCAACCTGTAGGTAGGTAATGTTCCTACTATACTACTTCACACCTGGAGAAACATTGGAGGGCGGGAAAAGTCACTCCTGCAAGCACATAGGATTAGGACATGGCAGAAACAGGATTCCAACCAAGAAGTCCACATTCTCAAGTCCTTCCTTAGACTACTTTTGTGAGTGTCAGAGGGCTTGTCTCATTCATCTGTGTATTTCCAGTCTCCAATATCGTGCTGGTCGATGAGAAGTGATTTTTGAAGAGTATAACTGAAGAAAACCAATTATGAAGCATGAATTCATGGCTCACTAACAACTGATGGATAGCCCACAATGATGGTGTTGGTCCTGGAACTCAACACAAAGGTTATCCATGGGATTTCTTGAATATCTAAATTTCAAAATTCTTTCTTGAATTTCTTCTTGAATTTATTCCAGAAATAGATGCAGATACAGGTGCTGCCTGGGGTTAAGATGGTTCTCAGAATGAACCAGTAGTCCAGTCCGTGTTCTCATATGGCAGGGTGATTTCAAGAAAAAAAAAATTCTATTCAGTAAAGATTGGAATTCTGTCAGCAAGGATGGCAGCCAAAGAGATGAAAGTATTATGTTAGGTCAAGCATTTAAATAAGTCTCGTGTTTTTTCTTGAGCTTCTGTGTGAGAGAGTAGAGATACTGGAATACCTGTGTGGCCTTTTCTGGTTCTGGTTAATTTATTGAAAAATCAGGCACAATCTCACCTCTAATCATAGTTGATATGTGCAATTAATGACAGGATGAGCAGTGGAGCCCTCTGGTATGTACCAATTATTTATTTGCAGATGGGAAACTTAACATCTGTGGAAACCGTTGGATGGTTTTAGATCAACACTACCAAGCACAGAAACTTTCTTTTAGCAAGATGTACAGTACAAATAATACTTTCACGGTGTTTTCCCTCTAAGTTGATCTGACGAAGAATATTTTAAAATATCTAGAAAGTTCCTTCTGTGTCCTCATGTTCCTTCTGTGGGGCACTTGTTGTGAGGCTATGGGTGAACCACAATAAAATTAATTTTAAGAGATAAAAGGAATTTATTTTAGTCACATGACTGCATTGAAATGAATACGAACTGTTGAACATAAATTAACACGAAACTGTGAAACCTTAGCAGACATTTGTGGGAATCTATTGAAATACTATAAGGCCAAGGGTAAATTCCAATTGAGGTTTTTTGTATCGCAGTCTGGTGAAAACCAAAACATATTTTATTAATCTACAGACAAAATGTTACAGTGTTATTACTTTGTCACTAGGTTTTGCAACGACCTTGACATAGCAACTCAACATGTCTGTAGAATAACATTACAACTTTATTGGGTTTTCATTACAATGGTAATAATGTTAATGAAAGTATATAAAGGCCCACAATGATCCAATTAATACCGAGTAGTATAATGACAAAAGAATAGGAATGCAATTCTTTGGGGATTTCATCATACCAAAGATAAAATGCAACAGATACATTACTCAGGTTATAAAATGGATGCAAATAAAACTAAACCATGTTGTGATGTGTCAGTCCCTTGCCGACCCAAACACAGCTGCAAGTACTAAAAATCTTTATTTATAGCCTCCATTCAGGACAACTCAGTTCTTGAGCCAATTCTAAGCAAACTTATTCAGATATATTAGGAAATCTAATGGGACCAAGCCTCTACCTTAGCTTGCTACTGTTCTCTCCAGTTTAAGACTGTTTGGTGAGGCTGGTGGTGGGTATTAAGGAGGGCATGTATTACATGGAGCACTGGGTATGGTGCATAAACAATGAATCTTGAAACATTTTAAATTAAAAAATTAAATTAAAAAATATTAAATATAATATATGATGATAATACTAAAAGTGTAGTAACATGAAATATAATAAGATAAAATATTAAAAAAAAAAAAGACTGAAGCCCTACCCTGAAATCCAACTGGCTTGTTTAGATTCTCTTACTCTTTTTAGCCCTTAGTAGGCTCTGCCAAAGCTGCAACCTGCCATAGGCTGGAGTTTTTACTTATGCCTTAAGGACCTCTTGGAGCTACATAGCTTCTCCCACCACCTGATTACCAGGATTGCCATCACCTATCCTGTGCCCCTGCATCTTTCTCTAGTTTGGGCCCCAGAATAATGAGGCCTTCCCAGCTTGCACTCAGATTTCATCCTTTCCCCTAGAACTTTATTATTGTATAAGCTGACCACTTCTGGGACTTGTCCTAAAGCTGAATTTAGTCCCCTTCCTTTAAATCTCATCATTTCCAGCTTCCTTCTATATCCTTACCAGCCTATTGAAGTCCTAGAATGCCTCAGGACTGAGTTACATAGGTTGATATGCACAGCTGGAAATGCTAAAATAATTCCAGCTGAAGTACATTGTTTATATAGTCCTTTAGATGAACTGGTGTATAATCAGATATACTATACATCGGTTTATTCAAATATATGTTAAACATATATCAGTTCATGTAAATGTAAATTAGGGATATAGAATAGAATAGGAAAGAACAGAATAGAATATAGATAGATAAATTGTCCTGATTTCCCACCCCATCATGCTCCATTTGAATTTAGGAATCCACCTGTCGGATACCATCCTCAACATGCATGTCGACAGAACTTTCTGCCAAATGCTTTTATGTCAAAGATTAGCTTTTAGAAAAAGCCTACTATTTGACCATATTTATCAATTACGTTATTCAGAACCAGTTAATTTTTAAAGATTTTATTCATTTATTTGAGGGAGAGAGAGAGATAGCAAGAGAGAGCACAAATGGGGAGGAGAGGAAGAAGCAGGCTCCCTGCCCAGCAGGAAGCCCCATGTGGGGCTCGATCCCAGGACGCTGAGATCATGATCTGAACTATCTGCCTAACCAACTGAGCCACCCAGGCCCCAGATGTGCTATACTGTAGCAGAAAATGTTCTAGTCTGGGATTCAGACGATTTGGAATTAAAGTACCCTTAATGAACCCAAGTCACCTCTGTCTCAGTTTCTCACCTGGAAAGTGTAAAAAATAATATCTGAACCACTTGCTAGGAGAGTTAAGCGAGATTCTATACATGAAAAATACTAAATTTCTGATCTTGCATAAAGTAGGTGCTCAGCTGTTTGTTCAGTCATACTTTCCACGCCACACAAATGCCTAAGGGGGAAGTGTGTGAGATGTTCTAAACCGTTCATACTTCTGATTGCAAAAAGTCACATGTGACACAAGTCTTTTATCTGTTGTATCCCAAAATAGGACAGGCCTCTCACCTCTGGTTTTAACTAAATGTGGTCCAAGAGCACCCACTCATAGCAGGTCTTACCAAACTAGTCAGAGAACAAAGGGCTTCCTTTAGAATCAGAACAGTGGTATTTCCTCGTTACTAGTACTACCCCTCTGTTTCTTCAAAACTCAGTGCATGGCACTCAGTAGTCACTCAAAATATATTCCTTTAGGTGCACTTTTAAAAAAAGAGAATCTAACCGAGCACATTCACTTTACTGACAGAATGACGATGGCCTCAAGATATAAATAACTTTCATCTAAAGTCTGGCGTTTGGTTAGTGACAGAGTCAGAACAGAATCAAATGTTACTAATTTCCAGCCAAGTTCAATGGACTTCTTTTTTTATTTTTCTTTCCCCAATTAGCTCATTCATTTTGTTCCTCTCTCCTTTCCTGTCCGTCATACCAATACTCACCATCCACCCGACACTGGACACGAACAGGACATGTACACTGCTCCTCACCCACCTCCGTGGACCTACCCTCCGTCCTGCCTGGACCTATAGCACCTGCGGGGCTCCTTTTTGTATTGCTGACTTCTCTGCCTAGATCTCGGGTTCCCTTTCTTTCCTTTCAGCTTCTTCACTCCTACAAATTTTGTGCAGTTTCCTGACCTATCAGTGAGCCCATAAAGCAGGATTTCTTTTTCTTTTTAAAGTTTTTATTTATTTATTTGATGGAGAAACAGTGAGAGAGGGAACACAAGCAGTGGGAGTGGGAGAGGGAGAAACAGGCTTTGTGCTAAGCAGAGAGCCCGATGCGGGGCTCGATCCCAGGACCCTGGAATCATGACCTGAGCCGAAGGCAGACGCTTAAAGCCTGAGCCACCCAGGCACCCCTAAAGTGGGATTTCCTATCTCGAACTCCTCTCCTTTGGACCCTAAATCCTGGGGCAGGGAGAGGCCCAGATGGAGCTTGAGATCCTGCCCTTTTGGTGACACCCCCCATCCCCACCGAGCTGGGGAGAACATGCTAACTTCTGCTTTTAACCACCACACTGAAGAGCCTACACTTGACAAAATCTATGCTACGTGATTTTTTAACTCATTCCCATTGGGGCAGCCGCCTCAACAATACCAGTTTCATGGGACCTGGAGTAGGTCACAAACCCTAATTCTGATAGGCTGTTTGAGCCCTGAAGTGTCTGCATGTCTACCAAATTGCTGTCTGCCCCACCTGCTGTCCTACCCACCCCGTTCTTAAGACTGGAGCTCTGCCTCATTTTCCTTTTGTTACAACTGGACTCCTTCCCTATCAGTTCCCACCAGGCTTCTCCTTGAGAGACCAGCCCTGCTACTTGTGTCACCAATAGCTGCCTGAATCCTTCTCTCCAAGGGCCACCCTCCCCAAAGCCACCGCCCCACTGCCTAGCCAAGGTCAAGCTGCTTGGATTTCCCCTGCTACGTCAGTCCCACTGTGAATATGGCTTGACACAGCTCTTCATGCCACGGATGTGGCTGAGCCCCCTTCCTCTGCAGCTGTGTTGAGGACCTGCCCTTAAAGGCCAGACCCTTACAGGGCGACAGGATTCAGAGACAGGCCCACGGAACATTGCTTTCTTGCAACAAGGAGAATAAAGCTGCAAAATCCGAAAAGAGAGATTTAATTTCCAAATATCAATATCTGAGAGATGTAGGAAGTGGATGTGCTGTGGTAATACCTATTACTAATGGATATAAGTGCCCTTTTGTGCCCAGAAAACCCTGACTGCATAGATGATGCATGCTGAGTACTTCTGACACCCTACTGTAAGCTTGATTTCTAAACAAATGGGCTGAAACTCAATTGCCCCAAATTCTGAGGCACAAGAGCTCTGGGCCCCGCCTCAGCAGGAAGAATAGAATCAAAGGTGCCAACTAAAAAGAATTTTCCAGATGCTCACATTCAACCATGGAATCTGAGAGGGTTACAAGTGCATCCAAGTACTTCAGTGCTTTGTAAATGGTCCAGTTACATTATCAACCCCAGATAATGAGAAAGCAAATAGCTCTTACTTTGTCTAATGCTGTGGGCCTGAGTCAGAGGAAAAGCTGAGGCCGATTAGAATACTGGAAGATTCCTTTTTGGATCAGTTGTTAATTTTAATACAGTTGTGACTGTATCCAGATAGGCTTTGGAGATTTAAAAAAAACAACTTAACTGTATGTCATGCAAAATATATTGTAAATGGGGTCTTTCGAGTTTCTAAAGATAATAGACATGGTCACAGAAAATTGATGGCAAGGCCAAGAAACGTCATATACTCAGCGTGCCAGGTTTTCTTAGTTCACCTGATGAATAATTTCTTGGTTCAGTAAAGTAACATGTTTAGGAAACTCCAAAATAGATTGGTTTTATCTATCTAGATGACAGGAGCGGAAGCCATGTCTTCTTTATCATTACCTTTCTCAGTGTCCAGTAGGGTGCTTTCTACATAGTAGACCTCCACAGATATTCCTAGAAAGAATTATTCATTTCCTATATGGACCAAAGGGACTCACTGATAACATTTTAACATCATTTTTTTGCTGCCTAAATGCAGGCCCGGTCATCCGCAACCACTTATGTAATCTCCTCCCATCTTAACTGGCTTATTTGTCCAGTTGCTAAGACAGACTGTGACATGCCAGGCTAATGCCTCTTTTACACCCACATAGAACCCTCAGGAGAATAAGGTAACAGATTTCAAGCCATACATTTCAATATGACGATAATACCGAGACAGGCTGATATATATTTTTAATCATTTTCCCTACAGCTTTATCCCCACCCACCCTTCCCCCAAGGCCTCATAGCAGCTTCAGGAAGATGTTTACTAATTTAGATGCCCCTTATGCACAGTATGGAATTTGCATAAATGCAACAAAATCCATAATACTCCTGTATAATACAGAACAGAGGAAAGCAGGGCCCTTCTGCTCCAGGGCTGGAATATAAAGCAGTTCCAGTTGCTAAGACAGATTAGTTCTTTAGAGTCAGAAAACAGTCTTCAACCCCCATCAGCCCAGTTTCTGCCGAATGACCAGAAAGATAAATGCATCATTCTTTGAGGACAGAAGACATGTTGGAAATCAAGTAACTTAATTTCAAATATGAAATATATCTAATTGATTTGCAATACTGTCCCTGGTGTGCTGCCCATTGAGGATGTAATATTCTGAGGTTTCTGGACCTGTGACACTGGATAGGAAAAACATCGGCTGCCACTCCTGCTTAGGGGACAAGTAGACATAGAGGAAACATGAAGGACAATGATGCATGACCGCTAACTCCTGTCGGCTGCTGGCTTTTATCAACCACGGACTAGCAGCACACAAGTGTATGACGTAGCCAATTTTGTCCCCAACTCCATCATCAACTAGTGTATGTGAAATCGCCTGGCTCTTAATGGGAACCCTTCTATATAGTTAAGAACAGAATTTAGATTAGGATGTGAGCAGGCCAAAGGGGCTATCTCTGGCAGGAGATAAACGTATCTTTTAGCCTGTCCTTATCTGGCTTAGGAAATAATATTACCAAGTAGTGATTTCTCTTCTTTTTGTGGTCTGACTTCAGGCATTTTTTTTTCCTCCTAGAAACTGCATTAAGCTGAAGGAATGGAACTTCAATTAATATTATAATAATCCTCATTGCTGATAGTGCTTTCCAAGCTCATAGCCATTAAATTTCTGCATGATGTTTTAAAAGATGCTCAAGAGATTAAAAAATCCTGATTAAATATTTCCAGTTCTTACTAATATAAATCTGTACAGCTTAAATGTATTAACGTGATAACTGCCAAGAATAGCAACATCATAATAAATATGTTGGATCACTGTAAATTGCTCTATTTATCGGATTTATTCTCCTAAATGTTGCCTCTGGCTCCAAAAACAAGACTATTGGAGAGTTCTGCCTAATATAAAGGCTGTCAGAAATAATTTTGGCTAGCTGCATGAGGACCGATTTATATGCCCATTACACATTGCCAAGTACTTAGAATAACAAATTCTATACAAAATAGAATGTGAGAAGAAGTGTATTGTTACAAAAGGAAAAACTAAGATCATACTTAAATTATTGGTTGATTAAAATGTGATCTTTGTTATGTTTCCTGAAAGTTGAACAATCAGCAAAAAATACTGATACATTTTAGGATTTACCATTTTGTTTTTGTTTTTGTTTTTTCCAACTTAAAAGCTGTGATGAAGGCTTATCGGGATACTCGCTTTTTGAGAAAGGTTGAAGTTCTGTCTTATAAATGGAGAAACTGACCTACCTTTTAGAGCTCCCTTTGGAAGAAGTTGGTTTGATCAAAATCCTCAGCTAGCTGTTTAAAATGTAAAAGATTAGAGATAATATGCTTGAAACATCAAAGCACGTAATACAATACAGGTTTATATCTATCTGAGTATCTATCTATCTACAGTATATATGCACGTGTATATACTTACATATAACACATTTACATGTCTATACATAATATATTTAAATATATGTTTTTATGTATATATATAGATACATATACGCTCTTTAAAAAAGATTATTACTAATAATATTAATACTGTTTTCTGGAGCTCTTAAATCATTTTTATACATGGTTCCTGTTAGCCAAGTGTAATTATAGTATTCTATTTGTGGCACAAAACTTTCCTAAAGATATAATAAGTGTCTGATTTTCTGAATTGACCCCGAAGCTGTGCAGAGTCTCAGTCCCCAGGCATGGAACAGGACATGGTAAGACACCCCAGTTTTAGAGACAATGGTCTTCTCTTTGATGTTTCTAAGTTTCCATGGTTATTCCGGCCTCTTGGCTGGAGCACCACACTTATTTTTCTGCATATATGTTTTTGACATTTCTACTCTGGAAATAACCAATGCCATTCTGTTATTTTTTATGAAAAGGTGCAGAGTCTGGACTGAGAAGCCCATTTGTATGTGTTCTAGTACATTTCCTTACAGCTAAGTTCTAAAATGTTCTCAGGCCCTCTTTCTACTACAACACTATTTATCCATCCTCAAATACACACTGGAGATTATGGGCTAGGGCATTATTTTAGCATTATCACTTGCAATTACATACTGTGTTTGTTGGTTTTTGGTGTTCTTTTTTTTTTTTTTTTTAACAAGGCCATGTTCACTAGGCAATTTAAAAACCATCTTCTTTCATAAAATCTTTTTTAAAAATACTGTAAACTGTAAACAAAAGTATCCACAAACTTCATTGCTAATACCCATAACATACTCTCATTTTACTGCTGGTATAAATTGCTTAAAACAAAAATAGAATTTTATATTCTCAGCTTTGCGTACTGTGACAGAATAAGGTATTCCAATTCCAAGCTTTTATAGTCTGAAGCCTACTCAGTGTATGTGCAGGTAGAAGTCTGGAGGAACTCTTGGACAGTAGGAAATGCTAGGGACTCTAAGTCCAGAGACAAGGGTTTGAATCTTAGCTCCTGGGGTCCTAAATCTCTCCAAGCCTTTAATTTCCTCATCTGTTATAAGAGGATGATAACAACCAGTTTATATGGTGATTGTAAGGACTGAATAAACTAAGGGACCTTTAAAGTCCCTAGCACAATGCCTCTTACATATCTAACCTGACATGCTCTAAAAGTATTTGCCCATTCTTGCTAGAAGTAAAATCGCCTCTCACTGGAGAGAATGAACCAGCTGCTGGACAGAGATAGTGGTGTATCAGCCTTTCAGCCCTGGGGCAGTCTAATTCCCTAATAAGTGTCCACGTGGTACTATGTCCATTATCCACGCATGTATACAGTCCTCACTTCCATAGCAGCACACTGGACTCCTGAGTCCCTGGATTTGCCGAGCTACACAATTTCACCTATACCCTGTTCTGCCTGGGCTGAAGAGCCTCCCAACTGGCAGGAACTGATTGGGAAAACTTTTCATCCCATGGCCCACTTGACCTGGTTAGTTCTGTTCTTTCCCAAAGATGATGTGCTCCACAGACTCCCTAGCTGGATAATAAGAGCCAAGTTTGTCTTGCCTGCCTTTTCCCTTGTCATCAAAGCTGGTGGCCTCCTAAGAATGTGACACACAGTGGGGAAGAGAGGTAAAGGAGAAATCGAAGAGGTCTCGGGAGGACAGCTGACAGGGGCTGGGAGATGGGGCCAATTCTAGCATCACACCAGGTTGACTCATTGCCAAGGAACTCACAATTGACAAGTGTGAGATACTGCTGAGGTTCTGAGTGGCAACTGTTGCTGGTTTAGCAAAAGAGCAATGCTCTGGAAGCCAGATTTGGAGAGCAGATTTTGTGAAAAATCTAGGATTCTGCTGCCTCCCAGGACTTGGTTCTAATTTTGGTTTTGGGCTGTCCTCAATGCTCCCACCTCTCACGCATCTATTCTATTTGGGGGCTTATTGTGGAGGAAGCCAGCTAATGCTACGGCCAGAAAGAGAAAAAAAAAAAGTCCAAATATATATATATATTTATGTATATAAATATATATTTATATATGTATGTATATGTGTGTGTATGTGTATATATATATGTATTATATATGTATATATATATACATATATATATATAATTTTTTCTTTTTGAAACAGAAAAACAAACTCCAAATTATCTGGGTTTTCTAAGTATGTTTACAGCTGTCCTTAGTCACCAACAGAGCTCATCAATCTCCTTGGCTCTGCCTCCTGGGAGCAGAGATCTCACTGATGATTTTTTTTCTCCCTTGTAAAAGTAAATCTCTCTACAGCCCAGCGCTGGTTCCCCACCTTTCACCCTCCTTGGACTCTGCTCTAATCCCCTGCCTTCCCAGGCTTCCTGGGGCTAATATATGGACAAAGGAGGAATCCAGGAGTATAACAAGAGGCAGCTTCTGATATCCACAGATGTGCCTCAGTGGGAGGGATGGCAGTGGGGGACTGGCAGCGAGGGGGAGCACCACTACGCTCCCTGCAGGCATGGCTCCCCGCTTGAGCTTAGCATGCATCCCTCATGAGCCTGTGCTGGACCTTCCAGGGGCCCATCCTTTATTCTCAGAACCTCCTCAGCTGTTAGGACTCCTAAGATCTTTTGGAGTGAGGTCTAAGGAAAGGGTGAGCCTGAGATTCCCGATAGTAGATCACTTCTAGGTCCAATCTGGTCCTCAGGACAAGCTAGTGTGCAAGACAATAGGTTGATTCCCCCCACCCACCCCAAGACTTTGGAGGCTCTGGCTCCTTCAGCATATGGGTATGTGCTGGGTTAGGCTCCCAGGATTCCCTGCCTGCCCAATGGAATGTATTCTATCTTAAGGTCAAGGAAGACCTTGCAAGGCACTACACATGACCTAATGGTGGCTGGTGGAATTGTCTGCAATAGCCTTTTCCAGACCATGTGATTGCTCTGTGAATTAGAGTATCAAAGCAGATTAAACACAGCTCTGCTCTGTGGGTCTAAAGTGATGTTCAGGGCTTCTCCCTGCTTGCTGAATTGCTTCCCAACCCCTTCTTTTCCCTCTGAATGCTTCACCTTCTTAAGGATCCAGGGACCCCTTTCCTAATCAGGACATCATCTAGGGATTCATTCTAGATTTCTCTCTGTCTTTATCTCTGGAGCCATGAGCATCTTGGCTTGGAGTGCCTGGGCAGTGGGCCTTGACTGGGCTTTCCCCAGGCTCTGCAGTGTGCAGCTGGCTTTGGCTGGGTCTGGAGGTTCTTCAGCCAATTCCCACCCTCAGAGATGGTGCCATGGCTCCAGCCATTAGAGAGGCAGTTGGAAACTACAGTAACGGCAGAGTTCTCAGCCTCCACAGAAGACCAGGACAGGGGCAGGAAAAACAGAGAGAAGGAAAGCTCTTTGAGAGCTAGGATCGTCTCCTTTTCCAACAAGCATTCCCATGTCTAGACCACATTCCCCCAATCTTGGTGTACCTACACAGCTGCTTTCAAGGCTCACATCTGGTTTTGACCCATCTGGAAAAATGTCCTCTGGAATTATTTACCACTGCAGTCTCTTGATGTTGCCTCTATAGCCATTTGAGAATGAGAAACAAAGGCCATCATCTGGAGAGTGCCAGCTGGTTCTCATCCAGCCCTTGAAAGATAGCCTTGACCCATGGTTCTCAACCTTTGGCTTACATCAGAGTTAGCAGTGGACAGAGCTCTAAGAAATAGAGATTCCTAGGACCTAATATAGACCTCCCAAATCAAAGGCTCCAAAGATAGGTCTTAGAAACGCATATATTTTTTTAAAGATTTATTTATTTATTTATTTATTTATTTATTTATTTATTTTGAGAGAGAGAGAGAGAGCAGGCACACACACACACACACACACACACACACACGTGGTGGGGGGAGGGGCAGGAGAGGGGGAGCAAGCCTCAAGCACACTCCAAATTGAACGTGGAGCCCAATGAGGGGCTTGATCCCATAAGCCCGAGATCATGACCTGAACTGAAACCAAGAGTCTGAGGCTTAACTGACTACACCATCCAGGTCCTTCAGAAACTCAAATTAAGAAAAAAATAACCTCTCGCTCAGATGATACTGTTGGGTAGCAAATTTGGGAACCTCAATCTGGGGTTGATCTCTACTTTAGGTCTTAGATATAAAAGATACAATATACTTGATACACTTTGCCCTTTTCTAGTTAAAATCCAACCCAAATGCCCATAGCTAGCAAGAGTTTTAGAGAAACACGGTTTTCTACTTGGCTTATTACCAGGAAATTATTCATAATCTTTCTGGAGGACCTCTTAGCACCAAGTGTTAAGTAGCTACAAGGATGTTTCTTGGCACTATAAATGATACTTAAAAATTGGAAGCAAACTTGATGTCCAGTGGAGGTAAATAAATTCACTGTTACAGATGCACACATACAATGAAATGATATGTAGTCATGATTTAGAATAATATTTAAGTACATAAAAAATATTCATAATACATTAAGTGAAAAGCCATACTTATAAACAATAGGTACAAATTCTTGTGTATGTGAAAGAAGATACACTAAAATCTTAACATCATTTTCTCTGGATGCTTGGATTATAAATGATTTTTTTTTTACTTATCTACATGTTTGTATTTTACATTTACTACATTTTACTATCTATATATTTTTAAAATTTTTCTTAAGAATATATGTTGATTTTATTTTAAGAGGAATCAAATAAACATTATTATAAAAGTCACAGTCCAGGTGAGTCTGTCTGAGGTTGTATCAGGGAACCATAACTATATTACAGGTGGTCTTTAAATACAGATTTGGGGGTTGTGTTATTCCTATAAACGGAGACTGTTATCTATTACTGCTTGATCTGCCCTAATGCCATTCAAGGAGATAATCCTAATTTCAGTTTTAGTGTTTACAGCTCTCAATTCCTGCTCCTGTGTACACAATTAAGCCACTGTGATGAGAACATTCATCCAAACGTTTATTGAGGACTTTCTCTGGGCCAGACTTTGAGGATATGGACTTGAATAGTATATAGTTACTGCCTAAAGAGTCGGGTGGGGAGAGAAAGAAATGTGAAACAAATTATAAGTGATTTAATAGAGATGAGACTGTGAGAGCCCAGAGGAGGGAACATTTCATTTTCACTGGGAAAGTCAGGGAAGGCTTCATAGAGGAGGCAACTTTTCAGGCTGGTCTTTAAGAATGAGTGGACATTTTCCAGGTGTAGAAGGAAAGGGAGATCATTTCCAGGCAGAGCAAGCAACTGACAGAGACACGAGTTTGAGAAAAGGCACAGTGGAGAATGTTGAGAAGCTTGGCTTGGCTAGCTTGGCGTATTAGGGAGAAAGGAAGGGAAAAGCGGCTGGAGTGCCAAAGCCCTATCTGATAGTAAAGAGTGTCATGGACTATGGTGCAGAAATTTAATTTGATCTTTCAGGCAATGGAAATTGACAGAGGTTCATAAGCAGGAAAGTGACATGATATTTTTCAGGACAAAACTCTGGGGACTGTGTGAAAGATGGACTAGCGTAGGGGAGAGGCTGGCAGTAGGTGGTTGTTGAGAAGCTATTGCCCACTAAAGGAGAAGGATGGTAGGGTCTGGTCTGAGGCAGTAGCTGTGGGAATAGAGAGGGAAGGCTTGATGGTGGGGCACCTGGGTGGCTCAGTTAGCTAAGCGGCTACTTTTGGCTCAGGTCATGATCCCAGGGTCTCGGGATCGAGTCCCATATCAGGCTTCTTGCTCAGTGGGCAGCCTTCTTCTCCCTCTCCCTCTGCCTGCCACTCCGCCTGCTTATTCTCTCTCTCTCTCTCTCTGTCAAATAAATAAAATCTTTTAAAAATGAGGGTCTCTGGTCAATAGGCAGAAAATTCCTCCATTCTCCTCTTGTATATTTTTATGCATTCTAGAGATGTGAACCTCCGTATTGAACATGACCTTGCCAACCCAGACTTGAATCAGTGCATAAGCACCTGTGTTTGACAAAGCTAAGAGGATCCAAATCCAGTTTGCCTTGAGTGTTTCCCAAAAAATGAGTAACTGCTGCAGTTACAAAACAAAGCCTCCCCCAACTCACATGTGTTTCTGTGATTCTTTAAGATGCCGGAAGAAGATGAAAACAGTTACCAGTGTTGGTTTTTAAGAAAATGTCAGATCCAAAACATTCAACCATGTTCTCCCTCTGACTCAGCATGCCCGTAGTTTTCAGTGAGGCACCTTCAGAAATGATATACTTCTTTCACTTGAGAACTCATTGACTCATGAAAAGAATATAAACTTTGGGTCCAGAGAGATGTGGATCTGTAATAATTGTGTGACTTTGGGTAAGTTACTTAATTTCTTCCTTTACTCATTTGTGAAATGGCAGAGGTTATACCTACTTTTCTGGGTTGTTGTGAGCATTAGAGATAGTGTATCTAGAACATCTTTCCCATTCGTGGTCCAGAAAAAAAATACTCAGGAAATTGCTATTTATTTAAGACCAATTTCCTTTTTCATAAGCCTATTCTAAGAAAACTATATCCAAAAGGTTATGTTAATTTCTGTTTATGCAGTTCAGGGAAGACAACATGAGCTAGAATGCTTTTAGAGAAAGATGATGAGAATAGTGAAGAGTCTAGATCAGCTTTTTGTATGTTTTTCTCGCTCTGATACTGAGAACTATGCAAACTCATCCTATTTCCCTTTTTGTCTTGCACACCAGGAAACTCAGAGCCATGTTTTATATCCAAAACCAGCAACTGTGTTAACTCTTTGGATTAGTGTACTTGCCTCATTTTTTGTCTGCCACCCTAACTCTTTTTGGGAAGTGCATAAATAAATCAAGAAAATAAAGTAAAATGTGACATAATGACTTAGAGAAGTCAAGTGGCTTTAACATGCAAAATGGAAGTCTAAAAATGGAGTCAATGATTGTCTTCAAATATTTGAAAAACTGTCATACGAAAAAGAAGGTAGGCTTACTTGCACTGTTCTAAACATCAAACACCTAAACAGTAGATGGAAAATACAAGAGAATTATTTAAGTCAAATATAGGAAAGACTTTTTTTTTTTTTAAATAACTGCACTAATTGAATGGAATTTCTGTTGGGAAGATGAGTCCTCCATCACTGTAAGCACTCCACTTAACATATATGTTCATGAACTTGACCTCTCAAAATTTGTCTGACCCCAAATCCCATGATGCTATTTCCAAACAACCACTTTAGAGCACTTTGTAAAGATCACCCTCCATAGGTGGCCTAGGAAACTCTCCCCCAGGACTCCTCTGAATCTGTTGACCAGCTTTTTGGCAACCTTCATAGAAAATCAATATTAAGTCTAACATGCTTTAAGGGAGGAGATCCCATTTTTAACTCTGGCAGCCCCACTGATTAGTTGGCAAATGTCTGTTGTGTCCCACAACAGTTAGGCACCCTGCGGAAGCTGTTGGGCTCACCAAGAAAGAAGACTTTCTTGTAGCCCCATCATGTAGCCCTGGAGACTTCTCCACAGGGTGAGCCCACCTTGCATTAAACAAATGCCATTCGAACTGAGTGGCTCCTGCACCCAGAAGAGGACAAAATGACTTAGGGAATGATATTACACAATCCTCAAAGTATAATACAGGATACTCAAAGTAACTTATTATTTTGAAGCAAGTTCAACTCTGGGATTTCACTTCATCTTCTTTCGAGGTGGTTTGCTGTATTCGGGCTGGATGAGAAAGCTGGGTCATAGAAAGACTGTCTGTAGCAATTACTACTGCTGGCTGGAACAGACCAACTGCAATATATCAGTAACATAACACAATAAAAGCTTATTTTTCATGTCATGGGTAGACATGACTCAGTGGTCTTCCTCCATCTTGTAGTCATGCCATCTAGGACATGAGGTCTCCAAGGTCGTGGCAGAGAGAGACTGAGTTTGCACACTCGTTCTGAACTACCTCAGCCTGCAAGTGACATAGGCCACTTCAATTCATATTTCATTGGTGAATGCTAGTCACATGATACTAACCTGACTGTGAGGGGGGCTGGGGAAGTCAGAGGAGCCCATGGTCTATGGTGAGCGCTACTCTGACATGGTGACTAAGGCCACTTAACTAGGTTATGGCTTAACTAGAACTAGAAATCAGATCTGCTGACTTCCAATCTTTCATTCTCTGCACTGAGCCCTACCGTCTGATCATCCTGTTCAAATGGTATATAGTGTTTAGGGATCAACCTAGAGTATTTTGGGGGCTGGAAACCTTGGAGCCAAATCTTTGAACACAGAGTCATGGAGACATGCTGTGGCATCTTATGGAGATTTCAAATGCGGCTGTAGACTGACTGGATCAAGATTACCAAACCAAAAGGAGGGGAGGTGAACACCCAGAACCGCAGGGACCCAGAACCACAGGGACCCATTGTGGTGGAAGGTGCTGAGTGGGAGGTAGAGAAAGATAATAAACCTAGAAAACTCCCTGCCTCGAGGCATGCATGGGACCAACCAGACTGCCGGCTAATAATGGGACTATTCTTCAAACCTGTATTTGTTGAGTATTTGCTCATCATTTATTTAGAGGAGAGGATGAATGCCCCATGGAGAGAGGCGGAGAAAGAAGGTGTCTGATGGTGGACAGCATATATTCTCAATCATCTGGAACAATTTAGCTCTGGCCCAAATTGGCTCATCCTTCTTGCAGAGCAAAAGCCCTGCAGCTACATGGACTGCCACTTACAAAGCAGTTAGCAAATGAGCACGACTCTTGAGACTCACTCCCTCGACTCCAAGGGAATTTACAGAGTGTTACAATTCCAGAAATCCATCTTACTACCTTCCCACAGATGATTTTGTGTCCTTTATTGTCTGGTGCTCTAAGTGTACTCTCTGTACACCAGCTCAGGATCCCGAGAGGCATTAGGGGAAAGGTCTGGGAGTAGACATCCATTGCTTTTTTCCATTTGGGACACCTATGTCCAATCCCTCTGACCTGGTGAGTATCATCTACAGTGAAGGGCAGCTTGAACATTGGCCTATTTGCTTTTGACCGTCTAAATTCTGCACATTCAGGGACAACTGTGTGCCTCTGTTGGTTAAATGTCTGACTCTTGGTTTCAGCTCAGGTCACGATCGCAGGTTCCTCAGATCTAGCGTCATGTTGGGCTCCACACTTAGTATGGGGTCTTCTGGAGATTCCCTGCCTCCCCTTTGCTCCTCCTCCCCAGCACCTCCCCCTCTGCTCATGCTCCCTCTAAAATAAATAAATAAAATCTAAAATCTGCACTTTCAAGTGGGCACAACTACCATTTCTACAATGTTTCAAGACACTCTGTTCTCAAATGGAGTCATCCTTAGACATCCAAGAAATGAAATATGGGAACCTGAGCAGCGATGAGGCTCAGAGTGGGAAATGTTTATGCAAAAAGAGAAGTTAATACGGTTAGGAGAACTTTGATTTTTGCATTTCTTGACTTACTCAAAGAACCCTACTCAGCAATACAGTCATAATTCTTATATGGGAGTCATTTACTCACACACACATAGCCGTTTGTCTTGGTTACCAGTAGAGAAGGCAAGACAAAATACAGAATATTGTCTTTCACTTCTGTGTGTCAAAGAACCCTAAGCAAAAATATGTGCATTTAAGTGGGTTCTTTTCTGGTATAGGCTCTGCAATTGGAATTTGGTTTACTCAGGAAAAAATCAGCTACTTGTTTTTATCTCACACAGCTGTGAGAAAATGAGCCTACCAGACTATACAGAATGATTGAGAACATTTGTTTCTCAGCATTTCAGGCTGGCTGGTGGCAATGCAGAGTGAAATGGCCTTTAGACAGTACTTTTCCAAGCCTTCGTTTTCCTTAGGAGGCCCTAAGTAGATGGTGTAAATGTCTGAGATGCACTTACTCGATTTATTCACAGAGAAATGAATTTAGAGATGTCTCGGGGGGGGGGAAATAGTAAAATATGCTGCTAGAGAACAGGGTACTTGCTCCACCGTAGGACAGAACAAATCCCCACAAATAGATGAGTTTTTAATTCCCTTATTAATTAAATTAATTCATTCATGAATTCCCTCTTTCATTATTCAAATAGCTATTGAATTTCTACAATATGTTCTACCATTGCCTTGCTTTTTTAGTCCTGATACCCAAAGGTAAGACATGGGGGAGAGTCACCATTAAACAATATACCCTCACCTTTTTTTTTTTTCTTCTCTGTTAGCATAGCCTCCCCACACTATTCACTGTAAAAATGGCAAGCAGTGGGTTCAAAAACACACTTGATCCATACCTTGTGAATGCATATGAGAGGCAGGGTGAGGAGGAGGAAGGGAGAGAGAGAGAGACACAGAGAGAGAGAGATTCAAGAAACCCCTACAATCAGTTGGGGGGAAGACACAAATGAGCCCTCACATTATACAAGGATCTGGTCACAGGTTTGCAGCATTAAACAGCTCCTTTCAGGGATCATTCTTTCTGTTTAGTCCATTGGTATATCTTCTGGGCTCTGATTCTTGTGGCTGGGAAAATTTGGGCATACTAGCCTATTTTGCCCTCCTCTTGGAGGCTGGGTTATTGTTTTCTCTTTCTTTCTTATCATTGTCGCCCCTTCCACCAAATCTACCAAATCTGTCTGCACTGCTCTTGCCTCACTCCCCAGACCACCCAGCTTTCTTTCGTGCACCATTTTGCATATCTGTTTCCCTATCGCTAATCTTGGTCAGAGCCCTGGCGGGTTCTCAGATCTCTTGGACTCAAGATAGGCTGCCTTGGTGATGAGCTTGAGGAACCATTTTCCTAATGTTTTTGCCCAGTAAGACAGAAGGCAGTAGGGGAGGCAGAGTGGAGAAAGAGAAAGGCAGGAACACCAGCAAGTGCCTAAGTACCATTCACTGATATTGACACTCAGAGAGTCAAGGCCACTGGGATCTTGGAGGTCCTCTGGCACGGCCATTTTGTTTCACAGAAAAGGAAACTGAAGACCATAGAGTCGAGAGACTGACTCAAGTACTTACAGCTGGCAAGCACGTCAGTAGTCCCCATCTCTTGGCTCCCAGCTCAGGGCTCCTCCGCCACTCATAGGTACCTCAGTACCCCCTTGCCATTTTGCGGCCCAAACCTGAGACTGACTGAGAACTCTCCTATTTCTACCAGGAGCAGAGCAGGCATAACCTTCTACTCAGATCTGCTGACTTGAGGCTAATTCATCATCTGTGTAACTCTGAAGCTGAGTGAAACCCCTCCAAAGTCAGGGAATTGGGAAGGGTCAGCACTGGAATTTCTAGGTTATACATCAAGATTTCCTCTGAGCCCAGGTGATTGCCCTGGCATTCCCAAGAATGCCAGCAAGTCCTCAACATTTTCAGAAGCTTGGTTTTTGGACTTGTACCTGCTGATTAATTAATTGAAAAAAGTTACTGGAGCACAAACATAATCTCACTCCACGTTAGTCACCCCTGGATGGGGGAAGAGGGAATCACGTTAATGTTGGCAATTTCTATTCTGCTCATGACTCCAGAGCCCAGCGCTCTGGCCCACAGAGCATGAGCTCATGAGCTCATGGTTTAATTGGGTTAGAAATTAAATGAATGCTTTTTTTCTTCTTAAGGGGAAGGAGAGCCGCCCCATACTAAGACTAGCAATTAAAAATGCAACAAGATACTTAGCAGGAGTGTCAGCAGCTGAGGCACACACTAAGTGGAGAGCAATAAAAGCTCTCACCTCCAGAAAGAGCCAGAAAGTTCAAAACGAGACAATTCTCGGTGTTGCTAGGGATGGGGTGGGGGGTGAGATGGATTTAGAGCAACCTGGATAAATCTGAATACATATGCCTGAGAGAAACAAGGGACTAAATGATGCTGAACTCATGCACTTTGTTCTTGCATGAAAATGGGTGGAATAGCTGGTAGAGATGGTTCTACAGCTCTTTCCAAATCTGAATTCTGAGATGCCATATAAACTCAAACCAGCCTCACTAGCCCCTGGATGCTGATGGGCTACCTGGTCTTTTTCCTTCAAAGCACCCCCGTTATTTCCAGGACTTTCCAAGTGGGTGCTTCATGTGTGTCCTCAACCCACAACCTAACTTGTGCAGGATCCCCGTGAGGAAGCATGACCACGAAACAGCTTCCAAAGATGCCAGGTCTCTAGGCAGATGTGGGGGAATCTGTTGCTCAGCATCTCAAAAAGCTCCCAAGAAACAAATTTGACTTTAGGTCATCATCCTTCCAGCTCTGTGTATTCAGACTCAGACCGAAGGGCTGCATGAGCAGTTCAACAAACCAATCCTTACTGATTGCCTCTCTGTGCCTGGCCCTTCCAGAGCTTGGGGTACAGTCATGAACAGACGTGGTCCCTGCCTTTATCATGGTCCCCTTCTTTCCCCTCCTCTGGCCCTCGTTCTCATCCCTCCAAACCCAATTCTTCCACCTTCCCTAGGTGCAAAACAAAAGTTCTCATAGATGTGGATAAATGAAAAAGATGTCATTTCAGTTATGGAATAAGTAAGTCACAGGGACAAAAATTATAGCACAGGGAATTGGAAAAGCAAAAAGAAAAAGATCTCAGATCTCCACTCAAGAAGGGCTATTGGGGAGAAAGGAGCTCTGCGTAGTAGCAGTGTTAGAGCCTAGGCCTGACCAGCTCAGACGCCCCATACATCTGAAAAATTCACTTACCTAAATCGCATAGACAATCACATTCTATCATGTGCAACCAGTCAAATGTTAACTCAATTTACCTGACAGAGTTAGTATGTGGACGGAAGGAAGGACTTTGGAAAAACAGTTTAATAATCACAGTGAATATGTGAGTTTTGTGCATTTTGTTGATTTCAGAATATGGTATGTTTGCAGCAAAACATGCTTCCTCCTCCCACGCCAACTCCTTATTTCAGAAAGTACCTCCTGGGCACCCATTACACATCGATATATCAAACATTGGTCTAGGTGATTGGGATGTGGCAAAGGACAAGATGGACAAAAATGCCTGCTTTTGGAGAGACTACACTGAAAGAAATAGTCAATATAAACTATAAATAAGTGAAAACAAAGAGTTTGTCAGTTAAACATGGGCAGGAGAAAAATAAAACCAGAAAGTTGAGGGAGGGGGTAGCAGGTGTGCAGGGAAGGCCTTCCCAAGAAGGGGACATTTGACCCCTGAAGTTGATGAGGGAACAAGCCATGAAGATATTTGAAGAAAGAGGGCTCCAGGCTTTGAGAATAGTAAATGCGAAGACCCTGAGATGAGAAAGCACCTTGAATATTGAAGGAAGTGCAGACCAGACCAGTGTGGCCCTGGGGCAGAGTGAGGGAGGGGAAGAGCACTAGGAGAGAAGGCCAGAGACTTCACGGGCCAGATCCTGGAGGGCCTCACATACCCCAGGCTGGTCCTTGACATTGACTCTGAGTGAGATGGGGACGTCATTGGAGGGTTTGGGGCAGAGAGTGACTCTTGTTAGAAGGATACTCCTAGCCACTCATTAAGAAATAGATAGAAGGGGGCAAGGGTGGAAACAGGGAGTCTAATTAGAGGGAAGTACTGAAATATTGGAGGTGAGAGGAACGTAAGTCCTGCACCAGGGTGGTAGCTGAGGCAGTGAGGAGAAGGCACATGTCTTGTTCTTTCATAAAGCAAAATATTATTTTCATGACACCATATTATAGCATTTGGCTTCTCTGGCAGTGTAAACATTTGGGGTGTTGGCGATGAAATGAGTTAATACATGTAAAGAGCAAAAATGGCTCCTGGAAAATAGCAAGCATTTGATTTGTCCTGCTCACTGCTTGTTTCTTATATTTTCCATCAGAGCTTTTTTTCCCCCTAAGATTTATCTATTTAGGGGCACCTGGGTGGCTCAGTCATTAAGCGTCTGCCTTAGGCTAAGGTCATGATCCCAGGGTCCTGGGATCAAGTCCCACATCGGGCTCCCTGTTTGACAGGAAGCCTGCTTCTCCCTCTCCCACTCCCCCTACTTGTGTCCCCCCCCCCCCGTCAAATAAATAAATAAAATCTTAAAGAAAAAGATTTATCTACTTATTTTAGAGGGGGGAAAGGCAGAGGGAGATGGGGAGAGAGAGAGAATCCTCAGCAGACTCCTTACTTAGCAAGGAGTCTAACGTGGGGGGTTTGATCCCCTGACTCTGATACCATGACCCGAACTGAAACCAAGAGTTGTATACTTAACTGACTGCGCCCTGCTCAAGTGCCCCCCCTCCACAGCTACTTTTAAAAAGGATTTTCTACAGCCAATAATCAAAACTGTGCCTCCATATACATGATTAGTTAAAATAAAAACAAAGATCAGGAATCACGTATAGGAGCAGAAGATTGTAATTGGACCAGAAATTAGATTATTACTATAATTAAGCACTAATCCCATTTCTGTACTTCCTGACAGCCAAGACAAGAAGTGAAATCCCATAATTTATAAGGTTCTGTCTGATAAGAGGAAACAGCAATTTTCAGGAGACCCAGAATTGTTCTTGGCCCTCAGTTCCTTTGGATTCCTAACATAAAGGACTCCTACCATTAGTATACAATGTTCTCCATAGCAATTCGGCAGGTGATATGGAGACATTCTTTATTAAGCAATTTCTTTAATTGATTCAGAGTGGGATTATTAAATAATAACTCAGTAGAGCTGTTAGGGAGACAGCACGGTGTAGTCAAGAGGATTAGATAAATTCTTAGAAGAGGCTTGAGGCCCATTTTACTTGATCCTTTGAAACTTAGTTCTATAAAATGGACCCTCTGCTAAGTCCTTCTTGGTCTACCTGGTGAAATTCTGCAGAGCGAATGAGATGATGTGTCACAATAATTCCACCCCGTTCCCTCAACCTCCGTTTACTGAAGGGCCCCCATGCGCTGCTCATGGTCCTAAGAGCCACGGGAAGAAAGCGAGGTCCAGGCTCACCCTCGTGAAGAGTGTCGTCTAGTAGGGAAAGACAAACTCACACACAAAATACACATTTACTAAAGTGAAGTGAGAACAAGACGCGAGACAAAATTAAAGGAAGGTAAAGGGATAAGAGAGTGAATCTGGTATCGTTTGCCATCTGCAATTTTGACAGGAGCCTACTTCTTGCCTTTATTCATTACCTCAATAATCATTTACAGAGCCACTCCCACGTGCTAGGGTCTGGGCAGTCAGCTGAATAATTTCCAGCTTATTATTAATTTGATCCACTCCCATGTCCTGACTTGCCATCTTGTGTTCAGCAGCATGCCTGAGTAGGACATCTATCTAGTAGGGGTGAGGAGCAGGCCCAGCGTCCCTCAGTCTTATCCAGACGGGCAAATTCGGCATCCCCCCAACCCCCGTATGTCCGTGTATTCGTTTGCTCGGCCTGCCACAGCAAAATGCCACCGACGGAGCAGCTGAAACAGTAGTTGACTTGCTCACAGCTCTGGAGACTAGAAGTCTATGATCCAAGTGGGAGCAGGCTGGGCTGGGTTTCTCCTGAGGGCCCCCTCCTTGGCTTGGCAGACAGCCGCCTTCTCTCGCATGCATAGTTTTCCCTCTGTGCCTGCGCTTTCCTGGTGCTTCTTGTAAGTCCACATTTTTCTTTTCTAAAAGGACACTAGTCAGATTGGATTAGGGTCTGCACTCATGGCCTCATTTTAACTTAAGCATCTCTTTGAAAGCCCTATTTCCAGATACAGTCACATTGTGAGGTCTTAGGGGTTAGGGCTTCAGCATAGAAGTTTTGAGGGAGCACAGTTTAGCCCCTAACAACCCACTTCTTACCCTGCTCAGGTCATTCTGCCATCAACCCGCGAACATCACTTGTGTTTTTGCAACGTGGAAATCTCTCTCTTTCCTCACTCTTTTGTAATTCCCAGGCATCCTGTCAGGCCCGAATGGAATGCCATTTCTTCTGAAAAGCTTGGCCTGACTGGCCCAAGCAGGCGAGGTAAGTCCCTCCTTGGCCTTTTTTTTTTTTTTTTTAAATCATTTATAGCACGAATCAAAATCTCTTGAGTTGTATAGATGAATGTATATGGTTGATTGTCATGGTTAGGTTATTAGTTTCTAGGCGGTAGGAATTAAATATGGGGCGCCTGGGTGGCTCAGTGGGTTAAGCCTCTGCTTTTGGCTCAGGTCATGATCCCAGGGTCCTGGAATCAAGCCTGGCATCAGCATCGGCATTGGCATTGGGCTCTCTGCTCAGCAGGGAGCCTGCTTCCCCAGCCTTCCTGCCTCTCTGCCTACTTGTGATCTATGTCTGTCAAGTAAAATAAATAAAATCTTTAAAAAAAAAGAATTAAATATTAAATGTCCTTGTATTGCTGCCAAATCACAATACACACACATTTAATACGTATTATTTAATGACTAGAAATCTAATACCTCATGAATATGGATAACTTCATTAGTAACTAAGGCAAAATGTAAACAGGAAGAGGGTTGTTGTTAAGCACACTTATTCCCAAACACATGTTTCTCTAAGGTATTTCTTATTAGACACTGAGATTTTTACTCTCACTGGCAATCCTTATCTGTTGATAGACAGAAACGTCATCTCCCTCAGAGAGGCAAATATGCTGCCTCTCTCGGATGAGTTCAGCTCTTTAGCTCAAAGTGATGTGTTAGGTGGTAATTTTCATCACCCACGATCACGGGTCAGTTTGGAAGCTTTCTCGGTTTTGGTTTTTAAATCCAGGTTGACCAACTGTCTCGTTGCCTAGGTGTGAGCCCCAGCCTCAGAGCCCCAGATGCCACCAGCCTCCAGTACTCCCCCTGCTCTTTCCTGAAACTGGATGTGGAAATGATGGGGTGAGCTGTGCTTGCATGAAAGGGATTTATGCGAAATCCAGCCCTGGAAGAAGGGCCGTCTGTACCTTTTTTTTTTTCTAATGCAAAAACCACTCTTGTTAGGAAATAATAGAAGGCCCTTGATGCTGTTGCTGGGTGCTGGCTCATGCGCCATCTGGCAGCTCCTTAGGCTGTTGGTGGGATTAGCAGACATCTTTCAAAAGCAGGTCAGTGAGGTGGCTAACAGCCATGGTCTCCCGGTCCGCCTGGTTGGGTTGAAGGCTTGGCTCTGCCACTTATCACTCCTGTGGCCTTGAATAGGTTTGACTTGACTGGTCTGTAAAATGGATTATTGATAACATCCTCCTCACCGGATTGTCTTGAGGGTTGGATGAGTTAGCATATGGTGAGAACTTAGAATGGAGCCCAGAACACACTGTCTGCTCATTAAGTGACAGGCATTATTATTTTCTGTACCCTTGTGATAACCTGTGCCATTGACTCCAACTCCTGACTTGATCATATGATCTCACTCATATGTGGAATTTGAGAAACAAGACAGTGGATTATAGGGGAAGGAAGGAAAATATAAAACAAGATGAAATCGGAGAAGGAGACAAACCATAAAAGACTCTCAATCATAGGCAACAAACTGAAGGCTGCTGGAGTGGAAGGGGGTGGGAGGGTGGTGTCATGGGGTCATGGGCATTAAGGAGGATACATGATGTGATGAGCACTGGGGTTATATAAGACTGATGAATCACTGGCCTCTACCTCTGAAACTAATAATACATTGTGTTAACTAACTGAGTTTAAATTTAAAAAATTTGGGGGGCTCCTGGGTGGTTCAGTGGGTTAAGCCTCTACCTTTGGCTCAGGTCATGATCTCAGGGTCCTGGGATGGAGCCCCCCATCCGGCTCTCTGCTCAGCAGGGAGTCTGTTTCCCCTCTCTCTCTGCCTGCTTCTCTGCCTGCTTGTGATCTCTGTCTGTCAAATAAATAAATAAATTTTTTAAAAATAAATAAATTTTAAAACTTTTTTTAAAATTAAAAAAATATGAGAAATGCTGCCCACCTAATTTAATTGCATTTAAGTATTTAGAAATATTTTATGATAAAATTATATACACATACATAAAATTAATGTGTTTGGAATATTATTTGTTTTTAATTGAAAGTGCCTTATTTTTATTTTCTTTGTAGCACTTGCCATTTTCAGCACTTAATTTGTGTGTGATTGGCTCTCAATTGTGTCCAGTTGATTGTGTCCAACACTAGACTGAGGCTTCATGGCATCAAAAACTTTGTCTTACTCATTATAGACCTGCAATTCCATCTCTCAGAACAGTGTTTTTGTTCTCAGTAAAGATTTATCCAATGGAGGAACCAGTGTTCGAATCTTGCCTCTATCAGTGCACTGGCTTTTCTCTAGATATTTGACCCCTCTAGGCCTGAATTTCTCAATTACAAAATGCAAAATAATATCTATACCTCATAGAATTGTTGTCTGGTATACATGCCAAAATGTCAACAGTGATTATCTTTGGGAGATGGGATTACAGGGTATTTATTTTTTCATTTTGCTCATCTATATTACTTTAAAAATAATGAGCGTGGGTTTCTTTTGTCATTCATAAAAATTTAAAATTAAATAATATTTGTGAAGGATTTAACACAGTGCCTGATTCATAGTAGATATCTAATAAATAGCCAGTCTTAATGCTACTAAGCTTTTCAGTCGCCTGGAAATACTTCCTCTGTGGCCCCGAGCTGTTGACTCATACCCCAGTCTGGAGCTTAGGGCTCCCAGCTGGGAGGACCAGCTCCTTTTCTCCCGCTAGTTTCAGGAATCAAATGGGGAAAGGAGGTTAGGTAGGTGGCTATTAGCTGAGGGGCTTCTCTTTTTGTGACCAGATCCTTCTTATCCTTTAGAGTCCAAGTTCACCTCCTGATTCTGGGTAGATGAGCTTTTGTCAGTGCTTAGTATGCATTCCACACCCTGCAGGCTGCAGAGAATATTAATATGGCAAATCCTATTGTTTATTTCCCCCCAAATCATTTCAGTGCTGAGGAGAGAGATTGTGTCCAACTGCTAGAATGTAATCAGGAACCAATCTGTGCAGCCCTGGAAGATGAGGCTGATACAAGGCTGTGATTCTCCAGCCAGTGAATTTCCCATGTGGGAGACAGGTCTTGCCTGCCCCTCCCCAACATGGTGGGTAGGCCGAATGCTTGTTCGCTGGCAGCTGGGAGAGGGGAGCGGGACACCCCTGGCACAGCTGCTAACGATACTGGAGGCAGGGATGCTGGGATGAATCTTCATTTTTCATCAAGAATCCTATGGCTTTTGCAGTTGTCAGGTTATCTGTCAGACCAGCCAATTCTAGGCAGGGCTTCTGGTTCCTAATGACCTACTTTCTACTTGGCCCTCTCAGACTATGTCGGCGATTATATCTTTGAAGATGAACTTGAAATGACTTGAAAGTCATTGTTCTTGTTCCCAGCAAGTAAAAGAGAAATATAGCTTCTCGGAGCAGGTGAAGGGTTTCTCAAAAATGGTGGCAAAGGAGAAACGAGAGGGGAGATTCAGGAGCTTGTGACGTGAAGGACTCTACGCCCTGCTAGATGGATTTGCAAGTCTAAACTCGTGTCCCTTTTTAACTTCCTGTGACAGGCTGGTAGGCATTACCTGGATTTCTGGGGCCACTACCCTCATGCTAGTGAACCCAGCCAGAGGTGGATTCAGGGCGCGTCCACCGTTCAAGGACACACTAAGCAAAAGTATGGTTTTAATCATCTAAAAGAAGGTCCAGAAAAGGCAGACATGTTGCTCTAGGTATTGATTCATGGGGTCCAGAGCCCAGTGAGAAGAGATTCTAGGGATGAATTCTTGATTCCGTCCTACAGCAACCTCATTCATTCATTCATTCATTTATTCACCCAACAAAGTAATTTTTAAGCGGCTGATGCTCACATAGTATATTCTGTACAAAGCAGCAAGTGTGGTGGATAAACACACAGGTCCGAGGGTCACATTCTCTGATTTGAAAGTCTGATTAGCTGTGTTCCAAGGGCAAGTCTCTGGGATTCACTTGTCTCCTTTGTAAACCAGGGCTTGGAATCTGCCTCCTAGTTTTTGGTGAAGAGAAAATGAGGCAATTGATGCTCAGGGCTTATGGTAAGTTTGGGATGTCCTAAATATTCCGTAAATGAGCTCTTAGCATTATTTCAACAGAAGACAACAGAGAACTTAGAGTCTTGGTCCCTGACCTCGAGATACTCATGTGAATGTGCACAGCTGGCAGCCTGGCAGGGACCACGAGTCGGGTTATCCGGTTCTGGGATAACTGAGCTTGCCTTGCAACCTTAGCTCCAAACTCCCACAACTGAAGGCTGCCGGCCATGGGAGCCTGGCCATGAACTCCACCTGGCGGTTCACCTCTCAGTTCTACCGGGTGCTTGCTTCCCGCACCTCCCATGATCTTCCCTTTCTGCCACGTCCCACACTACCTTCTAACACCTCCTTTTCTTCGTCATCCTGAGACAAAATATCGCATCACCTGAAGCTGAGGTTGAAAAACAGCCCCATCACTGATGCTTGAAAACAAATTCGCTTGCTGATGGCGCTTCTTGGTGAACGATTCCCTTTACTGCCGGGCCTTCCTAGCGCAGAGATAAATGAGCCAATTTGGCTCTCCAGAGTTCATCTTCTGTCTGGGCCAAATTACTGGAGGAAATCCAGAATTATAATTTGTTTGTGTGATCATTAATTCATCGAATGGCAAATTCCCCACAAACCACGGCGCTGTGGAGAAATTATTAACAAATCTATTATGTTTAATGTGCATCTCTTTGAGAAAAGACAGCCAATAATCCATTTGAGATACCAGTACAAGTGCTAAAAGTAAGAATAGCTAACTTTTACTGAGCATCCTGTCCGAGCCAGTCAGCATTCTTGACATTATACATACATGATCTCATTTCACCTTCTCATCCACCCTGGGAGAAAGTGCTATTACTATCCCAGCTTACAGATGAAGAAATTGAGGCACAGAGAGGTTATGAAACTGGCACACGGTCACACAGTCGATACATAGTAGGATCAGGATTCAAATCCAGGCAGCTTGAAATCAGAGTTGAGGCTCTTAGCTTCCTAGTTACTCAGTCCCTTGGTGTTTATTGAGAACCCTCTAGGTGCCAGGCACTGTGCCGGCTCCAAGGGATTCAAAGAAGGATGGGATGTAGTTAGTTCCTTCTAGGGGCTCGGAGTCTGGCTGGGGAGTCAGACTCATAAGCTAGAGGAGCTTGATTTGAACTGGAGCGCTCTGGTCCAGGGAGGGATCCTGAATGACAAGTAAGAGTTTGTCCATCCCAAAAAGGGAAAGGAACAAAGAATGTTTCAGAACTCTGAGAGTAGCCAAGCCGTGCAGGGGTGCCTCCAGATAGCTTAACGCTGGCCTCCTTTCTCGCACAAAATCCTAGCAAGGCTGCCCATTCCTACGCACTTAACCCACTCAGCAATGAGTCCACAAACCACCCAGAAGAGAAATATCAAACCAATTCTTTAGAGCAGATCCTTTCTGAGAATCCAGCACAAGGGTTTCCTTGAGTCTCAAGTGCTGTTTGAGCTCTTTAACACACTATTCCCTCTAGAGGGTTTGGGGTTTAATCTGTTTGGTTTCTTCTTTTCCTGTAAGATTAAAATCCTTGCCTTCTTGTTCTTGAAATTTCTGATTACTCAGAGGGAGAGTTTTCAGCCGGGGAAGGGGAGAAAACAGGGTGTTGCCTGGTGGCTGATGGGATCTGGATGGCACCTTCCTTTTGCATAAGAAGGAATGACACAAGATCAAGTCACCGTCATGGGCATCCATTCTCCTTGGAGTCTTCTCAGGAAGCTGGCTCTGCCCTGCCTTCATTTACCTGGCCACATAGGCAGACTGCATCAAGAAGTCCCCTTTCAATGCTGGGAAGCCCCAAAAGAGCATCTTAGTCTGCCAAGCCCCCCCACCCCCTTAAGCAAGCATGTTGATCCTAGGTAATGGTACAGCTCATGTTTCAAGGTGAATAGCAAAATGGGAGAGATTAGAGGGTTAAAAAAAATTATCTCAAGAGGTTTTTTATAGTTGAATTTATCAGCTTAGAAACCAAAGAACAATCAATCTCCTGTTCTTGCTGAGGACAAGACCAAGCTAATTTTTTTCCCTATTATGCCTTCATTAAGAAGCTCAGAGTGTCAGTCATCCCCTCTAAGACAGGGAAATCTTCTTCTTTAGTTCTGTCCTCTTACCTGAAGTTTCAACCCTTGGTGTGAACGTCTACTTGGATATCACTGCCAGTCTAAATCCAGCAGGTCTGGCACCTGATGTAAAGAATGAAACAGATTCTCTCCTGTGAGTCAATAAAGTTATGGACCTCGAAACTTCTCTGGTATCTTTGAAACTACAATGATTCCTAGACATCTGTCTCCCACTGTTTTCTTCCCACACCTGCTGTCTCTACCCTAGCCATGCTCCCTCGCAACGGGGCTGGATTTCCAACATGTCTTCCTCCGCAGTCTTCACCTCCAGCCCCTACAGTCCGCCCAGGAGCATGGGGCCACTGGATTTCTCTTCAGGAAATAACTACATTTATCATGTGACTCCCCACTCCCCTCCCCTCTTTCCGCCCTTCAAAGCACCTG
The DNA here is from genome assembly GCF_010015895.1 of Lontra canadensis. Taxonomy (NCBI): domain Eukaryota; kingdom Metazoa; phylum Chordata; class Mammalia; order Carnivora; family Mustelidae; genus Lontra; species Lontra canadensis. The sequence continues at coordinate 8,714,261 of NW_022631069.1, read as the reverse complement.
GTGGCTGCTCTGGTCTCAGAAACACACCCAATTTCCCCCAAATGGCTTTCAAGGCCACCACAGTCTGTGTCCATTCATGCCCCCCCCCACCCCTGGTGTCTGCTCTGGGCTTGAGACGAGTCAGTTCACCAGACCGCTCCCTGTCATTGCTTCCCTGAGGAGCACCTTTTGCTGTGGTGACCAGAGATGATTACCTTCAGGAAACAGAGCAGATGAGCTGGAAACGTCCTTGGATAGAGCAGGAAGGACACATAGGGCACTGCTGTCCTTCAGGGCCCGTCTTCTCACCTTGCCTGTTCAGATGACTCCCAGGAAGCATGTTGCAAAGGGAGCTGAAATCCTATCCCATTTATCCTTGTTCATATTAGCACAATGTTTGGTGAGCTCTTTCTCAAAGACTGACAGGTTTGTGCCAAGCAAAGGAGGCTGAACACATTCATCACTGAACCTGGGACGTGCCCCAGCCTGGAAAGACTGGGGCTATGCTTGTCACTTCCTGGCGGCTGCCCGAACCTCGCCCTCCTCAGCCTGCTCATAATTGAAAACCTCCCAGTCCTGTGACCTACAAGGGTCAAATGAAAAGCAATTGACTGGCCAAGCCCAGGTCCGTAAGGCAACTGAGTTGTTGTTGTTGTTTTTTTTTTTTTTTTACTCTTAACATTTTATCTATTTACTTAGAGAGACAGAAAGAGTGAGCCAGAAAAAGCACACAAGGCAGGGGAGGAACAGAGAAGCAGACCCCCCGCTGAGCAGGGAGCCCCATGCAGAACTGATCCCAGGACCCAGGGATCATGACCTGAGCCAAAGGCAGACACTTAACAACTGAGCCGCCCAGGCTCCCAGCAGCCAAGTTCTGAAGGGATGGAGTTCTTTGTTGGAGGCAGGCTGTGGTGGCTGAGCCAGAAGGGGTCTGGGGCAGAGGCGAGATCACAGTCCTGAGGCTGCCTCTTGAAGCCAGTAGCATGAGGCTGGAGGTGGCAGGGAAGGTGACCGCTCCAGAATTTCTGTGGAGGAGCTAAGGGTAACACTTTAAGTGGGAGAACGCACTAGTAGACTGATCAAACTGCACAGAAAGCATTTTTTTAAAGACTGTTCACTGGGGTGTGTGGGGGTTGGCGGAGATAGTGGGGTGGTCAAACAACCCCTCATACTAGTTGTTGAAACTTGTCTTTCAATGCCCTTCCCCTGCTCTGCTCTGTATCACGGGGGCCAACCCCCGAAAATGCCGTTTCTCAGGCTCCCTTGACCTCTGACTTCGGAATGAACAAGAGGCACTGGTAGGAGATTGGAGCCCAAGAGATTCTGGAAGGCCAAGTGTTTCACTCTGCCTGCTGTTCTGAGCAGCATCTCAAGGAGACTGTGTATCGCTTCTGTGACTCCAGCCTCCAAGGGCAGCCCCTGCCTTAGTTCCTGCTCCCAGAGGGTGGTCCTGCCCCTGCTAGAAGGTGACATCATGGCCTCCCCCTGCTCCAGCCTTGAAAGGAGCTTCTTATATGCTAACTTCCTGAAAGGAGCTTCTTATATGCTAACTTCCGGCTGAGGCTACCTCCTCTGTGTTTGGTCTTTGAACTCTCCTACAGCCTAGAATACTGACTCCCTTTTAAAGTTCCCTCTATAGAACTTTGGGACATGGACTCGCCTTCCTCACTGGACTTTCTCTCCTAAACTGTACCTTGGCACATCACTAAGCAGAAACAGATTTGAGGGGAGCCATCCAGTGAGGGTTTGGTTTAGAACCACTGCCCTGAGCAGCAGCCTGCAGTCTTTCCACGCTGCCACGCGGCCTTCTGGGAGAGAGGCATGTGGGTCAAGAACAAGGGATTTCCTGTTACCTCTGGGAGCCTGTTAATTAGGTACCGTGTTAAATAGCACAGGCTTGTCTTCTCCATCAATGAGTGGTCTATTAATGAGCTGCCTGGGTGTTGGTGAGGGACTGAGAGGAAGGAGGAGAAAGAGATGCTGCTCATTTGGGGAACTCCCAGTCAGAAGAGGGACCTGAAAACAGACAGAGGACGAGGGGCATGACAAACTGATGCTCTCCCCCCAGAATCACGTCCCCTACCTTGTAGTCCAATCCCACGCCTCTGCTATCTCGGCTACCTGGGCTGGTTGGCAAGCAGTCAGCAATTGGAAACTTACCCAAACATCAGCCTCAAACACAAACAGCCAATTAACACATATTTTGTGTGTGACATGTATTCTATACTGTATTTTTACAATAAAGTAAGCTAGAGAAAAGAAAATGTTCTTGAGAAAGTCATAAGGAAAGGATGTCTGGGTGGCTCAGTCAGTTGGGCAACTGCCTTTGGCTCAGGTCATGATCCCAGGGTCCTCAGATGGAGTCCTGCATCGGGCTCCTTGCTCAGTGGGGAGCCTGCTTCTCCCTCTGCTGGCCACCCCCCTGTGTGTGCTCTTCTCTTTCTCTCTGACAAATAAATAAATAAAATCTTTTAAAAAAGAAAAAGAAAATCATAAGGAAAAGAAAATACATTTATAGTACTGTGCTGTGTATACTGAAAAAATCCACATGGAAGTTGACCCATGCAGTTCAAACCCATGTTGTTCAGGGGTCAACCGTATAGACATAGTCTTATTGACTAAATGTGTTAAAATGGATTGAGCCACATACTGGGATGTATTTTTTTTTCAAGATTTTATTTAGTTATTTGACAGAGAGAGAAATCACAAGTAGGCAGAGAGGCAGGCGGGGGGTGGGGTGGGAAGCAGGCTCCCCGCTGAGCAGAGAGCCCAATGCGGGGCTCCATCCCAGGACCCTGAGATCATGACCTGAGCCAAAGGCAGAGGCTTAACCCAGGCACCCCGTGGGATGTATTGTTGACTTGAGATTCCCTCCCACTATTGGGTGTTCTTTATTCTAAATTGCTAAAGGAGCAAAAAACTCACTATGGACCCAAAATAAAAGGTGGTGGTCCCAGATCCTAATGTAAAAGAAACCCCCCTCCCTTCATTTTCTTAGATAGTGAGAACCACACAAATGAACCAATATGCATGTTGGTGTTCCTCGTTTGAGGAGTTTTCAGTGGAATTAGGGTAATTTGTGGGGGATGAGGGAGGGAATCGGTTGGTGAGAGAAAACACTGTTTAAGTTGGGGGTACAGAACAAGACCATTCAGTCCAAAAGTCTCAGCTCACAGATTGGGGAACTGAGAGGCACAGAGGGAAAGGGGCTTGAAGGTGAGCTTTGGGAGGGAATCAGACTGGAAGATGCAGGCCTGGGGACTCCCAGCCAGGGGCTGAGAGAAGGTGGGCATTAAGAAAGTGGGCAAGAACTGATGGCTAAGGCCTGAGTCTTGAGGGTAACCTATAGCTGGGAGCAAAAGAGAGAAGATAAAACTACAAAAATGTGCTTCCAGAAATGGGACAGCAAGAATAGTTCAGTGCAATTGAAGCCAAAGAGAGGATTTGAGGAGGAAAAAGAGTAGCCAAGAGGAGCAGTTGCCGCAAAGCCATCAAGGAAATGGGATGTTAACAATTTCTGAATTTGCAACACGGTCTTTAAGCGTGCTGTTTTAGTAAAGGGACAGGGATGGGAAGGTAATCAAAGAGGGTGTGTGGGTGTCTTCTGAGTACTGCACACTGATGTCTCAACTCCTTGCCCCAACCGGGAGGTGGTGGTGCTGAGGGGAGGGGGAGGCTGGCACAGCTGACCAGTCCTGCGGGCAGAGGTGGAAGGAGGCATCATCTGACGTTGAAGGAAATGCTCAAATCAGGGCCCAGGAGTCAATCAGGGAGCTGGCTTCCTAGAAAGGGGTATTAGAATGAGCCCTGAAACAACGGCCAGAAACGTAGACTAAAAACTAAAGGTAAAGAGCCAGAGCCTGAGAACCAGAATATGCTCGAGGAAGAGGGAAGGCCCAGGAGCAAGGAGGGAACAGTCTGGGACCCAGGTAGGTGTCCTGGGCTGGCTTTGTGTATCTGTCCCAGCATGGCCACTGAGAGCAGGTCCAGCTTCGTGGGCACACAGCCTGCCCTGGGCATGCGGAGCTGTGCCATCAGACAGCCTGTGCCTGGTGTAATACTCTTGCACCATCTTGAAATTCTTCGTAATCCTATCTTCCAGCTTGCAGCTTGTATATAAAGGCTAATGGACAACGGGGTATGTTTTGAGCCAAGATGTGTGCAGCGGGAATGTCTGCCTTGGCTCCTAGCCTATCCATTCACATTTAGCATTTCTGATGTCCCATGAGCACAGAATTCCCGTGGAACCACAATATGGGGGAGTTCCAGGGCACTCATAGAGAGTAGAAGACGAGCGTGTAGCCTACGTGATTGACTAACTGAACCAGAACTTGCTTCCAGTGTGAAAATATAGCAGCGGTGTTCTAAGAAACGCAAATGACTAAGGAAGCCTATCATATCCTTTCTTACTCCTGTTGTTTCCCTGTGTTAACCAACCACTGAAAATGACAACATAGAAGGAGACAAAAGGATGGGACAACCCAAAGTTCCTTTTCCCTTCTTGCTCCATGGTGAGTTGAAGGAAGAGCACTGATAGAAAGTGCACGTTATCAAGAAGTGAAATTCAACTGTTAACTTCCTTTTGTGCAGTATTCCTACTGTTCTGGTGGAAATGAAATACAGATGCATGAAGAGCCAGGAGATACAAATGGTGTCGTTTCAGTGATTCTACGTATGAAGTAAGTGAGCTTACAGGTTCATTTAAAACTGACATTATAGGGGCACTTGGGTGGCTCAGTTGTTAAGCGTCTGCCTTTGGCTCAGGTCATGATCCCAGGGTCATGGGATTGAGCCTGGCATCAAGCTTTTCCTTCTCCCACTACCCCCTGCTTGTGTTCCCTCTCTCGCTGTCTGTGTGTCTCTCTCTCTCTGACAAATAAATAAACAAAATCTTTAATAAATAAATAAATAAATAAAACTGACATTATACGATATGAAAAAGAAGGAAAACCCATACCAAGAGTTAACATTTTAAAATGTTCTTAGAGGGGCGTCGGGGTGGCTCAGTCTTTACGTATCTGCCTTTGGCTCCTGTCATGATCCCAGGGTCCTGGGATTGAGCCCCACATCAGGCTCCCTGCTTGGTGGGGAGTCTGCTTCTCCTTCTCCCACTCCCCCTGCTTGCTTGTGTTCCCCCTCTCGCTATGTCTCTCTCTGTCAAATAAATAAATAAAACCTTTAAAAAAAAAGAAAAATTATTAAAAACAATGTTCTTAGAACGATGTTAAATATCAAATAGAGTCAAAAGAGAGATAATGGAAGAAAGGAAAAACTGAAAGTGACAGAGTGGTGGCAGAACGGCGGGTCCTGGGGCACTGATAAGGAGTCAGGGAGGGGGAAATCCAGAACCATGCCGGGGCCTCTGGCTGGGGAACAGGGGTTACAGTATTGCAGTTCTCCAGAGTCAGAACAGGAAAGGAAAATGTGGAGTGGGAGAAAATGATGCTGAGTTTGAGGGACGCAGGAGGCATCCAGTGAGCGGCTGGGTCCATGGGTCTCAAGCTCCGGAGACCAAGGTGAGCTGGAGTGTAGACAGACTATATGCAGAAGTTATCCCCAGAGAAATCAGTGAGGAGGACAGGGCCTGGGACACACTGCCACGTCCCGGGCACTGAGGAAGGTGCCTGGGGAGGGCTGGCGGAGACACAGGAGGGCAGCCCAGGCACCGTGATGTTCGGATGCCAGGGAAAGAGAGGTAAGTACTCTAGGAAGGAATCCAGCTGGAAGGGGGGAGGGTCCAAATTAGATAACAACTAATGCCTTAAAATCTCCAATTAAAACGTATTCACTGGATTTAGCAACAGGGTTGGTGGTGGTCCTAGCAAGAAGCGGCTCTGGGGAGTGCTGCGAGGAAGCCAGATTGCAGGGTGCCTGGGGGCGGGGGAGGGAGGTGAGGAAACCAAGCTAGATTCAGACAATATTTCATGACATTTGACTTCAAAGGGGAGGAAAAGCATTTGGGGTCTGTGGTTAGAAGAGGGCTTTATTTCTTTAAGACGAAAGTTGTTTAAGTAGGTTTGAATGCTGATGGAAAAGAGACAGAATACAGAAGAGAATTCTCCCCCAAATGCTTTCAGATTTATTCATTTATTTAGCCTTACCACTTCTAGGAGGCTATTAGTCTTAAAAATTTTTTTCTTCTCCATTTCTAAGCGAAGAAACAACAGGAAACCCAGAAAGGTAAAGTGGATTCCCTAAGATTCTATGTCAGGAAAATGAAAGAGACAAGCCTAGACTCTGGGGTTCCACCAGACAGGAAGGCTTCAGGAAGCAGCTTGCATTTCCATCCACAGAATCCCCTGAGCTCAGAGCAGATCGGAGGGACTGTAATTACCGTGCCCCACACCCCCTGCACACCCCATCTTTGACTGGAAGAAGAGCCAATCTCACAGCTCTTATCAGACTCTATTGAGCTGGAGCTTTAATGAGCAGCAGCAATCTGTTATTTTCCTCTTATTTGCCTGGCAAGTTGCTCTTTTAATTCACATCAAGAGAGGGAGAAGGAGATGAATATTAAAAGCACGCATTGAGGTACCCAGGGAGGCAGGGAGCCAGGGAGCTCCTCAGTATGCAGGGACAGAGCAAGGTTTGACATGAGGCAGGATCCGCTGTCCGAGTCCGTTCTGGTCTCTGACAAGCCTGCCCTTGGGGAATGTTGCTCATTCGTCTGCTCTGCTGCGGGGAGAACGGGTGTTTCTGGAATTGTCTGTGGGCCTGGCGTACTCTAAAATGACAGCAGAAAGAAACCGTAGTAGAGACTCTGAAAGAATAATTTGTTCTCGAGGAAGGGAGGGTAGTGAGGGGGAGAGTTTTTGGAATGGGACGTAGTTCATTAAAAAGAGCATGAAATCCCATCGGTCTGGGATGATTTGGGGTAGAGGGAAGACAGAAGGATAAGATCGTAATATCAAAAGGACCAACGTTTTCCTCTGTGTCTACCCAGGAGTGAGGATAAGATTCACCAAGTTCACTTCCTAAACTGGTGGAAATCTGGGACAGAGGCCAGCAAATGTTTGAGACTTGTTTGTCACAGCTGGTCCAGATGACCCAGTCCAGATGGGACTTTTCTGCTCTCTGAGTCTGAGAACTGGAAAGAACAAGAGTTTAATGAGGGAGCATAGGGGGACAGCTTTATCCCCAGGTGCTACAAAGAATGTTTACCATCAGAGACACACAGAGCTTGTGTTTGCTGATGCAGCCAAGGTCAGTTCTTCTGGAAGACCTCAGCATTGTTGGTTGATTGTAATGGATGAAGGCCAGGACCGGCTGATTGTGAAGGGTAATAATTCTGTCCCAAGCTCAGAATCACACAAGGCTGGCATCCTCAAGGTCTAGCACGGTACATGGAATGCGGTAAATGCTTAATAAATTGTTGCTTAGTAACTGAGTGAGTGGTCTTGATCCTTTATCCCTTTACTCAAATGACCTGGGCCAGTTCAATCCAACAAACATTTGTTAAGCACCTATTATGAAGTAAGAACCTAGAAAGCTCTAGGAAGAAAAAGGTGTTTCCCCAAGTTGGAGCAGATACTGTCAGTGGCCCTGTCCACATCCCCCTGATAGGCCCGCTTCTGGAACAAGCCACTGGCTCCTGACAGGGAGCACCTGCGACTCTCTGCCTTTGGGCATTCTCCAGTCTCGGGAGCATACTCAGCCTGGGCACAAGCTGGGCTGAAAATTTGGTGAGCCAGTGGTCCCCGGAGCAGTCTTCAGCTACCGAAAGATGGAAGTCACAACATAGATACCTCAACCTCCTCACCCCTCCGGGGGAACAATTCTGAGGTTGCACTACACAGTCTTCCAGAAGTTCCCAGAGGAAGTGAGTCCCAGTTGCCCACAGTTTCCCGACTAACAGCAATGTTGATTTCCTCTTCTTCCTGTTCCCCACTCTCATACAGGAACTTCCTGGACTGGTTTTCCAAATAAGCTACTTGTGGTCAAATCTTCATTTCAGAGTCTGCTTTGAGGGGAACCTAACTTAAAAGATGCAATCTGTAGTAAGTATGTTTGAATAGGACCTGCAAGAATGGGGAGGAAGTTTCCACCGCTGAGCAGCTGGAGGCAAAGGTGGGGGGAAGAGAGGTGAGTGGTTAGTACACTCTAATGATCACCGCAGAATAGCTGCCTAAAAGAGGAGAGTGAAAGGCAAGTTGTCTGGGAGCAGTACTATAATCTATGATTGGAGCGTCCCCCCAAAATACATCCATCTAGAACTTCAGAATCTGACCTTATTTGGAAATAGGGCTTTTGGAGATGCAACTAGTTAAGATGAGGTCCTAAAGATTGGGGTGAGCCCTAAATCCAACAACTGGTGATTTTATAAGAAAAAACAGAGAGGGATGGACCCAAGGAAGAAGGCCGTGTGATGACAGTGCGAGAGGCTGAGGCAGTGAAGCTACAAGGCGGGGAAATCCACGGATGGCTGGACGCCATCAGAAACTAGGAAGAAGCAAAGGAGGGTTCTACCCACACTCTCACAGGGAGCCTGGCCCTGCTGACAGCTCCATTTCAGATTTCTAGCCTCCAGAACTGTGAGAGAATACATTTCTGCTATCAAGCCACCCAGTTTGTGGTGCTTTGTTATGGCAGTCCTAGTAAGCAGATGAGAAATGAAGACAACCTAGGTAAGAGACGTGCAGAAGAGAAAATGCTATTTAAATCCAAGGTAGGGATAGTTTTTCCTGTTGTTCTTCTTTTAAACTGCCTGCCAATCTCTAGCCTGCCCATGGTGTTCATTAATCGGGTAGGAAACCCTAAAAGGAACCTAGCGGGTTCCTTTCTCTCTGTCCCACATAGGGCAGCCCTGCAGGCCTGAGTCTGTGGAGACCAGGTCTGTGTTCGCTGCAGGCAGATGCTGCTGCTCTAGCTCAGGCGTGAGGAGGGTGGACGAGGGCTCTGATGGCACAGAGAAATGTCAACCCAATTCCCGCTCAGTGGGCAGAGAGAAGGATTTGTTGCCTAATGAGATCTGAACCATATTTACAAAGTAACTTCAAAGCCACTGGTTAGAACATTGGATAAGAAACACAATGAAACGGGGGCATTTACCAGGTCAAGAAGGGGAAACTGATGTGTAGACATGGGGAGGGAGTCTTGTCTGATTTTACCAATTCTCCTGCAGGGCCATCTCACTATTCCTCATCTTTATTACATTTAATGAGGCCTCCACTTTAGGAACCTTTAACGAGGCTCCTGATTTGGCACATCTGGGTCTACCTTCTTTTGGGTTCTGGTCCTATCAACACTACTGCCTACTGGGTATGTTTCAGTGAGGGAATGCTCTTTGCTTCCAAATACTTTCTCCACTTCTTCTTCCCAACTTTTATTTCCCTACCTTGTGTTTCTTTAATAATTGACCAACCCTTTATTTCCACCCCCCAAATAAAACAAAACACCAAGGAGTTTATGCACAAGTGGCCCTTGGGGCCTAACTCATTAGCTTCAATTTTGACTTACATGTAATCAGCGGTCATCAAAGTAAGTTTTGCTGGGGAAGGGGAGATCAAGCAAAGTCTCAGATCTCTCTGAGTTTTGTCAGTGCAACAGATCTGAGCACCAACCCCCACCCCCAGGAGCTAACACCTCAAGACCAGCTCCTCATGTCTTCCCAGCAAATCTGCTAGGACCCTCATGCAGGGCTTTGTCCTTCAGTGCTGTCTATATACTGTATATGGTATCAGGTCTAGAGTAGGCTTAACATCTCTGGTCATCACACCAAATACTTACTGCCAGCACGTGCTCTTCTAAGTGTCTTATCTCAGCTAACCCTCAAGGCATTCCAGAAGACAGCTCCATTTCTGAGAGGCAGAACAGGAAGCTTACCACACAGTTCGTAGGTGGCACAGCCAGGATTGGAAACCTTGTCTCTCAAACTCCAGAGCCTAAATCACTGACAAGACGGTACTTCATAAGTTTCTTCCAATTCTCTCTTTGGTCATTCTCCAGACACCTCCTGCCTCTTTCTCCTCTTTCCGGCCTGACCCACAAATATAGGGAGGGAGAAGTTGTGCCTTCATCTCCCCAGCATTTTGCATAGGTTGAAGGAATAGGGGGATGGGGGGCAGGGAGAGATGGTTAATTTTACTTCAGTCTCCACACTCACCTCAAACTGTTCTTCCCAAATATTTTATTAAGCTGCTGTGACACCCTCTAGAAGAGACCCTTCATGACATCACTGGCCTTTCAGGGTAGCTTCAACTTCTGTGCCCAAAACAGCCTCTCTTTGAAGGAGATCGAGACAAAGCTTCAAAATAGTTCTTCTGTGGATCTTTATATAAAATGTGTTTGAGAGCTTTTAAATGGAGAGTTATGACTCCCAGCAAGAGTTTGGCCCCTTTCCTCCCATTTTCTTCCCAAGGCAGATACATGCCAGTTAGCTGAGCTGAGGCCCAGAAGCTCCCCTGGGGGCTGGAAAGGTTGTTCAGAAGTGTGAGATCTACCCTTTACATCTTGCTCCTGCTCCCTTTTCTGACTTGTCGGTCCCCATTGGGAGCATCACTGCGAGGTGTGGGTGTTTGGATGAGAAGGGACAGGACTGGGTCCTAGGCATCAGTCCCTGAATTTCCCAGGATGGGAACTGGTCTGGCCAACCTCAGAGGCCCAGGGAGAATCAGGGACTTTGAGAGAAACCTGGATCAGGCTATAGGGCTGCCAGGGCGAGGCTGGGATTGGTACAGCAGGAGCTCTGAGGGATGCTCCTATGGGAAACCGCCACCCCACGGGGCAAGTGTCAGTCAGTTCCGAGATCAAGGCTAGATTCATAGGCTAGGATCCAACCACTTTCCCTTTCTCCCATGCTTACCCCATCCTCCCTAAGCCCCTCTCTAGCTTATATTCCCATCTTAGGATGCATCAAAACATAAGAAAAAGAGAATGGGCTTGGGAGTCAGGCTAGATTCAAATCAAAGTTCAGCTGTGGGATTTGGGGGCAAGTTCCTTACTTGGCAGAGTTCCAGCATCCTCAGTGTTTTAACTGTTGGGGAGGCCATGAGGATTCATAATAGCCCTCAGTGAACGATTGCCCTTACTATTATTCTACTATAATAGTATATAATCTATAATAGTATATACATAATCTATAATAGTATATTCTATACTATCACTACTACCTATCAACCACTTGCTGCTCTGCAAACATTCCTTGCTTCCCACTTTTTGAATGACTTAAGGGTCAAACTGGGAAGAGAGGATAAGGGTTCTAGGATAAACACATTCAACCATCCTGTTCTTTGAGGGAGACTAGATGCCGAGGGAAGCACTGGAGAAAAGTGGACATGGAATCCCCAGGACAAAAGAAGTCTCTCTTCTTTTGGGTGAGGATTTACTGTGGGCCAGGTACCGAGGTATGTTTTCCATGCCTCTGCATTTAACTCAGAACCATCCCACAGGGTAGCTGTTATTCTTCCCAATGTTCAGATCAAATCCTTGGAGAGGGTAATTAACAGTCCCAGAATCAAATAAAGAAAGCATTTACAGTTCCCTGTATATAAGGGAATATTCCTCAGCCATCAGGAAGGATGAATACCCATCATTTGCATCGACATGGATGGAACTGGAGGGGATTATGCTGAGTGAAGTAAGTCAGGCAGAGAAAGACAATTATCATATGGTTTCACTCATATGCAGAACATAAGGAATAGCGCGGAGGACCACAGGGGAAGGGAGGGAAAACTGAAAGGGAAGAAATCAAAGAAGAAGACAAACCATGGACTCCGGGAACCAAAGGGGTTAAGGAAGGGAGGGACGGTGGGGGGATAGGCTAACCGGGTGATGGGTATTAAGGAGGGCATGTTTGGTGATGAGCACTGGGTGTTATATGCAACTAATGAATCATTGAACATGACATCAACAGACAACAATGCCAGCTAATTGAACATAATCATAAAAATAAATAAATAAATAAAACAATAAAACCACTTAAAAAAAAGAGTAGGGAGAGGGTGGTGGGTTATGGACGTTGGGGAGGGTATGTGCTATAGCGAGTGCTGTGAAGTGTGTAAACCTGGCGAATCACAGACCTATTTATTATATGTATTGGACCCATCAAGGGTCCAACTCTTGATTTTGGCTCCAGTCATGACGGCAGGGTCCTGGTATCGAGACCCTGGGTGGGCTCTGTGCTGGGCCAATGGGCCGGGAGTCTGCTTGAGATTCTCTATCTCTCCCTCTGCCCTTCCCCCTGCTCAGGCTCCCTCTCTCTCTCTTTCAAATGAATAAATAAATCTTAAAAAAAAAAAAAAGAATAAATGCAAAGCCAGCTCTCTTTAACTTAGTTTTTCCCTTCCTGGTCTACAAATCGGGAACACGAGATGCTTGGAGCTGAGAAGAGAAGCACTCCACTGTCTCCCTGCCCCCGCCTCCCCTACAGCCCTCACTGTGGCTGCTTTCACCACCTGTTCCCATTGGGATCTCAACGTCCAGTATGGCTGGCTCCACAGAAACGGTGGCATTCCCACAGCCAGGCCCCAGGCCCCACCCAAGGCTCTGAATAGGAAGGCCTAGAAAGTGTAAAGAGGAAGGGCCTGTGGGAAGAGTCCATTAAAGACTATGGGACTGTCAAAGGCCAAACAGCAAATATTTTCAGCTCTGTGGACCAGGTAGCCTCAACAGTGGTAGCTAGGGCAAGACCGGCCTAGTCGTAGTAACCAACGGGTGTGTTTGTGTTCCAATAAAACTTTGTTGACTAAACTGGGTAGTTGATGACAATCACGTCAGGATTTTCTCTACCCCCTTTCCTAGGTGACGTGGCCCATGGACTGTATTTTGCGTAGTGAGACCTGAGAATGTCCAGCCTGAAGGCATTTTGGCTTCTGTGAAGAGGATTCTAGAAGAGCCATTTCCCCAAAAAGGGTACTGCAGGCATGTGCAGAGGACTGGACCCCTCTGGATGAGGGGAGCTAGTTTTACTTGTCTCTTACTCATGAGTGTTACTTATTTTTACCACAAAGGGCCAACAGAAGACACAACGGTGATGGAAAGTTTAACCTATACATTTTCAGTAGCATTTATATTTTCTCTTCAGCTGGGGAAAGCTCTTCCTTGAGGCCCATGTGAAAGCTCTTCCCTGAGGTCCTTCCCAAAGGACCCTGACCTGTTTCCATTGAATTTTTTTTTGCGGGTTGGGGGGGTGAGTCTTGGCTTGGAAGAAGAGGAAATATGCAAGGATGACAGGCCTAGAACCCAGATTATGACCATCCCCTGAGCTCAGACACCTGCCCACATTTTCAGCAGACCTGCACTGCCCTGTCCCCAAGCCTGCTAGCCCTAAACTGATGAAAGTGGAGAGGAACTAGCCTTCAACTTCTTGTTCTTCTCAGCAGGAAGTTGACTCAACTCACACAAATGGGCATTTATGCTGTAATTTCATGGTGTCTATCAATAAAGCATTAAGATCCCAAGAGTTCAAGTTTTAGAGTCAGTGAAACTGGTTTCCCCAAGTTTCACTATGCTACTTACTAGCCGTGTGGGCAACTTTTTTAAACCGATTTTTTTTTCTGACTACAAAATAACACCCCCCCCCAAAAAAAAAGTAGCACCTATAAAATGAAAAAAAATTGCAGAAATATTTAACATGCAAAGTAAAAAGTTCACTACCTAAAAGTCCTATCAGCCCTGGATAACCACAATTGAAGTATTGATATATATGTTTCTCCAGTATTTTTTAACAAATATTATAATATACAAAATATTTTCCTCAAACAGTCTTCTGTTATTATGCCTAGTCAACTTATTTTTTCCTATTACTATATCCTGCATATCTTTCTATGTGAGTACATAAAAATGTCTTTCTTTTAACTGGTACATAGTGTACTGATGTACCATAATTTAATCAACTGAAGCCATTTGTTTAACCTCATTAAGTCTCAATTTCTTGTAATTTCAATGAGGATAATAACAGTGCCTACTTCATAGAGATGTTGTGAGGATTAAATGAGTTTTTATTTGGAAAGGGTTGCATACAGTGCCTGTGGTTTTTAAAAAAACTCAAATAACAATGATAGCAAATTATTTATATTTCATATCTGCATCCCAAGGGCCTCTAAGTTGCACATGATACCAACTTGTGGATACACACAGAACACCAGCGTAGAAGGAATAGATGACCAGAAATGCTCCACTGCCAAGTGGACTAACATCTTTCGTATCCAGATGTATACACTATTTATTGAATCTAGCCAATAGAGAAGATTAATTGGAAAGATTAAAAATCACTTTGGACCTGAATTATCTACCACGGCCCCAATCCAACAATTATTTGCCTACATTTCTTACTTAGGCATTTGGGACATAGCCCAGGATCTGAAAGGGCTGGATTCTTGTTCTGTACGGTGCCCAACTCATTGTCACCACACACTGGGGTTTATAAATAGGAATTTTGATGTGATGACACAATGTAATGTAAAGTGCACTTGGCTTGCACCGAGCAAGTGACATCTGTTGCCTATTATCAGGAGTGGAAGTCTGAGCGCTTCTCCCCACCGTGTCTTGGCATCAGAGTTGCCAAAAAAAAAAACCCATAAACACCGTCAAGCCCTGGAGGGAACATGCTTCTGTGCGTAGAGGAGCAATATAACAAGATGGGCTTCAGTAGTGGGAGTTGGCCTCCCATGGTCGGTAGGGCCCCCCAGGATAACTGGCCTGCGTTCACCCCTCTTGTGTTGCAGACCCTGTGCCTCTCTTGCAGAAGACAGATCTAGCGGTGGGGTTGACCAGGTGTCTTATGACACATGCTTCAGGAGAGTGAGAGTGTACTGTACTGAAACAGAGAAAGATATTCCCACACAAGGTGACAAGTCCAGCACCGGTAGTGAGGACTCTTTCTCTGTTGGTAAGAAAGTGTTTCCAGCCCAGTTCCCATTCTTATGGCCGAGAGGGGGTTGAAGGCAGTGTGCCTGAGACTGCCGTTCCTAATAGTTTAAACACGAAGTCACACTTGAACCAGAGCTCAGCCCCAACAGACCTGTGACAAACAGTATCCTTGATTCTCTCCTCAGGGGAGTAGGACAAAAAACTACTGAACCATCCAGACTACCTTGAGGATTAGGTAAGATCATAAAAGCACCTAACAAAAGGCTTTATTGAGATGAGTGAATGTTGAATACATGAACTGGTCATGAAGCATAATTGCTCATGCATCCTCTTAAATAGGAAGTGAATACAGCTGTGTAAAAGGGAAGTGGGGGTGAGAGATGGGTCTGCTGTGAGAGTTAACGTGGTTTGAGGCTGCATTCAGAGGACTGCAATGGGACACAACTGTTTCACTCTGCTCTGTGCAGACCATTCCTCTGGGCTTTTGTGTGGTCTGGGTGGAGGAAACTGAGGCTATTTGGGTCTGGGAGAGAGAGCAGCTGGGACATACAACCACCTGCACACCCTCAGAATACCTGAAGGCCTTCTGTGTAGCTCAAGACAGGGGGTCAGACTCCTTGGGGGCAGAATTTGAGAGACATGGATCGAACTACTGGCACAGCTTCTTCATAGGCAAAAATGGTCATAGAAAGAAAGGATCCCAACATGTGCCCTGACATGCGGGTATGTGAGCAGAGCCTGGTGGCCACAGGTCTTAAATGTTATGGGGGAGATTTAAGCCACAGATAGGTGGTGGGGACAGAGGATCTCTGAGGCACCCCAGGACCCTGATATCCACCAACACCATGGTTGGTCCCAAAAAGCAGAAGCAACTGCGTGTTTACTGGGAAAGACAGAAATGCAGAGAAGGGAAAGAAGTTTGGGACTCGTTATTCAGCCAACTCCTTAAAGTATATAGGTCCTTGCTATACTAATACAAAAAAGTGGAGAACTGACATATGTTTTGGGTTGAATCGGGTCCCACTACCAAAGATATGCTGGAGTTCTAGCCCCCAGTAACTCAGAATGTGATCTTATTTGGAAATCGGGTCCTAACAGAGGTCAACAAGTTAAAATGAAGTCATGGGGGTAAGCCCTCATTCAATGCGACTGGTGTTCTTATAAAAAGGAGGAATTTGGGAGTGCCTGGGTGGCTCAGTGGGTTAAGCCTCTGCCTTCAGCTCGGGTCCTGATCTCAGGATCCTGGGATTGAGTACAGCCTCTGGATCTCCGCTCAGCAGGGAGCCTGCTTCCCCCCGCCCTGCCCCCACCTGCCTCTCTGCCTACTTGTGATCTCTCTCTGTCAAATTAAAAAAAAAAAAAATCTTTAAAAAATTAGTTTAAAAAAAAGTGGCGGGGGGTAGTTTGGACAGAGACAGAAATGAGTCTTCCCTTTGGAAGATGATGTAAAGATACAGGGAGGATGCCAGGTGCAGATGGAGGAGAGCAGCAATGTAGCTACAAGCAAAGGAACACCTGAGGCTATTAGAAACTAGAGTAGAGACCGGGACTAGTCCTTGCCTAGCACTGTCAGAGGGAACGTGGCCCTGCCGACAACTTGACTTTACTGCTGGCCTCTAGGATTGAAAGGCAATAAATTTCTATTGGTGTAAACCATTTAGTTTGTGGTACATTTTTATGGCAACCCTGGGAAGCTAATATGACATAGTCATAAATAAGCATTATTGTGCTGGGTGTTGTGGCAAAGAGAAAAAAACATATTTATGAGGTATATGTAGAAAAAAAAGAATAAACCAACTCTCGGCAGTGTGAAAATAGTAGAGCATTCTGAGGAAGGTATGAGGATTTGAGATAAGGCGCACACTTGACCATAATGAAATGACAAAATACACAGATAAATAAGCTTATGCATGATAAAGAAATAAAACCAAACCACCACAATAAACACATTGAGCATTTTTCTCCCTGAGGACATTTGAAAGTTCTTTAGCCTTAAATTAGCTTATAGCTACAATTCTGAATTTCTCTTTGGAGGGCAGATCTGGCTTTAAGATAAGAAAAAGGAGGTCATGGTTGTTGTTGTCAAAATGTTCCCGTGGGTGATGTAATTGGTTGGAGATGGAGCCTTGCCTGTCTCTGTCTGGGTTTGGGGGCAGAGGCAGGATGTGGGTTGGGCTCCAGCCTCACCTACTTTGTTCTCAAGTTCACGTGCCCTTTGGGCAGCACCAAAATAGCTCTGCAAAGTTCAAGCTCCTTTCACACCTCCCACAGCCAGGGAGGGTGTTGCAGTGCTAGGCTGGTACACAGCATGGGGATAGGGCAAGGAGTATTTTGGAAGAGGAAGAAACAACTATCCTCTCCTCTCAGTTGATCCCAAGGCTTATTATATCTTATGCAATTATAATTCTTGAATCCTAGAAGAGGAGGAAGCCCTGGGTGTCTAGGAGAACTCTCCTACTTTGCAAAGAGAAATGGAGGCCTGTTAGGAGTAAGAATGGGGTTCTGATGGCATTGTGGGCAGGGATTCAGGACCTAGTGAATTCTCCAATCATCTTTCCTCCTGATGGTATGGACAGAGAAACCTTCAAGAAATAGTAACCATGTGGGATACAGAGTGTCACAAGATAGTGAGACTCACGATAAATCTTTCCCACAAATTTGAAGAATTTCAAATGGAGAATGTGGCTTTTGCCTCAAGTGAACAGCCAGTATCCTCTTAAAGTCTGAATGCAAAGCCTTAGGATAGTTTCACCCTCTGGCCAGCTCTTAAAAGAAAGTAACACCAGAGGAAGGAAAGAAAAGGCGGGGTTGGGGGCAGAGAGAGGGGGGAACTTGGCTAGCCAAAGGTGCCAGAGCTTGCTGCAAAATATCCTCCCAGATGCATAGTAGAGAGACAAGCAAAAGAGGAGTGAGCAATGCCTTTAAACGTACAGTGATTCTGCCTATGGGGAAATGTATTCCAATCAACATTTTCAACATTTTAGGCTCTCATCACCAATAACTATAGCCTTCCCCTGTTCTAGGTAGAAGCACAGAGTAGGAGTGAACTGAAAGGTGGGTAGATTAACGGTGAATAGACCAAGAAGATCACACACACACACACACACACACACACACACACTGGACTATTATTCAGCCACAAAAAGAGTGAGATCTTGCCATTCGCAACAACATGAATGGATCTTGATGGCATTACGCTAAGTGAAATGTTAGATAGAAAAAGGCAAATATCATGATCTCTTTTATATGTGGAATATAAAAACAAAAACAAAAAAACCAAAAAAGCCAAATTCTTAGGTACAGAAAACAGATTGGTGGTTGCCAGAGGTGGGGTCGGGGATTAGAGGTCCCAGGGGGTTGAGAAGAAATGGGGAAAGAGGGCCAAAGGTACAAACTTCCAGTTTTAAAATAGTTAAGTCCTGGGGATATAAGGTACAGCATGGTAACTACAGTTAATAATACTGTTTTACATATTTGAAAGTTGCTAAGAGAGGAGTGCCTGGGTAGCTCAGTCAGTTAAGTGTCCAACTCTTGATTTCAGCTCAGATCATGACCTCAGGGTCATGAGATCGAGCCTCATGTTGGGCTCCCCAGTCAGCGGGGAGTCTGGTTGAGATTCACCCCCTCTGCCCCTTCCCCTGCTCACGTTATCTTTCTCCAAAGTAAATAAATACATCAATCAATCAATATTAAAAATAAGAATATTTGCTAAGATAATAAATTTGCTATTTATTTATTTGCTAATTTATTTGCTATTTATTTGCTAATAAATTGCTATTTGCCAGGAATATTTTGCTAAGAGAATAAATCTCAAAAGTTCTAATCACAAGAAAAAAAATTTTATGACCATTTACTGTGATAAATATTAATTAGTCTTATGGTGATAATTGTTTAACAATACATACAAATACTGAATCATTACATTGTACACCTGAAACTAATCCAATGTATATGTCAACTATACCTCAATTTAAAAAAAAGGTTAAATAGAACAAACCACTGCCTTTAAAGAGATCTGGAAGACTTGCTACTTATCTGACAAACTAGTAAGTATAATACCAATTATGACCACAGACTTTAAGAAAAAGAAAATGTATTAGTCTCTAACGCTGTATAAAAAAAATTACTCCGGACTTAGTCACTTAAAACAATCATACCATAAACATGTATTATCTTGAAAAAAAGCAAGAAAAGAAAGGAAGGCTGAGAGATGGGTGTGGGAGGAGAGGGCCAAGACTTCTCTGCCACGAGGACAAAAGGAGCTCCTAGCACAGAGCCCCTAAAACCCTCGTAATTTCCTAAGTGATAGGAATATCCTTGGTTATTCTTAACAAGCCCTTTGAATCACACTTGAGTTTATGCAAATGAAGTGAGTTAGGATGGCTCTCTACATAGGCTCAGAATAGAGCTGCTCACAAGAGAGAACACATGATCAGAGGACTGAAACTTGCAGCCTTCCCTGCTGACCTCCAGGCAGGGAAAGAGGGTTGCAGATTAAAGCTCTGTACATACTCCTGAATGACACGATTTGGGGAACTTCCAGGTTGGTAAACATGCCAGGAGGGTCCTATTCTTCAGTTCCACAGGGACAGGAGCTCCTGCCCTTGAGATTCTCCCAGATCTTGCCCTATGGAACTCTTCACCTGGCTCCTTAATCGTGTTCTTGATCACATCCTTTAAAAGAAACCAGTAAACCTAAGTCTTTCTCTAGGTCCTGTGAGCCTCTACAGTAAATTAACTGAACCCAAGGAGGAGGTCATGGGAACCTCTAATTCAAAGCCAGTTGGTCAGAAGCACAAGTGACAGCCTGGACTTGCACTGGCTTCTGAAGCAGGGGTGATCTTGTGGGTCCAAGCCCTAAACCTGTGGGATCTGACACCATCTCCAAGTAGACAGGGTCAGAGTCCAGTTTATGGGACACCCAGTCAGTGTCCACTGAAAATTGGAGAATAGCTTGGTGGTGGTAGAGAAAGTGATTTGCCCATGTCTAGAGCTGATTGCACAACTGGGTCCAGTGCTTAATTATTTTGATTTCAGTGGTGATCAGTTCAACCTAGTACAGTTCAATTCACTATTACTGAGCGCTTACTCTGGGTAAGGCATTGTTCTAATATCAGAAAATGAGTGCACAGTCTCTGCCACCAACTAACTTAGGATTTAGTGTCAAATACTATAGGAGAAAACAAAACTGCAGGAAGGTGGTAATGCCCTAAGCCCTGGCTGCATCTCAGAATCACCTGGGAAGCTTCAGTTCTGTACTGACTCTACCACCACACATAGAGGTTTATTTGTTTTGGGGTGAGGTCCAGGCATTGATGTTTTATAATCTCCCTATGTGGTCTTAATGGGCATTCAGGATTGAGAATCACTGTGTTTGGGGAGCGGAGGAAAGCAGGGAGTTAAGGGCCACGGTGAGAGCAAGGAAAGTTCAAGGCTTTATTCAATGAGCTTGGAAGAATGCTTTGGGTTCCCATAGGTGGAACTTGGGAAGGGGAAGCCTTCCCTAGTGATGAGGAACCACATGAGCAAAACATAAAGGCTAGAAAACATGAGACATGATCAGACAATACCTGCTTGGTTTGTGTGGTTCTCAGAGTACCTAGGGGATAATGGCAGATAAACAGGATAGATGGAGTGAAGACTGCTTTGTCCAAGGTCACACAGAAAGCACTGGCAAAGCCAGAACTGAAATGTAAATCTCTTGGCTCCTAACTCACATCAGGGAGCAAGGTCAAGGAATGAGACCCCTGAAATCAGAACAGCAGTTCTGGGGACAGGATGAGGAAACCAAGCCACAGACTCTTCTCTGTCTGGTCAAGTCCCAGTGACCCAGGGCAGGAATAGGCTGAGAACCAGAAAAAACTTTGCAGTTGTATTAGTTTGGAGGAAATGAAGCTCTCGGATTCTTCTCGGAATAGAGTGAATCAGGAATGATTTGCCTTCTGTGAACCACCATCTTATATATAATGAAGTTGAGTCCAGAAGTTCATTAACTTTCTCCAGGTCACATGGGTGGGAATTTTACATGGTTTCCAAGTGACTGCTTTTCCCATTTATTTGAATTCTCCCTTGCCTCGTACTCCCATTCTAGGTTGTGTATTGATATTCCTCCATACATCCTGCACATAGCCTTGTATTTTATATCTTGTTTTATACTTGCATACTTATGGTTCTGTTTACCTTGGTTAGACTGTGAGCTCCTTGAAGGTAGGGTCGTATCTTATTCAAGTGAAATCAAAATTATATGGGTTTCTGAGACACACATTATAACTATTCTTTTATTTTACAGTCACTTAATAAATGATTACCATGATCCAGTTACTCAAAACAGAGGGGTGAAAAGATTTAGTTCCTGTCCTCAAGAAGCTCATGGTCTATTAAAAAACCTCACATGAAGAGTGGTCACTGAGCCTGTGTCCTCACTCATCTTGCTCTGTTGACCTTACTGATTAATCCTCACCTAGTCGGTCCATCTATAATCCAGGTATCTAATCTCTTCTTTAGCCTCAGGGATAAATTAAATTCTACTGCGTTGATAGGATTCGTCTGGATTTAGCCCCCTGGAAATGTGATTTGTAAAGTAGAACAGAAATAATAAACCATGGCATGGAAAGGCAATTTTTGAGGCAGGCAGATGGATTTTAAACAGTAGGCATAGGGCCAGGAGCTAGGCTGTAGGTGAGCAAGAATGTCAGTCCTAACACGGTCACTAAGCACATAATTTCTTCATTTCAGGGTCCAGGTCAGTAGGCTACACAATATCAAAGTTATTCCGTGCTTTGGGTACGGGACTATTCAGCTTAGTGATGAAAGAACACCAGTACAACAAGTTTTAGGTTAAACTGATGAATGCAATCTTAAATTCAGTCCTCAAATCATGGTCCCCTTCTGAAGTTGGAGAAGCCTGGGCAGTGTGCCTCTGTCCTTGGTGCTGAAACAAAACCCGTAAACTGGGGGCCTTAGTTATCTCTGAGACTTGCTGGTGGATGGGGGGAGGTGGAAAAGTGAGGAGAAAGTGACACATGGCTCTCCACACCACTTTTATTGGGAATGGGATAGTGTGGTCAATACTAAAATGCCACAGATATGTGCCTAGCTGGCATAGGTCTTGGGAGAAGCTTGGAAAGTCAGCCTTTAGCTCCTCCAGGTTCCTTTATGCCTCTGACAAAGTATATCTTTGTATATCATATCTCAGTGTACTGAGACTACAACCCTCAAGCCTGACTCTAAAGCCATGTTCTGTTTTCTCTTCCTTGCTCCTTGCCAGAATGCTTTGACTGTGATTTACATTTGGAGGAATCGAGTTGACATGTTAACGGATCTTTCCTATCACATAATAAAGCCTATTAGGGTTAATTCATCTTATCTCAAAACCTAGTACATTACTGGCTCTGGAAGATGACCAGTAAATTACTTTGGAAATAAAAATGAATGGTTAACACTTGATTATCTATGGAAAAGTTCTAGAGAGGACTAGTGACTAGGGAAGATTCCATTTTTCTCCACACTGTCTCCTCAGTAAGAAAATAATTTACAATCTTAAATACAATTAAAACGTTACCAAACCCTCAACCCCATCACTGCTTTATTGCCTAATTGAGGACGTGGGTGGGATGAGAAACCAAAGCCCAAGAGAATTAGCCAATGGGTCCTAGATAATATTAGTATTTCACATTTGTGTTTTTCTTTAAACTCTTCTACAGTGTCATGACATCCAACTCCAGCTGATCTTCACAATATGCATACAAGGTAGACAGCCCAAGCACCATAATTCCCATAAATATGTCAGATAGAGGCTCAGGGACATTAAATGTCTCGGTCGGCAGAACAATGTTAACTTCAGCTAATCTTGAAAAGAGGTATGATGCCTCTTGACCTCCGACCAGAGTTCTTTCCATTACTTGATAGAAGAATAAGGCAAAATTAAGACCAAAATGTCAGAACCTTAGCTGTTTCACTTGGTAGCTCTTATAGGGTCAGTGGAGATTTGGGGACCTTTAGGGGATGTCTCCTGATAGGAATCATTCCCTTTCAGTTGCAGAGATACTCTTCCTCTCATGAGCGCTAACAGAAAGTGCAGAATTATCTTGTGTGCATTTATTCTATCTGGCAGGCTTAATTTATTCTAGATAAGTCTTGCTCCTATCTTAAAGCCAGGACATTTTACAATTTTGAAGTGTTAGTTATCTGCCATGGTCATTCTTAAATTCAAGTCAATTGCTGGCTTTCAATACTGGGCAAAAAATAAACAGATCTAATCTGTATTGAGTTCCTAACACTCATTTATTTGTTCAACATTTAATGATATTTTTCCCTGTTAGGTGCACTTGATTTCTTGTAGGGCAGCTATAAGGGGACCCAGAAATGATTAAGTCCTAAAGGGACTTACAGAACTGTTGGGAGATGTGCTATAAAGCTGTGAAATGTTGAATAATAACATGAACAATTTAAGACAGGAGTAGAAGAGCTACCACAAGGCAGCACCTGATTGATTGCCAAATAAGTGGTGCAGACAAGAATGCTATGGTTTTGAGATATTATACATTGATTTCAGGAGATTGAATTGGACTGGGTGTAGCTCAAGGGATAAACTGTTATAGAGAAGGCACTAACAAAAATTTTCCACCCAAATGCAATATGGGAGATTCCCTTGACAGGAAGGCGTTGGAGAAAAGAGGGAAGAGAGAGGAAAAGATGCTAGTTTATTCTGAATCCCAGGAAGTAAGAGGAAGAATTTTATGATTATGAGACATAAGTATACTTGCAGTCTTCCAGCATTAAGTAGGAAAAACTTAAGAGATACAGATATTTATTTATTAAAAAAATCTTTATTAAGTCTATTTTGTTCTCTTCTCCAGGGCCAGGATACAGTGGCGACCCCAATGGCCATGCTCCCTACTCTCTTGGAGCTTACAGAATGGAAGCAGGGATCCATAAAGTGCTGTGGGATCACGAAGGAGAGACTGCCCAGCTGCCCTGAATGCCGGCTCCTTAGAGGAAATGACATTTTAGTTGAGACCTAAAGTTCAGGCAGTAAATAGCTAATTAAGGGAGCTTAGGAACATAGGAAGGATTGTTCCAAGCAGAGAAAACAGCATGCATGATGACCCAAAAGCAAAAGAGCATATGGTCTATTTCACTAAAAAAGAAGCATCGTTTGCGGGAGCCCAGGGTTTGAGGCAAGAAGTCTTAAGAGCTGAGGCTAGAGAAATAGGCAGGAGCTGGACCATGAAGGATCTTGGGCTTTGGAGATAAAAGCCAGGTGTGGGGAAGAGAGGAGAAAAATACCTTCTCAAAGCGTTCTATCTGGAGAATGGTATGAGATTTGCACTCACGAAAGTTCTCTCTGGATGAGCTGAAGTGTAGATTGGAAGGGGTAGGAAGCCCAATCAGGAGGCTGTGAGACATTCAGGCACGAGATGATGTGTTGACCTAGAGCGTAGCCATGAGAATGAAGAGAAGTGGGTGGGTCTGACAGATATTTACAAGTCAGACTCTGCAAGATTGATGATGGGCTGAATGTGGAGGGTGGTGGAGGGTGATGGAGGGAAGAGTCAAGGATGCTCCTAGATTTCTGGCTCTTACTGTATTTTGCAATTGCATTCGGCCTGTCACTGATTCCTATGTGGTTTATTTGGCAGGCTGACTTAAAGTGAGTGCACACCCTTCCACCTCTCCTCTCATCTCTGTATGCCGTATCTCATTTGTCTCATGAGATCCTACTTAAATCCCAGGAAAATTCAAATACTGGGTGTGTAAGGTGGCAAAGGGGGAAGAATAACTAGGAAGGATTAAAGATGGTCATTTTATTCAACTTGTTTTGGTTTGTTTCAAGGACACTTTTTTATTTTTTTTTTCCCCTGCCTTTGGTCTGATCCACAGTATGAATTCCCTTTTCTAGATGGGTTTGCTGCTCACAATGACAAACCAGTGCCAGTTGGGGAAATAAACAAGTAATTCTCTGTTTTGTGGATGGCAGGGAGGACCTGACCTTCATTCAACAGCTAATAAAACACTGACTCTTCCCTTTCTAAGTGCATGCAGGATCATTTTCCTAACAGGTTGGAGGAGGGAACCATTCAACACGAGAGCTGGCTCTGGATGGGGGAATCCCTTCCTTGCTACTTAGCTGAAAAACCTGTCAGAGGCAAAACAAATAAAAGAGCAGAACTGTCAGTCCCCAAGCTAACAGTGTTGCATACGTGAGAGGGAAGCCAGGGGAGGCCGGAAAGAGCTGTCTGACAGATGGCTCAACTTCCAGGGAACAGAGAGGGCACCTGGACCCCAGCATAGGAGCCAGGGAAATTATGTAGGTAATTAGGCAGTGCTCAGCCCAGGCTCAGGTGGATAAGAGTGGGAGGGAGTTTTGGCAGACATCTTTTTAGACAGCGCCTTCCACTGATTATTTTAGAAAAGGCCTGGATGGTTCCTCCAACCCTTTTCTTTCTGCATTAGAAACCAGAGGATATAGCTTTAAGTCTGCGGTGAAAATAGCAGTACTCCTGGAGACTTCAATTTTGTGTGTTTCTGAGACCAATTAAACATCCGTTCCAAGAGAACTTTCTCGGTTCACTGAGGTGAGGTGTGACAGGAGCATGACAAAGACCCTTGTTTCTATCAGCTGTTCATCATATGCCCAAGAAGCTTGATCCTGTTTGGCAAGAGCTACTTGCCGGCTGTGGTGGCAGAAATCAGGAGGACTCCTCATTCGTGAGCTGCTTTTCATCTTGGTGGCACTGTTTGAAGCTTAGCATCATTAGCCAGGCTGGAAATGGCTTTCAAGGATTCCTTGGCTCAAGCAGGAGATGCACAAAGACTGCTGTAGGTGAGCTGAGGACAGCCCTTAGAGGCGTTGTGTCTAACGGGAAGACTCAGACCATCCTCTTGTGGCTACAGCATTCTCAGAATGGGCAAGGGGTGGGGCAGAGGCTCTAGGTATCTTCCGGGTCACTTAGTATGTCACAAAAGTGATGGGACTAGGGTGTGTCACAGCCTAGACTCTGGGGTTCCGCTCAGAAGTAAAGCTTCAGGAAAAATAACAAAGATCGTTCTCTCTTCCACTTTTGAGGCCTGTAGTGGGCTGGGAACTTGATAATGTTTAGAACATTATTACCTTTTTTCTCACATCAGAGACTGAGCCCAGGTGAGGGGAAACCCGTTATGTGGGCAGAGGGAGTCTGGAGGCTCTCCTTACAAAGATTTCTAAATCCTCACACCAATATTCTCAAACTTGGGTTTCTATCTTGCTCATCAGGAACATTTGCTTTTAAAAGGTAAGATTTTCGGGTCAGCTTCAGAGTCTCTGAATCTGAAACTCCAGGTCAGGAAGAGACCACCTGTACCCTTAACAAGCCCTCTGGGGGAATGAAATCCACAAAGAACCATTGTATTTAAACAGGTGTTCCTGAGAATTCTGCATTCCTGAGGCATACCAGAGGCCTGCGTGGGTGTGAGTCAGCTCCGAGGCACATTGGAGGAGCAATGGGAGCCTCAGGTCTGAAACAAAGGGTACTGCCAGGCTCGGCCAGTTCTGGGCTGGAGGTGCAGAGGAACTGTCAGGCCATCTCAGCCAGCCCGGAGTGCGGGCTCTGTTTCGGAAATGTCAGAGCCGCTCAGGAAGCCTCTCTGGAGAGCTGCTCGCTCCCAAAGAATAAGATAATAATTGCATTGAATATTCCAGAGAAGCTGAGGCTTGTAGAATACGTTGGAAATTTTAATCACTTTCTCCGAATGGCTTTGATTAACATTCTCTCTAGCCCTGCCTAGGTGCCCCCTAAGCTTCCCTCATTCCAGCTGACAGGTAATTAGTGCTCTGGCTAGGGACGGAGACGCAAACTGCCCAGATCGATGAAGATAACGCATGTGAAGACACCGCAAAGATGGCACACAAAAGGACTGCTCCCGTTCCCCAAACGGTTCACACTCCTGGTACCCAGGAGCACCCAGAGGCCTGAGCACACCGCATCCCTCTCACCAGTGCTCCTGCTGTCCTCCCCCTGCCCAGAATGTCCTTCCGTGCCTTCTCTGCCTGTGAACTCCCACTCTCTTCTCAAGGCTGAGTGCAAATGAAACTGCTCTAGTGTCTCTATTTCCCCTGGCAGAATTAAGCACCCTGTGCCCACCTCTATCGAGGCCACTTGAAAGAGCTGCATTGTCTCTGGCAGGTGGTAGCTGCTTGATAACTATTCTGTTTCTCTATCGCATTTTTAAAATTTGTGTGTCTGTCTCCCCTTCAGGATAAGGAAGGAGCTTGTTCTTCTTGGTATTTTTAATAATTATGCAAAGCCTGGACTTGTAGGTGTTTAGTGAACGTTTATGAATGAAAACAGTAAGTATCGGGCAGAGACTGGAAGATATGAGGTGGAAAGATATGACTTGCCATGCCATCCAGAGCGTTCCTAGAATGCTGGATTTATCTCAGATGTAATCTAAGAACCGTATGGAAGGGGCTGTTTCCATTTTGATACATAAGCTACTAAGAAAATCCTGGCTGACATACCTAGGTCTGATGTTGTCCGGTCTTAGTTGTGAGTGGTAGTGCTTTATGTTGTAGTAGTTTATAGTTCAGACAACTAGCCATTTCGTGCCTCAGTTTTTCCATCTGCAATGTGGGACAGAGCAAATCATGACTATGAGTAACCTGCCACCCCTCCTTCTCTGATACATCTTTAGAAGAAGACAGCTGTCACTGGGGGCGGGTGTGTATAGCTCTTAGGAAAACAGAGCCATTTGTTACATGTAGCGAGAAGCATGAAGGGCAGGCTTTGAGATGCAGGAAATGAGAGCTAAAGAGAATCAGAATTGCTTTTTTCCTCCTCATCTTTCTCTGACACCACACTCTGCATTAACTTACCCTCCTTGCAAACAGGAGAGAACAGAATCCATTGCGCTCCTAGCATATTACATACAGACATCCTTCCACTTCAAGTGGGATCCTCAGACCAACACATCTGCACCACCTGGAAATTTCTTAAAAATACAGACTCTCTTAAATTCCACATGTGAGTGAAATCATATGCTGGAGGGGCGGTGGGTGGAGGTATGGGTTAACTGAGTGATGGGCATTAAGGAGGGCACTTGTTGGAATGAGCACTAGGTGTTATATGCAACTGATGAGTTATTAAATTCTACCCCTGAAACCAATAATACACTATATATTAATTAAATGGAATTTAAACAAAAACTAAGAAGTCAAAAAAATAACAACCTCCCCCCCCCATTGTAGAGTCTTGGGCCCCACCTAGATCTACTGACTCAGAATTGGAATTTTAATAAGATCCATAAGTGACTCATATGCATTTCAATTTGAGAAGCACAGGCATAGAATGGTCTTAAAAAACATTTGTGAACATGAAATGAGAAGCAGGGAAGAATAGATGCGGAGGACATTTAAAAAGATATTTTGTCTGTCAAGATATGGTGAAATGGAATGAATTTTCTCATGAAATTAACTAGAAAAGCACTGTGACGAGGTGATGGGAGAAAAGGAGAAAACTTTTCTTTAGCTCCAGGATTACTGCGGGAGGTGACAGAGAAGAGGAAAACATCAGTGTGGGAGCCCAGACCAATGCAGTGCACCTGGCCTAGACATTGAGAGGCGCCTTAATAGACCCCGGAGGAGAGATGACAGCTCTGCTGGGCCTGCCCTGTCAGATCTCCTGTGGTGTCTGTCCCCAGACCTGCCCACTCACCCACCCCGGCAAGACACCCGTGAGCCAGGAGTGAGGGCGATGGGGGAGTGGGATCAGGGCATTCTAGTTCTGTTTTACAATGAATTCTCCTGCTTTCTTTTAGCTGGAGTGTCAGATTGAATCCTCTCCCCCAGCTCCACGGCTAGGGAATCCCTCTGGGATACAAAATGCGTGCGTGCATGCGTGCACGCGCAGGGACACGCGCCTTCTGGTGTGCCTACACGCAGATGTGTATCTTCAGTTGAGGTACCATTTGTATCTAACACAAGGCCCAGACCTCAAATATGATGAGTTCTGACAACTGTTTACAGACACCTACATATTTACTAAACCAGATATATTACTCCAGAGAGTTTCCACATGTCCCTTTCCAGTCAATCCCCTATCTCCCTACCCACCAGAGGCAGTTTCTGATCATCATACCCACAGATGCGTTGTGCCTGTTCTTGAACTTCATGAATGAAATCATAGAGTATAACCAGGAAGTATGTATTCTTTTGTGCTTCACTCCTTTCACTCGGCATGGTCTGGAGAACTGCCCATGCTGCTGCATATTCCAGTAGTACATTCCTTTTTACTGTTAAATAGTAGTCCACTAGATGAAGCTAATTCAGTTGGCTTATCCATTCCCCTATTACATTATGGCTGCTTATAATTTGGCTCTTATAAGTAAGACTGCTCTGAACATTCTTGTAGAAAATGTTTGTGGGCATTTTTTTGTATTTTTGTTTCTTGGGGATAGATGTCTAGGAGTATAACATTTGGGTAACAGGTAGGTTCCTGTTTAAATTTATAAGGACAGGGGGTGCCTGGGTGGCTCAGGGGGTTAAGCCTCTGCCTTCGGCTCAGGTCATGATCCCAGGGTCCTGGGATAGAGCCCCGCATTGGGCTCTCTGCTCATCGGGAAGCCTGCTTCCTGCTTTCTCTCTCCGCCTGCCTCTCTGCCTACTTGTGATCTCTGTCTGTCAAATAAATACAATCTTTAAAAAAATTTTATAAGGACAGCCGGTTATCCAAAGGGATTGTAACATTTTAGCTTCTCTTTGTGAGCAATGCATGACAATTCTAGCTGTTTCATGTCTTCACCTCTTGAGTTGGTGTTAGCAGTCTTTATGATTTTTAGCCATTCTAGTAGATGTGAAATGGTATCTCACTGTGTTTAATTTATATTTCTCTGATGACTCACGATGTTGAGCACATTTTTATGTGCTTATTGGACACGTATATCTTTTTCTGTGAAGGGTCTGTTCAAATCTGTTGCTTGTTTAAAAAATTATTATCTTCTATTCTTGATTTGTAAGAATTTTTTACATATTTTGGATATAAGTCCTTCTCACATGTATGGATTGCAAGTATTTTTTCCCAGTCTCTAGACTGCCTATTCATTTTCTTAGTAGTGATTTTTGATGAGCAGAAATTTTAATATTTATTATATCACAAACTAATGAGGTACTACACCTTGGCTAATTAAATATAAATAAAAATATTTATGAAGTACATTGATTTTTTTAACATTTATGAAATATTATTTTTTTCTTATGCTCCTAGTGCTTTTTGGGGCCACAGTAATCTATATCTTTCTCAAGGTATTTTCCTGTGCTTTCTTCTTAAAGTTTTATGGTTCTATATTTTGTATTTAGGTCTATGATCCGTCCCAAATTATGTTTGTGTAAAGTGTAAAACAGAGGTTCAGGTTTGTTTTAGTCCATGTAGACATCATTGATTCAGTACTGCTTGCTGAAAAGAATATTCTTCCCCACAGAATCAACTTTGGGCTTTGGTCAAAAGTCAATTGACTCATTTGTGTCGAACCATTTTTGGACTCTGCATTCTGTTCCTTTGGGTCTGTTTGTCTATCCTTATTTCAGCCACCACACAACTTGCTTACTACATTTTTACTGTAGTTCTTGAAATCAAGTAGCCTAAGTCTTCCAGTTTTTCTCTCCTTTTTAAAGATTGTTTTAACCATTCTAGATCCTTCATATTTCCATAAAACTCTTAGAATCAGCCAACACATTTCTTTTAAATAAAAGTCTGGGGAAAAAATTGAAAAAAAAGTCTGTGACATTTTGATTGGCATTTCATTGCATGTATCGATTAATTTGGAAAGAAAGTCTATGTTAACATTGAGTCCTGCAATTATGGATATGGCATATATCTCCATTCATTTATTTCTCAGCTTCTCTTGACTATGTTCTGTAATTTTCAGTGAATGCATCTTGCACATTTTTCATTAGACTTTTCCTAGATAGTTTATCTTTTTGATACTATTGTGAATGATATCTATATCAGCTGATATATGAATAGCTATTGTATCAATTGGTTTTTATATATTGAACTTAATTTATATTTCAATATTGAACCAACTTTGTGTTTCTGGGGTAAACTCACTTAGGGAGTAGGATCTTTTCATTGATTTCTAAATATTATTTGCTAACATTTTGTTAATAATATTTGCATCTAAAAAATAAAATGAAAAAAGTAATATTTGGATCTAGGTTGATGAAGAACTAATGGTCTGAAGTTTTTTTTTAAATAATATCTTTTTTTTTAAGATTTTATTTATTTATCAGAGAGAGAGAGGGAGAGAGAGCGAGCACAGGCAGACAGAATGGCAGGCAGAGGCAGAGGGAAAAGCAGGCTCCCTGCCGAGCAAGGAGACCGATGTGGGACTTGATCCCAGGACGCTGGGATCATGACCTGAGCCGAAGGCAGCTGCTTAACCAACTGAGCCACCCAGGCGTCCCAATATCTATATTTTTGATATCAAGATTGTGCTGGCCTCTTATTTATTTATTTATTTATTTATTTATTTATTTATTTATTTGACAGACAGAGATCACAAGCAGGCAGAGAGGCAGGCAGAGAGAGGGGGAAGCAGGCTTCCTGCCGAGCAGAGAGCCCCATGCGGGGCTCGATCCCAGGACCCTGAGATCATGACCTGAGCCAAAGGCAGAGGCTTTAACCCACTGAGCCACCCAGGTGCCCCTGTGCTGGACTCTTAAGGTGAGTTAGAAAGTGTACCTATTTAGCGTCTATATTTTTTTAAGTTTTTGTAAATATTAGTTTTATTTCTCCCTTAAATATTTGATTGAATTTATTGTTGAACTCTCTGGGACTGGAATTTCCTTTATGGGAAGACTTGAATTTCATTTCTTTTCATTATCATAGAGATATATGGCTTTAGATTTTCTGTCTTGTATCAGTTTTGGTAATTTGTGTCATTCAAGAAATGTAGTCACTTAATCTAAATTGGCAAATATATTGGCGTGAAGTTTTCCATTATGTTGCTATATATTTCTTTTAATGTGTGTAATATCTTTAGTGTTGTCCTCTCCTTCATTCCCGATATTGGAAATTTATATTTTCTCTTTTTGCTTCTTAAACAGTATGTGGGTTACATTGCTGCACAATAACTTGTCCCTGCATTAACAGTTTAAAAACACCAATTCAATTTACTGATGATTTTATGGGTCAGAAATCTGAGAAGAGGGGCGCCTGGGTGGCTCAGTGGGTTAAAGCCTCTGTCTTCAGCTCAGGTCATGATCTCAGGGTCCTGGGATCGAGCCCCGCATCAGGCTCTCTGCTCAGCAGGAAGCCTGCTTCCTCCTCTCGCTCTCTCTGTCTGCCTCTCTGCCTACTTGTGATCTCTGTCTGTCAAATAAAAATAAATAAAATCTTAAAAAAAAAAAGAAAGAAAAAGAAATCCGAGAAGAGCTTAGCTGAATAGTTCTTGTTTGGAGTCTTCAAGGCAGTTGAGTTGAGTCGTCAGCTGGGGCTTCAGTCACTAAGATTCCACGGGGCTGGATGTCCAAGATGGCTTCCTCACAGGTAGGCAGTGGGACTGTTAATGAAGTGCCTCCATGTGGTCCCTCCAGCATAGCAACCTTCCTTCAGAGCAATGACCCCAAGAAAATTAGGTGGAAGTTGCTTGACATTTTTTTGATGTACCTTGGAAGTAAAGCAGTGCTACTTCTATCAACTTCTACTGGTTACAAGCAAAGTCACCAAGGCCAACTCAGATGAAGGGAAACAAATACAGATTACAGCTCTTGGTGGGAGGGTATAAGATTTCAACCACATTTTGTAACCTTCACAATCAGTGTATGTGGATTTTATCAATTTTGTTAATCTCTTCAAATAATAAATATTTGATTCTGTTAATTTTATTTGCTGTTTGTCCATTTTTAAAAAATGATTTCTGTTCTTATTTTTATTATTTATTTTCTTCTACTTATTTTGGATTTCATTTGTTCTTCTTTCTCTAGTTTATTAAGAGGGAAGTAAGTTTAGATCACTGATTTTTAGGACTTTCTTCTTTTTCTAATAAAGGATTTAAAACAATGAATTTCTCAAAAGCACAGCTTTGCCCACATCCCGCAGCTTTAGATATGTTGTGAAATTATTGTCATTCAGTTAGAAATATTTTCTTATTTCCCTCATGATTGCTTCATTGGCCCTTGGTTATTATTGCTTAATTTCTAAATATTTGGAAATTTTCTAGATTATCCATGATTAAATTAAATTTAGCCATGGATAAAGAACATATCATGTATAATTTTGATCCTTTGAAATTTATTTTCAATAAAAATGGTCTATATTAATAAACATTCCATGTTCATTTCAAAATGATGTATATTATGTGGTTTTTGGATATGGTATAGCATTCTGTAAATGTCATTTAGGTCCAGTTGATAGTGATCAAACCTCTTTTATCTTTACTTTTTTTGTCTAATTGATTCTATTAATTACTGTGTGATGAGCTTTAAAATATCCAACTAGGGTTGTGGATTTATCTATTTCTTCCTTTACTTCTCTCAACTTTTGTTTCATTTATTTTGAGGCTTTGATATTGGGAGCTACTTATGTGTTTTTCAAGGAATTGGAAGATATCAGCAGGATGATGGGGGAGTGCTTGTAATAAGATATGTTTGCCTATGATCCTAAATAGACTTTGTCACCATTTCAATAAGGAAAAGAAAGATGCTATGTGCAAAAGTTGACCTCACTTTAGTGAAGGGACTGGTTGGTTTTTATATTGATTTTTTTAAATTAGGCATTTATCTCCCAAAGACATAAACTCTAAAGGCCTCAACAAGGAACTAAGATAATATCCAGAACCTGTAGCATGAACATGCTTCTAGGAAGCTGATAGACAGCAACTAATTCTTTCTCACCTTATTAGAGAGTATAGCCTTGGGGTTTCATGTAAATATAATCAAATCAGAAAGGTGGGAGGGATATTAATCAAAACTCCTGAGGCTCCTCCTTACACCACACAGAAAGATAGACTCAAAATGGATGAAAGACGTCAATGTGAGACAGGAATCCATCAAAAACCTTGAGAACACAGACAGCAACCTCTTTGACCTCAGCTGCAGCAACTTCTTCCTAGACACATTGCCAAAGGCAAGGGAAACAAAGGCAAAAATGAACTGTTGGGACTTTATCAAAATAAAAAGCTTTTGCACAGCAAAAGAAACAGTCAACAAAACCAAAGACAAATGACAGAATGGGAGAAGATATTTGCAAATGTCCTATCAGATAAAGGGCTAGTATCCAAAATCTGTTAAGAACTTACCAAACTTAACACCCAAAGAATAAAGAATCCAATTGAGAAATGGGCAGAAGACATGAACATACATTTCTGCAAAGAAGACATACAAATGGCCAGCAGACACATGAAAAAGTGCTCAACATCACTCAGAATCAGGGAAATACAAATCAAAACCACAGTGAGATACCACCTCACACCAGTCAGAATGGCTAAAATTAACAAGCCAGGAAACAACAGATGTTGGCGAGGATGCGGAGAAAAGAATCCTCCCGCACTGTTGGTGGGAATGCAAGCTGGTGCAGCCATTCTGGAAAACGGTATGGAGGATCCTCAAAAAGTTGAAAATAGAGCTACGCTATGACCCAGCAGTTGCACTAGTGGATATTCATCCCAAAAGATACAAATGTAGTGATCCGAAGGGGCATGTGCACCCAAATGTTTATAGCAGAAATGTCCATAATAGCCAAACTATGGAAAGAACCTAGATGTCCATCAACAGATGAATAGATAAAGAAGATGTGGTATATATATATATAATGGAATATTATGCAGCCATCAAAAATTGAAATCTTGCCATTGCAATGACCTGGATGGAACTAGAAGGTATTATGCTAAGCGAAATAAGTCAATCAGAGAAAGACAATTATCATCTGATCTCACTCATACATGGAATTTGAAAAACAAGGCAGAGGATCATAGGGGAAGAGAGAAAAAATGAAACAAGATGAAACCAGAGAGGGAGACAAACCGTAAGAGACTCTTAATCTCAGGAAACAAACTGAGGGTTGTTAGAGTGGAGGGGGATGAGAGGGATGAGGTGGCTGGGTGTTGGACACTGGAGGGTATGTGCTATGGTGAGTGCTATAAATTGTATAAGACTGATGATTCACAGACCTGCATCCCCAAAACAAATAATACATTATATGTTAATAATAAAAATAATAATAACAAAAAAAACCTAAAAAAACCCTGCTGAGGCTCCATGGTATTCTTCCAAAAGAGCCATATGAGGGATGGCTGATGAACATTTATGGGCATTTCCTGGGAGTGCAGAACCCTGTGCTTGCCCCTGAGAGAGACCAAAAAAGAAAGGAATTCAGACACTGCCCTTAAAGAGTTTATACTCAGGCTGAGTCATCTAAAACCACTAAGAGGAAAATTTTGGAGGAGGATAATGGAAAAGAGTTTTCAATGTGTGCATGGCACTTTAAAGTTTATATATATATACAGTAGACACACACGCGCGCACACACACACACACACAGGAATATTACTCAGTCATAAAAAAGAATGAAATCTTGCTATTTGCAACAACATGGATGGATCTAGAAGGCATCGTGCTAAGTGAAATAATTAAGTCAGAGAAAGACAAACACCATATGATTTCATTTATATGTGGAATTTAAGAAACAAAACAAACAGAAAAAGAGACAGACAAAAAGATAGCCTCTTAAAGACAGAGAACAAATGGATGATTGCCAAAGGGGAGGTGGGTAGGGTTTGGGTAAAATAGATAAAGCACTTATCTTGATGAGGACTGAGAAATATATAGCATTCCTGAATCTTTATATTGCATACCTGAAACTGATATGATACACTGTTGATTATATTTGAAATAAATAAAAAAATAAATAAAATTTATTATAGACTTCTGTATATATTGGTGTCCTATACCGCTCTTAACTACTCTGAGTAATAGGTAGTACAGATATTGTTACTCCAGATGTGCAAAAAGGCTTAAGGTGAGCCCATGAGCCCACCTTGGCTCCATTAGGAGCATTACAAATCTATGCTCTGTTGTCTAGTTGTCTCTACCCTAAAGCTAGAGAGAGAGCCAGTTCTGGGTCCCAGGCAGTGTAGGAATGAAGCCTGAGCACACTCCTATTTTGGCTGGAGCGTACTGGTTAAGAGCACAGGCTGGAAGCCAGACTGTCTGGGTTTCCATCCTACCTCTGCACCAACCAGCTGTGGGATCTTGGCAAGTAACTTAACATTTCTGTTTCCATTACCTCTCAAATCATAGATTAACCAATTCCAGATAGACTGAAATCAAAACTATGGAATCATCTGTGATGATGATCTCTATATCTCAAAGTTTTTTCCAAGGGGTGAGCTTGGATTTGTAAAGTGCTTAGAAGAGAATTTTTAAAATACATTTCCCAGTATCCTTGTTATACTAAAATAAGAAGGCAAAGACATTCAGTCTTTCAAATGATTGTTTATTGTGTGAGTCAGATAACCATGTCAGGTATTGGTTTTACCATCTGAAGTTCAACCATCACTTGGTTTCAAAATTGTAGAAGCACCTAGGATGTTCTACAACATTTATTAGTTCTTTGTTAGTTTAGTTAGTTCCTGCAACTATATATTTAGTGCTTACTATGTCTTAAATACAGACCAAGCCCATGACATATAGGATATTCTTTAACATTTACAATATATCTTCAAAGACTCCAACTTTGATGGAATCTAAGAGTGAATTAGCCATCACTATCCCTGCTTCTGGGTCCCCTCAAAACAGGGACTGCTCCCTCCACTCCCTAAATCTAGCTTCTTGGCCAGACTAATCGGGTCAGCCTGCCAATTGGTGCCTCTGGAAATACTGGATACTCTGATATTTCATCTGTCTGGATTGAAAAGGCAGTTTCAAGCCATGTAGGTGCAATAAGGTATAGGAAATAGAAACAGAGCATTTGCAATCAAAGAACAGACCTGAAGTCCTGAGTCAACCCTTTACTATCTATGTGACCTTGAGAAAATTCTTTACCATTTAGTCATCCATCCTTTCATTCATTTAACAAGTATATATGAACAGCTGTGTAATTCTAAGCTCTGTTCTAGGCACTGGGGACAAAGCAAAGAATAAAACAAACAAATGACATCTGCCCACATGGGCCTCACACTCCGGTGGCTTTGTGACTCCATTTTTTTTTTTTCATTTTAAATGAGGAAAGACAGTAAAACATTTATAGCATTGTTATGAGATGAACTAGGATAATATAAGGAATGTGCTTAGTTAGCATAGTGCCCTGGAACATATTTAAAAAATAACAGTGTCAGGAAAAATGTGAAAACCTTCCCGAATTTGATATTTCTCAGACATCTCTTGATTGACACAACAGTATAGGAGAGGTGCCTATCAGAATAGTAGTGATTTCTAGAATATCTGGTATGAAGGTTGCTCTTCCTTGGTCTCTTTTTCAAAGACAACTCCCTGACCAAAAGATGAAAATAGACCTAAGAGCACTTTTTCCCTCCAGGGAAGACCTTTTATTATAGCAATATAAAAATATTGATGATAGTGTATAGAATAAATTGGAAGAAATTTCATTTATATCTTTAATCAAGGAAACTTTGTAATTGGCTGTTTAATTGTCTGCCCTTCATTGTTCATCTCAATTCTTCAGATAGATATTCTAGGCAAGACTGAAGGCCAGCATTTCTTCTTTAAGCTTATTCTAAATGTAAATATATTGCTTTGAATCTGATCCTGCACATAATAGTAATAGAGGAATTAAGTGAATAAAGAAGTTGAGATGGAACGAAATTCTCATCAGTTCAGAACAGAAACTATATTTAAAAAAGATAGAAACAATATATATTTGTAAATGTGTGCTCTGCCTTCTCTCCTGTTAGAGTAGATAGACATTACCTCCAGCCTGTAGAAGAGCAGGCCTTAGATCTGGTTCCATCCCTGGTACTGGAACCAGTGCCTTAGTCTCTCTGTCCCTACTACACTATAAACTTAGAGGCAGGGACTTTGTTTTACATTTTTGTATTTTTTTTTTTAATGTCATTAGCCCTGGCACACAGTTGGTTTTCATTACGTGTTTGCTGAATTGAATTGAAAAGGAATTGACTTCCTCTCAAATCATAACTAACAGATTATTGACAGGCTAAAATAAAATTTCTCTAATTCCGTCATCTTGTGGTTTTATAAAGACTTCTAAAAACATCAAAATAATGATGACAAAGTCATTTTAAAACACTTTGAATGGAATTCAGCTAAAGTCATTTGAAGACTTAGGTTTAAATCTTTTTAATAAACAAATTGCCATCTCAAAACAACAAATTTATCATAGATTCCAGCGAAGAAAAATTACTACTAAAATCAGAAGTAGGAACTGCCTAACATACTCTTTATTACCCACCATCTCTTTTTGGCTTATTTATTGAAATAGCTTGGCATAATGTTAGAGAATCTGGTTATAACAAACAAGACAAACATTCTCTTCGATTTGAAGACATGAACTTTGTTGTTTTTAATAGAGTGTCAATGTATAAAGAAATTGTAGAAGCTGCTGAAATTTTTGGTTAATGATTTCAGGAATATGAGTGAACAGGATTAATAAAACAGGAAGAGTAAAAGTTTAGTCTGGGGATGGCTGGGTGACCCATTCAGTTAAGCAACCCTCTTGATCTGGGCTCAGGTCATGATCTCAAGGTCATGTGATGGAGCCCTGTGTCAAGTTTTGCACGGGCATGGAACCTACTTAAGATTCTCTCTCTCTTCTTCTGCCCTTCCCTCTACCTCTCTTTAAAAAAAAAATTAGTCTGGAAAACTTAGGAGCAAGGGTATGGGATAAAGAACTGAGAGATAACAGTATTTATTGAGCACCTACTAGAGCTAGCCACCACCTAGGTCCTGTGGACACAGAGGCGAACCCTGCTGTTGTGAAGCTAACATTTAAGCTAGCAGAGCAGTCATTCAAAGAGGTTCTAATAATATTGAACCTCAAAAAGAAGGGTCTCTACCCCTTAGCTTCTTGGATGGTCACAGACCCTTTCTACCTACAAGCCACAGATTCAGAGAGATTAGGAGGGGAAAAACAGAGTCAGTCCCAAAACTGAGGCTGTTATATAACCTTCCTGTGGCATGGAGTGCCTACTTGTCCTCACATTTATACAAGCAAGAGAGAGGACTCAAGTAACCATTCCATAGATGGAAAGGTATGTCCCAACGTGACTGTGTCTACTTATACCCAGAACTGGCTGACAGGTCCCCTGCTAAAATTGTAAAATAAATAATCACAGTAATACCAGATAAAAGAAAACAAATACTTCCTGTGTCACTAGACATCTCCATAACCCATCTATCTCAAAAGGATTAGAGGGAAAATTTAAGAAGATAACATGTCTTGCATGATATTGGGTACGAAGTCAGTATTAGACACACACACTTCCTCCCTCAGCCCCTGTGAGAAGTTTTCTGCCTCTGCCTCTGAGAAAGAATACAAATCAGGCTCCTAATTCAGCACAAGCTGTCGGCCCCGCCTCCTGCACATCTGGTTCATACAGCATGTGAATCCCTCTTTAATCAACAACTCAGAATAATGGCATTTCCGACCCTCATCAGAGAATTCAACCAGGAATTGATGGCAATGCAGCTCCTGCCAAACGCTTGCGGGGGACAGCAGATATTTGAGGGAAACTGTGCAATGGATACATTATGTCCATGCACTCTTCTAAGCTTTTTCTTTGAATTAAGAAAACATCAGAACACTTCTCTGGACGACATTATTATAGTTCTTTATAAAATCCTGAACTAAAATGTGCTGCTCCTTTTTTAACCCACTTTTTAGATAATTTACATTAAAAATATCTGCCTAGCATGGGAGCTAGCCCACAGTAGGTCCTTCGCAAGCTTTCGAATATTCAAAGGATGAATCTGTTTGAACAGATCCCCCTCCAACCCTTCACTATAGCCCAAAGTGAAAATAACATCCGTTAGGATTTCCTCTTTATTCCTTTTCTCTCCAGGGAACTGCTCTCCATCCTTCACATCTTGGCTGGATATCACCTCCTTTCTGCTGCCTGCCCCCCTTCCCAGGCAGGGCTCTCAGTTCTTCCTGCCCTGCTCCGCCTCTGTGATAGCCCCCGTCTCAGGCTTCTGCCATTGTTTGCACTGTTTTCTCCTCACTGGACTGTGAACCACTTCAGGACACAACTATGCCTTTTTCATCTCTGTTCCCACAGTGTATGGCACAGGGCCTGGTCCACAGCAGGTTAATAAATGTCGGAATATCAAAAGAATAAATAAAGCGGTTCAGTGTCCCTTATACAAACACCAACTGAACATTTTTTTCCTTGAATTCAGTGCCAAGAAAACTTGATGTTTTCAATGCATTTTTATTGAGTTCCTACTTTATTCAAAACACTTTGCTGATGTAACGGAGATCTCTGTTGTCCCTACTGTGAAGGAGTCCTACATCAGGTGAGGGGGGTTAGACACATCTATAGGCATATTTTTTTTTTTTTTTTTTTTTTTTTTTTTTTTTTTTATTCATTTATTTGACAGAGAGAGATCACAAGTAGGCAGAGAGGCAGGCAGAGAGAGAGAGGAGGAAGCAGGCTCACTGCTGAGCAGAGAGCCCGATGCGGGGCTCGATCCCAGGACCCTGAGATCATGACCCGAGCCGAAGGCAGCGGCTTAACCCACTGAGCCACCCAGGCGCCCCTCTATAGGCATATTTAAGGCAATCTGGATTCAGTATAGGGAAAATGCTTCAGGGGCGCCTGGGGGTGGAAGAGATTAATTCCAAAATGAAGATAAAGGAAGCTTATTGCTTAACGTTGACTTTGAATGGCCAGAATTTTAAACAGATATGGGGATGGGAAACAGCCTTCACCTGCTTGTGACTCTGAGATCTCTGAAAGCATGAACTGTATTTTCATCTTTGTATCCACAAATGCCTAGTACGGACCTGGAATATGGTAAACTTTAAAAAAAATGCTTGTTGGAACCCAGAGCTTATGAGTCTAGGGGTAGATGAAAGACTGGAAAGGATGGTTGAAACCAAACTGGGAAGGACACAGTTCTGTTTGTTGTGACTGGCCATAGAAAGTTTTTGAGTTGGGGAGGGATGCAATCAGATCAGAATATCTGTGAAGGATGAATTAGAGGGGAAGAAGACTGGAGACCAGGATAGCAGCTAGAGGATATTTAAAAGGCACAGGTGAGAATCAATGAGGATGTGAATTAAGCAGTGGAAGCAGAAGGGGCAAGGATGGATGAGGATCTCCTGTTTTTTCGGTTTTTGTAAAATTTGTGTATTTTAATTTTTTGTTGTTGTTCTTATTGTTTTGTTTTGTTTTTTAAAACAGTAGAATAAATAGCTCTCTCTACGACGGCTGACACACACATAAAACTGCTTGGTAGTATTCAGAAGCATGACAGTCATGGCAGTGTCCCTGATTGGTGTACAGTCTTCAACAATCGTAAGAAGTTACTGCTTTGACAGCAGTTTCACACAAGTAAGACTACATTTAGGCATCCATCAATTTCAGGATGGCTGGTGACCTGGCATGCTTTCCCCAAGTAAACTTGCCTCCTATCACGACACCCAACTCACTCACATTCACCTCGATGGCTGGACCTTTAGTAGTAACACCAAAGCTGCACATAGTGGCAATGAGAGATTCTCCCTGACACGAAATATTGGCAGGGAAATGATGGCTTGCGGTTCAGGAGTTGTTGTGGGCCTTTTTGAAGCATAAGTCTATTGGCTTAATGAATCATTTGTATTTAGGTGGTTTTTAAATTGTAATTAGGTGGTTTTAAAAATTTTTTAATTTAAATTTTTAATTAAGTTTTAACTTAATTAAATTTTAATTTAATTAGGTGGTTTTAATTTAATTTCAATTCCAATAAAGCTCAATTAGTAACCATCCTCTTTCACGCTTTCTTCTTTCTCTTTCCTGTTCAAATAACTTGGAACACCTGTGTTTCTCCCTGGGCATGAGCTCTTGGCAGACGTACTCCCATTTCCCACTATCTCTTTTCATGTTTGTTGATCATATTGGAAAACACTTTAGCACAGACTGTCCCTCTCTCCCCAGCAGATATGCAGGTACTGCTCCTTGTGGAGTCTTTTCATCATTCTTTTGTTTGGGGTTTATCTCTTCATGTATCTTGATAATATTTTTCATTTGTGTTTTCTCAGCATGGTGATGTTGATGGGAGAGCTTAGCTTTTTGATCATCTTTTTTGCCTTCCTTGAATATTCATGAGCTTCTCTGACCTTCTTTCTTTACCTTTTTCTCATGGTAATCCAAATAATAACCCTAACATTTATGGTGTAACTCAATATATTCATTTTGTGGCATGGGGATGGCCCCCAGGTTCAGCTGTTGGGCTGTGAAGGAGCTCTCAATTTTCAGGTGTCAGAGACCCAGGAGCTGATGCCACATAACCTTCAACAGGAAAGGGCAGGATCTTCTGGTTTCAAATTGACATTTCTGTTTATTTTATTTAAAAAAAAGTCACCGAAGCACTAAGAAGGACTAGAATAAAATAAGCATTCCATCACTGGTATAACTAGGAAAACATACATAATCCCAAGCCACAATATATAAATAAGACAAAAACTATGTGGGATGTTGGGAATTGATTTAACAGAACAGAGAAAGCTTAAAACAAATAGACTTAAGTGTCTGTGGATGGCTATATTAGTCAGAAGCCACCCTATTGACTCTGAAGAACCCAGGAGAGATGAAA
Source organism: Lontra canadensis (assembly GCF_010015895.1). Lineage (NCBI taxonomy): Eukaryota > Metazoa > Chordata > Mammalia > Carnivora > Mustelidae > Lontra > Lontra canadensis. The sequence continues at coordinate 8,671,729 of NW_022631069.1, read as the reverse complement.
ATCCCAGAGGTACCAGGTGCAAGGAAGGTAGATGTGTGTTATAATTGAATAGGGGAATATGTTGAACATCTGTAAAAGGATCAGTTAGAGCTCTAGGATCCAACTCTGCCCAGCCAGATGACTACCCCTCTCTCACCCTGGTGGGAGAGAAGAGATTTATTCTTGAGAGCAATTGAACCAGAAGGCCTCTGAGTTCAGAGACATCAAGCTTGGCAGAGGGCTTGGGGCAGGTGGCCAACTGAAAAGATAGGAAATACATGAAAGGTTGCACATTGAATACTGAGGCCCTCAGTCACCTTCCCCACCCCAGAATACCAGCTGTCACACCCTCATGAGAGGAGAGTGGATTGACCTTCTCTGGAGAATCTCAATGGCCCCTGCCAGAGGGGTTAGGGACACACACACACACACACACACACACACACACACACACGTATATCTCCCCAAGGAAAAACACCCAGTCCATAGCTTGAACTCCAGTAGTCATCAAGCTCGTCCAATCACAGAAGACTTCCAATCAGTCTTCCAATCATTTTAGCCTTAAAAATGAACCAAAGGGGAGTGAGTGAGTGGCTTAGTCTGTTAAGCATCTGATTCTTGATTTCAGCTCAGGTCATGATCTCAGGGTCATGAGATTGAGCCCCACATCGGGCTCTGTGCCCAGGGCGGAGTCTGCTTGAGATTCTTCCTCTTCTTCTGCCCCTCCCCCTGCACTCTCTCTCTCAAATAAATAAATAAGTCTTAAAAAAAAAAAAAAGAACAGAAGGAAAATGGTCTAGATTTTTTAGAAAGGCCTACAACATAAAAAGCAGAAAGAAAAGAAAAAAAAAACAGGAGAAGGAAACTAATTTTAAAGAAAGCAATAATTAGCATCCTTAGAGAAACAAGGATGCTATAAAAAAGGTACAATAAGAGAATAAGAAAAAGCTCTTGCAAATTAGCAATATAACTAAAATTAAAAATTCAAAAGAAGAATTGGAGGATTAAGTTGGAGAACTCCCACTGAAAGTAGAACACAAAGATATGAATAATAATATGGAAAAGAGAAGGAAATTGGAAGATTTTACCTCTGACAGCAAACCAATAGAGGTTGTAGAAATATGGAACCGAGAAAATGGATAAAACAAAGAAATAATTTGATGAGATTTTGGAAAACCAAAGTGCCAAGGAATCTATATTAAAAGTCTAAAGAGCGTTCCTCCCAAAACAAACCTTTGTAAAAGGCTGCACCATGGGTCCCTGGGTGGCTCAGTAGGTTAAGCCTCTGCCTTCAGCTCAGATCATGATCCCAGGTCATGGGATCCATTGGGATCTCTGCTAGGTGGGGAGCCTGCTTCCCACTCCCCCTCTGCCTGCCTCTCTACCTACTTATGGTCTCTCTCTCTCTCTGTGTGTCAAATAAATAAATAAATTGTTTAAAATAAAATTTTTAAAAGGGCTGCACCAAGACACATCCTCATGGAATTTCAGTACACCAAGGATAAAGAATTAATGGAAAAATGTTCCAGACCAAAAAACAGGTTTCATATAAAAATTTAGTCATTAGCAGCTAGCTACCCTGGAAGCTAGAAGAGAGGGGAGAACTACATTCAGTACTATGAAGAAAAATTATTTTCACTCTAGGAATATACATCTAAAATGTCATGATGTGTGATGACAGAATAAAGATATTTTAGAATTAGAAAAATCTCAACAAACCTAACTCTGCTGTAGCATGTCTAAAGAAGCTGCTAGACAATATGCTCTATGAAACAAAGAGGACGCATGAGGCCCAAGAAAGGAAAGAAGTGAAGGGAATCCCAGGTTACTGGTCAAGGGGGGGGGGTCTCAGAATAAGAGGTGTGTAGCTGACCTGGACAGTAAACATAGAACAGGAAGACTTAAGACGCCAGGAGACAATATTCTTAGGAGGGTGCAGGGAAGAGAAGTGGAGGGATACGAATGATAGCAAACTGTATTAAAGAAGTTGTTGGAGAAAATGGGGACATTAAGCCAGTCATTGATACATAAAATGCTGAGAAAATGAGAAAGAAAAAAAAAAAAAAAAGAAAGCAGCTATTAACCATGTGAAAAACTAAAGTTGAACAAGGAAATGGGAAGAAAAAAAAAAAGACAACTATTAACCACTTGAGAAAACAAAGTTGAACAAGGAAGAGCCATTTTAATAGTATACTACTTGATGCAGCAATAAACACTTTTATGTGGTTCTAATAAGGTAGATATTGAATACTGATTGAAATTGTGATATAACTATACAGATAAAAAGATAAAAGAGGAGAAGTCATATAGAGTGGTTGGAGGAGTTTGAAAGAGCTAATTATTCATTAATAGAGGACATCAATACATAATAACTGATATTGGAGAATCAAGAAAAAGCAGTACAAACCTTCTTAAATTCATAAAGGTAAATATAAGAAGAAAAGGCTAAAAGAACTGACAGGTTACAACTTCATAGGCTACTATATATGGTGGCTGTGCATTTCAGAACTCACAGAGTGCTTAAATGGTATCCCCAAAGCTGAGTTTTGCACAACCTGCATAGCCTTATGGAGCAGTTCAGCCTCCTGGGGGCAGGACCAGCACTGGGGCAGGCTGATGTGAGAAAGGGACTGCTCTATCCAGTTACCAACATGTTAGCCCTATTTGCCTTTTAAAATTTTGTGTTTGATTTTTAAAAATCTAAAATAAAAAAGACAGAACTGTACACTACACAGATTAACTTTTAATCTATGTAAATTAAATCTTAATACAAAAGTTTAAATAAATTTAAAATTGTCTTCATAATAAAAAATAAAATGAAATAAAATTTAAAAAAGAGGCAAGTACGGATTTGAGACATACATCTTTAAAAGCTTCTGGGATTTGGCAGCCTCTGAAGGATTGGTTGATGAAGAAGAGACGGTAAAGATTGTGGAGAATAATTAGTTAAATACGGAGGAGAGAAAAGAAAGGCACTTAGTATCCTAGACGTCAACGAAAGAGTTACCAGAGGCGGTAATGGCCAACAGCGCCACATGCTGGTGAGGGGGAATCATGAGATCTCTGGCATCAGAAGTCCTGGCCCTGAGTCTAACCCAGCTCAGCCACCCTCCCCAGCGGCTCTTCCCTCGCCTAAAAAAAGGTGATGACGATACTAACCCCACAGTACCCTTTTGCTGCTGCTTTTATGAAATACAGAACACGGGTCTGTCAAGGAAGCCCCAACCTAACATCCCTAAGGGAACGCCTCCTGTTTCACCGGCTGTTTGGGCTTCATGGAATTCAAAAGCAGCATTAATAAACAAACAAACAAATAAATAAATAAGATAATTTTACAGAGCACACCCTATGCCAGGTACTGTTTTCCGCACTTTACTTACATTAACTTTTGTAAAGATGAGGAAAATGAGGCACAAAGAGGTTAAACATCTAGTGTGATACTAGAGATGAGCCAAATATTAGAGACAGGCCCCCATGAACACTAGCCTCTAGCATAGCTAGATGATCCTCAGCAAGGAGTTGAGAAGCAGAGGTTCCTCCCCTGGTCAAAAACCTGCAATGACTCCCACTGGCCTCTGGAGAGAGTATCCAAGTTTCTTGGTATTCAAGTTTCTTCATAACGCCTTCCTACCTTTCTAATGTCATTACACCGTCTAGTCACAAACCCAATGTGCCTGCTACACTGAACTTCTCACTGTTCTGAACTGCCCTGAATTCTCACGCCTTTGGGCTTTGGCCATTCCTTCATCCCAAAGTACGGAGTAGTAGAGTGAGGGCAAATAGATGGGATGTGGAATTCAATGGATCTGTATCTGTTTGGTCTATTTCCAGTGGTGGCAGAGGTTGCTAGTTGTCTTCTGGATTTCCACTCTCCCTGTATCTAGAAATAACAAAACCTGATTTTTGGATGGACACATTATTATCTAAAAGACTGTTTGATCATGTGACTAATTTTTAGCCAATGATAGGTAGGTGAAAATATGTGGAGTTTTTGTAGGTTTCCTATATTGGAATAGTTGCTGTTTCTTCCTGCTCCTTAGAGCATAGGTGTGATGTCAGGACCTCCAGCAGCCATCCTGCACTGGAGAGAGGAGAGCTACATAGCAGGGATGATGGAGCAGAGAGCCTAAAAAATCTTGGTCTGTGGTGATGATGCAATGGTCATGCCAGCCCTGAATTACCTGCCTTTGGACTTCTATCTCATTTAAGCTTCTGTTTTTCAGATGTTTGTTATTGGTAATTAATCCTACCCTTAAGTAATATACTAGCTTGCAACATTTCCTCTCTAGGTCTAAACCTCAGCAGTGAAATGGAGAGAATTATACTTATACCACTGGTAATGGTGCAAAATAAATGACAGAACATGAAAAAAATGTTATATTTGCTGGCAGGCTGGGGAGAGATATTTTTGGGAAGGGGAACATTTCAGGATTGAACAAGTCATGCCACAGCTGTTCTTACCAACTTCCCTGAGCCAAGCCCCTTGAGACACCCAGTCACTGGGTGTCTTAATGCTTGAGTAAGGAGTCAGTAGACGAGGTGACCTTTGGGAGCCATCCAAAATTTAAATAAAGCAGAAGTCTCTCTACATTCACTCTTGTCCATGTCTATGGACAATCCTGATGGAGCGTGGCTCCCTTTCTTTAGAAATCACATGAAGACCATGCCATTTCTCTCTAGTAACATTCAGCCATTACAGATCCGCATATATAGTCTCTCAGTCTCTCTTTCTTTTCCTCTCTCTCTCTCTCTGTGTGTGTGTGTGTCCCTATCTCTGCCTCTCTCTTTCTCTCTGTGGGACTAAGAGAGGGATATAAGAGATAACAAAGGAATGAAGCAGAGTGAGGCTCTTAGGGATGGTGGGCTCAAGAACTTCTAAACAGGCTGAACCTGAACTGGTTAAATACACCACTCTTGGGGTTTAACCACAGTAGATCACTTGCTCTTTTTTTTTTTTTTAGGACAGTGGGGAAGGGGCAGAAAGAGAACCCCAGGCAGGCTCCACCCCCAGAGTGGAGCCTGATGTGGGGCTTGATCCCATAGCCCTAAGACCATGACCTGAGCTGAAATCAAGAGTCAGATACCTAGGAACCCCCACTTGCTCTTTTTATTTCTTAATTTTTAAAAATTTTTTAATTCTTTAAGATTTTATTTATTTGACAGAGAGAGAGTACAAGCAGGTGGAGGAGTAGGCAGAGGGAGAGGGAGAAGCAGGCTCCCGCTGAGCAAGGGGTCCGATGTGGGGCTTGATCCCAGAACCATGGGATCATAACCTCAGCTGAAGGCAGTCGCTTAACCTACTAAGCCATCCAGGTAACCCCACCCCCAACACTTGCTCTCTTTAAAGGTTCCAAGCACTTTCAAAATTCAATGTCTCATGTCAACTTCTTCCTTTGACTGGGGCACTTCACTGCCCCCTTTCCCTGGTTTGCTTGACAAACTTCTGTTCTTTCCTTAAAGATTCAGCTTAAATGTCACCATCTCCGAGAAGCATTTTCTGGCCCAGTTAGACAATTAAACCATATGGAGGCAAGATTGGCATCTTGTCATGAAAGCGAGTAACCTTCCTAGATGTGCGTCTGAAGAGAAGGTTGCTCTAAGTTAGTTAGAAGATGAGCCAAAGGAACATCTGTGGAAATGGTCACAACACCCCCATGCTAACAAGAAGCAATCTGGGGTCCAAATGAGCCGCCAACTGAGTGATCAAGGACTCCGTGCCATTGAGCATGGCCAATGGTAAATTTAGCAAAGAGGGAAAAAAATAGAGTAGGTCTAACTTCAGCCCCTTAGCCCATTCTCAGTAGGACCTTCAGAGAACTTTTAACTTTGCTCAGCAGAACTCTTCTTGAGACATCCTTCAAGATAAACTGATTATAGTAGTCCCCTCTTATCCGAGGGACATAGACCTCAAGACCCCCAGTGGGCGCCTGGAACAGCAGTGGCACAAAACCCTATGTAACACAACGCTTTCTCTTATACATATGTACCTCTGATAGAGTTTGGTTGATGAATTAGGCACAGTAAGAGATTAACAACCATAACTAATAATAGAATAGAACAACTCTCACAATATACTGTAATAGCAGTTACATCAGTGGGGCTCTGTCTCTCGCTCTCAAAATATTTTACTGACCCCTACAATCCTTCTTCTTCTCATGATAAAGCACAATGACAAAAATGCCTGCATGACGAGATGGAGTAGGGGAATGACATAGGTGTAGTGACGTCAGGAGAATCATCTGCTTCCTGATTGCAGCTGACCGCAAAAAAACTGAAACTGTGGAAAGCGGAACCGCAGCTAAGGGGGGCCTCCCGCAAAACCCACGTGCCTCTGGAATGGAAGAATTCACCTGCTGCTTGTGGTTGTTAAGTAGTCACAGTTAAATGCTAGAGGACTGTTGCCAAAACCAGTGACTTTTGTTGTAGCACAGGTGACCTTCTTTTCGTCTATAATTAGAGATAATCATCTAGGAAGGGGTATGCCTAATTCATGATATTAATGCCACTTAAAATGTTTTAATTGCGGTAAAATCTGCATAGCATAAAATGCACCTCCCTCACCATTTCTAGTGTTCCCTGCAGTAGTAGTAAGTACATTCACGCTGCTGTGCAAACATCACCGCTATCCGTTTCCGGAACTCTTTTTTATCTTGCGAAACTGAAATCTGTACCCATTAAACAATAACTTCCCAGTCCCTGCTCCCCTAGGCCCAGGCAGCCACCATTCTACTTTCTGTCTCTGTGAATTTGATCACCTGGTACCTCAGACAAGTGGGGTCCCACAGTGCTTATCCTTTCGAGATTGGCTTATTTCACTTGGCATTACGCCCTCAAGGCTCATCCATCTTGTAGCATGTATCAGACTTCCCTTCCTTTTTACGGCTGAATAAAATGCTCTCATCCATAACAGATCACATTTTGTTTATCCGTTCATCCTTTGACGGACACTTGGGTTGCTTCCATGTTTTAGCTTATTGTGAATAAGGCCATTACCAACACGGTGTACCAGTAACTCTTTCAATTTCTCTGGATATACACCCGGAAGTGGAATTTCTAGATCATATGATGATTCTAACTTCAGTTTTTTGAGGAACCATCATACTGTTTTCTATAATGTCTGCATCACTTCACATTCCCACCAAGATGGCACAGGGCTCCAGTTTCTTCAAAATGTCCCCAACACTGGTTAATCATTCTCCTACCCTCCCTCTAGCTCTCCCTCCCTTCCCTCCTTCTTCCCTTTCTTTCATTTGGATAGCAGTCATCCTAATGAGTATGAGGTGATATCATTTTGCCTTGAATTTCCCTAGGAACTAGTGATCTTAAGTATCTTTTTTTGCCATTTTACCATAAGAAATCACTATCTTACATTCTCCTTTTTGTAATAGGGATGTGTGAGTAATCACACCACTGTTATCAAATCATTGGTATGCAATTTTTTTAAAAGTCCAAAACACATATCTGTTTATCTCATTCCACTTAGATGATGCTATTAGATCCATCAAAATCACATCTAACTCCTCCAACTCTTAATTCAGTGAAAGGCTTGTTTTGTGGGTCAACGTCAAGGTCAACGTCAGGGTCAACGTCAAGATCATGTAACTTTTCTCATAACTAGTTCTTGTTCATGGAAGCCCACTTAGATGCTCTTCTGTGGGTTTGAGTTTCTTTAGGCAATGAGAAGTCTAAGATAAATTCATTTGAAAAATTCCTGAATGGCCTTTTCTGATTTCTGCTTTACATGTTCTGTTTTTTTTTTTTCCCCCTGTCAAGCAAGGCACTGGGAGGGTAAGTCCTATATTTGCTAGAACAGACTGTGAATAAAATCATTTTAAGGTAACGGCAATCCTTTCAGAGCAGATGAGAGGAGAAACCTCTCCTCTGAGACATCCAAGGTTTAAAAGATTTTTTGATAGTAATAGCTCAAATTGAGCTAGGAAAAACCTGGTACATTTATGCCGGTCCCCTGACCTCCCCAGCATAATCATAAGCCTGGATGGGCTCCAGGGAAGTTATGCAAAGGTAAGTGAGGGGTCACATGTATAATTTTTACTCAAACCACAGCAAAAGAAAATAAAGACTAATGACAACATAGAATATACAGTAGAGATAGAGATATAAATTCCCCTGAAATGTATCCCATGAACTACCATTTAATACCACCATTTTTCAAGGAAGGTCAGTTTGGCAAAGACTTTTTTTTTTTTTTTAATTTGACAGACAGAGATCACAAGTAGGCAGAGAGGTAGGCAGAGAGAGAGGGGGAAGCAGACTCCCCACTGAGCAGAGAGCCCGATGCAGGGCCCAATCCCAGGACCCTGAGATCATGACCTGAGCCGAAGGCAGAGGCTTAACCCACTGAGCCACCCAGGTGCCCCTAGCAAGGATTTTTTTTTTTAATTTAGAGCAATAAATCTATCTCTGAAAGAACTGTCCATGGGAATCCATTCATTCTTTAACATCTTGAAATAAGGTCTCACTGGAGGCACTGCCACTGTTGGTGTTTAGGTCTCTAGAGATGCCATTTGAGCCTGGAGAAAAAATACAGATTATCATCAAGAGAAGACTGTTTGAAGAGACAGGGCCGTGTGGACAGGAAGACAGAGCCTCTTCATCTTCTCAGGGAAATAAATCAAGGCCAGAGAAAGGAATTCTGTTCACCAAGCTGCAGAGCAAAGGTTGACTGAGATAAGGGTGGCCCATCCATTAGGACTGCTGTCAAAATCCCCTTCCACACACACTTTTCTTGGCAGTCACAAAAATAAATGGCCCACACCCATAGAAAAGCTTTTCTAAATGAAAAGCTCCTATAGGCTTGTTAGTTTGTGGGGAACAAAAGGTTGACCTTTTTAAGATTTGTTTATTTTACAGAGGTGGGGGAGCGAAGATTAGACTTCCTGCTGAGCACAGAGCGTGACATGGTCCTTGGCCCCATGACCCTGAGATCATGACTTGAGCCTAAATCAAGAGTTGGATGCTCCACTGACTGAGTCATTTAGGTGCCCCCAAAGGGTTGACCTTTTAAAGTACGCTTTAGACTATATTCTGGACCCATTGAGGGATCCATACCCTAAAAATACAGCATCTGCCCTCTTAAGTATCTCTTGGGTGATTCCGATTGCTTTACTCGACTTGGGCATTTAAAATCCTCCAGAACAGAGCTTTAAAGCCCTCAGAAAACCCAATATACCACAGTGCTTCCCAAAGGACCTCATTTGGCCATGTTGCAAGTAAGGACCTTTGGTTAATAAGAAGCAAGACAGACACAGACAGACCGACACACACACGCCACCTCCACTACCCCTAGCTTTCTCATAGAGCAGCATAGCACAGGGAAGGGGGGATCCACAGGGCTAATACTGAGGAGTCAGCACTGGGGTTGGCATCCTGACCACACTGCCTCCTCGCTGTGTCTCTGGGCATGTTATTGAAACTCGCTAAAACTCAATTCTGTCATCTGAAAATGGCAGTAGAAATGTTCCACATCAACTAGTGTGCTCATGAGGATTAAATGTGATTATTCATATGAAGTCCTGAGACCCAGGGCTGGTGGTACATGCTAAATGTGAGTGACTGTTATCTGTTATTATCATTATGAATTTTATTACTATATGATTTACCCCTTCCTTAGTAAACAATCATGGTGCACCTCTGCCTGGCCCCAATCCTTTGGTCTGAGGAAGGGTGTGTCCAACCAGTTCCTGGAAACGAGGTATCCTCAGGGTGTCCAGATGAGGTCACCTACCCCGAGGTAAGACTTACTGGGGACTCAGCCAAGGACAAATTCCTCAGGAGCTCCCAGGAGTGAAAAGGTAAATCCACATCTAGGAAGTGTCTTTCCCTGAAACCGTGAGGTAGCCCCTGAGTCAGGTTGTGCAGTGATGGCCTCAGGCCAGAGGAGATTTACAATGAAGTCACAAACTTCCCTCTGTAGCCCCTCATTGACATGGAACCCTTCCAAGGTCCTGGGAAATGCCTGCTAATTTTATATTAATTTTTTATTGTTTTACTGAAAGAGGTCCCCCAGATTATCTAATCTTTAGACCCTACTGGACTGAATCCACTCTTACATGGGACTAGTTAAGGAAAGAGAACACATTTTTGAGGGGTCCTATAAATAGATTCAACACAACCCTTATAAAAGCCATTTCTAAGAAGTTGGGGTATTGTCATTTTGCCCTAGGCTCTCCTAGGTTCTCCACTTTGGAGGGGTGCTATAAACCTATAATGATCAGATTTTCTTTCTCAAATGATCCACACTTGGTGGGAAGGGGCTTCTCAAGTTTTCTCTCCAGATAATTTTAATACACTGACAACCTGGCTGACCAGCACTAGACTTTATTGTGGGGATCCTACCTCCTAGGATATGGTCTGTTTTCCCTTGAGAACCTGAATGGATGCTGCATACTCAGATCTGGCCCCTGCCCCCCACCTGCCCTCAGGATTGTCACCTGCTGACAGCACAAACCAAGTCTCCCCTTCATCTCCCACCCCAGCATTTCCCTCCAGAGAAGAAACTTCCTGCCCAAGATTACCCCTCCAGATGCATGCAAGGTTCTAGTGAATGAAGGCCCAGTCTCCAGGCTCAACTGCCTCCCAGTTCAACTTCTCTTTCTCTCTCACCTGTCCTGCTTTCCTCACTTCTTAACAAATACTGTTCCTGACTGCCCTCCCCCATAAACCTCCTGGATGCAAATCTCTGCCTCAGAGTCTGTTTCCTGGGGAACCTGACCCGTGACAGACCTCAACCGCTCTTGCCTCCCCCGCGCCCTTCCCAACATCTCTTATGTGGCATCTTAGAAGAGAAGCATGTACAGCTCTCAGAGATACGATCGAGTTGGGACAGATATGCCAGAGATCTATGAAGTCAGCCATACGAATCCCTAGGTTAAACAGATTAAATGATAGAAATAAAAAGGATTACATGGAGATGACTTTAAACTAAAGCAAAAAGCTTAGAGATTAAAGAAACACATGTTAGACTGGATGAGATAGACAAGGTTCAAAATAAAAGATAAAAGACTAGAAGCTGAGGTTTTTGAAAAGTAAAAAGAAATAAAAGATTAAGATTTCAAATGAGAAGCTAAAAACTCAGGATATGAAAAGCTCGAAACACACACAGATGAGACTTGCTGATTAGGAATAAAATTCAAGAGCTAAAAGGTAAAAGAAAGGGAAAGAGAATTTAGGATGATTTAAAAATAAAAGCAGCTCCCCAAAAGGTTAAGCATAGATGTGCCATATGATCCAGCAATTCCACCTTCAGGCACAGACCCAAAATGACAGAAAGCAGGGTCTCGAACAGATACGCGTACACACACGTGCACGACAGCAGTATTCACGATAGCCCCCAAGTAGAAACAACACAAGTGTGGATAAACAAACTGTGGTATGTGCGTACAATGGGATACTCATCAGCCTTAAAAAGAAAGGAGATTCAGACATGTGCTACAACATGGATGAACCTTAAAGACATTACGCCGAGTGAAATAAGCCAGTCACCATAGGACCTACTGTATGACTCCGGTTATAGTAGGTACTCTGGGTAGTTAAATACACAGAGACAGAAAGCCGAATGGTTGATCCAGAGGCTGGAGGGAGAGGCCATGGGGCACTGTCTAATGGTAGAGTTTCAGTTTGGAATGATTAAAAAAAAGTTTTCAAGATGGACAGCAGTGAGGGTTGTACAATAATGTGAATATTATACTTAATACCACTGAATTGTACACTTAAAAATTATTAAAACATAAGGCTTGTGTATATTTTGCCACAATAAAAAAAATGTCTCCCCCTGGGGCACCTGGGTGACTCAATTGTTAAACGTCTGCCTTTGGCCCAGTTTATGATCTCAGGGTCCTAGGATCAAACCTCACATCAGGCTCCCTGCTCAGTGCGGAGCCTGCTTCTCCCTCTCCCTCTGCCTGCTCTCCCTCTCTCTCTCTGTCAAATAAAATCTTGGGGGAAAAAAATTAAAAAAGGACTTTGGGTGCCTCAGTAGCTCAGTTGGTTAAGCTCAGGTCATGATCCTGGATCGAGTCCTGCATCGGGCTCCCTGCGCAGCAGGGAATCTCCTTCTCCCTCTGACCTTCCCCCTCTTATGCTCTCTCTCTCTCATTCTCAAATAAATAAATAAAATCTTAAAAAAAGAAGTTAGATTTATTAAAAAACTCTCTCCCCCCAAAATAAAAGGAAAAAGTCTGTAAATCAGAGAAACATGTAGTTAGCCAAAAGGGAGCAAGAGGGCGATCCTGGCCAAGTGAGCAAGCGCTGAATCGGAGCAGAGTTCAGCGAGAGAAGCAGGAGGAGCGCCCTGCACGGAGGAGGTGGGTGTCGAGTAGTGTCCTTGTTCTCACCCCACATCAAACTCATGTTCCGGAGGGGAGTCTGGGTCTTCCATCAACAGGGAACATGCAACCCCCTGGAAACTTCTCATAATCCACATTGAGAAGAGGAAGTGTGCCTGAGAGTGGGGAGAAACTCCTCAGAACAGAAATGGGTAGGGGAGCATCAAAGCCAAGAAGGATACTTGGGACTCACCCACTCATTCTGACCAGCACTTTGCAGGGCATGGGCTATTTTAAGCTGTGTCTGAAGGAAGTCTTTCGCCCGGGTTGGAAGGGAAGTCTTGGCAGCTATCCCTGGGGTTTCCTGACAGCTGTCCCCTCTTTCCTGACATTCTTTCAACCCTATAGTTCCAGAATGGAGACCCCATCTCACTGGGAGACTAAAGCTATGAAAATACTCCCAAGGAGGAAGCTGCTTTTCCAGGCGTGGAGGAAGAGGAAAGGCAAATGCGACATGGACTGTAGCTGCTTCTGCTCCCATGTGAACAGCTACCAAGACTTCCCACCCAGCTGCAGCCAATGCCGGTGTTTTTCCTCATCCCTCAAAACTCCAGATGTTCCAGGAAGGCACCCTAAAGTAATTCCATTGATGATGTCCCCTGAAGATTCAGTCACATGTTTGTTCATTTGGCTATTCTTTTGTTCTACAAATATCTGTTGCAGAAATGTTTCTTGAGTGCCTCATATGTGATACCATGCTAGGGCTGTGGTAGGAATCTTTGCGGGATTGATTCTAGCACAAATACTGCCATTTTAGAGGTAAGGCTATAAGTCCAGAATTGCTTTATCCAATATGATAGCCCCCAGCCACATGTGGCTATTTCAATTTAAATTAACTCAGACTAAAAAGTCAGTTTCTGAGTTGTATGAGTCACATTTCCATTTATCAACAGCTCATGACTATTGACTACCATATTGGACAATGCAGATCTGGAACATTTCCAAAGATTCTGTTGGACCACGATGGTCTAGGGAGTTGGGAGAATTGTCGCGGTTCACACAGCTATTCAACAGTTCAAATCCAACTGTGAACAGACATAATTTCCCACCTACATTTTTGCCAAAATAAAAATGAGACAGAATTATTCTAGTTCTAAACACCAAAATATTTGGAAGAAAACAGAACAAAAACAGAGGTGGCTCCGTAAATAATATTTTTTACAGGTATCCATGTAACTGACTTCAGTTAGAGTAACATAACCAGGGTTACGACTAGATGTTTCCATTCATGCAAGTCCTTAAAAACATTGAAAGCATGGGTTCAGTAACCAACAAGGGCTGCTGGGGGCCATGGTCCTGTTTTGGTTATGGAAGTCCTGTTCTGATCAGGATAGAAGCAGACCATGCAGACCCATTCCTGACGGAGCCAGGTAGATCCATAGGCCACCAGGTCATCAAGGAGAGCTTTCGTGGAGGGTAGTGGTTGGCAACAGAGGTCTGAGTCTTGCCTCCAGCATCTGGACAAGTTTCTTAATTTCTCTGAGAATCAGAATCCTTATCTCTGAAATAAGTGTGATACTAACCTGTCAAGGCCATTTTGAAGATTGAATGGGATGATTTATGTGAAAGTGCCTCAAACACTTTAAAGCATTAATCAGATATCTTGTTATAATGCCACTCCTATCACCTTGGGGCTGGACACACCCACCTCCTTTCTTATTGATGCATAATTAAACCCTATCACACAATTTCTCAGAATTGTGGGTGATGTTTCCATCTGGGCAGAGAGTCTGATACATGGCCCTGACAACAGAAGTAGAAAGCCCCATCTTCTATTATTATTAGTGTTGTTATTTCTGAGTATCAACAGCAACAGTATTAGCAAACAAAAGAACCCCATCAGCTGAAACTACTTCCAAAGGCCAGATGACTTTAGCTTACCACTGCTCTCCGAATAAACTTCTGACCCAGCTGGGGAAAGATTGGATTATCTTTTTCTTTATTATGGCTACTGATTTTTTCCTACAGTTGGGAGCCAAGCTGAGAGCTGGTTATGCTAACTGGTCTGTCTTCCTGAAGGAAGATTCTTTGAGTTTGAGATGGGGCCATGCCATCAGACATGAACAGAAACAAGTACCCTAGGAACAAGTGCCTGTAACTCCATGCAATGCAATATTATGATGGGCATGAAAGGATGTGTTCGAGAACTAAATGGGAGTGTGGCCCCACATTTTTCATGCAGAGGACAGCTTTTATTGTCTGTCCCCTTTGGAGTCTGTGCTATTTCAAGAATATTCACTATCCTAACAATCACCACTCCTATGTATTGAGCACTTACAGTGTGCACTTCAAGTACATAATCTCATTTAATTTTATAGAATAGCCCAAAGAGACAGGAACCATCATAATTCTCATTTTTACAGATTAATAAACTGAGTCTTTGAAATCATGGTCTCCTTCAAAAGTGCATTGATAAGGCACTTGTACATTTGCTCAGTTAGAAATGAGAAGGGCGATCTGTACCCCAATGTTCATAGCAGCAATGGCTGCAGTCACCAAACTGTGGAATGAGCCAAGATGCCCTTCATCGATGAATGGATAAGGAAGATGTGGTCCATATATACAATGGGGTATTATGCCTCCATCAGAAAGGATGAATACCCAACTTTTGTATCAGCATGGACAGGAGTGGAAGAGATTATGCTGCGTGAAATCTGTCAAGCAGAGAGAGTCAATTATCATATGGTTTCACTTACTTGTGGAGCATAAGGAATAACATGGAGGACATGGGGAGATGGAGAGGAGAAGTGAGTTGGGGGAAATCAGAGGGGTAGATGAACCATTAGAGACTGTGGACTCTGAGAAACAAACTGAGGGTTTTGGAGGGGAAAGGGTGTGGGTTGGGTGAGCCTGGTGGTGGGTATTAAGGAGGGCACGTATTGCATGGAGCACCAGGTGTGGTGCATAAACAATGAATCTTGGAACACTGAAAAATAAAAAAAAAATAGAACAAATTTTTTAAAAAAAGAACAAAACTGAAGATGTGCTACTGTCTAACAAAACTGATCATCTCAAAATATCCAGTGTTACCAGTCCATACAATTCTAGTCAAGGCAGAAACACCTGAAGTTGAGATTAGATTACAGATCATTATGGCAGGCAAACATACATTTTCAATCAAGCCTTTGGAAAAAATGAAAAGCTCCTGCAAGATCATCTAGAGGTCTGTGTTCGATGGGTCAGGGCCCACTGGAACCCTAAAAGGATGACTGATCTGACCAAAATCCATCATCAGAATCCCCTTGTATCATTATGAAAGGCTGCAGAACCCTTAAAAATATTTTTTCCCAGGCTGAGAGCAAATCTGTTAAATTTTCAGACTGAATTATATATTTGACAATGCTTGTTCTCCCTTCTCTAAGGTTAGTTAGAGATCACTGGAGGCAAGTATTAGCATCAGCAAGAATAATTACAGGGCTCTGTCTTGGTACGTTGTCCTCTGCTCTGTTTACCCCGAGTAATTCCATGCCATCTCCAGGCTTTGAATTCCATCTATGGGCTGATGGCTCCCAAAGACATCTCTTTCTCCAGGCCTGACATCTTCCCCAAGCTGTAGATGGCTTGGACCCTACTTAGCAAGTATCTTAAGTTATCGAGTCCAAACAGAGCTCTTGATCTTGTCCTGGCTCTGGATCTGCTCCTTGTCTTCTTCTCTACTTCAACAAATGGTGGCACCCTCCAACAAGAAACTCAAGTCAAGGGGCACCTGGGTGGCTCAGTGGGTTAAAGCCTCTGTCTTCGGCTCAGGTCATGATCCCAGGGTCCTGGGATCGAGCTCTGCATTGGGCTCTCTGCTCAGCGGGGAGCTTGCTTCCCTTCCTCTCTCTCTGCCTGCCTCTCTGCCTACTTGTGATCTCTCTGTCAAATAAATAAATAAAATCTTAAAAAAAAAAAAAGAAACTCAAGTCAACACCTTAACATGCCTGAGTCTACCCCTTCTCTGTCACATCCAATCCCATCTCCTCTACTTCCAAAATCCATCCCACAAATCTGTTCTCTCTCCCAGCTTCCCTCCTCGTGCTCCAAACCAGGCCAGCATCATCTCCCTGGACAGCTCCGAGAGCCTCCTCTTGTCCATGCTTCTTCTCTAGAACATGTCAAATCAATGGGCGACAGATGGCTACTTGGTTTTTGCCTTCAAATTAAAAATGGGAGGAAGTGAACCGAAAGGACAGAAGGAAGGGTCTAAAGTAGTCTTAAATATAAAAATAATTTCTTGTCAAAATAGTGAATTCTTGTGTGTGTTGGGGGGGTGGTATTGACTGGGAAGAAGTATGAGGGAAGTTTCTGGGCTGCTAGAAGTGTTCTATATCTTGATCTGGGTGGTGTTGTGTGGGTGCACACATACGTGCATATGTTATACCTCAGTTTTTAAAAGTTAAAAAAAAAAAGAAAGAAAGAAAAAGGAAAGAACTTCTTGCCAAGATTCTAAAGACAGTTTGGCAGCACATAAAGGGATGTTGTGGAATCTAGTTTCCTGGCTTTCTTTCAGAATGGGATGGAGTCCTAGCTGCCCGGGGGTGTTCGGTGTCTACAATTAAAAAGATGTAATCAGAAATCACGTCTGTTCCGCTTAATTCTACCCTTGGCCCTGCGCTGGGTGCACCGTGATGAATATTTAATGTGTCACTTAGCATTTCGTCACAGAAGAGTATTTAAGGACGTGATGAATAATTAATAGTCTGAGTGGAGAGTTGTTTGGGAGTGTCGAGCCTGGGCCATCCTCACTGTGAAACCAAGTTACCATGAGGGTCAAAAAATGTCTGCTTGGGGCACCTGGGTGGCTCAATGGGTTAAGCCTCTGCCTTCAGCTTGGGTCATGGTCTCAGGATCCTGGGATCGAGCCCCGCATCGGGCTCTCTGCTTAGCGGGGAGCCTGCTTCCCCCTCTGCCTGCCCCTCTGCCTACTTGTGATCTCTCCCTCTCTCTGTCAAATAAATAAATAAAATCATTAAAAAAAAAATGTCTGCTTGTCAGGCTATACCCAAATGCTACTGTATCTCTTGTCCTCAGACACGAGCCAGCCCCAAACAAACTAGGCTCTGGTGAGAAAAGAATGTCTCAGAAATGTGCATTTATAGGGATGCCTGGATAGGTCAGTCAGTTAAGCGTCGTCTGCCTTCTGCTCTGGTCATGATCCTAGGGTCCTGGGATCGAGTCCCACATCTGGATCCTAGCTCTGCGGGCGCCTGCTTCTCCCTCTACTTGCCTCTCGCTCTGCCTGCTGCTCCCCCAGTTGTACTCTCTCTCTGGCAAATAAATAAATAAAATCTTAAAAAAAAAAAAAAAGAAAAGAAATGTGCATTTATAGAGGAACCCAGCGACATAGTCCATGCCACCCTGAAGAGGCCAAGTTGACTAATGGTTTTCCCTCTCTGTGCCTATTGCCCAACAATGGAACAAACTGACCAACCTCTGTTTGCAGCTGAGTAGATGTGACTGTGGTCGAGGTCTGTCATCATCAGTGGTGGTGCTGTGCTTTCTGGTTTGGGTGGGATGGGTGTGCAGGAGATGGGGCATGAAGACACCAGTGAGAGCAGGCACTCCCCAGTTTGAGGCCCTTGCTGAAGGCCCTGCTTCCCAGGTGTGTGACTTCGGGCAAGTTTCTGAATCTCTCTGTGCCTAAAATAACCACAGGCAACAGAACCAATCTCATGGGACTATCATAATGATTTTGGAGGTTAATACATATAACTAAAACAGTCCTGGCACATGACATGATTTTTACAAATATGGAAACTATAAGATCCATAAAAAGTTAAATAATCTTTGTGTAGGAATAGGTCACAGTCTCTCAAATCCATCTGACCCCAGGCCTGTGTTCTTAACCACTATACTCTGCTCCCTCCATGAAGGCACTGATTCCTGATAGAGGCATGTTGGACAGCTGGAAGCAGGGGCAGGCTGACCCTCTGTCTGTGGGGAAGGGAGGGAGGCCTTCTGACCCTCATCACTGTCCATCATGCAATTCAGGTTTGAGGACGTATGAATGTCATCTGGAGACCTGAATCCTGATCCTGGCCCTGTCACCTCCCAGCTGTGTAACCTCGAGCCGATCGCTCAGCTCCTGGCCTCAGTCTCCATCCCTGTGCAGTGGGAAGTTGTCTCCACTTGACCATGCCCTGACCTTGACATTCCAGGGTCCAGACTGCCCACCGCAGGTGCTCTGGTCCAGGAGGCGGCTATGCTGGAAGTGCAAGAGGGTGAGGGCTACTGCTATGCGGGTATGTTTTAAGGCACCCCAATGACAAATGTGTCTGAGCAAATTTCTCCTGTCCTTGCCAACATTGATTTTTCCAAGTGTGAGATCGATGCGTTGCTGAGACAGAGAAGGGAAGAGTACACAATGTTCTTCTCCAAGACCACAGAGGGCAGGCCCTTGCAGAGCAGTCTGCCTCAGTAGCCTGCCTTTGTAACTCTCTCCAGGGACCATAAGCATGGTGCTAACACTGCTCTCTGGAGGGCCTGTGGGGTTAGTGGGGGGCAATGTGGACAGAAGAATTAGAAAGCACCGTTCTCTCTGGCTTGGAGTTCAGGGAGGCATGCCACCTGACTTCCAGTCACAACTTCACTAATTCCTGCCTCTGGAACTCCGAGTCAGTCCCTCTCAGGGCCTCAGCTTCCTAATGTATCAAAGAAGACAATCATTATCTGTGGCTAGCCTGGAATGGTAGAAGGTACATGGAAGCTCCTTGCACATTGTCAATTTCAGGAGGTGGGAGGTGGGTGTGGTCTTCCTTTCCATGGGAAGGTCTCAGAGCTCCACAGAGACCAGTTACAAATCCCTCCAGCCTTTGGGATGGAGACTAAAAGCATCAGTTTCTCAGGTGGCAGGAGTATCTAACAGCATAGCCTCGACTTTCTACTTAACATCCAAACCAGGGTCTGGGTGAGGAGTGTGTAAAGTCTATATTAAAGACTAAACCCAGCAGAAGAGACAGTGAGATGAAGGCCAGAGCACTGTACTTGGTGTTGGCTGGGCGAAGATAAGCTGATGGTCCAGAAGGAAGGCAGATTGGCTGGACAAGGGCAGTGTATGGTGGAGGGCATGTGGGTGCTATGGGTGCATAGAACAGGGATGTCTGACCCAGGCGAGGTGGTGGTGTGCTGAGAGCAAGAAGCTTTTCCTGGAGAAGATGATGTCAAAGCTGACACCTGAAGAGTCAATAGGGGTAAGAGGGAAAATAGATGTCTTAAGAAAAGGAATTCGAAGCTGTTGCCATTGCATGTATCTAGGACACAAAAGAATGGCTGCCTCAGGGGCACCTGGGTGGCTCAGTTGCTTAAGCCTCCTACTCTTGACCTTGGCTCAGGTCATGACCACGGGGTCATGAGATTGAGCCTTGCATGGGGCTCCAGGCTGGGTGTGGAGCCTGCTCAAAATTCTCGCTCCCTCTCTCTCCTTCCCTCTGCACTGTCCACCCTGCCGCCCTCCTCTCTCCCCCTCTTTAAAAAAAAAAAAAAAAAAAAAGCCTGCATCAGGGAAGACAAGTAGTTGGGAATGGCTGGAGTGTAGAATCGTGTGGAATCCTATGATGGCGGGGCGTGGGGGAAGTAGAGAGAAGGGAGCGACACCAAGAGAAGCAAGGCAGCAGAACAGAACTTTCTTCTGACTTCCAGTATAAGAATACTGTAAACTCCATGGCAATCAGAGAGGGCAGTTGACTTGTCCAAGATCATATTGGGGAAAAAAATGACCCAGAAGCATGTCTGGGATAAAGTAGGTGCGAATCCGGCTGAAACACTTTTCTCCAGACCATCTGTCAGAAATTTCACAACGAGACATTGCAGAAAGCGATTACCACAAGAGGAGCTGCTTAGCAGGTGAATAATATAGTAAATAGGAGGTATTTGCATAGCAGTCAACAATATTCCAGATGTGCCACGTTTCCTGTATCAGAAGAAACTAATTATACTCCAGAGACAGGAAGTGTGTGTGTGTGTGTGTGTGTGTGTGTACATGCATGCCTTCGTGAAAATCAGCCTAATCTGACATTTCACGCTCTTGCCATGACCTTGGCAGCTAACCTTTATTCAGCCAACTAAGATTCTTCATTCTTCACTCATACCTTCCTTGCGCTTGAGCAGGAATTATTTAGAAATGGGACAAGTGCCAGATTAAAAAAACAAAACGAAACAAAACCTTCCCCTCCCCAGCAGTACTGCCCTTCAGGAGGAACTGTCCTCTTGAAACGTGAGAAAGGAAAACCCAGAGCAGCTTAGCAATTCCCCCGGAAGAAAGCAGGAAGGCAAGGGGAAGCTGGGGCTGGAGCTGTGCCTGCCTGGGGGTGATGCTTGTCTTAAGCCGTTATCCCGAGGTGATGCGCAGACAGAAAGTTCTGTCACATGTGGGACCACCCTGGACCTTTTCTGCGCAGCCATGGGTAACCCCATCTATTAAATCCCTACAGAACCGCTGGGGTACAAAGACTTCTGTCGCCTTCCACCCCAACCCCCTTTCTGATCTTTGTTTTCAGGATCAGCCCACTTAAAAGGTCAAGTGCGGAGGATCAGGGACATGGGGGCGCTGTTTTAGGAATTACGCCACTTTATGCCGGCTAACAAGAGTCTGCCCAAATGTACTACCACGAAATCTGCTCAGATGAGGGCCCTCAACTAGAGCCAAGATTCAGGGGTGTCTGATGAGAGACTGCAGCGCAACACAGAGGCGCAAACTACCCCTCATGCTGATTGACCTTCTATGCCCTTCAGGCACGTTATCCCGGGGGCGCAGGAGGGAGAGTCCCTGGCCCGAGAGGCCTGTGCAGGTGCAATGTCTGTAATCATAGAGTCATCTCCAAGATCCTGGGCCAAACCCCAGGGAAACCGAATTGGGAAAAGCTGCAACCAGTCATTCTGGAGGTTTCTCCTGCTCACGCTTGCGGTGGGGGTGGGTGGGCGGCGGCGGGCTATCGGTTGCGGACTTTAGCTATCCTGTGGTGGCACTCTGCCCTCTAGTGGTGAATTTGTGGAAATGATCACGTCTCCTTGGCAGCCTCATTCCCACAGCATCCTTGACTTGAGCCCCAAACTTGAGCTGGGTTCTCTTGAAAGACGCCAGAAAAGGGCCCTGTTCCCACTCGCTTCCTGCAGACAGGCAAGACAGAAGGAGCATACAGGGGGATAGTGAGGAAAAAGTGGAAAAAAAGAAGTCGTCTCCCTAACACCTGTAGTGCCACAGAGGAACAGTGAATGTTCCTAGCCAATGGTGTTCATACGACTTTATTTTTCTACCTCCCCTTCTTTCCCTTGGCCCTTGAGTTTCTCCTGTCTTCTTGCTAAGACAATGTCAGAGAAAGCTATTGGTGGATTGGAAGGACACGATCACTGGTCACACTTGCAGGAGGAATGCTCCAGGTTGATCAGGTAGATTTCATGCTATGTTGACCCTCTTTATAGAGAATAAAAACCATAACAGCAAATTCTTCCACAGTGCTGACTTGCTCTGTGCCAGGCAGTTTTTTTTTTTTTTTTAGGCTACTGTCCTGTATTTACACATTTAATACCCACAGCACCTTATAAGGTAGGTGGGGTTTTACTCCCATGTTACAGATGAGGACACAGGCTCAGAGAATTTAAATAAACTGTCGGGTAGAAACAGCAGAGCTGGGGTTCAAACCTAGACCATCTCTTAATTCCTCTGCTATCTGGCTTCCATTACTTATCATAACTCAAAATAGGTCAGTGGAGGCAGAGAGCCTGGATACGCAGAAGGAATCAGTGCAAGCAGCTGGAACCATCTGAGGGAACAGCAGGATTCCTGGATCCCACCAAGGAAAAAGTCAAGGCTGGGTGGTCTTTCTGAAACAGAAGCTGCAGTGAAGGGTTATCTGAGCTGGACCTCCCTAAGAGTCTGTCTCCCAATGAGACTGGAATCAATGGCTTCCACAAAAAGAATAAATGGTTGACAAATTCTAACTTGGAAACTGTTAAGCTCCTGGGGCTCCGGGGTGGCTCAGTTGGTTGACCATCCGACTCTTGATTTTGGCTCAGGTCATGATCTCCTGGGTCATGGGATCAGGCCCTGTTCAGCGGGGAGTCTGCTTGAGATTCTCTTTCTCCCTCTGCTCCTCCTCCTGATCTCGCTCTCAAGATGTGTAAACAAAATCTTAAAAAATAAATAAATAAAAAATAAATGCTTACAATATGCCTGGTAGTCTTCTAAGGGCTTTACAGGGATGATCTCATGTAACATTTGCTAGAGCTTGTGCAGTATCATTATCATTACCCTTCACATTTCACAGGTAAGGAAACCGAGGTCCTGAAGGTTAAAACCTTACTGAAGGTTAAATAACTTTCCTACGGTTGGTTACCAAGTTGAAGTGAAGCTTTTAACCCATGTAATGAGTCTCCAGTATCTGGTCCCCTAACCACCATGCCTGCCATCTTTCTGGGTCAGAAAGAAGAGAGAAATTAAGGTAATAGGCTGCTCTTTCTGGACCAATTCTTCCCGGACTGGTGAGGAATGGTGATGTGATTCAGGGATTCAAAGTACATTTTCTGGGGAAAAAGACAACAACAACAGATAACTTTATAGGTAGGCCAGCTGTTGACCTGAGTGCTTTTAAACCTAAGAGCTCCTTCATGTGGTTAGCACTACTATCATTGCTGTTTTGCAGAGGAAACTGAGGCATAGAGAGGTTAAGTAACTTGCCCAAAGTCACCCAGCCAGTAGGTGGTAGAACCAGAATTTGAATCCAGGTGGTCTGGCTCTTAGCTCTAGGCTCCTAACCACTGTGCTGTGCTCCCTGGAGGCCCAAATATCCTGCAGAGATCTCGACCTCTTACTCAAGAGAAGTTAAGCCATTCCTGCTTTTCTCGCCATATGAAAACTTGGGTTTTCCCAAGTATTCGTAGAAGATGAGAGAGAAGAAAACCCAAGGATACAGATTAAGGAGTTTGACTATTGGTTAATTATTCCATTGCACAAAAAGTTCACCTGTGGGAGGGAAAGGACAGGTTATTGTTGCCTGGGCAGCCTCCTGACCGTTCTCTGTCCCTTTCCGTCTGAGCATGACCCACAACTCCTAATGCTGGGCCAATCTCATGGTCAGAACACAATGTCTCATAGAATCAGATTCTCAAGAGCAAAACCAAATATGAAAGTCAACTATGTACATGTGCTCTTATTCCCCCAAATAATTTCGGGTGGCTTAGTTATCATTCTAGACCCATCTGGTGAAGAGTTATCTATCTGTCTTCACCTTCTCCAAACTTGTCCCTTCTCCTACCCTCTCCCAGAAACCTCTTTGCTCTCTCATTGCTTCCAGACCAGAACCTACTGGTGAAGATAGAAGAGTATTTGGGCCCTTTCCCATTTGTTAAATTCTCATTTTCTTTCTTTTATTTATCAGTTTTCCTTAAACTTGATCTCTTTCATCCAGGGCTAACAAATTGAACTCCTGGGCATAACTTTGAGAATATAGCTTATCTAATTAGCAGCTCCTTGTGAAGGAAATTCTGAAAAGACAAGAGGAAGAAAAGAACTACTGATGCAGATGTAAAATAAAGTGGAATTCCAAACAGTAAAGCCATTTGGGGAAAATTTTTATTTTATTTTTATATCTTATATTTTATTTTATTTATTTTATTTTATTATATGGAGAGAGAGACAGCATGAGCAGAGGGAGGGGCAGAAAGAGAGAGAGAATCTGAAGTGAATGGTCTGCACCCAGCGTGGAGCCCAATGCAGGGCTGGATCTCACCACCCTGAGATCATGACCTGAGCCAAAATCAAGATTTGGACGGTCAACCCACTGAGCCACCCAGGTGCCCAAAGAAAAAATTTTTAAATAGAAGCTGAGGACCAAAACCCTTAAAATAATACTGAACCCACTATTTTGTCTAGTTATGAGGACTTGCATTAACAGTTTAAATCTGCAACCATTCTGTTCCTTTTCCTGGTAGAAAACTAACTAGTAACTAAACAAGTAAAAGGGATCTTCCTTTGTGCATATGTCAAAGGAGATATTTTTTGTGACAGCCTACTGAAGAAATGAGTGTTATATGCCCTGTAAAATGTAACCTAAAATCTGCTTTCGCATGCTGTTCAATAATCGGGAGCCCCTGGATAATATTCAAATGGGTATCTCCGATTTCTGATGATACAAATTGGATCCAACATTTTATAAGGAAAATTTTCAAACATACAGAAAAGTTGAAATAATATATACAGTGAACATCTGTATATCTACCACCTAGATTCTTTTTAAAATTTTTTATTCATTTCTTTGATACAAAGACAGCACAAGCAGGGGGAGCAGCAGAGGGAGAGGGAGAAGCAGGCTCCTTGCTGTGCAGGATGCTCAGCCCGACGCAGGGCTCGATCCCAGGACCCCGAGATCATGACCTGAGCTAAAGGCAGACACTTAACCGACTGAGCCACCCAGGCACCCCTAATATCTAGATTCTATCAGTAACAATATTTACTTTATCACACTTCTATTCATCTATTTATTTAGCAATCTTTCTTATTCTTTATGCATTTCATGGTAAATTACAGACAACTATAGATAGATCTGACAGAAATATAATACAGATTACCTTCTTTTAGAAAAGTGTCAAAAATTTCCCTATAGCCAACTGAAGACTCTTGTAGATACATTATCTTATTAATTATGTGTTTGAATAATTACTGTTATTCAGTACACAAGATGTTCCTACTTTTTTCTGTGAAATGGAAGCAAGCCTATCTGCCAAGAGATAGGAAATAGTTATGATGTTTGGGGGCTAAGGAGAGAAGTAAATATTTTGAATAGCCACCGAAAATATTAGTCAAAGTTGACTTTTGGTGGTTAAGAGAATTGCCAAGCAGCACAGTGGAGAACTGACACCATATTTTTGAAGTGGCACCAATCTGCATGTTTGTGTTATGTTCTTCCATCAGTCCAAATGGGAGTAGAAGGGCCAGATGGCCGGACTGATCCGTGTTGGGCAGATGTCCAAGAAGACTACGAGACAAGAGGCTTGAGGATGCTACAGAGAGGGGGTTCGTTGTGACACAGCAGGTGTCTCAGCTGGAAACATGTGAAAGTAAAAATGGCAGGGCACTATTAAACCTTGAGGACAAGTGGAGACAAAGGCACAGAGATCAGACGTCGTGATCAGCTCGTAGGTGAGATGATGGTAAGAGGGAGAGCACTAGGCATTCATTAGGCTTTAGCTATCATTCATCCTTTCAGAGATGGAAGCATGATGAAGAATAAGATCCGGTCAGGAATGCAGTGGCCAAAGGAAAAAGAAGGGCAAGAAATTAGGATGTTTTGATGTTGAAGTTTTCATAAAATGATAAAAGTTAAAATTATGTTGATGAGTCACGTGCCAGAGCTGTGTATGTGGGATAGACCTATTTGTGACTGGGAGAGTAGGAGGAGGGTTTCCTGGAGGAATTCTAGGAAGATTTTCCTCCCTGATGAGGGATGTGGCCAGAACTTCCCTCTCCATTTCTCCTTTTGTATGTAACTGCTCACGGGGGTTGTTTTGTTTTGTTTTGTTTTAATGTGTGCAACAGTCTTGCAATTGGGGAGAAAGATCCAAAGACTTGCTTAGAGGGCATCTCAGAACTCTTGACAGGGCTGAGGTGCTGAAGAAAGCCCACGACCACCTACCTCTACCCTAAAGGATAATGCCCATAATCATCCAGAACCTTCCCCTCTCATGCTCATGGAACAGTGAGGGAAGATTGGTACAAAGAGCATGGATTGTGTGTGTGGGGGAGGAGGGTGATCTTTTCCAGGCTTTTCTATCCCCGCCCCCAACCTGGAATACCTTGGTCTAAGAAGAGAGCAGAGTTGCCACCTTTTAACAAGTGATTACCTCAGACCACACTGGTAAACTGGATGGGGTTGGAATTAGATATTTAATCATAATGAATTCCACGAATCATTGTTCAAAAGTTTCATGTTTTTCTCTTTGTTTAAATTGACCTGAAAGCCTGAGGGACTTCATTAAAAGTCAAGACTGTTAAACATCAAGGGAATGTAGATTTGTTTTGACTTAATCTGCTTTTAATGAGAAAATGTGGCCCAATGATTATGTATATGTAATTAAGATTTAGGAATCAACTCCTCTCCGACACACTTCTGGAGTTATTAAATGTAATCTTTTATGGGCAGGTTCTTAAAATCACAGAATTCTGGGTCCCCAAGGGACTGTGAATGGTGGAGCAGTTCCAGCTAAGGACCTTCCATCTTTGAAGACACAGTGTGTTACTCGCGTTTTGAATGGACACCCTCAGGAAGTATAAAACATAGACACGTGGCAGAAAGCCTGGTGACTGCTCTCTCTGATATTGATGCTGGATGGCAATGAGGACACTATATCACGAGTCTCAGGGTTGGTCTCCAGCTGTCTAGCATCTGCTTCCCTCACTACAGCCAACAGCTTAGTTGATGGCTAGCCTGGAGTGGGGCTAAACAGGTTTTTGTTTAAATCCCGATGCTCTTGGTCAAATTGACCCAATATCAGATTGGAGCTGCTGCAAGTAGAGCTGTTCCACGAAGTTTTCCCTGACCCACCCCATCTGTTTCATTTTCTAGAACAATCCATAGTCCGTTTCTTCTCTAATGCATGTAGACAACAACTACATTTTTATCTTATTTATTTAGTTTCCCTTGCTTCAGGAAACATACCTAGAAAGAAGTTGCTATAGCCCATATCAAAGAGGTTACTGTCTGTCTTATCCTTTAGGATTTTGATGGCTTCCTCTCTCACACTGAGGTCTTTCATCCATTTTGACTTTATTTTTGTATACGGTTTGAGAAAGTGGTCCAGTTTCATTCTTTTGCATGTTGTTGTCCAGTTTCCCAACACCATTTGTTGAAGAGACTGTTATTTTCCCACTGGATACTCTTTCCTGTTCTGTCAAAGATTAATTGGCCATATAGTAGTGGGTTTATTTCTGAGTTTTCTATTCTGTTCTATCATCTATGTGTCTGCTTTTGTTCTAGTACCATACTGTCTTTTTTTCTTTTTAATTTCAGTACCATACTGTCTTGTTCAGTATAGCTTTGTAATATAACTTGAAGTCTGGAATTGTGATGCCTTCAGCTTTGCTTTTCTTTTTCAAGGTTGCTTTGGGTTTTCAAGGTCTTTTGGGGTTCCATACAAATTTTAGGAGTGTTTGTTCTAATGCTGAGAAAAACGTTGTTAGTAGGATCACTTTTGCTGAATCCCAAAGGTTTTGGGTGGTCGTTGTTTCCATTTTCATTTGTTTTCATGTAATTTTTAATTTCCTGGTTGACCCATTCGTTGTTTGGTAGCACACTGTGTAACCTCCGTGTATTTGTGGCGTTTCCAAATGTTTTCTTGTGGTCGACTTCAAGTTTCATTGTGCTATGGTCAGAAAATATGCATGGTATGATCTCAGTCTTTTTGTATTTGTTGAGCCCTGATCTAGTATGTGATCTATTTTGGAGAATGTCTCATGTGCACTTAAAAAGAATGTGTATTTTGCTGCTTTAGGATGGAATGTTCTGAATGAACCTGTTAGTGCATCCGGTCCAGCGTGTTATTTGAAGCCATTGTTTCTTTGCTTTTCTGTTTAGATGATTTGTCCATGCATGTAAGTAGGGTGTTAAAGTCCTCTACTATCATTGTATTATTATCAACAGTTACTGTATGTTTGTTATTGTTTTATGAATTTGGGTGCATAAATATGTATAACTGTTAGATATTCTTGTTAGATAGTCCTGTTTATTATGATATAGCACCTTTCTTCATTTCGTTGCACTCTTTGGTTTAAAAAAAGTTCATCTGATGTAAGTATTGCTACTCCAGCTTTCTTTTGACATCCATTTGTATACCGATGTTTCTCTAGCCCCTCACTTTCATGAGTCTCTTATAGACAGTATATAGACGGGTCTTGTTTTTTTTTAATCCAGTCCAAGACCCTATGTCTTTTGATTGGAGCATTTATTACATTTACATTCAAAATAATGATTGGTAGATATGTATTTATTGTTACTTTATTACTTTTTTTATTATTCATGGAGATTTTCTCTGATCCTTTGTCTTTGTCCCATTTGGTCTTCCCTTTCCACTCAGAGTCCTCTTTAACATTTCTTGCAGGCTGGCTTAGTGGTCATGAACTCCTTTAGTTTTTGCTTGTAGGGAAACTCTTTATCTCCCCTTCTATTCTGAATGACAGCCTTATTGGATTGAGTATTCTTGGCTGCAGATTTTTCCCATTCAGCACTTTGAATACATCTTGCCACTCCCCTCTGGCCTGCCAAGTTTCTGTTGAGAGACCTGCAGCTAGCCTTATAGTTCTTCCCTTGTAAGTCAGGGGTTTCTTTTGTCTTGCTGCTTTTAAGATTTTTTCACTATGACTATATCTTCCAAATTTTACTATGATTTGTCTTGGTGTTGCCCTGCTTTTATTGATTTTGATAGGAATTCTCTGTGCTTCCTCGTCTGGATGTCCATTTCCCCATCAGTTTAGGGAAGTTTTCAGCTATTATTTCTTCATATAAATTTTCTGCCTCTCTTCTCTCTCTTCTTCTTCTGGGACTCCTATAATAGGAGGTTTATTACATTTGAATGACTCACTGAGTTCCCTAAATCTATGCTCATGTTGCATAATCTGCCTTCTCTCTTTGGTTCAGATTTATTATTTCCCACTGTTTTGTCTTCTATGTCACTACTTCATTCTTTTGCTTCTTCCAGCCTGTTTTTTTTTTCATTGTATCAAGTGTGTTTCTAATCTTGTTTATTGCATTCTTCATCTATGATTGATTTTTATCAACTCTTTTATCTCTGTGGTAAGGGTCTCACTGATGCCTTCCACTCTTTTCTCAAGCGCAGTAAGTATCCTTATGATTGTTGTTTTAAATTCTCCATCAGGCATGTTACTTATATCTGTTTCACTTAGATCTCTGGCCATGGCCTTATCTTCTTTTTTTTCATTTAGGATAAATTCCTCCATCTTTGCATTTTGGCTAAGTCTCTGTCTTCTTCTCTGTGTCAGCAAAGCCCATTACATTTCCTGCTCCTGAAAGTAATGGCCTCTTTGACAAAGAGGTCATGTAGTATTGAGGGTCTGGTGCTTCAGGGAATGTCTCCAGCGTGTGTTGCATGCACACACTCTATTTTGTCTGCTCTGTTCTTCTGTCTTCTGCAGACCCTCTCCTTGCCTGCTGTGGGCAGTGTTTGTTTCCTGGCCTGAATGTGTGAGTTTTAACTAGGGGTGCTTTGATCTGCTTGTGAAATGAGACCTGACACCCCTTCCACCAGAACCAAGGCCCTGAAGAACTCTCTGGTCTGGACATGTGGTGAACTATCTGGTCTGGAGATGTGGTGTGGTCAGGGTTTGGGCTGGTCTTCTTGGGGAGGAGCCCACCACTCGAGGACCAAGGCAAGCTTGACTGAGGAGGGCAGTCCCACCAGAGTGCATGGGGGGAGAGCTTAGTGTAAGCAAGTTAGGCAGCCAGTGTCAGTACTGTGTTGCTTCCCTCATGTGGCTCTGTTTATGTTGAGGAGTGGGGGAAGGAAAAGGTGCAGCCAGCTCCTTTGTTCCTGGAGAAGCTCTCTGAGAATGCTGACCCTCAGAGACCAGCTTCAAGAAGAGCAAATATTCTCCAGCTGTGTGCCCTGGGTGGTCTTCAGATCATGGGTTCCATGGGTTTCCACACTGTCCACCCCTGGGTTGTTTGCCTGCCTTCTCTTCAAGAGACGATAAGGCCCTAGGCTCTATGCCAGCCAAGTTTGCTGACGTTTAAAACTTTAGGCTTAAACCTCATTGGGTGCAAGAACTAATAAAATGCAGCCCCTCTCATAGCCAAGCCAATGGCTTTGGGGAAATATTCTCCTTGTGCAACCCACTATATGCTCCTCTCACTCTTGTCTTTCTCTGTGACCATGGCTCCCTCACCTCCACAGCACCCCACAGTCCATTTCTCCCCTAAAATACATCGCTACACTTCCTATTTTCTTTGATGTGGCCTCTTCTCTCCCTTTAGTTGTGGAGTTTGTCCTGTCAGTCTTCAGGTCAATTTCTGGGGAGTATTTAGGATGATTTGATAGTTAGTTGTGTTTGTGGGATGAGATGAGGCTAAAATACTCCTACTCTTCAACATTTTCTTCAACATTACCCTATGTTCTTAGAGGGAAATATTTAGCTGTGAGTTTAAGAAACCTTCTAAAGTGCCTTTAAAAAGTTCAGGTTTATTTCTTCTAATAATGAAATATTCAGAAATAAGCAATCCAGGGACAATACCATGGATCACAGACAGCACAAGGACCCAGACTTGTTTGTATCTCTTCAACCCACTAAACTTAGCATAAGGTTGTTCTCATTGCAACATGGCTTGGGGAAATGTGTAGGCCATTATAGTTTTTAAAATAATATTTCCTGGGAGAATTTAGATTTCTCTCTTGTTAATTACAATGATTATGATTAGCAAACTTATTTTTAAAAAAGAAAATATTTAAATAGCCCTCTGGTTCCCAAAAGATATTTAATCTTTTAAAACACTAGTTAATGTAAAACTATTCTTGCTTACTTTGGCCTCCTTTAGTGTGATTGAAACATAACATCATCATTAGGGTAGTT
Source organism: Lontra canadensis (assembly GCF_010015895.1). Classification (NCBI taxonomy): domain Eukaryota; kingdom Metazoa; phylum Chordata; class Mammalia; order Carnivora; family Mustelidae; genus Lontra; species Lontra canadensis. Next base: position 8,640,856 of record NW_022631069.1, on the reverse strand, counting down.
CTTGTCCAAATCCATGAAAAGTTCAGCTACATCAGTATTTTTTTCACAGTGCCCTCAGAGAATGGAAAGTAACTATAGAAGAAAAAAGAAAGGAATGAAGGGAAGGGAGGAAGAAAGAAAACAACTTTTTATCAACTTTGTTATTGAAGTCTGAATGACATGCTAAGATCATATATACCCAGGGGTTAAACAAACTAGCTAATAACATCTAGAATAGTCTCTGATTAAAAATGTCAATCTGAATGCTGTGTTTGGACAAAGGCAAGTAGATAAAGTTCTGTAATTTCCCTACGCTCCAAGATGCCAGTTGATATTTACCAATATCTTTTTGTTTAATCTCATTGCCTCTGACCTTAAGTCTATAAAATTGACCCCTGTTTCAAAGAACAGCTGAAATTATGAAGATTATTCCATAGATCCAAGGGAAAAATATGGCAAAAAAATTGAAAAGAATTCTCCAGTAATGATGTTATAGTTAGTTAGCGCCAATAATGATGTTATAGTTAGGTAGTTAGCTACAAAAATCTCACATTCTTAGGATAAAATCTGTTTTCCACACTGCCAAAACAAGTTGCAGTTCCAGTGAGCTGTCCCAGGTATTGAACTTCCTCTACCTTTAAATCTCTTTGATTGAGTAAAGCAGAATCTTCTGTCTTTCTGCCTGTCCTAGTTATGAATACAGTATTGAATTCTATTAAAAAAACAAAAAAAAAACCCAAAACTCTTAACACTCTTGAGATAAAACTCTAGCCATTACAAAAAGGTTTTTTTTTTTAAAGATTTTTATTTATTTATTTGACAGAGAGAGAGAGATCACAAGTAGGCAGAGCAGCGGCAGAGAGAGAGGGGATAGCAAGCCTCCTGCTGAGCAGAAAGCCTGATGCGGGGCTCGATCCCAGGACCCTGAGATCATGACCTGGGCCAAAGGCAGAGGCTTAACCCACCAATCCACCTAGGTGACCCTACAAAAAAGTTTCTAAAAAAGAGATTACATTTATTTTGGAGTGTATATTTAGAAACAAAAACAAGTCTGTTGTTATTCATAGATGATATCATTTTCTATGTAGGAATTCTAAAAGAAACTCTAGGTAAATTATTAGAACTGAAAAATGAGTTCAGCAAAATTTCTGGATACAGTAAATACATAAAATCAACTGTATCTGTATATTAGCAGCAAAGAGAATAACAATATATTATACTGGAAATTGCTTAAAGATATAGCACCTCAGAACATATCTCTAAAAATGTACAAGACCAGTATGAAGAAAACTATAAAATATTAGTAAGATAAATTTTAAAAGATCTAAATAAATGGCAAGAGATCATGTTCATGGTTCATAAAACTCAATTAAAGATCCTCTTTGTGTGTGTGTGTGTGTGTGTGTGTATGTGTGTGTGTGTGTGTGCTCATACATATATGTGGACCATAACAATCTGATCCTAAAATTTCTACAAAAATGAAATGGTCAAGAATATCTAGGACTCAGGACTCTATTTTTAAAGAGACAAGGTGGGAGGACTTGCTCTGTCGAATATATGCCAATAAGGTATAAAAACTATTAGCACTGGATGTGGTGAATAAGCAATGAGTCTTGGAACACTGAAAAAATAAAATTAAACAAAACAAAACTGCTACCAATAAGGTACTGATGTTGGCTAATATATAGAGAAATAGGCTCATAGAAAAAGAGATAAAACACAGAAATACACAAACACACACTCACACATATTTTGAGACTTGCATTAAGACAAAGAATGTGGAGGTAGAAAAATGGCAAAGTCGAAGAACCCAGCTTTCCTGCTCCCCCACAAGGATCAACAACTGGACAACTAGTTATCTATTAAAAATAACATCTCTGGGAGACCTCCAGAGACCATTTAAGAAGTTAAAGCAACATAGTGGAACAAAAAAAATATTGGAAAGAGAAAGAAGACAGCTTCATTCTGTCTTCATCATCCCATCCCACCAGCCACCATTGTTCAGCACCAAGAGCTAACTTCCCAGCTAGGAAGACTTCTCACCAGGAAAGCAATACTGAAGGAAGAACAAGCTTTTCCAGTCTCTCAGGGCACTTTGTTTTCATCCCATCCAGACTGGCAGAGCTGGGCCAAAGACAGTTGGTTAGGAAGAAGGGAGCAAAGCAGAGGTTACCATTGACAAATGCACAGTGAGAATAACTGCAGTTCAGAGAGACCTGTTCCTGCAGATAAACTCAGCCAATTTTGCCACCAACAAAGACAATGGCCAACAAAACCACCAGAGATGCCCCGAAGATTTTGCCAGCTTCCTGCCCCATAGGTATTCATATTCTCTAAAACCAGTCACCTGAGTCCCTCTTTGCTCCCTCCCCTCTTCCTCAATGGACCCCAGGAACCTCACCAGCAGTCATCCAAGCCCTCTATGGCTGCATGAGTGGAAGATGTCACCTGAGATTCCCCCCACGGACCCTTACTAACACACTCATGCTTATGCTCATGCTCACAGACCCTCCAGCTGTGCACCTCTACCCACTGGCCTGTCACCCACCTCCACAACAGCACACATGCCCCAGGGAAAAGAATACATATAGCCACAGGTGAGCACACCAACATCTAGGGCCCTCACAGCTGCATGTGGGCCCAGATCAGTCTTGCTTTTTGCTACTAGCCAGCATCACTGTGCCCACCTGTCACTGGTCCCTCTTGATGTGCATCTACATGCCCCTAGACCAGCCCCCCAGCATCAACTTTGCTACAGTATGCACACCCAGGAGAAGAGTATATAGCCACAGGAGAGCATGCGGCACTCAGGGTCTCTGCAGCTACCAGTAAGTCTTGGTCAACCATAATTGAGCTTGGCTCTTGCCACCTGCTTTGGCCTCCATCACTCTGTGTGTCTGCAAATGACCCCTGCTACTATATAGACCCCTGAAGCTGGCCCCTCCAGCCAAGTGTGTGCATACTACTGGCCCTGGCCACCACTGCTGCTTACGCTGGTCCTTAGCTGCTGGACCTGGAGGTGCTGCTGAGAACCCCAACAGCCCTTACAGCCACTACAACCCCCTGCAGTGCTAGCAAAGAACCACACAGTTGTCAATGCTGTGAAACCCAGTGGCTTGAGCCAAAGAGACACCATGTCCCCCAGAATCCAGTGCCACCACATGACCACACACTTGGCATCCTATACCACTAGACCCATGATTCAGCATGCCCCCACACACGGGTGAAAGGTTTCCTTTAAAATATACAGTGGAAAAAAGACAGTCTCTTCAATAAATGGTGCTGGGAAAATTGGACAGCTATATGTAGAAGCATGAAACCCGACCATTTTCTTACACCATACACAAAGATAAACTTGAAATGGATAAAAAACCTCAATGTGAGGCAGGAATCCATCAGAATCACAGAGGAGAACATAGGCAGTAACCTCTTTGATATCAGCCACAGCAACTTCTTTCAAGATATGTCTCCAAAGGCAAAGGAAATAAAAGTTAAAATGAATTTTTGGGACTTCATCAAGATCAAAAGCTTCTGCACAGCAAAGGAAACAGTCAACAAATCAAAGAGGCAATCCATGGAATGGGAGAAGATATTTGCAAATGACAGTGCAGACAAAAGGCTGATATTCAAGATCTATAAAAAACTCCTCAAACTCAACACACACAAAACAGATAATCATGTCAAAAAATGGGGAGAAGACATGAACAGACACTTCTCCAAGGAAGACATACAACTGTCTATCAGACACATGAAAAAATGTTCATCATCACTAGCCATCAGGGAGATTCAAATCAAAACCACATTGAGATATCACCTTACACCAGTTAGAATGGCCAAAATTAACAAGACAGGAAACAACATGTGTTGGAGAGGATGTGGAGAAAAGGGAACCCTCTTACACTGTTGGAGGGAATGCAAGTTGGTACAGCCACTTTGGAGAACAGTGTGGAGATTCCTTAAGAAATTAAAAATAGAGCTTCCCTATGATCCTGCAATTGCACTACTGGGTATGTACCCCAAAGATACAGATGTAGTGAAAAGAAGGGCCATCCATACCCCAATGTTTATAGCAGCAATGGCCATGGTCGCCAAACTGTGGAAAGAACCAAGATGCCCTTCAATGGATGAAAGGATAAGGAAGATGTGGTCCATATACACTATGGAGTATTATGCCTCCATCAGAAAGGATGAATACACAACTTTTGTATCAACGTGGATGGGAATGGAAGAGATTATGCTGAGTGAAATAAGTCAAGCAGAGAGAGTCAATTATCATATGGTTTCACTTATTTGTGGAGCATAAGAAATAACACAGAGGACATGGGGAGATGGAGAGGAGAAGGGAGTTGAGGGAAATTGGAGGGGGAGATGAACCATGAGAGACTATGGACTCTGAAAAAACAATCTGAGGGTTTTGAAGGGTGGGGGGGGGTGGGAAGTTGGGTGAGCCTGGTGGTGGGTATTATGGAAGGCATGTTTTGCATGGTGCACTGGGTGTGGTGCATAAACAATGAATTCTGGTACACTGAAAAGAAATTAAAAAAATTAAAAATTAAAAATAAACAAAATAAATAGATGAATAAATAAGTAAGTAAGTCTGGAATTCCATAAGGCCTGAAAGAGGTGGCCGCTTTTTCAAATGTGCAAATATATGCAAGATTATAGGAATTGTGAAAAATCAGGGAAACATGACTCCATCAATGGAATTACAATAAATCTCCAGGGCCCTAAAGAAATGAAGATCCAGAAAGGTGTGGAAAGCAGCTTGGCCCTGACACTGACTGCCTAACTTAGTTACACCCAGTCACATGCCTTTGCACTCTCATGCAACTGATTTTCTTGGTCAAGCTTGCCTGGGTCTTAACATGGTGGGGCTCTCCCCAAGAAGATCAGCACTGGTCCTTCCCCACATGATATCCCTGGAGCCTGGAATTTTTAAAGTCAGCAGGATTAGCTGGGATAGAGCCTCAGGGACACTGCGCTTCTCCTGGAGAGAAGGCAGGCAAACAACTGGGGACAGTGTGGAAACAGCAATCCAAAAATCACCTGGGACACAGGGGAGATTATTCACTCTTCTCAGAGAGCTTCCTTGAGAACTACCATGTATGGAGGTGCCTCTCCAGTGACAAGCAAGCTGGCTGGCTCCCCTGCCGCTCAGCATAAACACAGAGCCACCTGTGATAAGCATCACACCAGCTGCCTGGCCTGCTTACACCAAGTCCCACACTCAACTCAGGTGTTACTACCCTTCTTGCTCAAGCCTGCCTCAGTCTCAGCATGGTGGGCCCCTTCCATAGAAGACCAGCAGAAACCACTGCCCATACCACATCTTCTGACCAGAAAGTTCTGCAGGGCTTCAGTTCTAGTGGTAGTATCAGATCTCATTTCACAAATAGACCAAAGCACACCTAGGTAAAACTCACCACATTCTGGCCAGGGACCAAACATTGCACACAGCAGTCAAGGAGAGCCTCTGTAGACAACTGGCCTGAGAGCAGCCAAAACTCAACAACAGAGCATGTGCAGCAGACACCAGAGACACTCCCTGAGGCACCAGGCCCAGGACAGTCTATAATCTCTCTTTTTTTAAGATTTTATTTATTTATTTATTTGACAGACAGAGATCACAAATAGAGAGGCAGGCAAAGATGGAGGGAGGAAGCAGGCTCCCTGCTGAGCAAAGAGCCCGATGCGGGGCTCTTCTTCATAAAGCCATTACTTTCAGGAACAAGAAACATTACAGGCATTCCTAACACAGAGAAGAAAGCAGAGATTTAGACAAAATGCCAAGGAAAAGGAGTTACTTCCAAATGAAAGAACAAGATAAGGCCACGGCTAAAGATCTAGAGAAACAGATGTAAGTAACATTACTGATGGAGAGTTTAAAGCAACAATCATGAGAATACTCACTGGGCTTACAAAAAGAATGGAAGACACAAGGGAAGCCCTTACTGTGGAGATAAAAGAGTTAAAAAGGAATCACTCAGAAATGAAAAATGCGATAACTGAAATTGGTCACAGACATGATGCAATGAGCACAAGTCCGGAAGAAGCAGAGGAATGAATAAGTGATATAGAGGAAAAATTAATGGAAAATAATGAAGCTGAATAAAAGATAGAATGAATAATTATGGAACATGAGGATAGACTTAGGGAACTTATACACCATCAAATATGACACGTATTATATGAGTCTCAGAAGAAGAAGAGAGAAAGGGGTAAGAAAGTTTATTTGAGGAAATAAGAGCTGAAAACTTCTCTAAACTGGGGAAGGAAACAGACATCTGGATCCAGAAGGCATCCCATCATAATCAAGAAAAGCTGGCCCACACCAACACCTATTGTAATTAAATTTGAAAAATATAAAAGAAAAATCCTAAATGCAGAAAGACTAAAAGAGTCCTTAACTTACAGGGGAAGGCCTATAAGGCTAGCTGCAGATCTCTCAACAGAAATTTAGCAAGCCAGAAGAGAGTGGCAAGGTGTATTCAAAGTGCTGAATAGGAAAAATCTGCAGCCAAGAATACTCAATCCAACAAGCCTATCATTCACATTAGAAGAGGCGATAAAAGCCTGACAATTCACAGACCTGTACCCTTGGGGCTAATAATACGTTATAGGTTAATTTAAAAAAAAAGAAGAGGAGATAAAATGTTTCCCAACAAACAAAAACTAAAAAAGTTCATGACCACTAAGCTGGCCCTGCAGGAAATATTGAAGGAGACTATTTGAGTGGAAAAGGAAGACCAAAAGTGACAAAGACAAGAAAGGATCAGAGAAAATCTCCAGAAACAACAACAAAACAATAAAATGACACTAAGTACATAGCTGTCAATCATTACTTAGAGCATAAATGGGATAAATGCTTCAATAAAAGGACATAGGGTGTCAGAACAGATTAAAAAAATACCCATGTACATGCTGCCTACAAGAGGCTCATATTTAAACATAAAGATACCTCCAGATTGAAAGTGAGGAGATGGAGAAATATTTATCATGCAAATGGACATCAAATGAAAGCCAGCGTAACAATACTTATATTGGGTAAACTGACTTTAAATTAAAGACTGTAATAAGAGATAAAGAAGGGCACTATATCATCATAAAGGGAACTAACCAACAAGAAGATATAATTGTAATTATGTATGCTCCCAAATTAGGAGCACCCAAATATATTAAACAATTAATAACAAATATAAAGGAAATATTGATAATAATACAATAATAGTAGGGGACTTGACACCCCATTCACATGTACAAACATAATGTCTAAGCAGAAAATCAACAAGGAGACAATGGCTTTGAATGACACACTGGACCAGATGGATTTAACAGATATATTCAGAACATTCTATGCTAAAGCAGCAAAATACACATTTTTTTCCAAGTGGACATGAGAAATAGATGTTTATAGCAGCATTGTCTACAATAGCCAAATTATAGAAAGAGCCCAAATGTCCATCAACTGATGAATGGATAAAGAAGATGTGGTATAGAGGGGCTCCTATGTGGCTCAGTCATTAAGCATCTACATCCGGCTTTGGTGGTGATCGCAGGGTCCTGGGATTGAGCCACACATCGGGCTCCCTGCTTGGTGGGAAGCCTGCTTCTCCCTCTACCACACCCCTGTTTGTGCTCCCTCTCTTGCTGTCTCTCTCTCTCTGTCAGATAAATAAATAAATCTTTAAAAAAGAAGATGTGGTATAGGGGTGCCTGGCTGGCTCAGTGGGTTAAGCCTCTGCCTTCAGCTCAGGTCATGATCTCAGGGTCCTGGGATCGAGCCCCGCATCGTGCTCTCTGCTCAGCAGGAAGTCTACTTCCCCCTCTCTCTCTGCCTGCTTCTCTGTCTACTTGTGAGCTCTGTCTGTCAAATAAATAAATAAAATTTAGAAAAGAAGAAGATGTGGTATAGATAGATATACACAATGGAAGATTACTCAGCCATAAAAAGAATGAAATCTTGTCATGTGCAACAACGTGGATGGAGGTAGAATGCATTATGTTAAGCAAAAAAAGTCAGTCAAAGAAAGACAAATACCTTATGATTTCACATATATGAGGAATCTGTCATAGGGGGAAAAAGAAAGAGGAAAACCAAGAAACAACTCTTTTCCATAAAGAACAAACTGATGGTTACTGGAGGGAAGGTAGGTGGGGATTAGATCAAATAAGTGATGGGGATTAAGGAGTGCACTTGTGATGAGCACTGAGTTTTGTATGTGAGTGTTGAATCACTATTTTGTACACCTGACACTAATATTGCATGTACGGTAACTAAGTGGAATTTAAATAAAAACTTAAAATGTAAAAATAAAAAAAATTACATAAAGTACAGATGTGTAAGGAGTAAAAAATTACATATCAATATGTGTATATAATATGTGTAATATAAAAATAAAAATAAAGTAGAGAAGTATAAGGAGTTAAAAGATTGAGTATACATAAATGTATACACACACACGCGCGCACACACACACACACACACCACATCTTCTTTATCCTTTCATCAGTCAATGGACTTTTGGGCCCTTTCTATTCTTTGGTTATTATAGATAATGCTGCTATACTGCTATAAACATCAGGGAGCATGCTGTCTTTTTTTTTTTTTAAGATTTTATTTACTTATTTATTTGTCGAGAGAGAGAGAGAGAGAGAGAGCAAGAGCAAGCAGTGGCAGGCAGACACATAGAGAAAAGCAGGCTCCCTGCTGAGCAGAGAGCCCAATGAGGGTCTCAATCCTAGGAGTCTGGGATCATGACCTGAGCCGAAAGCAGCAGCTTAACCAACTGAGCCACCCAGGCATCCTGAATGCTGTCCTTTAAAAAAGTATTTTTGTAACCTTTGGGTAAATTCTCAGAAGTACAGTTGCTGAATTGTATGGTAGTGCTATTTTTAACTTTTTGAGAAATCTCCATTTTATTTTCCAGAGTGGCTACAACACCAGTTTGTATTCCCACCAACAGTATAAGAGGGTTCCCCTTTCTCGACATCTTTGCCAACATCTGTTGTTTCCTTTGTTGTTCATTTTAGTCCTTCTGACAGGTGTGAAGTGGTATTTCATTGTGGTTTTGACTTATATTTTCCTCATGATGAGTAATGTTGAATCTTCTCACGTGTTTGTTAGCCATCTGGAGGTCTTTGGAAAAATGTCTATTTATGTCTTCTGCCCATTTCTTAAGTGGATTATTTGTTTTTTAGTTGTTGAGTTTGATGATACTAACATTTTACTAGATATTTTTCCTATTTACAAATATCTTTTCCTAATCCAAAGGCTGCCTTTTAGTTTTATTTGTTGTTTCCTTTGCTGTGCAGAAGGTTTTTATCTTGATGAAGCCCCAAGAGTTCATTTTTGCTTTCATTTCCCTTGCCTCCAGAGACATACCTAGTAAGAAGCCACTACAGCTGGAAGTCAAAGAGGTTGCTGCCTGTGTTCTCTAGAATTTTAATGGTTTCCTGTCTCAAATTGAGGTCTTTCATCCATTTTGAATTTATTTTTGTCTGTGGTGTAAAAAAAGTCATCCAGTTTCATTCTTTTGCATGTTATTGTCCAATTTTCCAACACCATTTGTTGAGGAGACTTGTCTTTTTTCCACTGGATATTCTTTCCTGCTTTGTTGAAGATTAGTTCACCATAAAACTGTAGGTGCATTTCTGGGTTTTCTATTTTGTTCCATTCATCCAGGTGTCTATTTTTGTGCCAGTACCATATTGTCCTGATTGTTACAGCTTTGTAATATAACTTGAAGTCCAGAATTGTTATGCCTCCAACTATGTTTTTTCTTTGCAAGACTGCTTTGGCTATTTGGGGTCTTTATGATTCCATACAACATTTAGGATTGTTTGTTCTAGCTCTGTAAAAAAAAATACTGGTAGTATTTTGGTAGTAAGTATATTAATTATGTAGAATGCTTTGGGTAGTATAGACATTTTAACAATATTTGTTCTTCCAATCCATGAGTACAGGATTTTTTTTCCATTTCTTTCTGTCATCTTCATTTCTTTCATAAGTGTTCTATAGTTTCTGTAGGCACAGAGATGGAAAAGCACCAAGCAGCCTGCACAGGGAAAATGAATCCCTATAATGTCTGGCCTTGAAAACCAGAGGGGACTGAATTCTGTGTTTATATAACCAGTGGGTCTTGAAGCCTAAATCTTTGAAAGGCTGCTGGACTCAGCACTGGTGGAGCCAGGAGGGCTATTGATAGTATGTTCCCACCCTTAAAGAGACAACAGCCAGAGGAGAGGCAACATAGAATCAACAATTTGCGCAATGCCTGGGGCAAATGGGACAGAGCTATAAGGATTTCAGAGCTTGCTGGGGGACTTCAGAAACAAAGTGGCTGGCGAGTGCCATTTTCCTCCCTTGCACCCAGCATAAACACCTGCCCAAGGTGGCACTGTATAGACACTTGCTACCTAACCTGCTAACAGTGTGTCTCACCCATGAGTTCTCCTGAGGGCTCACCCACACCAAGCCTGCTGGACTCAGCTCCGGGCTCAGGGCAAATCTTTTAACGTAGTATATGCCTGAACCAGCCACTCTTTACCCCTAGGAGCTGCTGCACTCAGCACCTAGCCTCTGCATGTACAGGCACAATGCCCAGCTGCTGGGGTACCTCCCGCCACCACCAAGGCCATGTGCTGCACTGCCAACTTCTGCCGCTAATGTGCAGGGGGGCCTCTGGCCACAGCTGCTCTTTGGGAGATCTGGGAGGACTTGCAGCTCAGTATGAATTTTGTTAATATGAATGCCCTGCTCCCAAGCTCTCCTGCAGTCATGCCCCTTCAGAGCTGGCTGGCCTGTGTCTCAGTAACACCATGGAAAGCATGCATAGCCCAAAACAGGCAGAGTCAGTTCAGAAGCCTAGACTGAAAGGAAAGTGACTCAGCCAAACAGCAAGAAGCAAGCATCTCACATAGGACATTTCCCTGAAATGCCAGACTCTCGTAAACAGGGGACAGTGCAGTGCAGGGCACGACAGGACCTCTTCCTCATAAAAATACTACTTTTAACAGCAGAAGATACAGACAAAATGATGAGACAGAAGGATTTGTCCCAAATGAAAGAACAGCACAAAATCACAGCAGGAGATCTAAGCAAAATAGAAAGAAGTAGCATGCCTGATAGAGAAATTAAAGTAATGATTGTAAAGATACTCACTGGACTTCAGAAAAGGGTGGTGGATATCAGTTAGACCTTTGAAGAAGAGATAAAAAATAACACATTATGGGGGACAAGATGGCGGGGAAGTAGGAGGAGGCGCCTTTTCAACCTATACCCTAAAGTGAGCTGATTACCTACCAAAGAACTCCGATCACCCATGAAATCAGCCTGAGATCAGAATTACACACATCTGGATCTCTACAGGGGCAGAAGACGCCAGTGGGCAGGTAAAGCGGAGTGGGAAAGGTGGACTGATATGGGAAGATAAACAAAAGGGGGAGGGAGCCACCAGAGGTGACCGGTTGGAATGTAATACCCCTAATATGAGCGAGAGTGCCCTGCGTCTGGGGACCAGCATTAACTTGGAGACTGGTTGAAAGCACTCCAAAAGAGCAAAAGATTGCAGGGGGTGCAGAATTGTGGGAATCGGAGAGGCTAGGGACAGGGGCTTAAGTCCCCGGTCCCACGACAGCCTCCCCTGGCGCTGAGCCAGAGAGAGTGCAGTGGGGAAACCAGGTCTTGGTCCCTGAGCTGCCAGCGCGCCCAAGATTGCATGGGTTCTGGCCCCTGTGAGGGGATGGGAGCCACGCCGGAGGGCAGAACGTGCGAGCCCTGCTACAGAGCCTGAGATGCGCACGCCCCTCATCCTCCCCTGAGAGAGGTACAAAGGCCCAGCCGGCGCTCTTTGACATGCGCCGTTGTTTCAGAGCCCAAGACGTGCACCCCAAACTCTCCCCTGAGAGAGGTGCACGAAGGCCCAGCCTGGTGCTTTGGGACCTGCGCTCCGTTCTGAGCCTGAGACGCGCGCGCAACCCACAGCCTCCCCTGAGAGAGGTGCGCACAAGCCGGGCACTCTTAGACCCAGAAAGACCAGGCACTCCCAGCCCGGGCCAGTGGGAAAATCTCAGTGTGTGATCGCTGCTTGGAACCTCTCTGGTGGTCTGGAGCTGCCCAAACAGCAGCCGCTGCTTTGGTTTTGGGTACAAGCAGAAGATCCTGCATCCCCAGGGACCGCGACTCAGAACCTGCTCTGCCAGCGGCCAAGGGGGGATTTATATGGGCTCTGCAACACCCACAGAACAGACTGAGGCTTCTCTCTGAGAGGGAGGTCAGGGTGCAGTTTGCTTTCCTCTAAACCTACAAAAACCATCAAAAGCGGTCAAGGTGAGAGGAAAAAAAAAAAAAAAAGGTGAACAAACATAAAAGCCTCCAGAGAACAAAAGCCTGAAAAAACCGGTTTCCTCAGAGCCCACCCCCTTGAGGGGGACTGGAGGACTTAACTCAGGGAACATCATTGACTGAAAACCCACGTGGCAGGCCCCTACCCCAGAAAACCAACCAGGAAAGAAAAAAAAAAAAATACTACAAGAGAACCACCACCACTACGTCATAGGACAACTTTTATTTTTAATTTGTTCCCACTATTCTGGCTCATTTTTTTTTATATAGATAATTTTTTAACCTATTTACCATCACAGCGAGCTGTCCAGTACATCAAATTCCATAATAACCCTCTAACCTGAACTTTATGATACATACACCTGTGTTTTTCCTTTGCATTTCTATTTTTTGAATTTTTTTAAATTTTAGTTTAGTTTAATCTAGTTTATTCCTTTTTTATTTTTATTTTCTAATATTCATATAGAGTTAAACTTCAAAGTAATCCCCTTTCCCCAATCAATACTACCCCTATAGGTAAACCAATTTTTAATCCCCCTTTAGCCTAGGAAAGTTGAGTCCTTTAACAAAGATATCAAGATACATCCAGGAAGAATCAAAACACCCTTCCTCGCCCACACTGAGAATTTATAACGACTCTCCCATCTTTTTCTTCCACCAGTGTTTCTGTGTTTTTGTGTTTGTCCTGATAGTATATAAATCTTACACTTGGGTTTTTTTTTCCACAAGGCTCTTCCTTTATTTGCATATATATATATTTTTTCTCTTGTTATGTACTTTTATCAGTCTTTTTGTTTGTCTGTTTTTGCTTGTATACCTCATAAATCACCTTGGGGCCCATTTGGGTTGAACCTTCTCTTTCATCTTCCCTTTCTTTCCCCTCTCTCTCTCTCTCTTTTTTTTTCTTTTCTTTTTTCTCTCATTTGGATGGGGAATCCTGATTGCTCAGAAGTGTTCCAGGGTGCACCCAGACTGCACCACGGTCGATACAACCAGCTACATCTGTTCAGTCATCTCTCACCAAAATGACTAGGAGGAGGAATGCCCAACAGAAGAAAAATACAGAGGATGGACCTTCTGCAACAGAGCTAATGGCTATCAACATAGACAATATGTCGGAAAGAGAATTCAGGCTAACAATTATCCAGGCAATAGCTAGGTTGGAGAAAGCCATGGATGACCAAATGGAATTGATTAGGGCTGAGCTGAAAGCGACCAGACAGGATGTTCACAATGTTAGGGCAGAGCTAAAAGCTACCAGGGCTGAGGTTCATAATGCTCTCAATGAATTCCAACCTAATCTAAATTCTCTCAAAGCTAGGGTAACTGAGACAGAAGATAGAATTAGTGATCTGGAGGACAAACAGAGAGGAAGGATCAAGAGGAAGCCTGGAACAAACAGCTTAGAAACCATGAAAACAGAATCAGGGAAATAAATGACGCCATGAAACGTTCCAACGTCAGAATCATTGGAATCCCTGAAGGGGAGGAGAAAGAAAGAAGTCTAGAAGATATAGTGGAACAAGTTCTTCATGAAAATTTTCCCAATCTCATGAATGGAACCAGCGTTCATGTACTAGAGGCTGAACGGTCTCCACCCAAGATTATAGATTCCTGAAAAACATCAAGGCACCTGATAGTCAAATTGAGGAATCATAATTGTAGGTATAATCTCTTGAAAGCCGCTAGGACAAAGAGGCTCCTTACTTACAGAGGAAAGCCCAACAGAATAACGTCAGACCTGTCCACAGAGACCTGGCAAGCCAGAAAGTGCTGGCAAGATATATTCAGCACACTAAATGAGAAGAACATGCAGCCAAGAATGCTTTATCCAGCAAGACTGACATTCAAAATGGATGGAGAGAGAAAGAGTTTCCAAGCCTGGCAAGGCTTAAAAGACTATGCAACCACCAAGCCAACACTGCAGGAAATATTAAGGGGGGTTCTATAAAAGAGGAAAAATCCTAAGAATAGCATTGAACAGAAATATAGAGACAATATACAGAAAGAAAGACTTCAAAGGTAACACGATGTCAATAAAAACGTATCTATCAATAATCACTCTCAATGTGAATGGCCTAAATGCACCCATAAAATGGCACAGGGTTGCAGATTGGATAAAATGACAGGACCCATCCATATGTTGTCTACAAGAGACCCATTTTGAACCTAAAGATACACCCAGACTGAAAGTGAAGGGATATAGAAGCATCTTTCATGCCAATGGGCCTCAAAAGAAGGCCGGGGTAGCGATTCTCATATCAGATAAATTAGATTTTAAATTAAAGACTGTAGTCAGAGATACAGAAGGACACTACATCATTCTTAAAGGGACTATCCACCAAGATGATCTAACAATTGTAAATATCTATGCCCCCAATATGGGAGCAGCCAATTACATAAGAAAACTGTTAATCAAGATAAAGAGTCATATTGATATGAATACATTAATACTAGGAGATCTTAAAATGCCTCTCTCAGAAATAGACAGATCATCGAAACAGAAAATCAAGAAAGAAGAGCATTGAATGACACATTGGACCAGATGGACCTCATAGATATATACAGAACATTCCACCCTAAAACAACAGAATACTCATTCTTCTCAAGTGCACATGGAACCTTCTCAAGAATAGACCATATACTGGGTCACAAATCAGGACTCAACCGATACCAAAAGACTGAGATTATTTCCTGCATATTCTCAGATCACAATGCTTTGAAAATGGAGCTCAATCACAAGGAAAAGTTCAGAAGGAACTCAAACACCTGGAAGCTAAAGACCACCTTGCTTAAGAATGCTTGCATCAACCAGGAGATCAAAGAAGAACTGAAACAATTCATGGAAACCAATGAGAATGAAGACACTTCGGTCAAAAACCTATGGGATACACCAAAGGCGGTCCTAAGGGGGAAATACATAGCCATCCAAGCCTCCCTCAAAAAAAATTAAAAAATCCAGAGCACAGCAGCTGTCTCTACACCTTAAAGAACTGGAGAATCAACAACAAATCAACCAACTCCATACATAAGAGGGGAAATAATCAAGATTAGAGCTGAGATCAATGAGGTAGAAACCAGAGATACAGTAGAACGTATCAATGAAACTAGAAGCTGGTTTTTTGAAAGAATCAATAAGATCGATAAACCATTGGCCACACTAATCCAAAAGAAAAGAGAGAAAGCCCAAATTAATAAAATTATGAATGAAAAGGGAGAGATCACAACTAACACCAAAGAAATAGAAACAATCATCAGAAGTTATTATCAACAGTTATATGCCAATAAGTTAAGCAACCTAGATGAAATGGATGCATTCCTGGAAAACTATAAACTCCCAAAATTGAACCAGGAAGAAATCGACAACCTAAATAGACTGATATCTAGTAACGAGATTGAAGCAGTGATCAAAAACCTCCCAAAAAACAAGAGCCCAGGACCTGACGGATTCCCTGGGGAATTCTACCAAACTTTCAAAGAAGAAATAATACCTTTTCTCCTGAAGCTGTTTCAAAAAATTGAAGCAGAAGGAAAACTTCCAGACTCTTTCTATGAAGCCAGCATTACCCTGATCCCCAAACCAGGCAACGACCCTACGATAAAGGAGAATTTCAGACCAATATCACTGATGAATATGGATGCTAAGATTCTCAACAAGATCCTAGCAAACAGGATCCAACAACACATTAAAAAGATTATCCACCATGACCAGGTGGGATTCATCCCTGGGCTACAAGGATGGTTCAACATTCGCAAATCAATCAATGTGATAGAACAAATCAATAAAAGAAGAGAGAAGAACCACATTGTCCTCTCAATTAATGCAGAAAAAGCATTTGACAAAATCCAGCATCCGTTCCTGATTAAAAGCTTCAAAGTATAGGGATAGAGGGAACATTCCTGAACTTCATCAAATCTATCTATGAAAAACCCACAGCAAATATCATCCTCAATGGGAAAAAGCTTGCAGCTTTCCCGTTGAGATCAGGAACACAACAAAGATGCCCACTCTCACCACTCTTGTTCAACATAGTATTAGAAGTCCTAGCAACAGCAATCAGACAACAAAGAGAAATAAAATGTATCCAAATTGGCAATGAAGAAGTCAAACTCTCTCTCTTCACAGATGACATGATTCTTTATATGGAAAACCCAAAAGACTCCACCCCCAAACTACTAGAACTCATACAGCAATTCAGTAACGTGACAGGATACAAAGTCAATGTACAGAAATCAGTGGCTTTCTTATACACTAACAATGAAAATACAGAAAGGGAAATTAGAGAATTGATTCCATTTACTATAGTACCAAGAACCATAAAGATACCTGGGAATAAACCTAACCAAAGAGGTAAAGGATCTGTACTCGTGGAACTACAGAACACTCATGAAAGAAATTGAAGAAGACACAAAAAGATGGAAGACCATTCCATGCTCTTGGATCGGAAGAATAAACATTGTTAAAATGTCCATACTGCCTAGAGCAATCTATACTTTTAATGCCATTCCAATCAAAATTCTACCGGTATTCTTCAAAGAGCTGGAGCAAATAATCCAAAAATTTGTATGGAATCAGAAGAGACCTCGAATCGCTAAGGAAATGTTGAAAAACAAAAATAAAACTGGGGGCATCATGTTACCTGATTTCAAGCTTTACTACAAAGCTGTGATCACCAAGACAGCATGGTACTGGCATAAAAACAGACACATAGACCAGTGGAACAGAATAGAGAGCCCAGATATGGACCCTCAACTCTGTGGTTAGTTAATCTTCGACAAAACAGGAAAAAATATACAGTGGAAAAAAGACAGTCTCTTCAATAAATGGTGCTGGGAAAACTGGACAGCTATATGTAGAAGAATGAAACTCGACCATTCTCTTACACTGTACACAAAGATAAACTCAAAATGGATAAAAGACCTCAACGTGAGACAGGAATCCATCAGAATCCTAGAGGAGAACTTCGGTAGTAATCTCTTCGATATCAGCCACAGCAACTTCTTTCAAGATATGTCTCCAAAGGCAAAGGAAACAAAAGCCAAAATAAACTTTTGGGACTTCATCAAAATCAAAAGCTTCTGCACAGCAAAGGAAACAGTCAAGAAAACAAAGAGGCAACCCACGGAATGGGAGAAGATATTTGCAAATGACAGTGCAGACAAAAGGCTGATATCCAGGATCTATAAAGAACTCCTCAAAATCAACACACAGAAAACAGATAATCATATCAAAAAATGGGCAGAAGATATGAACAGACACTTCTCCAATGAAGACATACAAATGGCTATCAACACATGAAAAAATGTTCATCATCACTAGCCATCAGGGAGATTCAAATTAAAATCACATTGAGATATCACCTTACACCAGTTAGAATGGCCAAAATTAGCAAGACAGGAAACAACATGTGTTGGAGGGGATGTGGAGAAAGGAGAACCCTCTTACACTATTGGTGGGAATGCAAGTTGGGGTAGCCTCTTTGGAGAACAGTGTGGAGAGTCCTCAAGAAATTAAAAATAAAACTTCCCTATGACCCTGCAATTGCACTACTGGGTATTTACCCCAAAGATACAGATGTAGTGAAAAGAAGGGCCATCTGTACCCCAATGTTTATAGCAGCAATGGCCACGGTCGCCAAACTGTGGAAAGAACCAAGAAGCCCTTCAACGGACGAATGGATAAGGAAGATGTGGTCCATATACACTATGGAGTATTATGCCTCCATCAGAAAGGATGAATATCCAACTTTTGTAGCAACATGGATGGGACTGGAAGAGATTATGTTGAGTGAAATAAGTCAAGCAGAGAGAGTCAATTATCATATGGTTTCACTTATTTGTGGAGCATAGCAAATAGCATGGAGGACAAGGGGAGTTAGAGAGGAGAAGGGAGTTGGGGGAAATTGGAAGGGGAGGTGAACAATGAGAGACTATGGACTCTGAAAAACAATCTGAAGGGTTTGAAGAGGTGGGGGGGTGGGAGGTTGGGGGAACCAGGTGGTGGGTATTAGAGAGGGCACGGATTGCATGGAGCACTGGGTGTGGTACAAAAACAATGAATACTGTTATGCTGAAAATAAATTAAAAAAATGATTAAAAAGTAGTAATGAAATAGTAGTAAAAAGAAAAAAAATAACACATTAAAGGTGAAGAACTCATAAATGAAATTAAAAATACAATACATGGAATAAAGAGTAGGTTACAGGAAGCAGAGGAGTGCATCAATGGCCCAGAGGATAGAGCAACAGAAAGCAATCAAGCTGAAAAGATGAGAGACAAATACTACACAATGATAGTATATTTAAAGAACTCAGTGTCTCCATCAAGTGTAAAATCATTAGTAGTATAGGGATCCCAGAAGGATAAGAGATTGAAAGCAGGTAGAAAATATATCTGAAAAAATAACAGCTGAAAACTTCCCAAATATGGGGAGGGAAACAGAGATGAAGATTCAGGAGGCACAGAGATCCCCCAACAAATTCAGTACATACCAAGACACACAGTAATTAAATGGGGGTGGGGAGTGGTAAAGAAAGAATTTTGAAGGTTGTAAGAGAAAAGAAGATTGTTACATACAAAGGGAACTCCAAAAGCCTTTCAGCTGATTTTTCAGCAGAAAATTCACAGGTCAGAATAGAGTGGCATTATATATTCAAAATGCTAAAAGGGAAAAATCTGCAGCCATGAATACTCTATCCAGCAAGGCTATGATTCAGAAAAGGAGAATAGATAAGGAGTTTTACAGACAAACAAAAACTACAGGAGTTCATGACCACTACACCAACCCTAGAAGACATATTAAAGGGGAGTCTTTGAGTGAAAAGACCATTAATGAGAGTATAAAAAAGTAAAAAAAAACCACATGCAGTAAAAATAAGTACTTTTGTAAAAATTACTCAAGGGATTCCTAAAATAAAAGGATGTGAAATCTGATGCCAAATATCTGAAATGTGGAAGGAAGAGGAGTAAATAATGAGTTCAAAATTAAGTGACCATCAGCTTAATACAGACCACTATATGCAAAATATCTTTTATATAAAATGAATGGAAATTGCAAATCAAAAATAAATAATAGATATGAAAAATAGAGCAATGAATCCAAGCATATCACTAAAGGAAATCACAAAGACATGAAAGAGAGAAAGGGAGGAAAAGATCAGGAAAAAACTACAAAACAACCACAAAGCATATAACAAAATGGCAATAAATGTGTATCTACCAATAATTACATTGAATGTAAATGGACTAAATGCTCCAATAAAAAGATATAGGATGACAGGGTGGGTAAAAAAACAAGACCCATTCATATGCTGCCTACAAGAGGCTAATTTCAGACCTAAAAAAGATACATGCATTTGGAAAGTAAGGGCAAGGAGTTAAAATGGTGGAGGTGTAGGGGATCCTAAGTTTGTCTCATCCCTCAAATACAACTAGATAGTTATCAAATCATCCTGAACATCCAAGAAACCAATCAGAAGTCTGAGAGAACAAATACTGGAAGTCTGTAAGTAGAAAATTGACCACTTTTTGGAAGATAGGAGGTGTGGAGACTTGAATATGGTCTGATACAACTGTGGATATGGTGGCGGTGAGTAGGGAGCCTGCTTAAGGAGGCTACTGCAAAGTATTATAATCAGTGGAGCACAAAATCAGAACTTCTAGAAGTCTGCTACAGTGGGGGATACTGGCTTAAAGGTGCTCAGGTGATGAGGCAGAGCAGATTCCCAGGTGGGACATCATGATCTGAGGATCCCCTGGCTCACAGGAAGAATGGGTGGCACCTAAGTTCTGCACTGTTCCCTGCATAGGAGCATGGAAGTCAGCTGAGAACAGCGAGTCTAGGTGCTGGCTTTCTGCCCTTTGTTGCCATAAACTGCAAATTGCTGTGTGGTCCTGTGATTGCTTTCCTGAGACAGGTTCAGCAAAAGGCAGAAGTGTGGTGAAATCCTCCCTGGGAGGAACAGCACAGGTCCCAAATGCAGGAGCTTGAGTTTTGGTAACAAAACAGGAGTTTTGAAACTCAGTCATGTGCCTGAGATAAAACAGCTCAGACAAAGTCAGGAGGAACACAGAGTTCTGATGGAAATCAAGGAGAAAAGATTGATTGCTCTTCTTTGAGGCTTGCTGAAGAGTGGTGGTGCAAATTTTCAGTTCCCTTGCTAGAGAGCTCCCACTACCACATTCATCCGACTCATCATCAGTGCTGAAAGACTTCAGGGAGCAAAGCAGCACCACCTAATGTAGTCTCAAGCCTCTTACACCAAGCCCTGCCTCCCTGCCCCCTGGAAGATCATCTCCACTAGGGCAAGTCTACTGTGAATCAGCAAAACAGGACCCTCCCCCAAAAGACTAGCACAAACTCTGCTTGCAGCACCGAGTTTACTGATCAGAGACAGTTGTGAAGCTTCAGCTCTAGGGGAAATAGGATATAGCATCCTTTATACTTTTATTCTTTATTTATTATTATTTTTTTTTCAGTTAATTTTCTTATTTTTTCCATTCTTTTCTAATTTTTATATATACTTTATATATATTTTATTTTTTATTTCATTCTATTATATATTATATATCTATGTTTATTATATTTTTATATATAATAGATATATTTACATATATTATTATATATAATAGATGTATTTATATCTATATAGATATATTACATCTATATATAATAAGTATATATATATATTTTTTTTCTTTCTTTCTTAGTTTGGGATCTAGTTTCTTTTAACAAGTATACCAAATACACCCAGGATCTAGGTTTGTTGTTGTTGTTGTTATTGTTGTTTTTCTTTTTTCTTCCTTCTTTTCTTTTCTGGACAAAATGAAGAGATGGAGAAATTCATCCCCCCAAAAAGTGAGAAATAAAAAATCTTAAAAACAACAAGACAAAAGAAGTCCTTAACTTATAAGATAAAATCCATAAGGCTAGCAGGGTATTTTTCAACAGAATCTTGGCAAGCCAGAAAGGAGTGGCATGATATAATGCAAAGTGCTGAATGGGAAAATCTGCAGCCAAGAATATTCTATCCAGCAAGGCTATCATGCAGAATAAAAGGAGAGATAAAGAGTTTCCCAGAAGAGAAAAACTAAAGGACTTTGTGATCACTAAACCAGCCTCAAAAGAAATATTAAAGGGGATTCTCTGAGTAGAAAGGAGACCAAAAGTGACAGTATAAAGGCAAGAAACACAAAAGGCAGTAAAAATAAATATTTCTGTAAAAATCAGTCAAGAAACTCACAAAAAAGTTTATAAAATATAACAACATATACATAAATATGGGGAAAGAGAGAAGAAAAGAATCGGATCAGACTTGAATAACCATCAACTTAATACATACTGCCATATGCAGAAGAGATTACATACAAACACAACAGTAACCATAGATTTAAAAAAAACACCAATAAACATGCAAAAAATAAAGAAGAAGAGACCTAAATATATCACTAAAGAAAATCAGCAAAACATGAAAGAGAGAAAGACAAGAAAGGATCAGAGAAAATTTCCAGAAACAACCACAAAACAAATAACCAAATAGCAATAAATGCATACCTACCAATAATTACTTTGACTGTAACTGGACTGAACATTACAGTCAAAAGACATAGGGTGACAAAGTAGATTAAAAAAAAAAAAAGACCCATACATATGCTGCCTGCAAGAGACTCATTTCAGACTTAAAACCACCTGCATTGAAAGTGGAGGGGATGGAGAAACATTTATCATGCACATGGATGTCAAAAGAAAGCTTTAGTAGCAATACTTTGACTGGGAAAACTGGACTTTAAAACAAATACCATAACAAGAGATGAAGAAGGGCACTATATAACAATAAAGGGGACAATCCAACAAGAAGATATAACAATTGTAGATATTTATGCACACAAAATAGGAGCACCAAAATATATAAAACCATTAATAACAAACATAATAGAATTAATTGATAATAATACAATAATAATAGAGGACTTTAACACCCCACTTTTGTGGATGGACAGAAAATCAACGAGGAAACAATAGCTTTAAATAAGGAGCTAAATAAGATGGACTTAACAAATATATTCAGAACGTTCTACCCTAAAACAGAGGAATACACATTCTTTTCAAGTGCACATAGAATATTGTCCAAAATACATCAATCACATATTAGGTCACAAAATAGCCCTTGACAAATAAAAAAAAAGATTACAGTCATACCACGTACCTTTTCTGACTACAAAATTATGAAACTAGAAGTCAACCACAAGAGAAAAATGTAGAAAGACCATAAACACATGGAGATTAAATAACGTGCTACTAAACAATAAATGGGTCAACCAAGAAACCAAGGAACAAATAAAAAAATACATGGAATCAAATGAAAAAGAAAACACAGTGATCCAAATCCTTTGGGATGCACCAAAAGTGGTCCTAAGAGGGAAGTATATAGCAAAACAAGCCTACCTCAAGAGGCAAGAAAAATCTCAAACAACCACACCTATACCTAAAGGAGCTAGAAAAAGAACAACAAACAAAGCCTAACACAAGCAGAAGGAAAGGAATAATAAAGATTGAGCAGAAATAAATGATATAGAAACTAAAAAAGCAATAGAACACATCAAGGAAACCAGGAGCTTGTTCTCTGAAAAAAACTTAAAAATTATCTAGCCAGACTTATAAAAAACAAAGGAGAAAAGACCCAAATAAATAAAATCACAGGTTTTGCAAAAATAAATTTAATATGATTTGAAACAAACAAAAAATTCACAAGAGAGAAAAAAGAAATAACCAACACCACAGAAATACAAACAGTTATAAGAGAATATTATGAGAAACTATATGTCAACTTATAAAACCTGGAAGAAACGGATATATTCCTAGAAACATATAAACTCACAAACTGAAACAGGAAGAAACAGGGAACATGAACAGACTGATATTCAACAAAGAAATTGAATCCATAATAAAAACCTCCCAAGAAACAAAAGACAGGACCAGATGGTTTCACAGGCAAATTCTACCAAACATTTGAAGAAGACTTAATAGCTGTTCTTCTCAAATTATTCCAAAAAATACAAAAGGAAGGGAAAGTTCCATATTCAATGAGGCCAGCATTACCCAGATACCAAAACCAGGTAAGTTCATGACGAAAAAAGAGAACTATGGGCCAATATCTCTGATGAACATAAATGCAAAAATCCTCAACAAAATACTAGCAAACTGAATCCAATAATACATTAAAAGAATCATTCACTGTGATTAAGTAGGATTTATTCCTGGATTGCAAGCGTGCTTCAATAGTCACAAATCAATCAATGTGATACATTATGTTAATGAAAGAAAAGATAAGAACCACATGATCATTTCAATAAACAGAAAAAGCATTTCACTAAGTACAACATCCATTCATGAAAAAAACCTTCACAACAAGGTAGGTTTAGAGGAAACATACCTCAACATAGTAAAGGCCATATATGAAAAACCCACAGCGAATATCATCCTCAATGGGGAAAAACTGAGATCCTCTTCTCTATGGTCAAGAATAAGACAGGGATGTCTACTCTCAACCCTATAACTTAACATAGTACTGGAAGTCCTAACCACAGCAATCAGACAACAAAAAGAAAAAATATGCATCCAAATCAGCAAGGAAAAAGTAAAACTTTCTCTTTGCAGATGGCATGATACTCTATATAGAAAACCCAAAAGGCTCCACCAAAAAAACTAAGAAATGATACATGAACTCAGTAATGTCACAGGACACAAAACCAAAATACAGAAATCTGTTACATTTCTATACAATTCAATTGTCATTCAATAATGACATTTGGCAATCCTGCCAAATCCTGCCAAAATAATGACAATAATGGCAATCCTGCCATTCAATAATGAAGTGGCAGGAAGAGAAATTAAAGAATCAATCCTATTTACAATTCCGTGAAAAACCCTAAGATACCTAGGAATAAACCTAACCAAAGAGGCGAAAGACCTGTCCTCTGGAAACTATAAAACATTGATGAAAGAAATTGAAGATGACACAAAGAAATGGAAAGATATCCCATGCTCATGGGTTAGAAGAAGAAATATTGTTAAAATGTATTTACTACCCAAAGCCATCTACACATTCAATGCAATCCTTATCAAAATGCCAACAGCATTTTTCACAGAGCTAGAACAAACTATCCTAAAATGTGTATGAACTACAGAAGTCCCCAAAAGGTCAAAGCAACCTTGAAAATGAAGCAAAGCTGAAGGCATCACAATTCTGGATTTCAAATTATATTACAAAGTTGTAGCAATCAACACAGTATGGTACTGGCACAAAAACAGATACACAGGTCAGTGGGATAGAACAGGAAATCCAGAAATGAATGCACAAATGTATGTTCAATTAATCTTCAACAAAGCAGGGAAGAAAATCCAATGTGGAAAAGACTGTCTCTTTGATATACGGTATTGTGAAAACTGGACAATAACATGCAAAAGAATGAAACTGGACCATTTTCTTACACCATACACAAAATAAACTCTGAATGGATTAAAGACATAAATGTGAGACATGAAACATAAAAATCCTAGGAGAGAACACAGGTAATAACTTCTCAGGCATCCCCTGTAGCAACTTCTTTCTAGATATGTCTCCAGAGACAAGGGAAACAAAAGCAAAAATAAGCTTTTGGAACGACATCAAAATAAAAAGCTCCTGCACAGTGAAGAAACGATCAACAAAACTAAGAGGCAGGTTATAGAATGAGAGAAGATATTTGCAAATGTCATATCAGATAAAGGGTTAGTATACAAATTATATAAAGAACTTACAAAACCCAACTCTCAAAAAATGAATAATCCAATTTAAAAATAGGCAGAAGATATGAATAGACATTTTTCCAAAGACATTCAGATGGCCAACAGACAGATGAAAAGGTGCTCGACATGATTTACCATCAGAGAAATGGGAATCAAAAGTATAATGAGATGTCACCCCACACCCATCAGAATAGGTAAAATCAACAACACAAGAAACAACAGGTGTTGGCTGGCATGTAGAGAAAGGGAAACACTATTGTGCTGTTGGTGGGAATGCAAACTGGTAAAGCCACTGTGGAAAACAGTATGGAGATTCCTCAAAAAGGTAAAAATAGAGTCACCATATGATCCAGCAGTTGTACTACTAGGTATTTACCCAAAGAATACAAAAATGCTAATTCAAAGGGATACATGTACTCGGATGTACATGTATAGCAATATTGCCAACAATAGTCAAATTATGGAAACAGCTCTAGTGTCCATCAAATGACGGATGAAGAAGAAGTGGTATATATATACAATGAAACATTGCTTAGCCATAAAAAAGAATGAAATCTTGCCATTTGCAATGGCATAGATGGAACTAGAGAGAATTATGCTAAGCAAAATATGTCAGAGAAAGACATATACCATATGATTTCACTCATATGTGGAATCTAAGAAACAAAATATAAACAAGGGGGGAAAAGAGAGAAAAACCAAGAAATAGACTCTTAACTGTAGAAGACAAACTGATGGTTAGCAGAGGGGAGGTGAGTGGGGGGATGGGTGAAATAGCTGTTGGGGATTAATGAGTGCACATATCATGATGAGCACCAGGTGTTGTATGGAAGTGTTGAAGCGCTATGTTGTACACCTGAAACTATACTGTGTGTTAACTAACTGGAATTTAAATAAAAGCTAAAAAAAAAAAAGAAAGAAAACCAATGTAATGCAATCGATTAATGGAATGAAGGAAAAACATCATATGGTTATCTTAATTCATATAGAAAAAAGCACTTGAAAAAATCCAACAACCTTTCCTGATAAAGAAAACACTCAACAAACTAGGAATTGAAGGGCACTTCATCACCATGATAAAGGCCATATATGAAAAACTCATCCCTAACATTATATTCAGTGATGAAATCTGAAAATTTTCCCCCTGAGATCAAGAACAAAACAAGAATGTCCACACTTGTCTCTTCAGTTCAATATTGTACTCAAAGTTCTGGCCAGGACAGTTAGGCAAGAGAAAGAAATGAAAGGCATCAAAATTGGAAAGGAGGAACTAAAATTATTTTTATTTGAGAATGACATTATATAGAGAAAATCCTAACATATCCCCAAAAATAAGTGTTAAAATTAATGAAGAAATTAATCAAAGTTGCAGGATACAAGATTAACATACAAAAATCAATTTCTAGACAGAAACAATGAACTCTTAAAATTAAGAAAAAATTGTCTGGAATACCATAAAAAAGAATTAGATACTTAGAAGTAAATTTAACCACAGAAGTATAAGATTTGTGAATTGGAAGCTACAAAACTTGGATGAAGAAATTAAAGACCTAAATAAATGAAAATTTGTCTACATTTATGGATTAGAAGACTTAAATTGTTAAGACAATACTCTCTGCAGAGAGTTGATCTGGGAGAGAGAAGAGCTGCAGGTGTTATGGACAGGAAGGAGCCCTGATCACAGAGAGAGCGGAGAGAGAGAGAAAAATATGTACAGGGGAATGCGTGAGAAAAACTCTTCCCCAAAGCCATTCACTGGAAAAAGGAGAGGGGCTGAATACCTCAGGTTTTTATAAGTAACAGAGCAGAAAGTCTGAAGTATTAGAGGTCCACACCATCACCAGGTTCTCACCTGGTGGGCTGAGCAGCGCTCCAGTGGGGAAGCAGGACAGAGACCCAGGAGTGGGCAGCATGATCGGAGGATTCCCCTGGATCACACAGGGAGAAAAAAATTCCCCTTCTTGGAGTGCATCTGGGAGAGGTGGCACGGCCACTCTGGGGACAAAAGACCTGACAGGTACCATTTTGCTGCCCCATTCACTAACAGGAAAGGGAATACCGGCTGAGGGCAGTGAAGCTTGGTGCTGACTTTTTGCTGAGCTTTACCATAAACTCTGAGCTGCTGCACAGTCATGAGATCATTTTCTGGGACAAGTTGGCACCGGGCCACAGCACGACAAGACCCTTTCCCAGAGGACCCATGCTGGGCAGATCTATAGTATTTGGAGTTTTGAAACCCAGCCTCATGCCTGAGATAAAACACAAGAGGGCTGTCCCACCTGGCAGGTGGATGGCTCAGACATAGGCAGGGTGAAGGCAGGGATCTGACAGAACCTGGGGACAGAAGAGGGGTGACTGCACTTCTGTGAGGGTTTGCTAAGGAGTGGCAGGTGAGAGCTACCCTCTCCTGGAAGGAAAGAGCTGGTGTTGCCATTATCTGCTATGCCCATCAACACTGATTTCAGTGGGCAAAACAGTGCCACCAAGTGGAGGCTGGAGCTACTTACACAAAGCCCTGCCCCTCAAGGAACTGCAGGTGCATCTTCACTAGGGCAAGTTGGCCTGAGAATCAGCATAGAAGGTCCCTCCCCCAGAGGACCAGCATAAACCCCTCACCTGCACCAACTCCACTGATCACAGGGTGCCACAACATTTCAGCTTTAGGGGGAAAAGATTCTGGCTTCCTTTGGGTATGTATGTATGTATATATGTATGTATGTATGTATGTATTTATTTATTTTTGGATCTAGCTTTTTTTAACAAGAAGACCAAAGCACACCGAGGTTCTGGCTTCCTTTTATTATTATTTTTTTTTTATTTCTTGGATCTAGCTTCTTTGAACAAACAGACCAAAACACAGATAGGACCTGGTTTATTTTCTTTTTTAAAATTTTTAATTCTTTTTGATCTAGCTTTTTAAAAAAAAATTTTTTTAAGGAAGAGAAGAGATGGGGCACCTGGGTGGCTCAGTTAGTTAAGCATCTGCCTTTGGCTTAGATCATGACCTCAGGGTCCTGGGATGGAGTCCCACAATGGACTTTTTGCTCAGTGGGGAGCTTGCTTCTCCCTCTCCCCTTCCCCACCACTCTGTGCTCTCTGGCTCTCTCTCTAAAATAAATAAATAAAAGCTTTGGAAAAAGTAGAGAAAGACAGTGCATGAGTTGGGAGTGGGAGGACAGAGGAAGAAGGAGAGAGCAGGCTTGACACCCAGCTCCGAGCATGGTCCTGAGATCATGACCTAAGCTGAAATAAAGAGTTGGACACCTAACTGACTGAGCCACCCAGGCACCACAGATATAGCTTCTTTTAACAAACAGATCAAAACATACCTAGGATCTATCTCCCCCAATTTTTGAGTTCTTCTTTTTTTTAATAGATTTTCTTTCTTTCTTTCTTTCTTTCTTTCTTTCTTTCTTTCTTTCTTTCTTGACAGAGAGAGAGAAAGAGAGCACAAGCAAAGGGAGAAGCAGGCAGAAGGAGAGGGAGAAGCAGGCTCTCTGCTGAGCATTAAGGCAGATGCTTAACCAACTAAACCACCCAGGCACCCTGGGCCTCTCCTTAGTACAGCCATTACTTTCAGGAGCAGGAATACAACAGGCTTTCCTAGCAGTCGCACACACACAAAACCCCATAAATGACAAGATGGGAGGAATTCACCCCAAAAGAAAGAACAGGAAGAAGTCATGCTCCAGTATTAAATCAAAACAGATACAAGTAAGATGACTGAACCAGAATTTAAAACAACAATCATAATAATACTAGCTGGGCTTGAGAAAAGCATAAAAGACACTAGAGAATTCATTACTACAGAGATGAAGAACTTAGAGCTAGCTAGGCCAAAATAAAAAATGCTATACCCAAGATGCAAAACTGGATGGGTGCAATAACAATGAGGAGAGCGATGAAGCAAAGGAATGAATCAGTAATACAGAAGATAGAACCATTGAAAATAATGAAGTTGGAATGAAGAGGAAAAGAAAGGTATTGGATCACAAATGTAGACTTAGGAATTTGGCAACTCCTTAAAGCATAGTAACATTCATATCATAGGTGTTCCCAAAGAAGAGAAAGAAAAAGGGGCAGAAGGCTTATTTGAGGAAAGTATAGCTAAAAACTTCCCTCATGTGGGGAAGGAAACAGACATTGAAACCCAAGAAGCATAGGGAATTCCCATTAAATTCAACAAAAGCCAGCCATCACCAAGATATATCATAGTCAAATCCACAAAATACACAGACAAGAAAAGAATCATGAAGGCAGCAAAGGAAAAAAAAAGTCATTAACCTACCAGGGAAGATAGATCAAGTTCACAGTGGATCCATCCTCAGAAACGTGGCAGGCTAGAAGCCTGCTTCATGTTATATTCAATGGGATGAAGGGGAAAAATATGCAGCCAAGAATACTTTCTCCAGCAAAGCTACCATTCAAAATAGACAGAGAGATTAAAAGTTTCCTGACAAAAACTAAAGGAGTGCATGACCTCTAAACCAGTCCTGCAAGAAGTCTTAAAGGGGATTATCTGAGTGGGGAAAAGAAAGACCAAATGCTACAAAAACTAGAAAGGAACAGAGAACATCACCAGGAACACAACCTTTACAGGTAACACAATGGCACTAAATTCATACCTATCAACAATCACTCTGAAAGTAAATGGACTAAATGCTCCAATCAAAAGACAAAGAGTATCAGAATGGATTAAAAAACAAGACCCATCTATATGCTCCCTACAAGAGACTCATTTTGGGTCTAAAGACACCTGCACATTGAAAGTGAGGGGATGGAGAGCAATTTATCATGTTAATGGACATCAAAAGAAAGCCAGGGTATCTATACTTGTATCACACAAACTACATTTTAAACTGAACACTGTAACAGATGAAAAGGAGCACTATACTATAATAAAGGGGAAAATCCAACAAGAAGATCTAATGATTGTAAATATTTATGCCTCCCAACATGGGAGCACCCAAATATATAAATCAATAGCAAACATAAAGAAACTCAGTGATAATAATACAATAACAGCAGGAGAGTTTAATGCCCCTCAGATGACATAAACAGAAAACCAGCAAGGAAACAATGGGTTTGAAAGACACAGTGGATCAGATGGACTTAACATGTTGACATATTCAGAACATTTCATCCTAAAGCAGCAGAATACACATTCTTTTCAAGAACACATGGAACTTTCTCCAGAATAGATCACATACTGGATCACAAATGAGCCCTAAACAAGTACAACAAGACTGAGATCATACCATGCATATTTTCAGACCACAACGTGATGAAACTAGAAGTCACCAAAGGAAAAAAATTGGAGAGACCACAAACATTTGGAGGTTAAGGAATATCCTACTGAAGAATGAATGGGTTAACAAGAAAATTTAAGAAAAAATTAAAAAATAGACAGAAGTAAATAATAATGGAAACACAATGGTCCCAAACCTTTGGAATGCAGCAAATGCTATCGAAAGAGGGAAGCACATAGCAACACAGGCCTTCCTCGAGAAGGAACAAAAGTCTCAAATACTTAACTGAGCTTACACTTAAAGGAGCTAGAAAAGGAACAGCAGATAAAGCCTAAAGCCAGCAGAAGAGAAATAATAAAGATTAGAGCAGAAATAAATGATATAGAAACAAAAAATACCCAGTATAACAGATCAACAAAACTAAGAGCTGATTCTTTAAGAACTAATAAAGTTGATAAACCCCTAGCCAGACTTATCAAAAACAAAAAAGAAAGGATCAAAATTAATAAAATCACAAGTGAAAGAGGAGAAATCACATATGTACAATGGAGTACACACTCAGCCATCAAAAAGAATGAAATCTTGCCATTCACCATGATGTGGATGGAGTTAGAGTGTGTTATGCTATGCAAGATAAGTCAGTCAGAGAAAGAAATACCATATGATTTCAGTTGTATGTGAAATGTAGGAAAAAAAGCAAATGAGCATATGGGAAGGGGGTTAAAAAGAGTGGAAACAAACCACAAGAGACTAACAATAGAGAACAAAGTGAGGGTTGTTGGAGGGAGATGGTAGGGGAAGGGCTAAATGAGTGATAGGTATTAAGGAGCACTGGGTATTATATGTAAGTGATGAATCACTAAATTCTATTCTTTTTTTCCCACTAAATTCTACACTAGAGACCAATATTACACTATATGTTGACTAACTAGAATTTAAATAAAAATTTGAAAAAGAAAAAAATTAAAATGATTTTAAAAGAAATCAACTAAATAGCATTCTAATTAATAATTCATTAATTAGTATATAAATTATTTTGATTAATTTTATTAAATAAACAAATTTAATATTTAAATAAATCAATAAAATGAAATGTAAATTAAATAAATCAAATACAAAATTTTAATGAAAAATAATTTAAAAATAAAGTCTAGTTTGATAAAAGAAGGATAAATATACAGGTCACTAAAATAAAATTTAGAGTGCAGATATAAACCCTTACATCCATGGTCTATTGGTTTTTGAATCGTGCAAAGGCCATTCAATGGAGGAAAAAAAATCTTCTCCACAATTAATGATGAAATAACAAGATACTTACATACAAGAGAATGAGGTTGGATCCTTCACACCACAGACAAAATTTAACTCAAAATCATTCAAAGATCTAAATGTAAGAGGTAAATATATAAAACTCTTTGAAGAAAACATAGGGATAAATCTCCTTGACCTTGGATTAGCAACGCATCCTTAGATACAACAGCAAAAGCAAAAGATTAAGAAAAAAAAAGATAAATTGTGTTTAATGAAATAAAATTTTTCTGCATCAAAACACATTGCCAAGAAAGTGATCAACCCACAGAATTAGAGATAACATTTGCAAAGAATATTAAAAATATTTGCAAATTACATACCTGATAAGAATCTAGCATATAGAATATGCAAGAAACTCCTAGAACTCTACAACAAAAACCCAATTGTAAAAATTAACAAAGGACTTGAATAGAGATTTCTCCAAAGAATATATACAAATGGCCACTAAACACTTGAAAAGATGTTCAACATCACTAGTCATTATAGAAGTGTAAATAAAAACCACAATGATATACTATATCACTTCCACTGGGATGGCTCTAATGATAAGAAAAAGAAGATAGTAAGTGTTGATAAAGATGTGAAGGAATTGGAAATCTCATACACTGCTAGTGAAAATATAAAATGGTAAAATCAGGTCAAAATGCATTAGCAGTTTCTCAAAATGTAAAAACAGAATTATCATATTATCCAACAATTCCAGAAAATTAAAAACCAAAGAGAAACATGTACACCAATGTTTATAGCAGTATTTGTGACATCCAAAGTATTAAAATAAAAATACTAAAGTCACTCAAATTTCCATCAACTGATGAATAGATAAATTGTGATATAGCTATACAATGCAGTATTATTCAACCATAAAAAGAATAAAGTACTAATATGTGCTATAACATGGATGAATCCTTAAAATCTATAATGCTAAATGAAAGAAGCCAGACCCTAAGATCACATACTGAGAGAAAATTGGAAATGCTATTTTGGAGATAGATATTAGGCAGACATTTGAGGAAACTAGGATTTAGGATCTGGTCCAGTTTATAGGCATATAACAAGACCTCAAAGGCAATTAATAGGATTAGAATTTGACATAGACAGATGCATATAGATAACAAGATTTGTGTTTGTCTTTGACAAATCAAGTTCCAAATGACCTCCCTTCCCCTCTTTTTTTCTTGATAAGAATTAAGGAGGGCCCGTGTTGTGAAGAGCACTGGGTGTTACATGCAACTAATGAATCGTTGAACACTACATCAAAAACTGAGGATGTACTGTATGCTCGCTAACTGAACATAATTTAAAAAAAAATAATTACCTTCTTGAAATTTTTATAACAAAGTTAGTCTTCATAAGAATTCTTGAGAAAACTGGTAGAATATTTACATATCAAAGGCACAGAAAAAGAATGCAAGCTTCTCCAAGAAGTTTTGTTCCCTTGAAGGCCAGAATTTTTACAATACTTATAAAGCCTTTCAAAATAAACAGGGGAGGTCTGGGGTTTGGTAAAAATGATTGGTGGACTTTGAATTGTTTCTGGAGCCATATTGCTGGTCCTGTAAAGACCAGATTGCCAAATAAGAACAATTTTTTTTAAAGATTTTATTTATTTATTTGACAGACAGAAATCACAAGCTGGCAGAGAGGCAGGGAGAGAGAGAGAGGGGGAAGCAGGCTCCCTGCCAAGCAGGGAGCCCGATGCGGGGCTCAATCCTAGGACTCTAGGATCACTACCTGAGCCAAAGGCAGAGGCTTTAAGCCACTGAGCCACCCAGGCACCCCAGAACAATTGTTTTTAATTCCTCAAAGAACTGGGGTGCCGCCTAAGTGATGTCAAGGACTGACACACCCACCCACCTAAGTTGGTCTATTTCTCTTTCCCTCAGTGTACACTTAGCTTAGGAGAGAAGACCTAAATATATTCCTATCAGGTTCTGAATACCAGTTTCAAATTTGGTCAAACCTCTAATCATAAAGTTATTAAATCCTTTCAAATATCTTGTCAGGTTTCAGACAGACAGTAAATATTTCTGTCGTTTGTTGCAGAATTTTTCTCCGCTTTTTCTCCATCAGTGCCCACAGTTCTTGGTCATGTCAATTTGAAGAATGAAGAAGCAGTCCAGACAGAGTGGTAGGGAGCAAAGCAAGGTTTATTGAGCGACAGCAAAATGATAGTACAAAGCTCCCAAGGAGGCAGGGGACCCAAAGGGTTTGCCACCAGAGTTTCTAAGTCTAGGGGTATTTATGGGTTTGTTGGTGGGCTGTTTTAATCTGATTAACCCTCCCTGCACCTGTCATCTAATCA
This sequence comes from Lontra canadensis, assembly GCF_010015895.1. Taxonomy (NCBI): domain Eukaryota; kingdom Metazoa; phylum Chordata; class Mammalia; order Carnivora; family Mustelidae; genus Lontra; species Lontra canadensis. The sequence continues at coordinate 8,606,885 of NW_022631069.1, read as the reverse complement.
GATTTTTGTCATATGAGAAAGGGTGGAGGGCTCCTTCCAGAGCAGTGTAAAATCCTTTTAAGAGTGGTTTCCTTTTAGGATGGGGCCCTTGTCACTGCCTGCCTGCCTGCCTTCAATTTTCCTTCATCAGTATTAACCTTACAGAACCAAGAGACATCCTCAAAGAGAGTACAAAAGATAATACTATCTTCACAAGATCTAGAGATACTCCCAAAGATAGCCAAAGACAAACCCACAACCTATATGCCCCAAGCAGGCAGAAACCCAAGACGAGTTCTTAGAAATAAAATCAGACAAGCAAGAAGCCAATAGCTATCCTTGGGAGAGAAGATCAATAACCAGTTGGTCTGGATTTGGAAAGGAAAGGCCAATGTGAAATTTTATTTTCTTCTCTTGACGGGGCTCAGGGGGTAATCTATTTACAAAAATGTTGGAGGATCCTCCATGGGTTGAAAAAAGTTCTTTAACTAAAGCCCTTAGTTTGGTCTTTGACCAAGGAGTAAAATATACCTGAAGAGGTGTGCCTGTAGCCTCAGGTGGTCTTATTTTATTTTTTTAATATTTTATTTATTTATTTGACACACAGAGAGAGGTCACAAGTAGGCAGAGAGGCAGGCAGAGAGAGAAGGGGAAGCAGGCTCCCCGCTGAGCAGAGAGCCTGATGCAGAGATCAATCCCAGGACCCTGAGATCATGACCTGAGCCGAAGGCAGATGCTTAACCCACTGAGCCACACAGGTGCCCCAGGTGGTCTTATTTTAAAGGATAACTTTTTAATAGTCTCTTCAGAGTGGAAAAGCAACTCAGGATATTCAAAGGAAGGTAGAGGTGAACAGTAGGGATTACTTCTTATAGTCATAGTCTTTCATTTCTGGTGTCTTTTCTCTTTTTCATTAACCTTCTGCAATGAATCTTTTAATGAAACCATTTTGGAATTTTGAAACCTTTCAGGGGCTTCTGCATGACAATTAAGAGATATCCCATTCTGTTTAATTTGGGAACGCTTACTTTCAATTGTACTTCTTTTTTTTTTAAGATTTATTTATTTGACAGACAGAGATTACAAGTAGGCAGAGAGGCAGGCAGAGAGAGAGGAGGAAGCAGGCTCCCTGCTGAGCAGAGAGCCCGACGCGGGGCCCGATTCCAGGACCCTGAGATCATGACCTGAGCCGAAGGCAGAGGCTTTAACCCACTGAGCCACCCAGGCGCCCCTCAAGTGTACTTCTTAAATGATCATATCTAGTTGGAACATTACTTATAATGGCCACTGTAATTCTAGGTTGTGATTAGTAAGACTTTGCCATTTTTTGTAACTATATATAACCTCCAGGACCAGTCTTTATACATAAAATAGACAGGTGTGCCAAAAGGTGGCACACTCAACCCTCTGGATATAAAGAAGCTCCCCCCACCCTTTTTTAAAGCTAAGCTTTTGGGTTTCTCAGAGACAAACTAACATCTAAGAGGGATATGCTGTGGGGATTGGAATTGTGGGCTGTTTTACACCCAGTGTGTGGAAATTGTCTTGAGGATGGCAGGAAACCCAATCTGGCCAGTTATATAACCAATTTATCCTACCATGGGAATGCTCCTGAGGTGGCAAGTGCTATAACAGCTTTTAAGTTCTTGATACTTCCCATCAATTTTTGCAGCTTTCTGGCTTTTGAGATCCCTATTAGCAACAGGCTTTACTGGACCCAGTCCAGCTTGAGTCGAACCCAGTCCAACCCCAGACCTAATTTGATTTTTAAATCAGACAGTCTGACTCCAGCCTGTAACCACCACCAAGTCCTGTAGAACTTTGGACTGGGGAAAAAACAACTGAATCAACAGAGCTCAACAAATGGGAATGTGAACTGATTCCAAACAAATGAGAAATTGCAGCTGCCACTGGCAGGTCCAATATGGAATCCGGGGCTCTGGAGACAAAACCAAGGGCTGGGGTTTCCAATCAAATGGGATACTGACTGAAAAGCCAATTAAATCAAGAGCTTGATGCAAAGACAGCAGAGCTCAGAACCAAGAGAACGGACTCAGAAATAGTGAAAAAGACAGTGAATTCAAAAGGTTGACAGGATGGCATACCTGTGTTTCTCGTTGTCTCCAAATGCCATCAGAACGGATGCCTGTTGCTGCCCCCAATCTGTTGGACAACAAAATTTCAACTGAGTAAATTTGAACATCTAATTGGCTTTATTCAACAATTTCTGAGTTGGGCAGCATCACATCTAGCAAATAAAAGGCAGCTCTCATGTACCATATAAAATGGAAGGATTTGATAAGCAGAAATTAGACAGGGCAATTGCACTAGCAGATATTTACCCCAACGATACAGATGTAGTGAAAAGAAGGCCCCAATGTTCGTAGCAGCAATGGCCACAGTCACCAAACTGTGGAAAAAGCCAAGATGCCCTTCAACAGATGAATGGATAAAGAAGATATAGTCCATATATATAATGAGACCATGAGAAAGGATGAATACCCAACTTTTGTATCAACATGGACGGGACTGGAAGAGATTATGCTGAGTGAAATAAGTCAAGCAGAGGGAGTCAATTATCATATGGTTTCACTTACTTGTGGAGCATAAGGAATAACACAGAGGACACTGGGAGATGGAGAGAAGTGAGTTGGGGGAAATTGGAGGGGGAGATGAACCATGAGAGACTGTGGACTCTGAGAAACAAACAGGGTTTTGGAGGGGAGGGGGATTGAGGGATGGGTGAGTCTGGTGGTGTATATTAAGGAGGGCATGTATTGCATGGAGCACTGGGTGTGGTGCATAAACAATGAATCTTGGAACACTGAAAAAATAAAATAAAATAAGTATAAAATTAAAAAAAGAAATTAGGCAGGGCAAGGAGGTTATTAGCAAAAGAAAAGAAAGAATTATTTTCAAGGTCATCTTTCTGTAAGGGAAAAGCAGGGAGTCTTATCACACTGATGACCTCACTAGTGCTGATCAGGAAATTCCACTGATTGGTTTAAAATTCCACTCCTGGGAAAGGCTGAAAATTCCACTCCTGGGAGAGGCTGAAACTGCAATTGGGTTAGACAGTGAGTCTTGGTGGGGCTTAGCACAAGTGACTCTGTTTGGAGCCTGTTCTTTCTTTTTGATACTGTAAATAGTTATTATTTACTATGTGCTAGTTATTATCTACTAAATGGAGATACACAGTTGTCTACTGGGATACAGCAGCAGATAAGACAGAGTTTCCTGCTCTTGTAGGATTAGTATTGTGGGGGAGATGGTTAATAACCAAGTAAACAAATAAATTAAACTGAAATAAAGATACCCAACACACCGACATAAAAACAAGACAGAGTTTACGTAGAGTCAACAATTACCAAGCTTCTGAGATAGAATGGGGCATGGGGTTCCTAAGGATAGGGACAAAGGAGAAAAAAAAGAAAAAGTAAAAGGCAGCCAAACATACAGTTAATTTTCTATTACAGTCACAAAGTTACATACCTAATCACACTGAATAACTCAAGTGAATACATTAGGCTCAATGCTTTTATTTTAATGTTTTCTTGTTAGAATTTTTCACCTTCAGAAGGCTTACAGTATAGAGACATTAAGTCCTTCTTGAATTCAAAGGATTAGAGTTACAATTGCTTCTTGTGCTATGCTCTATGGTTGAAGGTCTGAATCTGTATCAGCTACAGAACATATCAAAAGCTTGCATTCCTTTTATTTTGAAGTAAAGTTGATGATGTTATATTAGTTTCAGGTATACAACATAGTGATTCCACAAGTTTCTATGTTATGCTGTGCTCATCACAAGTGTAGCTGCGATCTGTCACCATACACTAGTACAACACCATTGACTATATTCCCTATTCTGTACCTTTTATCCCCATGATTTACTCGTGGGGCTCCTGGGTGGTTCAGTGGGTTCAGCATCTGCTTTGGCTCAGGTTATGATCCCAGGATCCTGGAATGAGCCCCACATGGGGCTCCCTGCTCAGCAGGCAGCCTGCTTCTCCCTTCCTCTCTGACCCTCCCTCTGGCTCATGCTTTCATTCTCTCTCTCAAATAAATAAATAAAATAAAAATCTTTTGGGGGGAAAAAACTTCTTAGAAACTGCAAAATAACTAATGGCTTAAATACTGAAGAAGGCTTCTTCTAAATGGTCTCGTTCTAAATAAAATAATCTTTGCTGTTTTTATCCGTGGCCTTTTCATTTTTTTGGTATAATTTGCCATTTAAAAACACTTTCACCATCGAGAACCACTTCCATTACCTATCCATAGCCTCAGTTCAGGTACCAGAGCCGCACCCCCCACCCCTTTTTAAAGGAGACAGATGTTTATTGAATACCCCACAAAGGGGCAGAGGGCAGGACAGCAAGGGAGGGACTGTCTGCCCTTCAGCCCCTTTTTAACTTGACTGGAGGAAGGGGCTTGCTGAAATAGAAAGAACATTGTATTTGAAGGCAGACATTTGCTCACAGATTTATGCATTTGATTTATAAGTATTATTTGTATTTTATATTAATATTTATAAATATTAATTTTTATTAATAGATCATTTATAAAATTTATAAATATGAATATATTATAACTCTTGCTGTGTGCCAGGATCGGAGGTAGATACAACAGTGATGAAAATGGACACGCTCTGCCTTCACAGAGCTTTCGGTCCATCCCAGCCCCCTTACATTCTTCTGCTTGGGTAACTTTGAACAAGTCACTTCCTCTCTCGAAGCCTGGATTTCCTCATTTGTAAGATGGGCAATAAGGACAGAGCTTGTAAGGATTACAGAGAGCGCAGGTTTAGCCCAAAGCCTGGCATACAGTGGTTACTCCGTAGATTTCGATGAGGACATCCTAGCCAAAAGGTCATGGTTCAGATACTTGTTGATTCATGAGTTCAAATAGTGGCAAATACCAAGGTTTCAGGAAGTCTGGGTACTAGTTCATAGAGAAAACATTTCGGTTCTAATGAACAAATGAGGTCATTTCAAGTCATTGATTATTTTATCGTTTCATTTGTTACACTTATCGGACAGCTGTATTAATTTGTTAGCTGGAGCAAGTATCTCTTCAGTTTGTAATGCCTGTCAGTAGATGATCATTTTAATTCCATAAGGTTGCCAATCACAAACTTAAGTTTCCTAGAACAGGGCTTGCCCCAGTTACAATTTTTAATAAATGACAAGTATCCAGGAGGACACAAGTTCTTTAGAATCCTAGCTACCAGCTTTGACAATAAATGTTTGCTATCACAGATATTTGTTTCAGTTCCCTATCAAACCTACGCAATAAGGAAATGCCCAGCCATCTTTTTCCAGAGGATAGAAGAAAATTGATACTTCTTTCAAAATATTGTTTTAATCCACTCCCCAAAGAATAATATAACTATGCATTTTTAATCACTTAAGTTCTTTATACAGGTACTATGAATACAAATAGTCATTATTAAGATAGAAGCTTAACACAAAGCAAAGGAAAAAAGATTTCCTCTAAGGTGAAGGTAATAACCTGGTTTCACATAATTTGCAAAACAAACAGCAGTTCCCCCCACCAGAGTCATTTGGGAAATGCCCATGAGCAGCAGTGTCAGGGGAGGTGATGGCTTTGCCCACAGAGGAACTCCAGTTTACACAGAGGAAGCTTGAGACGGGAGCAAAATTCAAGTGGCCTCCTAGGCTCATGTGGAAAGACAGCCCCAGTTTAGTTTTTGTCAAGGGAGGTAACTCTCTGGATAAAAGCAGGATTCCAGATGTGTAGCCCAATTCTCTGAATCCAGGGGAGGTGGACATGCCATGGTCCCTTCTCTGTGGCCTGGCTCCCCACAGCAGGAGTGGACCCCTCTGAGGCAGAGGTAAAGCTCATCTCTTCTGCCCACCTCTCATCTTGTCTTCTGTGTTTCCTGTTTTGAGTCTGTTCTTTGCTAACTAAGGCTGGGGGTACAATTCCCTAGCACACTAAAGCAATTATCAGTGGTAGTAACAAAATCAAACTATCTGTCTATCTGGTTGACCAGCTGTTCACCTGAATTCACCAGCCACTGCCAAGAGTCAAGAGCCCTTGTCAACAAGCCAAGTGTTGGCTGAATTGATTTGTTAGTTGACCAACCACTTAATTCAGCGAGAAAGGATCGCACTCAGACAGCACCCGAGTCCCTTCCTGCTCTCCCTTGCTTTTTGGTTAGTGGAAGCAGCAAAACCTGTGATTCCTTACTGAGTATTTGTTTTTACTTTGCTTCTTGAGAACCCTCTTCTCTTTCTTACAAATTTGCTTTGGGTGTGTGTTGGGGGGAATGGAATGTTTCCCAATTAGCAAAAAACCTCAAGTTTGGAAGGGATGTGAAAAATCATCAAACCCCAATAATTCTCTAGTGCTTAAGTCTCCTTTAATTGTTTTCATATTTATTCATGTTGAACGTCTCCAGTGAAGGGATTCCTAAAAGAGATCGCCTACGTTTAGATAGCACAAACTGAGCTGATGTAACTGGGGAGAAAAAAGGGGAGGGCAGAGAAAGAGGTGAAGAGGAGAGGAGGGGGGAGGGAGAAAACTCTACCACTAACTGAGCCCTTACTCCGACCCCAGCCCTGGGCCCACATGAATTACAGACATGTTGTCTGGGCTTGTGGCTCTAGAACAAGAAGCATACTGGAGCAGAGTTAACATAAGGGCATGATTTCCTCACTTCTGCTAAGAAGAGAAGAGCAAGAGATAGTGGCTGTGCGCTAGGGTAGGTTGGCCAGGATCACCAACCTCTCTGTTGCCCTACGAGTCCTCATTTGCACCCCCTGGAGACAGCAGAGTTCTTCTTCCCTTAAAGGTTATAAAATGCCTTTGCTTACACCCTGCATGGTCAAGCAGGGACTGGAATCCAGGCCTGTTTAGTGTTAGAGCCCGAGCTCTCAACAAGGCATCCACAGTTGGTTCTGGCCTACCTTTCACTGGCTTTCCATTCTTCATCACATCTCTGCACTGCATCCAGCTGATGCCACAGCCCCGCAGCAGAAATGTCATTAACCTCCTGGTAGAAGGGAAGTGGTAATTCCCTAGGCAGGTTCTCAAGTGCTCTTGGATTTTTTTTAAAGGTAAGAGGCTGACTTGATTTTTTTTTTTAAGATTATAAAGAAAGGACAGCAAAGTAGCCATGTGAAAGCAAATCCAGGCGACAGGTAGAGGTTGCTAGGGTTCGTGACCCTGTATGGGATGGCCGCTTCATCAGCCAACAATGCAGCCCTCACTTTCCCTGATGTTAAAACCATGCTTCGTGGAAACTTTCCTCTTCCCGCTTCGGTGATACAATGCAAACTAACTAATGTACCTAGGCCCCAGGAAAGCAGTGTCTGTGGTTAGAAGTGAAAGACTGAGGGCAAGTCCGAACTCTTCTCTGCCACTCTCTAGCTGAAGACCATGGGTAAGTGATTTAATTCTCTGTGACTTCATCTGGAAAGGAAGGAAAACAAGTCAGGGCAATCACCTACCAGAAGGTTGCTGCAATGACAGCAGTCTATGTTTTCAGCACTTAGGACATGCCTGGGATCCAATGATGTCCTTCTCATTGGCAGAAAATGCAGCAGCAACCAGGAGTCTGGCTGTGCACGGTCAGACCAAAGCCCTCCCTCCGAGATCTCAGATCCTTATTTGTGCTTTTCAGGGATGGAGAGAAGGTGTTTCTTTGTGCCTTCCCCACACTCTGCTCAACGGGCTCAGAATCTGAGTCACCAGTGGCCAAGCATCCCCTGGGCACCAGAACTCTCAGACAATGCAAATTCCAGGTTAGTTCTGCAAGTCACTTGGAAAGCTAGGACTGGGGCCCCACCGAATGATGCCGAGGACACTGGGTCAATTTTAAAATGGGATTCATTTATTGCCAGGAGCTCTTAGTATGATGAGATCACTGGAAGAGCTTCCTGACTCCCATAATTACATACACAAACACTGCAGGAAGTGGCAAAACAAACGGCACTTGTTGCCAATGCCCCTTCAAAGTAAAGGCAATTTCTTGGTGAACTTACATAAGGTTGGCAGCCCAGAACAGCCAGCAATCTCGCAGCCTTTGTATTTATGGTTTTGCACATTCTAGGCACATGTTAAGTTCTTCTCCTTCCTGGTATCCTATTTTATGGATGAGAGACTGTGTCTCAGAGAAGTTAAATAACTTGTTTCAAAGTCTGACCCTTATGAAGCCATACCCTTGGCTTTGTATAGGGCTCTCTGGCCTGGTAACAACCCTTTTATTAGCCCGCTGCTTTCCGTACCTGCACATGCGGCTTCCCATCTCCACTTGCAGGCATTCGCTTTCTCCACAACTATCTTTTTCTTTATTTCTTTTAAAAAAGATTTTATTTACTTATTTGACAGAGAGAGAGAGAGCACAAGTAGGCAGAGAGGCAGGCAGGGAGAGAGGGGGAAGCAGGCTGCCTGCTGGGCAGAGAGCCCGATGTGGGACTCGATCCCAGGACCCTGAGACTGTGACCTGAGCGGAAAGAAGAGGCCCAACCCACTGAACCACTGAGGCGCCCCTCTCTTCTTAAAAGGTAACAGACCCAGGGATGTGTGGGTGGCTCAGTTGGTTAAGTGTCTGCCTTCAGCTCAGGTCATGATCCTGCATCCTGGGATCGAGCTCCGAGTTGAGATCTCACTCAGCAGGGAGTCTGCCTTTCCCTAACCCCCTCTTGCGCTCTTGCTTGCTCTCTCTCTCTCTCTCAAATAAATAAATAAATAAAATTTTTTTAAAAAGAAGGTAACAGATCCAGTACAAGGAGGTTGAGAAGAGTCAAATGGTTTCAGCCTCTGGCCCTGTCTGAGGATAGCAGTATTTCTTGGGTAAGTACTCTCTCCGTCCTGAACTTTTGGATGGGGCCTATGGCTTGGACCAAGATGGAATTGAGGAGGAGACCTGGGCCTTCTTATCTCATTCAAAAGAACCTGTGGCTTCCTTATACTCTATTGTACATAGTGCCTTAGGCCACCTGCTTCTGAATCTTCTCCCATTTACTGCTGCCCAACATAAAATCTTTTTTTTTTTAACTTTATTTATTTATTTGACAGAGAGAGACACAGTAATAGAGGGAACACAAGCAGGGGGAGTGAGAGAGGGAGAAGCAGGCTCCCCGCTGAGCAGAGAGCCCAATGTGGGGTTCAATCCCAGGACCCTACGATCATGACCTAAGCCAAAGGCAGGCACTTAACGACTGAGCCACCCAGGTGCCCCCATTTTTAAAAAGATTTTATTATTTAGGGGCACCTAGGTGGCTCAGTGGGTTAAGCCTCTGCCTTCGGCTCAGGTCATGATCCCAGGGTCCTGGGATTGAGCCCCCCATCGGGCTCTCTGCTCAGCGGGAGTCTGCTTCCTCCTCTCTCTCTCTCTCTCTGCCTGCCTCTCTGCCTATTTGTGATCTCTGTCTGTCAAATAAAAAAGATTTTATTACTTATTTGAGAGGGAGGGAAGTGCATGTGAATGAGAGAGAAAGAAAGAGAGAGAGAGAGAGAAGAGAGAGCATGAGCAGAAGTACAAGCACAAGCAGGGGAAGCAGGCTGTTCCCAGGACCCCGGGGATCATGACCTGAGCTCAAGATAGACGCTTAAACAACTGAGCCACCCAGGCCACTCACAAAAATTTTTTATTGACCTGATTTTTAAAACTGTGAGAGAGGGGCGCCTGGGTGGCTCAGTGGGTTAAGCCTCTGCCTTCGGCTCAGGTCATGATCCCAGGGTCCTGGGATTGAGCCTTGCATCGGGCTCTCCACTCAGCGGGGAGCCTGCTTCTCCCTCTCCCTCTGCCTGCCTCTCTGCCAACTTGTGATCTGTCAAATAAATAAATAAAATCTTAAAAAAAAAAACAACTGTGAGAGAAAGCACCCCTGCCTCTGAGTTACACCAGCAAGTGCATGCACATGATTTTCTCTTGCTAATGTTCTGGAAACTGTAACAGAAAAAAGAAACTTACTTCTCAACTCCCTGAGAAGCTGAAAGGGGAAAATGCATAGCAGATATGATAGGGATCATAGGTAGGATAGGATCCCTGTATAACCAGTGCCTGAGGAGGGAGAGGAGGGTTCTTTGGCCCGGGCCCTTTATTTTCTAGGTTCTGACTGAGCATTCATAAACTCTTTGGAATGTGCCTACCTTCCTTTTAGATCTTCTTTTCTTTCCAAAATTCCCCAAGTTACCATAGTGCATTCAGAATGAGCACACAGCAGATGATTCTTCTTTCCTTTGTTTTTCCTCTGTCCTGCCTCCCCTTTGTATTCTTCTTCCCCTTCCTTCAATGTCTTGCTTTCCCCAAAGCCTGACATTACTCCTGATGAAATGAAGACACAGGCAGGAGAAGAAGGAGGGATTGGAGCCGTCATAAGTTCTTACTGAAAATTATTTTCTTTACAATTTCAGGCTTTGGAAAAAAAGATGATACTCCTCTACTGAAATAAAAACCCTTCCAAAAACCTGAGCAGGGAATGAAAATCACCCTCTGTCAGACCATGGTCTAGATGTAAGCTAGAACTTTCTGTACTTTGCACGTCTTATCACTGGGTGTCCTAGGGAAGCCAAGGCATGGTAATCCTGCCCTGGGAAAATCAAACGACCATAGTGGAATTTGTGCTTCGAGGACTCTCCTCCAACCGACAGCTAAATATTTTCCTCTTTGTGATGTTTTTTGCTTTCTATATCTTAATTGTTTCTGGAAACATCCTTATTGTTCTGCTAGTTTTGCTCAGCCAGCACCTCCACACCCCCATGTACTTCTTTCTGGTGAACTTGTCCTTTCTAGAGATCTGCTATACCTCCAATATTGTCCCCAAGATGTTGCTGATTATCATAGCCGAACAGAAGGCCATTTCTGTGGCTGGGTGCCTGACCCAATTCTACTTCTTTGGATCCCTGGCTGCAACAGAGTGTCTCCTGCTCTCTGTGATGTCCTATGACCGATACCTGGCCATCTGCCAACCTCTCCGCTATCCTGTCCTCATGACTGGCCCCCTTTGCATTAGGCTGGCTGCCAGCTCGTGGCTCTGCTGCTTCCTCCTTACAGCAATCACTTTGGTCCTTCTGTCTAGACTAACCTTTTGTGGACCCAATGCGATTGATCATTTCTTCTGCGACTTCACCCCTCTGGTCCATCTCTCCTGCATGGACACCTCACTGACAGAGACCATCGCCTTTGCCACCTCCTCAGCAGTAACTCTGGTTCCATTTCTCCTCATAGCTGCCTCTTACTCCTGCATTCTTTTTGCTATCCTAAGAATTCCATCTGGCACAGGCCGGAGAAAGGCCTTCTCCACCTGTTCCTCCCACCTCACCGTGGTCACGGTGTTCTATGGGACACTCATTGCCACGTACCTTGTGCCTTCAGCCAATTCTTCACAACTCTTGCGCAAAGGATTCTCTCTGCTCTACACCATCCTGACACCCATGTTCAACCCCATCATATACAGCCTGAGAAACCGAGACATCCATGGAGCCCTGAAGATGTGCTTGAGTAAGAAGCCAGATTTCCTCCTCAGCTAAGGCAAAAAGGAAAATTTGGATATTCGTCTAAGGGACAATGGATTGGATTGAGTAATTTAGATTCTACATAAATGGCACCACCTATACTGGGAGTTCTTAAAGCCAGATGACAGGATGTCTCCAAGCATGGCTGCAGGTGCTACAGAGTTCTGATAGCCTCAGGTGAACTAGGGTCCCAGGAATGGCTTCAGTAGGTCAAGTTCTGCCCCCTTATCTTCAATAGATCTGGATCCTTGTGCAAAAGCTCACCTTCCGAATGAACTGTTAAAGCTGGTTGCTCATTTATTCAAATATTCATCATGGTCTACTATGTCTGAGGCAGCCCTGAGGCATCTACACATAGGTGATAACAAGAACAAAACCAGAAGCAGTCCATGCCTTCACGAAGCCCACAGTCTCTAGGGAAATGACAAACATTAATCAGATAACTAACGTCAAACTACATACAGAAATCTAAAACTACACTTGTGATTCCAAATTTTAAAAAATAAGATGATTAGTACTTGCCTCTTAGAATGGCTAAAATCCAGAACACTGACATCACCAAATGCTGGTGAAGATATGGAGCCACAGGAACCCTCATTCATTGCTGGTGGGAATACAAAATGGCACAGCCACTTTAAAAGACAGTTTGGAAGTTTCTTATAAAACTACATATACTTTTACTACACAATCCGGTTGTCACACTCCTTGGTATTTACCCAAATGAGTTTAAACTTATGTCTACACAGAAAAAACTTCACACGGATATTTACTGCAGCTTTATTCGTAATTTCCCAAACTTGGGAGCCACCGAGATGTCCTTCAGTGGATGAATGGAACAAATGCACTGATACATGCAGACAGTGGAATATTATTCATTGCTAAAAAGTAACGAGGTCTCAAAATCTGAAATGAATGTTAGTAAGAGAAAGAAGTCAATCATAACACCATAGGATCCCAACTATATGACATGCCACAAAAAGGCCAAACTACGGAGACACTAAAAAGACCAGTAGTTCACAGAGGTTGAGGTCAGGGGAGGGATGAACAGAGAACACAGGATTTTAGGGCAGTGAAGCTATTCTGTATGCTACTACAGAGTAGATACCTGTCATTATACATTTGGCAGAACCAACAGAATGTACACAAACAAGAGGACACGTGAATGTAAATTACATAGGCACACAAATGTGCCACTCTGGTGGGAAATGTTGATAATGGGGGAGACTGCAAGTGTGGCATATTAACCTTAAATATAAAACTGCCAGTTATCTGACTAGCAAAAATGGGTTATTTGGGAATAGCAGATAGCTATCCAGATGAAGAAGATATGGCAGGAGAGGAACACTCCTTTAAGTTGGGAAGACTGTTATCAATAAAACTTCCACCGTGGTTAACAGGGAGTTCAAAGTACAGTGGCTTCTCATTAGCTGGACTGTTGCAGGAGCAGGAGAGAGCCTTTCTTCCTCCTGCTTGGGTAGTCAAGTAGTATCCATGTGCAAGATCCATCTCTCCCGGTTGGGTCACCAAATAATGACTGGTAGGGCATGAGGGCTCCCTCTGCTGGTCTCCCAACACCATTCTAAATGAGATTTCCTTTTATTTTCACCTTGCCCCTTTTGATCTTTTGATCAAGGTCTCTCTCTTCCAAAGCATCGCTGGTCAAGAGTCAGGTTTTCCATATTTAGTGGTTTTGCCCCTCAGTGCCAGGAAGTACCCTTCTTGGTTGTCACATCCTACAATAGAGGTAAAATGCATAGCAGTTGGAAACCACATAAGACCACATTTGAGTAACAAGGAAGGTTAGGAGGGGAAAACTCTCAGGTGCTCCAATTTAAAGCCCATATCTTGTCACGGTCACTTTAGAGACCATCTCAGAGAACCAAGATAGCATCACTTTATTGTGTACATCATTTTTTTTAATTTTAAATTTTAAAAATTTAAAAAATTTAGAAAAGTTTTGACAAGCAACAAAATATAAAATGTAAAATAATTCTGAAAAATAGGAGAAGTAACACAACAATTTCAAATTGTGCGATGGTTCTAAACCAGGCTTCTAGGTCTGAAAAGTAGGTAACTGAAATATTCGTTGGCACTTAATCTGACTTATGGGAGAAAAGGTTCTCCTTATGAAGGCAAACTCCCATAGAATGCCTCCTGGAAGTCACAAAAGCAGAGTAGTAAATATTATGAGAGCACATGAAAGAGTTAACCAAGGGTATTTGGGAAGATACAGTATAGGTATAAACAAAGCCATAGCTGATGAAGTTTTTGAAAACTTCAAAGATACTTTAAAAGAATGCTGTTATCTCGAAAGAACTGTTTAGGACCAAATGTATTATCGACAACATAGTAAGACTGAAAATTCAGAGACCATGAATTTGGAAAATTCCTGTGAATTTTGTGAATTCTGAACTTTCTAACCCTGCAGAAAAAGCAAGTGAAAAATTAACTTGTCCCAGGATGATGAGGCTATTACCAAAAGGCCATAATTGAAAGAAAAGCTCCCCCCCCTTTACGAGGGCTTGGGAAATGCAGAGAGGGCATTGTGCTCTCATGCAGAAGAGGGAAGAAGCACAGTAAGAAAATGTATACAAGCCTGGTCTGGACACCTTGGGAAATCTCTCATCAGATGCCTGCTTCAGTTCCTCGAAATCTTTACTTTCAGATCACCAGATGGTGTGTGCTTCCAGTCAGGCATTGGGACTTTCTTTAGATGCATCACACAGATCCAGGAATCTATTCCCTGGAGTTTGGTGGCACAAGGGTGGGTTAGCAGTTCCTGATAAGGACATGTCCGATGAGGTTGAAGAGTCTTTCTGAAGGCATTTTTTTCCAACAGATGAAATCTCTAGGTTACAAGATGCTTAAGGTCATTGTCTTCTAGGACTGCACTATGCTTAAGGTCATTGCAAGATGCTTAAGGTCTTTGTGTTTTAGGACTGCACTATGTTAAAGGTCATTGCAAGATGCTTAAGGTCATTGTCTTCTAGGACTGCACTATGAAAAGACTGCTCCACCAAGCATGGCTATGTTTTTTAAAGTAAGCTCCATACCCAGCATGGAGCACAATGTGTGGTTTGAACTCACAACCCTGAGATCAAGACCTGAGCTGAGATCAAGAGTTGGATGCTCAACTGAGTAAGCCACTCAGGCACCCACCAAAGATGCTATTTTTAATAGAAGCAGTTAGAACCTTACACTGTTGAAGTATACCTCTATCTCCTTTTATCAACTGTGGGTGGGTCAAAGGAGACAGGGGACAAGTGCATTGGACATTCTGTGACTATCTCAAAGGAGGAGACTATGAGTTCCCATAGGGATGGATCTGAGATTTAAAAGATCCAATGGCAAGGCTTTCAGCCAAGGTGTCTGGAGGGTCTCTACAAATTTTTCCAGTTGAGTCCTAGTGCCTAACTTAGTGCATATGTGACTAACTCTGAGGGTTTAGGATGATATGCATAAGGAAAGTATAAAACCAGCCAAATAACACAGCATTGTCAAAGCACCTGACTAGTCAAATGGGTTCCCTGATCACAATGAAGTTTGAGAGAGGTTCCTCGGGTAAAGATAATCTTTTCTAACAGAAGAAGCATTGGCATGTCTACAGGAGAAAGCCCCCCTCCCTTTTTGTAATCAAGCTAACAATGACTAGGTTTCCAATATTGTTTTTTCCCCTCTATGGAACCAACTATTGAGTATTTCTTGTCAAATTTTCCAAAATTTATCATTTGGGAGACTATCCCTTTGGGTCATAACAGAAATTTGACTACTAGTTTCCTTGAGAATGGTAATTTTGGTGGAAATATCACTGAGATAGATTACTTTGGCCTCCAGGGAGTTGAGTCTGGAATGCCCAGGAATCTTAATAGCCCAAAACAGCTAACAAAAGTAAGTGTGTGTGTGTGTGTGTGTGTGTGTGTATTTGTATGTGTGTGTGTGTATATATACACATATATATGTATATATGTGTGTGTGTGTGTGTATGTATATATAAAATAAATTTTGAACATAGGAGCCATTTTAAATTGTATTCCTGTTGAAGTTTAGGACACCTTGTCGATTCCATAATATTCCAAAGTCATGAGCTACCCCACAGGCATACCAACTATTGACAGAAATGCAGTTTACCCTTGGCTAACATTCAAGGTTGAGTAAGGGCACATAATTCAGTGTGTCAGGGAAGCAGTCAAATGTAGAGGTGCTGTTTTAATGACTTCAAAAGGAGCTAAAATAACATACCCAGCCTAATGTTTACCATTTTTATCCTTTAAATAAGAACTATCCATAAACCGTGAAAAACCTGCATTGGTTAAGGAATTTCCTATAAATTATCACAGGGACTCGAAAGGTAATCTGTCAGCATTAAGCACCTAGACCCAAATGTAGTCCTTATTCTGAGATCAGGTGCCTTAAGTATCAAATCTGAGATTGAACAAACTGCAATTTTTCTTTGGCAATTTTATGTCCCTTTAAGGCCAAAAGTCTTATTAGCAGATAGAAGCTATCTTCCTGGGAAGAGATTTGAGAAGGGGAACAGAGAAGCAAATCATGATGTATTATAACAAAGTAGAGCCTGTAGAAAACTTTCTACCATCCAAATCAGCTCCTAAGATTTGTGAAAAGTAAGAAGGATTCTCTGTGAAACCCTGAGGCACTATTGTCCAGATGTATTTCCATCCTTCCCACGTGAAAGCAAAAAGATACTGGCTATTTTTAACAACTAGAATACTAAAAATATACCACATAGATCAATGACAGTGAAAAATTTGTTTTTAGTGAGAGAAAATTAGTAGCATAGCGTGGTTAGGAAAAACAGGGTGCCAAGGGATAACAATGGTATTTATAGCTCAGAGGTGCTGGAAAAACTTCCTTCTTCTGTCACTGGGTTATTTCACAAGTAAAATAGGGGTATTATGGGACCAGCGCAAGTGATAATGAGGGCCTGAGACTTGTAATATTCTATTATGGGCTTGATGCCATGAAGAGCATCTTTATTTATAGGGTATTGATTAATTATGGGAAGAGGTTTTGAGGTATCTATTTGAATCTTGAAGGCAGGTACACTGTGAGTTCTGCCAATATCAGTTAAGGCTTTTGGCTGTAAAGAAAATGGTATCTGATTCAATGGGAATAAATAATCAGCGTTCCTTAGACTTAGCTAGAGTGTCATCAGAGACAGAACAAATAAAAGCTGTCAGAGGATTATTTAATTCCCCTGGTTGGCTATTTTAATGACTATTGTCAAATTCTAGAATTATTCCCCCTCCTGGGAGAAAGAAATTCTGGCATGATATTTTTCTAAGAAATCTCAGCCCAACACATTAAGGAGGTAGAGTAACTAAGGAGAAAAGGGGCTGTGTCTCTCAAAGAGTCTACACAAAAGGAGAATGGTTCAGAGACAGGAACTGGTTGAGATTTATTAGAGACCTCCATAATTTGAACTGCTTTAATACTTTGAGGCAGAGCCGACTGTATAGCAGTGGGCTTAAAACTTGAGAGTGCAGCTTCCATGTCAATAGGGATGGAGACTAATTCCCAATCTGGAGAGTGATTTCTCCAAGTTGATTGAGGGGGAGGATTGGGAAGAGCTCCTATAGCCCCATCACTGAGAATTGTGAGGCCAGTGGAAAGGCCAACTAGAAGGTGGAAAGTGCCTTGAGCACTTAAATTCATGACAACAATTTTTTCCAATGCCTTGGCTTTTTGCAACAACAGTAGAAACTAGGGGTGAAGGTGGGTTGGCTTTGCCGGAGTTGAAAACTGAGAATTTTCACAGTCTTTCTTTTTGGTGACTCATCAAGGATACAAGAGAACCAGTCTGTCATATGAACTAAATCCAGACTGGGTAGTTCCCATTCCATTCTGGTCCTTCTAACTAAAAGAGAATGATCCTGGTTCAGCCTGCTAATAACATAGAGTTAAATGTTCCCTGGGTGGATTCGACATCTAAAGAAGACCAGAAGTCTCCTAAAAGACAATTTGGAGTTGACTGTAATGGTCTTGGGCAGATTCCTCAGGTTTTTGGGTGCCAACCAAAATTTTCTTTCAATCAGCAGGCTTATAAAAAACTACTACAAATGCTCAGTGATTTCCAGTGAGTGTTCTAACATCTTGCCAAAAGTTAAGGGTTTGTTTCTCTAAATCCCCCCTTCAGGATATTCCCTTCAGGCCATTTCCATCCAATGTTTGGCCTGGTTCTCACCAACAAGCATGGCGCCCAACTGCTGTAAATCTGAAAACACAGGCTGGTAAGTTGGAATAATTATGCCAAATTCTTCAGCAAACTCATGGGTGTCCACAGTCATTTTATGAAGCTCTAATCATGACTCACAATTTGGTCTTACTCCAGGAAACAGAAAACTTCACTTTAAAGAGGAAGTTTTTAACGGGCTCAGAAGAGAAGGGAGTGGAGAAAGATTCAGTGGAAAACACAGTTAGGCAGAGATGGAGCTAGGGGTGGGGCCTGAGCACAGGCCCTGCCACCTGCCTGTGAACAAAGACAACAGGCGGCAGGCTAGGGGTGGAGGTAGCGGGGGAGGCCTCTGAAGTCGTTTTGATGACATTCAATTGTTTGCCTCAGTTAATTTAGAAATAGTATTTTGCAAAGAGGCAGACTTAGAATTCTGAAAGCATCTGGAAGTCTCAAGGTACCATTTAAAATAGGCATCCCATTCAGTTTTTTGTTTGCTTGTTCTTTTTGGAGCCACAGCTCTCTAATTTAATTTTGAGTAAAACAAGTTTGGGGAGATTGCAATTTTCCATAATGGCCATTGAAGTTCTAAGTTATTTTGGTTAAGTCCATCCACTTAGTTATAAATGTTCAGGAGGAGGGACTTTTTTCCCCAAGAAAAAATGTTTATTTTTAATTTTTTAATTTATTTTCAGCATAACAGTATTCATTGTTTTTGCACCACACCCAGTGTTCCATGCAATCCGTGCCCTCTCCAATACCCACCACCTGGTTCCCCCAACCTCCCACCGCCCCCTTCAAAACCCTCAGATTGTTTTTCATAGTCCATAGTCTCTCATGGTTCACCTCCCCTTCCAATTTCCCTCAACTCCCTTCTCCTCTCTAACTCCCCTTGTCCTCCATGCTATTTGTTATGCTCCACAAATAAGTGAAACCATATGATAATTGACTCTCTCTGCTTGACTTATTTCACTCAGCATAATCTCTTCCAGTCCCGTCCATGTTGCTACAAAAGTTGGGTATTCATCCTTTCTGATGGAGGCATAATACTCCATAGTGTATATGGACCACATCTTCCTTATCCATTTGCCCGTTGAAGGGCATCTTGGTTCTTTCCACAGTTTGGCGACCGTGGCCATTGCTGCTATAAACATTGGGGTACAGATGGCCCTTCTTTTCACTACATCTGTATCTTTGGGGTAAATATTCAGTAATGCAATTGCAGGGTCATAGGGAAGCTCTATTTTTAATTTCTTGAGGAATCTCCACCCTGTTCTCCAAAGAGGCTGCACCAACTTGCATTCCCACCAACAGTGTAAGAGGGTTCCCCTTTCTCCACATTCCCTCCAACACATGTTGTTTCCTGTCTTGCTAATTTTGGCCATTCTAACTGGTGTAAGGTGGTATCTCAATGTGGTTTTAATTTGAATCTCCCTGATGGTTAGTGATGATGAACATTTTTTCATGTGTCTGATAGCCATTTGTATGTCTTCATTGGAGAAGTGTCTGTTCATGTCTTCTGCCCATTTTTTGATATGATTATCTGTTTTCTGTGTGTTGAGTTTGAGGAGTTCTTTATAGATCCTGGATATCAATCTTTTGTCTGTACTGTCATTTGCAAATATCTTCTCCCATTCCGTGGGTTGCCTCTTTGTTTTGTTGACTGTTTCCTTTGCTGTGCAGAAGCTTTTGATTTTGATGAAGTCCCAAAAGTTCATTTTCGCTTTTGTTTCCTTTGCCTTTGGAGACATATCTTGAAAGAAGTTGCTGTGGCTGATATCGAAGAGGTTACTGCCTCTTCTCCTCTAGGATTCTGATGGATTCCTGTCTCACATTGAGGTCTTTTATCCATTTTGAGTTTATCTTTGTGTACAGTGTAAGAGAATGGTCGAGTTTCATTCTTCTACATATAGCTGTCCAGTTTTCCCAGTACCATTTATTGAAGAGACTGTATATTTTTTCCTGTTTTGTCGAAGATTATTTGACCATAGAGTTGAGGGTCCATATCTGGGCTCTCTACTCTGTTCCACTGGTCTATGTGTCTGTATTTATGCCAGTACCATGCTGTCTTGGTGATCACAGCTTTGTAGTAAAGCTTGAAATCAGGTAATGTGATGCCACCAGTTTTATTTTTGTTTTTCAACATTTCCTTAGCAATTCGGGGTCTCTTCTGATTCCATACAAATTTTAGGATTATTTGCTCCAGCTCTTTGAAAAATACTGGTGGAATTTTGATAGGAATTTTTTATTAACATATAATGTACTATTAGCCCCAGGGGTACAGGTCTGTGAATCTCCAGGTTTACACACTTCACAGCACTCATCATAGGACACACCCTCCCCAATGTCCATAACCCAAACACCTCTCCCTAGCCCCCTCCCCCTCCACAACCCTCAGTTTGTTTTGTGAGATTAAGAGTCTCTTATGGTTTGTCTCCCTCCCGATCCCATCTTATTTCATTTATTCCTTTCCTACCCCCCAAGTCCCCCACGTTGCCTCTCAACTTCCTCATATCAGGGAGATCATATGATAATCGTCTTTCTCTGACTGACTTATTTTGCTCAGCATAATACCCTCTAGTTCCATTCATGCTGTCACAAATGGCAAGATTTCATTTCTTTAGATGGCTGCATAGTATTCCACTATATATATATATATATATATATATATATATATATATATATATATATATATATATATATATATATAACATCTT